>NC_058083.1:132269718-132869718 GCF_014858855.1 Bufo gargarizans
ATGTCATGGAACCATGAACCAGACGTACAACAAGAGATAAGTGGAAAATAAGAAGGTTTTATTGAAGAGCAAGCCGTAAGCAAAGTCCGAACGGATGGCTAAACCGAAGCAGGGTCTTGCGGAGACAGAGGTCAGGAACCAGAAGGGTAGTCAGACGAAGCCAGGAATCAGGAACCAACGGGGTAGTCAGACGAAGCCGGAATCAGGAACCAACGGGGTAGTCAGACGAAGCCGGAATCAGGAACCAACGGGGTAGTCAGACGAGGCCAGGATCAGGAACCAGAAGCAGCAGCAGTCTTGGAAGCATGTGAACACAGGAGGACCAAGCAAGGAACTGAAGCCACAGACCTCCTATATATATGAGCTAGGCATCCAGCTCCTCCCAGTGGGAAGGAGGAGCCGCAGGGTGGGAGGCTACAAGAAAACCCAGAAACCAAGATGGCCGCCAGCACATGTCAAACGAAGGGAACAGCAAGGAGGTAAGACCATGACAGTACCTCCCCCTCAAGGGCCCCTCCTCCGCGGAGTAAGGAACGGTTTCTGAGGGAAGCGTGCGTGGAAGGCTCGGAGCAAGACAGGAGCATGGACATCTGCGGAGGGAACCCAGGAACGCTCCTCTGGACCATAACCACGCCAATGGACCAAAAACTGCACCCGGCCGCGGACCAGGCGTGAGTCCAGGATATTGCTCACCTCATACTCCTCACGATTGCCCACTTGGACCGGACGAGGCCGAGGAATCGAGGAAGTGAAACGATTACACACCAGTGGCTTCAACAGGGAGACATGAAACACGTTGGAGATCCGCATGCCAGGAGGAAGCGCAAGGGCATAGGCTACCGGGTTTACCCTGCGAAGCACTCGGAAGGGACCAACAAAGCGAGGCGCCAGCTTGGGAGTGGGCACTCGTAGGTTGAGGTTGCGGGTGGACAACCATACGCGGTCTCCGACCTGGTAGGAAGGAGCGGGCGCTCGTCTGCGATCAGCCTGGAGTTTCTGGCGCTGCGCAGAGACCTCAAGGGACCTCTGGATCTGTACCCAAGAAGCACGTAGGACGGAAAGGTGATCCTCCACAGCCGGAATATCCTGGGGAGAGAATACCTCCGGTAACACGGCAGGTTGGAACCCATAATTGGCCATGAAGGGAGACGTCCCAGAGGAAGAGTTCACCGCCGTGTTCCTGGCAAACTCAGCCCAAGGCAGGAGGTCAACCCAATTGTCTTGGTGATCGGAGACATAGCAACGAAGGAATTGCTCCAAGGCCTGATTGGATCGTTCTGCGGCCCCATTGGACTGAGGGTGGTAGGCCGAGGAGAAAGAGAGATGAATCCCCAACTGGGAGCAAAAGGCGCGCCAGAACCTGGACACAAACTGACTCCCCCGATCCGACACAATCTCCTTGGGCAAACCGTGCAACCGGAAGACCTCCCTGGCAAAAATCGAGGCCAACTCTTGTGCAGAGGGTAACTTCTTGAGAGGAACACAGTGGCACATTTTGGAAAACCGATCCACAATCATGAGAATGACCGTATGGCCTCGGGATGCAGGGAGGTCCACAATGAAATCCATCCCCAGGTGTGACCATGGACGCTCCCCGGTGGCTATGGGTTGCAAAAGGCCCAACGGAAGGTGCCGAGGGGACTTACTCTGGGCACAAACGGAGCATGCCGCTACATATGCGGCGATGTCGGAACGTAGAGAAGGCCACCAGAACAGACGTGAAACCGCCCAGGACAGCTGATTCTTTCCAGGGTGCCCCGCGGCCTTGGAGTTATGGTAGGTTCGCAACAACCGAGTGCGCAACTCCTCAGGCACAAAACATCTGCCGTTGGGTCTCCCAGAGGGAGCACCAGATTGAGCCGCCAAAATCTGCTCACCCAGAGGAGAAGTCAGGCTGGTGCGAATAGCGGCCAGGATCTGATTCGGGGGTATGACCGTAGTCGGAATCGACTCCTCCCCGGACAGCTCGGAGTACTGCCATGATAAGGCATCCGCTCTGATGTTCTTGGAGCCGGGTAGGTAGGAGACCACGTAATTAAAACGTGACAAGAACAGAGCCCATCTGGCCTGACGTGGTGTCAATCTCTTGGCCTCAGAGAGGTAGGTCAGATTCTTGTGGTCCGTCAGGATGAGAACCGGAACCACCGAGCCCTCGAGCAAGTGCCTCCATTCTTTAAGGGCCTGCACGATGGCCAATAACTCCCTGTCACCAATCTGATAGTTGCACTCCGCGGAAGACAGTTTCCGGGAGTAAAACCCACAAGGAAGCAGAGGACCCTCTGGTGTTCTACGCTGAGACAGGAGGGCGCCTACTCCCGTCTCAGACGCGTCCACCTCGAGGACAAAAGGCAACCCAGGGTTGGGATGCGACAGAATCGGAGCCGACACAAAGGCAGACTTTAGAGCCTCAAAAGCTCGGATGGCCTCGAGCGGCCAGACCTGAGGATTACTGCCCTTCCTGGTCAGATCCGTGAGAGGCTTGGCTAGCATGGAAAAGTCCCTGATGAACTTCCGATAATAATTGGCGAAGCCCAAAAAGCGCTGCAGGGCACGAAGCCCACTGGGCTGGGGCCACTGTAAGACAGCCGAAACCTTCTCAGGATCCATGGAGAACCCCTCAGCGGAAATGATGTAACCTAAGAAGGTTACCTGGGATCGGTGAAATTCGCATTTCTCAAGCTTACCGAACAGCTTGTTCTCTCGTAAGCGTTGCAACACTCGTCTGACATCCAGAATGTGGGCCTCCATGGATGCAGAATATACCAAGATGTCATCCAAATAGACCACCACACACTGCTGCAACAGGTCACGGAAAACATCGTTGATGAATTCCTGGAAGACTGCGGGCGCATTGCACAACCCAAAGGGCATAACCAAGGATTCATAATGACCGGTCCTGGTGTTAAACGCGGTCTTCCACTCATCGCCCGCCTTGATCCTTACCAGGTTATATGCCGCCCTCAGGTCGAGTTTGGTAAAGACCGTGGCCCCTTTGAGGCGATCGAACAGCTCGGAAATCAAGGGTATCGGGTAAGCGTTCTTGATCGTGATGCGATTGAGACCCCTGTACTCGATGCAAGGCCTCAACTCGCCGCCCTTCTTTTTCACAAAGAAAAATCCAGCCCCTGCCGGGGACGAGGATTTGCGAATGTGTCCGCGTGAAAGCGCCTCCCTCACGTACTCCTCCATGGCCTCATTCTCCGCTACCGACAGTGGATAGACCTTGCCACGAGGAGGAACGGCACCGGATTGTAACTCTATGGCACAATCGTATGGGCGGTGCGGAGGTAGGGCAACCGCGCGCACCTTATCGAATACATCCCGGTACTCTTCGTATTCAGGAGGCAACAGAGAGTCCGAGGAAGTACACAGCAACTTGACAGGCCCATGGATGCAACTAGCCCCACACTGCGGTGACCACGAGAGGATCTCGACCGATCTCCAATCGAAAGTCGGATTATGCTTCTGGAGCCAGGGGTACCCCAAGACCACCGAGTAGTGTGGAGACGAAATAACCTGGAGACAGACCGACTCTCTGTGAACGGCACCAATGGCTATCCCCACTGGAAGGGTCTCATGAGTCACGTGTGGCGGCAGAAGGGGTCTGCCGTCTATCGCCTCAAGAGCCAGTGGGGAACCTCGAGGCTGCAGAGGAATGGAATTGGCGGCAACGAACACTCTATCAATGAACAAACCACCAGCACCAGAGTCCACCAACGCCTGGGTCGTCACCGAGCCCCCGACCCAGGAGAGGACAACCGTGATCAGTGGTTTGTCAACACGGGAAACCGGGGACGAGGAGACTCCACCCAAGATCTGCCCCCGACAGGACCTCAGGTGCGAGCGTTCTCCCGGACGGTTCGGACATGCCAACCGAAAATGCCCACCGAGACCACAGTACATGCATCGGCCCTCGCGTCTCCGGAGTACCCTCTCCCCCTCAGACAGGCGAGCAAACCCCCGCTGCATGGGTTCACCCCCAGACAAGTCATCCCCAGGAGGCGTGGGAGGAGAGGGAGGCACGGGTGGGACAGCAAACGTAGGCGCCAATCTGTTAGGAGACCTCCGCAGGCTCTCCTTAAAGGAAGGTCTCTCCCTGAGTCTGGTGTCAATCAAAATCAGGAAAGAAATAAGAGACTCGAGCTCCACTGGTAGGTCCTTAGCTGCAACCTCATCCTTCAAGGCATCCGAGAGACCATGAGAGAAAGCAGCGACCAGAGCCTCATTATTCCAGCCCACCTCTGCTGCCAGGGTACGAAACTCAATGGCGTATTCAGCTACGGATCGTGAACCCTGTCTGATGGACATAAGGAGCTTCGCAGCAGAGGCAGCACGAGCCGGCACATCGAATACCTTCCGAAGAGAAGCAACAAAACCGGAAAACTCGGCAACCACCGGATTGTTGTTCTCCCATAAAGGGCTGGCCCAGGCCAAGGCCTTGTCCGAGAGCAGCGAGATCAAGAAGCCCACCCTTGATCTCTCAGTAGGAAAGGCATGTGGCAGCAACTCGAAGTAAATGCCCACCTGGTTAAGGAAACCTCGGCACTGAGTTGGCTCTCCCCCAAAGCGCTGTGGAAGGGGGGCAGAACCGGTCATACCCTGAAACACCACAGGCGCAGCAACAGGTGTCAGGGTAGACTCTGGCGCAACAACCGGAGCGGCAGTAGGAGCGGGCCCAGGAGCGACAACCGACCCATCGGCAACGGAAGCTAAATGAGCCGTGCGTTCAAGCAGGGTTTGCAACGCCACAGCGAACCGACCCAACAGGTGATCCTGCTGATCAAGTCTGGCAACCAGCGTAGGTAGCGAGGGTGGCCCTGTACCGTCAGAATTCATGGCTTGGTCCTAATGCCATGGAACCATGAACCAGACGTACAACAAGAGATAAGTGGAAAATAAGAAGGTTTTATTGAAGAGCAAGCCGTAAGCAAAGTCCGAACGGATGGCTAAACCGAAGCAGGGTCTTGCGGAGACAGAGGTCAGGAACCAGAAGGGTAGTCAGACGAAGCCAGGAATCAGGAACCAACGGGGTAGTCAGACGAAGCCGGAATCAGGAACCAACGGGGTAGTCAGACGAAGCCGGAATCAGGAACCAACGGGGTAGTCAGACGAGGCCAGGATCAGGAACCAGAAGCAGCAGCAGTCTTGGAAGCATGTGAACACAGGAGGACCAAGCAAGGAACTGAAGCCACAGACCTCCTATATATATGAGCTAGGCATCCAGCTCCTCCCAGTGGGAAGGAGGAGCCGCAGGGTGGGAGGCTACAAGAAAACCCAGAAACCAAGATGGCCGCCAGCACATGTCAAACGAAGGGAACAGCAAGGAGGTAAGACCATGACAGTCAATCACAGGTGAGGGATGAAGTATGTTGCCTCACCTGTGGTTGCCGCTGGCAACATTGTTTATATGGCAGCAAAGCAGTCTGAGCTGTGCTAGGCAGCTTGCTGCAATGTGCATGCGGTTGCACCTGGCAACCTCTCTTTATAGGTGTGCCTTTTATCGGTGTGCACGGGATGTTACGTGTTTTGTGTGCACTTTCCCCTTTAAGTGGTTGTCTTCCCTTCCCTGGTGTGAAAAGGGTTAATTCCTTCCTAGTGTGTGTGCACTGGGTGTGTCTGAGTGTGGGTGTGGCTACATGGGCTTTAAAGCCTCAGTTGAGATCTGATGTCTGAGGGGTACTCCAGCCTTGTAGTAAGCTGGAGGCGCCCTCCTGGTCTCTAATACCAACTGCCAGTGGGGGCCTCCCTTCTGGTCACAAATAATACCTTGTCTGATGTTATGTAGATGTCTATGTGGTTGCTTGTTTATTGCACCTTATGGTTTCCTGGTTTCCCGTGTGATGTGTGGTGTGTCCTTTCTGTTGTAGTGGACAACAGCACTTGTACATGGGTTCCAGGCTGTGTGTCTGTGGCAGGTAGGTGAGGTTTTAGTTTCCACGTACTTGCCATTGCCATAAGTTGTATTGGTTTCCCCTTATTTACAGCTTGGCCATTTTAGGCTCCTCTTTCTCCATGTCCAGGAGGAACAGGTAGTCTACCCAGCTCCTAGCTTAGGGACCTGCGGAGGGTTAGTAGGGACCCGAGGTTCCAGAGCATGAGTCCTCCTACCTTCAAGGTCGGCTCATGCCGTTAGGAGTTGGGGTCAGATTAGGGAAGCTTTAGGAGGTGACCTGCTCCCTAATTCTGTCTTCCTGGCCGAGTCGTGGCTACCATCGCCAGGCATCGCACGGCTGAGGGTTTTCCCCATCCTCAGCCGTGACACTCCCCCTTTGAGCATTTTTATTTGCGCGATCGAAGCTGTTAATGCTTCCGGCTAGCCGCAATAAACCTTATTCTTCCTGAAGAATGCGTTTTCTGAGAGGCATTCCACAACAATCTTCTCTTTGCAAGTCTGATCCTATGAGTCATTCAGCCAATAAAAGACAGTACAACATTTTATATATATATATATATATAACTGGGTGGATTATAATGGAAATGATACAGGAATTTATTTGTGATATATTCAAAATAATAATCATCTGCTTGTCACAACCAGACAGCTGAGAAGCTCTGACAGAGGCCTTTCAGAACCTCCTCCTTGACTTTCTTTGTTGTGGTATTCAGTTCCTCATCTCGTTAGCCTCTCTCAGCTGTCATGTGTTGGACTAATTGCTTCCCTTTAAATTCCTCCCCAGAATGCTTTTCTGGGCGGCTTATACTTCTTCCTGGAGTGTGTGTGCATGCTGATCTTGTTCTCCTCTCTGCTACAAAGTTAAGTGTCGAACATTTATCTGTTATTTTCTGTTTGCTGGATCCCAGGTGACCCTGACTCCCTCCGTATCTTGTGTAGGGAGCCGGTGGTCGTGTCCCCCTCACTATTGTTGGGTGCTCAGGGGTTATATAGTCAAGGTACGTGGATATGCAAACCTCCACCATTCGGATCTTTGCATAGGCTGAGCAGCCAGGGAAAGTGCCAGGTCTTCTGCAGGGGTCTCCCTTTTGTTCCTTAGCTTTTGGATCCAGCGAGTCATTTATGCATGTTGCTTTGCCTTGTTTCCTGTACACCGTCCGTGACACTGCTATTTAATTGGTACACAGCCTAAATAATGTAAACACAATACTTCTATCATAATCTACGAAGCCGTACATACAATATTGTGATGTCTTAGGCTCTGTTCACATTTGCATTGGCTTTTCTTTTTTTCTTTTCTTTCATAGATACAGAAAAAATAAAAATGAGGGATCGGTCACAGCCCCTGAGGACTCCAATAGCTGTAATGGAGTCCGTCGGTCTGTCATGCTGTCCACTATTATACTGTAAAGAAGAAAACTGTAATGCTGCACAAAGCAGTGAACAAAGATTTATATTGACCATGGGACAAGGATAAGGAGCTGCCAGGGACATCTAGTGACACTTGTCTCGGGGTAATGTAAATCATGTCAGAATCCAACCTCTCAGATCCATTTCAATTCCAATGAAAGATATGGAGGGACCATCTTCCAAGTTCCACAGAGAAAAGTATCTATGGAGCAGTGGGATCTGCTGGCTACAATCTATTGATTGGAATTGGTCCCTGGGTCACAACACGTTTCACCTTGGGTTCTTCAAGGGGATCCACGATTTTGTTGTGCATCCTGGAGGTCTAATCTGATATTTTTTTTTTTTATATATATTTTTTTTTTCTCTCTCTCACACAATATATTGATCCTTCATTCCTGGAGAAGGATTCATGCCAGTAGAAGAATCCACAGTGAAATGCGTTGAAGTACAGGAACCAATTTAGTTGGTAGTGGTGCTGTGATTGTTTGTGACTGTACATACACTGTTGTCTTTCAAAGAATTACTATGTAGCTTTTTTTCTATTATTGATCCATTTATTGCATGTTGCACTTTGCTCTGTATTTTCCTGGTGTCTGCTATGACTCATTATTGGTTCCCGATTTTATTGATACCAACTGTATACTCACTGTGTGAACGTGGACACAGGTGCAGCGACCGGGCCGCTGGGGCAACACGTGAGCTACAGTGGGCCAAGGGGGGTAGTAGTAGTTTTACTCACGGTTAGCAGCGCTCCCAGGGCCGGCATGCAGTGAAGGGAAGGACAGCACCAGTTCCTTTGGGGCACACTCTGCTGTCCAGATGGTGGTTGAGGTGCCCTTGGTGGAATGGGTTTTTAGGTGCCTTGGAGGCAGGGTCCCTGGTGTTCGTGACGCTAGCACCGTTAGGTGCAAAGGAAGGTGGTAGAAAGGATGAGGAGTCAATGATTGAAAGCAATGGAACCTTTACTTAATCACTTGCCTCAGAGTAGTCAGTACAGTTAGTTTATATAGCAGAAGTAATAATCCAGATATTATCTAAGCTGTAATCCTTGTAACAGGCCTGGCAATGGTAGCTTGAGGAGTTTCCTTCTTATTTCTGTCTAGACTTTGTCCACACTCTAGATACCAGGTACTGGATATAATAACTTCTTACTTGTAAATAGCAATCCACAGGGCGGTCTCCCTAACACCAGGCAAAAAAACAACTCTGCTCCATTTTTTGTACAGGATGCTTTCCTAAACTGTTCCACAATGTCCATAGAGGAATGTTGTAATACACAACCATGCGTATAGTTGCCCGGTTGTGTCCAGGTGCTTTTAGGCTTCTCCCGGTCACTGGTGCTGGTGGAGTCCATAAGCTATCTCCACTAGACTCTCTCTATATCCGTCACTCACTCTGGTCTCTGCTAGGTAGCAGTAATACTGTTCTCCCTGAACTGCGCAGGCCAAGTTCCAAAGCAGGGCTCACAGTTAGGGCTTATTCACGCAACCGTATTGTCACCGTGCCCGTGCTGCGAACCACAAATAATGGGCCGCAATGCACGGGCATCGATCGTGTGAACTCCGTGCTGCTGTATGAGTAAGGCTACTTTCACACTGGCGTTTCTGGGTCTGCTTGTGAGATCCGTTTCAGGGTTCTCACAAGCGGCCCAAAACTGATCAGTTTAGCCCCAATGCATTCTGAATGGATAAGGATCCGTTCAGAATGCATCAATTTGGCTGCGTTTGGTCTCCGTTGAGTTTTTGAGACGTCACTAAAACGCAGCTTGCACAGTTTTGGTGTCCGCCTGACGATGCGGAGCCAAACGGATCCGTCCTGACTTACAAACTAAGTCAATGGGGACGGATCCATTTTCACTGACACAATATGGTGCAATTGAAAAAGGATCTGTCCCCCATTGACTTTCAATGTAAGTCAAGACGGATCCGTTTTGACTTAGACTTTTTTTTGAATGAATAATGCAAACAGATCCGTGTTTGCATTATCGGTGCGGATCTGTCTGTGCAGATACAAGACGGATCCGTACTGAACGCTAGTGTGAAAGTAGCCTAACTTGAATGGGTCTGCAATCTGTAAAATATGGCAAAAGAGTCACAGATTGGAAGCCCACGGAAACTCTCAGAAGCCCTTCCATGGGCTTTCGGGTCCTTGCCTCTGCACCGCAAAAAACAGGACATGTCCTATCTTTTGCCATAATTTACAGATCGCGAGTCCAAATGACTGTTGCCTGTGCATTGTGGGCCGCTATTTGCAGTCCGCAGCAGGGGCACGGTGATCATACAGTCGTGTGAATGAGCCCCTATGCTGAGCCCTAAACCTCTGTGAAATCCACACAGCAGGCCAACTTACACTGCAGATCTTTTACATGGGGTGTGGATGAAAGTTCTCCAAATTTCATCCACTCTGCTTATACTGTACAACTCTAAGGATTAGCTGCAAGAAAATCTGCAACAGCAAATCCGCAGCGTATTGAATGCACCATAAGCATGTGTAACAGGTCCGAATAGTCGCAGAAAGCTTTGGAGGGGATGGTGATCCTGTATGAGATTGCTGGGGGGTTGGGGAACAAGCTCTCTAACTACTTTGGAGGGAGGGGATGGTTGGGGAGATTTATCAAAACTGGTGAAAGGGAAAACTGGCTTAGTTGCTCCGAGCAACCAATTAGATTCCACCTTTCATTTTTCAGAACTCCTTTGGAAAGTTAAACATAGAATCTGATTGGTTGCTAGGGACAACTAAGCCATTTTCCCTTTATACCAGTTTAATAACTCTCCCCCGTTGAGTGGCGGGTGTCCAGTAAATGGGGCACCAGTGTATGGCGAACAGCCCTTTCCCATTGTCAGTAAGTGTCTGGTTGGCGCCGGCGGGGGGGTCCCCCATAAATAGGTCCCTCCGATGCACTGACAGGCTTTATTATCCATATACTTGCCGGAAGGCAGTTTAAAAAAAAAACAAAAACATAGAAACCTCTTTAACCGCCTCCGGACCGCCTAACGCAGATCCGCGGTCCGGAGGCGGCAGCTGCAGGCAGACTGACACGAGATGACGCGCTTAGCTGGCCCGCGCATACGCAATGCGGGCCGGCATTTCTTCAAGGGGGGTCGTGTCATCAGCTTGTCAGCCAATGATCGTGGCTGGCAAGCTGATGATTTTAAAAAAATCCAATCAAAGGCCAGATAAGGCCTCATGCACACGACCGTTGTGTGCACCCGTGGCCGTTGTGCCGTTTTCCGTTTTTTTCTGCGGCTCCATTGACTTTCAATGGGGCCGTAGAAAACTCGGCTTGTGCACCGTTTTTACACCGCGCCCGTGACCGTGTTTCGAGGCCGTGAAAAAAATATAACCTGTCCTATTTTTTTCACTGCCAACGGTTCACGGGCCCATTCAAGTCAATGGGTCCGTGAAAATCACGGATGCACACAAGATTGTCATCCGTGTCCGTGATCCGTGTCCGTTTTTTCCTATCATTTCAATGGCAAACTTGACTTAGATTTTATTTTCATTTTTCATGTCCGTGGATCCTCCAAAAAACAAGGAAGACCCACGGACGAAAAAACGGTCACGGATCACGGACCTACGGACCCCGTTTTTGCGGACCGTGAAAAAATACTGTCGTGTGCATGAGGCCTATGTAAATATGATCTGTTATATGGCTGCCCTGCTCCTCTGCTGGTCCTTTTGGTCGGTTGGATCCAGCAGAGGAGCAGGCTTCACAGTGAGTAGCACCAACACTACACTTTAGCCCCAGATCACCCCCTGCACCCCAATTAACCCTTTGATCACCCCTTTGATCGCCCCTGTCAATCACTAGTGAAAGGAAAAAAGTGATCAGTGTAAACTGTCACTTTTTTTTTCACTGGTATTGACCGTTAGGTTTTAGGGATAGTTTAGGCCCCTTGGTTAGGTAGTTTAGGGATCGGTTAGCGCCCAGCCCACCGCACCGCAGTCCCTTATTCGCTGATTAGCGTATCGCTAATCAGCATTTGTACTTTTATAGTATCTGGAAGTGATCAAAACTGATCAGTCAGATCTATAATAGTATTAGTGTCACCTTAGTTCACCCTCCACCCAAAACGCAGTGTTTGCCCGATCAGGCCTGATCGGTCGCCCACACGTGCGTTCGCCCACACCCGCCCCGCCACAGTGACAAAAAATATATATTTTTTGATCACTGCACATTCACTTTACACGCGCTGCGGCGATAAAAAAAAATCAGTTTTGATATTTTTTTATCAACCGCAGCGGCCTCCGGTACTTCGCTAGCCTCCCATTTGTAAGACAGGCTTGCTTTTTTTCTTGGGTAGTCTCAGGGAATACCCCTAAATTTAGTTGCCCAAATGTCAAACAGGGGGTATTCTTCTGAAGAGGCCTACAGGCTTCTGACCCAGTCGGATGAGGAATGGGAACACTCATCTGATGAATCTAGCGGGTCAGAATATGAACCTGTAGAAAGCAGTGGCAGTCTGACACAAAGTTCGGCCGAGGAGGTTGAGGTCCCTGATACCACCAGGCGTACCCGGCCCCGTGTCGCTAGACCACAGGTTGCGCAGGATCCGCTTCAAGGGCAGCAGAGTGGGGCTGGTGCTGTCGGATTACGTGGTGAGGCATACACGAGCAGCGCAGCCCTCCCTGGACCTAGTACCAGCACTGCCGTACAACCTGGTGAAGTGGCGAGCACCAGAAGGGCAGTTGAAGCTGGTACGGTGGCACGTGCATTAGTTACCCCGTCGCAGCCACCGCAAAGACGGGCCCGTAGACCCCCTAGAATCCCTGAGGTGCTGGCAAACCCTGATTGGCAGTCCTAGACCATTTCAACCAGAAATTTGCTAATTTGTATACCCCAGAGCAAAACATCTGCGTAGACGAGTCCCTAATACATTTTACCGGGTGCCTTGGCTTCAAACAATACATCCCAAGCAAGCGCGCCCCGTATGGGGTCAAATTGTATAAGCTCTGTGAAAGGGCCACAGGCTATACCCAGAAATTTCGTGTCTATGAGGGAAAAGATCAGACCCTGGAGCCGGTCGGTTGCCCTGACTACCTGGGGAGCAGTGGGAAGACAGTCTGGGACTTGGTGTCACCCTTATTCGGCAAGGGGTACCATCTTTATGTGGACAATTTCTACACAAGTGTGGCCCTCTTCAGGCATTTGTTTCTAGAACAGATTGGCTGCTGTGGCACCGAGCGAACTAGTCGCGCGGGCTTCCCCCAACGGCTCGTTACCACCCGTCTTGCAAGGGGGGAGAGGGCTGCCTTGTGTAACGAAGAACTGCTCGCGGTGAAATGGAGAGACAAGCGTGACGTTTACATGCTCTCCTCCATTCACGCAGACACGACAATACAAATTGAGCGAGCAACCCATGTCATTGAAAAGCCCCTCTCAGTCCACGACTATAACCTTCACATGGGAGGGGTGGACTTCAATGACCAGATGTTGTCTCCGTATTTAGTTTCCCGCAGAACCAGACGCTGGTATAAGAAGGTGTCTATATTTGATTCAATTGGCTCTGTATAATAGTTTTGTTCTCTACAGTAAGGCTGGGAGAACACGATCCTTCCTCAAATTTCAGGAAGCTCATCGAGAACCTCCTGTACCCAGGAGGTTCCGTGGCCCCATCCACCAGTGTAGTTAGCCGTCTACACGAGCGACATTTCCCCAGTGTCGTTGCCGGTACCTCAACCCAACCGTCACCCCGAAAAAGATGTCGTGTCTGTAGCAGGAGTGGAATAAGGCGTGACACCGGCTATTTCTGTCCTGACTGCCCTGACCACCCTGCCCTATGCTTAGGGGAGTGTTTCCGGAAGTACCACACACAGGTACACCTAGCATAGGGATCACATCTCACCAGGACAGGCACACAGGGCTATTAGGGCCCATTCACACAGAGCTGCTGCAAACGTCTCCTTTCACCTGGGACAAAGTGCATAATGCACTTCGCCACATCTTTGGGCGATTTGCGCTTTGCACATTGTCCCATGGGGAAGGAGAGGTTTGTCCTATAAAGGTAAAAAAAAAAAATCACCAGTAAGCAAAAAGGTTAATTTTCAGTTCAAAAAGTTAAAGTTTATATGTTCTGTTCCAAAGTTAATAAAATTATTGCGTTGCGGCCTGTTTTTTTTTTTTTTTACCTTTCAGGTGGACCAACCGATCGACTAGCATTGATGTGCATTCTGACAGAAGCATTGCGCTGCTGTCAGATTACACGCAAGTCGGTGTATGCGGCGCTGCAAGACGAGATTTCTACTCTGCAGTAACAGATACGTTTGCCAAGGCATATGAGCTGAGGAGGAGGCGGCGTTCCTATGCTTTGGCAAACACTTTGTATATAAAAAAATAAAAATAAATCCCGGCAATGATTTATTCATCCACATCGATTGATGTGAATGGAGAAATCTGGTTTGCCAGGGCATACGAGCTAAGTGGGTATGGATGTTGGGCGGAGCTCCTATGTCCTGGCAGACGCCTTTCCCCTCCTTTTTTTTTTTTTTTTGGCAGAAATTTTTTATCCACATTGATCGATGCGAATGAAGAAATCTGTGCCGTTCATTTTTTTCTTTCAGCCCAGAGGCTGAACGGAAAAAAAAATCTCATTACCTGTATGCTCAATATAAGGAGAATAGCAGAAACTCCTAATGCTGGCCGTACATGTAATGATTGCGGAGACCCTCAAATGCCAGGGCAGTACAAACACCCCACAACTGACCCCATTTTGGAAAGAAGACACCCCAAGGTATTTGCTGAGGGGCATATTGAGTCCATGAAAGATTGAAATTTTTGTCCCAAGTTAGCAGAAAGTGAGACTTTGTGAGAAAAAAAATAAAAATCAATTTCCGCTAACTTATGCCAAAAAAAAAAATATTCTATGAACTCGCCAGGCCCCTCATTGAATACCTTGGGGTGTCTTCTTTCCAAAGTGGGGTCACATGTGGGGTATTTATACTGCCCTGGCTTTTTAGGGGCCCTAAAGCGTGAGAAGAAGTCTGGGATCCAAATGTCTAAAAATGCCCTCCTAAAAGGAATTTGGGCACCTTTGCGCATCTAGGCTGCAAAAAAGTGTCACACATGTGGTATCGCCGTACTCAGGAGAAGTTGGGGAATGTGTTTTGGGGTGTCATTTTACATATACCCATGCTGGGTGAGATAAATATCTTGGTCAAATGCCAACTTTGTATAAAAAAATGGGAAAAGTTGTCTTTTGCCAAGATATTTCTCTCACCCAGCATGGGTATATGTAAAATGACACCCCAAAACACATTCCCCAACTTCTCCTGAGTACGGCGATACCAGATGTGTGACACTTTTTTGCAGCCAAGGTGGGCAAAGGGGCACACATTCCAAAGAACAGCTTTCGGATTTCACCGGTCATTTTTTACAGATTTTGATTGCAAACTACTTCTCACGCATATGGGCCCCTAAAATGCCAGGGCAGTATAACTACCCCACAAGTGACCCCATTTTGGAAAGAAGACACCCCAAGGTATTTTGTGATGGGCATAGTAAATTCATGGAAGTTTTTATTTTTTGTCACAAGTTAGTGGAATATGAGACTTTGTAAGAAAAAAATAAATAAATAAATAAATCATCATTTTCCGCTGTGATAAAAAATAAAAAGTTCTATGAACTCACTATGCCCATCAGCGAATACCTTAGGGTGTCTACTTTCCGAAATGGGGTCATTTGTGGGGGTTTTCTACTGTCTGGGCATTGTAGAACCTCAGGAAACATGACAGGTGCTCAGAAAGTCAGAGCTGCTTCAAAAAGTGGAAATTCACATTTTTGTACCATAGTTTTTAAACGCTATAACTTTTACCCAAACCATTTTTTTTGCCCAAACATTATTTTTTTTTATCAAAGACATGTAGAACAATAAATTTAGCGAAAAATTTATATATGGATGTCGTTTTTTTTGCAAAATTTTACAGCTGAAAGTGAAAAATTTCATTTTTTTGCCAAAAAATGATTAAATTTCGATTAATAACAAAAAAAGTAAAAATGTCAGCAGCAATGAAATACCACGAAATGAAAGCTCTATTAGTGAGAAGAAAAGGAGGTAAAATTCATTTGGGTGGTAAGTTGCATGACCGAGCAATAAACGGTGAAAGTAGTGTAGTGCAGAAGTGTAAAAAGTGCCCTGGTCATTAAGGGGGTTTCAGCTAGCGGGGTTGAAGTGGTTAACCGAGCAAGTCCATCAGTGTTGTTGAGAACTTTGGGATGTGGCTAGTAAGTGATTTGTGGTATACGCTTTTCCTGTATGGCACGGCACAGAGCGCTTCAGATTTTTTAATTTTTTTTTATTGGCACTCCATCCCCCAAACATTGGTAACCCCTGTCTTTCTGTATGTTTACATGGGACTTGGGATGAGCAAACTTTGTGTTTCAAGTTTGGCGTACAAGGTTCTGGTTATCTCAGAAATCCGTTATTGCCACCATAAGTCTAGGTCTACACCCACGACAGATAGGGCACAACTACACTGCAACTTTTGTCGCACCAATGTCGTGCGACAATTTTTATAATGGTAGTCTATGGTGTCGCACTGCGACATGCTGCGACACGACAGTCACAGAAAAATCCATCTCGCAGTCGCAGCATGTCGCAGTGCGACAACATAGACTATCATTATAAAAATGTTGCGCGACGAATGTCGTCGTGTAGACCTAGCCTAGAAGTTTTGGACGCTGAAGCGCATGATGTTCCAACAGCCTTTGATGCAGGCTTCCCTATAGCACGTGTGCCTCAGGACTCATCAAATCCTGATTGAATGTACAAACACACCCTTGCCCCAAGAGCTTACTATTTATACGGTCACATCTATAGCCTAGGGCCATGGCTGCATTGCCGCACGTTTCTAGCATGCAGGCACACCCCCGGCTCAGGTTTCCCATCCCCCCCCCCCCCCCGCTGGAGACTGACGTCCACCTCCAGATCTCCTTGGCTGCTCCTTCCCTGTGACGCCGCCTGCAGGCTCCTCCTGCACCTTTGTTATCGTTACTGCCTGCTCCGGCGCCTTCTCAGTACAGGGCGGACCAGAGAGAGAGCAGCCACCGAGGTAAGTACTTACCTGTCTGCACTCTATGGGCTCGTAATGCAGGATGGGGCTCACCTACAGGACTGTGATCATGCAGCAGGTGGAAGATCTCAGCTCTTGTGTTCCTCAAAACCTGCCTGGAGCTCTGATCTAGGAGTGGACTGTGATGACCACTTGTGGACTGTCAGGACCAGTTGATGATGAGGAGGAGTATGTCCTCACCACACATGGCAGTCCCATGGATTCTAGGATGGGACAGGCGTAATTCCTATAGATTATCAATCCCAATGAGTTGCTGTGCTCCTGTATGATGAGTATTTGCACTGATAAAGCTCGCTCGTTGACATGTGCAGCAGGAAGCCACACTCGTGTTTACATGGGATTTTGCACACCCTGCGAACATGGTAACGTCATGCGCTTTGGCTGGGGCGCGTCTCTTTGCCGTGTCCTTAGTGCCATTGAGTGTGGTTTATGTTGGTTAGTTTTTAGTTAGTGGTGGTAAAAGTTGGCAGCAGTTTGTGACATGCTTTATACCGCGCTCTAAGCGTACGTTCACACGTGACCGGAATGCTGCGGATTTGCCATCCAAGTATCTTGGTGCGGCCGATCCTCGGCATAGTCCAGTACCAGAATTTAAGAAGTCTAATTCACACGCTGTGTAAACAAAAATACCTGCATAAATTGACCCGTGGTGTCAATTTTTAAATCTGACATGTGAATTAAGGATACGTCTACAGGGTAATTTTTGGGGTGCCCCCTTACCAATCAGAATCAGCTTTATTCGCCAAACACGACACAATCGATCATGCCTGGAATTGGGTTAGGCACAGGTACAGGCATAGTGGTTGACAAGAGGCGGGGGAGGGGGGGTGTAAGGTTCTGCGATGGGCACAGCAGGGGTGATGGGGTGTGGTGAGTTCAGCAGTCTGACGGCCGTCGGGAAGAAAGTGTTCAGCCTCCTCGATGTCCTTGCAGGGATGGCCTGATACCTGCGGCCGGACTTTAGGCGTCTGAAGAGATGATGGCCCGGATGAGAGTGGTCATTGGATATTTTCAGAGCCCTGGAGCGCAGTCTGTCGGAGAAGATAGAGTCAAGGGGTGGTAGTGGCAATGGGGTTGCAGCAGGACTTGAACTTTTGCCGCGACTCCAGAATCTCCCAAAAATAGTTTTTGCTATTCTAGGGTTTCTGCTGCAGCAAACATGCGAGTCACACTGCGAAATTTGGGGTGTGGGACATGTGTCACTTCCAAAATCGCTGTGTAGCCGTACCTTTTTTATTCCGCAGATCTCGGCTGTGAATTTCACCCGTTGCAACAGAGAGGGTGAAGTCCAAAGCCATTTCTGTGGCATAAACGTAACTCCATTGTATGGCATCAGGCTAACGTATACTTGAAATGTGGGACAAAATTGTGATGTGGACGCAGCCTAAAGGCTCATGCACACGACCGTATGTATTTTGCGGTCCGCAAAAATACGGATGATGTCCGTGTGAATTCCGTATTTTGCAGAACAGAACAGCTGGCCCCTAATAGAACAGTGCTATTCTAGTCCTCAATGCGGACAATAATAGGACATGGTCTATTTATTTTTTTGCGGACATACGGAAACAAAATGCACAAGGAGTAATTTCAGTTTTTTTGCGGCCCTGTTGAAGTGAATAGTTCCGCATACGGGCTGGGGAAAAAAAAAACACTAATGGACACGGAAACAAAATACACGTGCGCATGAGCCCTAATATGGCTTTTGGTTGCGGATCCACGGCAAAATCCGGTGTGGACTTTTCCACTATACTTTGACATGTACCCTGAAGGCATATACACATGGGGACATTTATCAAAACTAGTGCTAAGGAAAACTGGCTTAGTTGCCCATAGCAACCAGGTTCCTTGTTTCATTTTTCAGTGGTGACACACTACAGCATGCGACATACTGCGACACGACAGTCGCACAAAAATGCAACTTGGATGGATTTTTTGCGACTGTAGTGTAGCAGCATGTCTCCGTGTGACTCCACTGACTACCGTTATAAAAAATGTTGCGTGAATTTTCTGCTAAGGCTCTTCAGCTTTTCGGGGGAAAAAAAATTAAAATCAATTATTCCTCAGTGTGACCATCATGGTGCATATTGTGTCCATGGCGATCGGGCCTTGGTTTTCTGTTTGAAGCCCATTATGTGCCCCTTAAGGGGAGTGTCTTTTTATCAGATGGATCCAGTTAATGATAGGGATGTGCGTATACGCTGGAATTTTCCCTCAGGAAACTCATTGCTTTATTCCAGCTAATAGAAACCAGGTTCATTGACTCCGGGAAGAGTGGGAGTACGGGGAGGCGTTTCTGTGTTTACATCTCAGCCAAGCGTTTGTAGGCCGGGAATGTTCCTCATCTTCATCTGTTCTTTCCCTAGAAATTCTGGATTCAGGATCTCAGACTGGACTCGGCTTCCAAGAATTATTTTTTGGTATTTAATATTTATGGATACACTCTTAGGCCTCATGCACACAACCGTTTTTCGGGTCCACATCCGAGCTGCAGTTTTTGCGGCTCAGGTGTGGACCCATTCACTTCAGCGGGGCCGCAAAAGATGCGGACAGCGCTCCGTGTGCTGTCCGCATCCTTTGCTCCGTTCCGTGGCCCCGCAAACAAAATATAACATAGCATATTCTTGTCCGTTTTTTGCGGACAAGAATAGGCATGTCTACAATGGGCCGGCTGTTCTGTTCCGCAAATTGCGTAAGGCACAAGGGAGGCTTCCCTTTTTTGCGGACCGCAAAAAAACTTCACGGTTGTGTGCATGTAGCCTAAAGGTATGTTCACACGTGGCAGATACGCTGTGGTTTTTGTCAGAGCTGCATGTGGAAAAGCCACAGCTCTTTCCAGTACCAGCAGGGTGAATGTGTAAAATAAAAATAAATCAACAGTGGAAATTGCACCATTGGTGTGACAGATCCAGACCTGTTCAACTTGAATGGGTCCGTGATCTGTCCGCACGGCAAAAAAATAGAATAAGTTCTGTGTTTTGCGGTGTGGAGGCACGGACAGAAACACCAAGGAAGCACTCCGTAGTGCCGGATTGCAGGCCGCAATATGGGCAACAGTCGTGTGCATGAGCCCTTAGGGCGCCTTCACACAAACAATAAAAAAGCTGTACATTTTAACTTGTGCTTTCTGAGACCACTTACTTCAATTGTATGGGGCTGTTGGTCTGTGAAAAATGATCAAAAATAGGACATGTCTGCTAGTCTCTAGCCGTAAAAAAAAAAAAAAAAAAATGCTATGTTAATAGGCTCATAGGGAGAAATTTCTGAAAACTGATGTATAGGGAAACTGGCTTAGTTGCCCATGGCAACCAATCAAATTCCACCTTTCATTTTTCAGAGCCCCTTTGGAAAATGAAAGGTAGAATCTAATTGGTTGCTATGGGAAACTAAGCCAGTTTGATAAATCTCGGATGTTTCATCCGAAGTCGATTCGCTCATCCCTAACAACTATGTCTCCCCCACACACGTTCCACTCTGCTCAATCTGTATGTTTCTTCAATGGGGAGAGCTGCTGCCAGATACTTCTGTCGGAGGCTTATCTCCCAGGAGAACAAAAGGATTGGGCCAAAATATTCACTCCGACCGAGGTCGCAATAACGCCTGTACAAGCTTCAGACGCCTGTTCATGCCATTTTACTCCCTGGAAAAAGTCTAATGCGTCCCGATATGCCTTAGACCTCTCCCTGCCATTCATCAGTGCAGTGAACAGCAAGGGAAGTGCACCAATGCTGCTGCCTGAAACAACCAATCACAAAGCTCCTTACAGTAAGGAGCTTTGTTATTGGTCAGTGTGAGCCGGCTGCCAGAGCTTATGGCAGATCGCTCTGAAGTGAGGAAGGAGGCGCGCGGCGTCACTGGCGGGGTAAGCAGCCTTGCTGTGTAGTGAGGGTCCCAGATCTGTGCGCCTTGTTTTTCCTTGTCCAGCCTCACATGCTGTATGAGCCTGATCCCTCCGAACACATATGTGAGCTACAGCGGTGCTCGTCATGTCAGGGACCAGCCCTGCTAGTAGTAACTGTTCAGAAACTCCACAGGTTGCCCATAAGTGACGGCCGGCAGCATGGCGAGTGTTGTGTTCAGTTTCCCGCGCTTATCTGTAGTGCAGGCAGGAGTACAGCTGTTACCCATAGCAACCAGAGACGCCCTGTTCTGTAATTGGAGGAAGCAGCCACAGTCTGTTCATAAGTCATAACCCTGTCAGCCATGTTACCCCCAGAACTGTGCCAGCCACAGCAATGAACTCTCCTCCACTGCTACCAGTAAAGTCAGGGCGTATCTACCATGGGGCAGCACTTTTTCCCAGTTATAGTCTATGATGACTTTGAGCCATACTTTTCTATATGGTTTTTTTTTTCTGCTTACAAACATATCTGCTTGATACACAGCAAAAAAATGAGATCTCAACAGCCCCTGAGTAGGGCCTCAGGCACACGACCGATGTTCTGGTCTGCACCCGAGCCACAGTTTTTGCGGCTCGGGTGCGCACCCATTTACTTCAATGGGGCCACAAAAGAGGCGGACAGCACTCCGTGTGCTGTCTGCATCCGTTGCTCCGTTCTGTGGCCCCGCAAAAAAAAATGTATTTTTGCGGACAAGAATAGGCATTTCTACAATGGGCCGCCTGTTCTGTTCCGCAAATTGCGGAAGGCACATGGGGGACTTCCGTATTTTGAGGATCCGCAATTTGCGGACTGCAAAAAAACGGAACGGTCGTGTGCATGAGGCCTAAAGCAAAGGTTTAATACATACAGTGATGTCACAGAACAGGGCACAAGTGATGTAATAATGATGTCAGGGTTATGTGCACAGTGATGTCACAGTGCAGGGATGGTACACCCAGTGATGTCATAATGCAGGGTAATGTACACAGTCGTGGCAGTGGTCTTATGTTTAGTATATGATGTCGGCTAAATTTGCTATTTATGCATGGAAGACAGTTCTAGAGTACTAGCAATGGTTTCCCTGCATCAATAGCCACCCCTTAATGTTATGTAGGCCTTCATATTAACTATTTGAATTACTGTAACTTACTCCTCATCGACTAAAAATACTCCTCAAAAATGGTAAGAGGAGTATTTTTACTCTTCCAGAAAAAATGTAGCGCGACCTCTGCTCCCAGACATCATCAGTTGGGAGAGAGTTCGGAGCTCCCCACACACATTAGACTGTCAGCTGACAACACGCTAATGTGCATGGGGGCCTAAAAGCGTATTTCACATGAGCGATACAGAACTGGTCCAAGTTATTTCAGTGGAAAACGTACGAAGTTCCTTCACTTTGCTCCAGTTTTTTCCTGCAATTACATTTAGACCTCCTTCTCAAGAATGTGTGGTGCCCGTGCTGCGGACTGCAAATTGCTGTCTGCAGTGCACGGGCACTGACCGCATGCCAGCTGTCTGCGGACCCATGGGATTATAGATCATACAACCTCCCCCTTAAATAACTTAAACTATTAATAAGACACGTGGACACATTAGTGCATGGATAAAATTAGGCCACGGCCAACTTTATTAAGAATTGCTTATCCAAATAGATAATAACCAAATAACTTTAAAACCACAGATTAGACCAGCCATAAGCTCGGCCTAAATACCATAATCAACTCATCCACTCGCCACTATACGGCGAGCAACTTTACCCCTCCTTTCAATAAAGTGGCCGTGACAAACAAAACTTAAAGGGAGTCTGTCAGCAGATTTACCCCTTTTTAACAGTTGCCATACCGCTGTAGCCGCAAAACAGATGATTAACACGGTACCTTTTATATGCTTTGGTGGACTTTTAAATATGCCAAAAACAAACTTTGATGAGGGCTCGCAAGTGCCCAGGGCGGAGTCCACCGTGTTGAAGCCCAGGCAGCTCTGCCTCTTCGGCTCTTATCCCCGCCCAGCCTCCTCCTCTGCTCGCCTATCTGTTGTCTCTCCCCCTCAGCGAGATCCCGCGCCGACGCAATGACTTGCTTGGTCGGGGCATGCGCATAAGCTACTGCGATGCCGTGTCAGCAATGGGCATGGCAGTGCGCATGCCCCGACCAAGCAAGTCATCGCGTCGGCGCGGGATCTCGCTGAGGGGGAGAGACAACAGATAGGCGGGCAGAGGAGGAGGCTGGGCGGGGATAAGAGCCGAAGAGGCAGAGCTGCCTGGGCTTCAACCCGGTGGACTCCGCCCTGGGCACTTGCGAGCCCTCATCAAAGTTCGTTTTTGGCATATTTAAAAGTCCACCAAAGCATATACCGTTTACCGTTTTAATCATCTGTTTTGCGGCTACAGCGGTATGGCAACTGTTAAAAAGGGGTAAATCTGCTGACAGACTCCCTTTAAGGGAGGGCGGGCGGGCAGCAGCTCCTCCGATTGCGATCCAGCAGACAGCACAATGCTGTCGGCCACCTTTGGCCATAAACACTCCTGACATCTGCCATTGCCCTACTGTTGCTGGGGTTCCTAATCTTCCTGACCCCAGCAACTATTCCAGGATAGGACATATATTGTTCAATCCGGCCTCCCCTTCCCTACCCTGGATACAATGGCTATTTTTAGCCATCCTGACCATCTACTTTCGGCGGGAAAAATTCCCGCCAAAACGAATAGCCATCTAACCTGGGATGCTCATAATCCCAGACGTTCACTTGAATGGGGTCCGTGATCTGCATCTGACGGTCCGCACTACATTTTTGCAGTGCGGAGGCACGAACCGAAAACCCACGGAAGCATGAGAGTCATTAATTTTCATGATTTCTTTCATGTTGCTGAATAATACCTCGCATCTCCTAGAAATCATCAGTGAAAAACAGAGCATTTAGTTATTTTTTTTCACTCATCCATTCATTTAAAGGGGTTCTACCGGCTTAGATAGTTTGATCTGCACTTAGCCCTCAATCAGTCTGCCGATTCCGTCCTCTCCTGCGGGCCCTTCCCCCACCCATGCCACGCCCACTCTTTTAGATCTGGAGTGAGCAGGGAGAAGTCGTAGATTGCGGCGCAAAGTACCTTTTGCACCGCAATCTGCGCCAGAAATACACCTAATATAGGCGTATTTCTGGTAGGTAATTGACCCCCCCCCCCTCTTTCTTTTTGAATTTACTACTGCTTAAGCATGCCTTAAAACAAAGTATCGCAAAAATGCAGACACAAGAGGGTCCTACATAGTAAACGGCTTGGAATCCCTTCTGCCTGTGTCATGGAGGCTGCAGCTTTGTGGTTGCATCACCCAGTCTCTAGTGGGCACAGCACGGATGTCCTATACTTATATTTATGTGACTGTGTACCAAAGTTGCAGAACGCCCATTTCACCTTTTAGCTGCCGGTGTAGCGTTATACTACCCTACCTCGTGAGATTTCCCTACCTCCTGACTTCCTATCGCACTGCTAAAGACGTGAGGAGGCGTTCCTGAGTTTTGACGATATGCGCAAACCGACAGTTTATGGAAAATCTCAGCGGAGTTCAGCTTCACACCGGGACACTGCGCATGCGCCGGCCGGAGTTAGCCGCGCTTGCGCACTGGACCGTAATATTTCCCTACCGAGGCTCTCCTGCGCAGTGTCCCGGTGTGAAGCTGAACTCCGCTGAGATTTTCCATAAACTGTTGGTTTGCGCATGCGCAGATCATCAAAACTCAGGAATGCCTCCTCACGTCATTAGCAGTGCGACAGGAAGTCAGGAGGTAGGGTAGTATAACGCTACACCGGCCTCGTGTGCCAAAATCAGGGTTGTTGGCCATTTTTGAATCTGGAATATATTTTTTTATTTTTTTTTATAAAGTCGTTACAAGAAATTCTACCTTTTTCGCTCAGGGACCACTTCTAACCCTGGGTTCACACCTGAGCGCTCTGTATGCGCGATTGTACCGGCGTTTGCAATCGCGCATACAGAGACAAGCGAACGCCCATTGTCGCACGTTCCCGAATGTCTATGTACGGGAACGCGCGACAAAAACGCCCCAAAGAAGCTCATGTACTCTTGAGTGTAGGGCGTTTTACAGCGCGATCGTACGCGCTGTAAAACGCCCAGGTGTGAACCATTCCCATAGGGAAGCATTGGTTCTCATGTGTTGAGTGTTTTACAGCGTGTTTGAACGCGCTGTAAAACGCTCAGGTGTGAACCCAGTGTAAAGGTACTGTGGAGAAGTTGGGATCCCTGCAGTTTTCCGTCACATGGCATCCTCGTTTTCCAGCCGTCTATAGTTTGAATATGTGCTCCTTCCTCCACGGTCAGAGCCGGCTGTTTCACATTACCATGAAGGCTCTGTGGAGGAAATTTGCTTAAAAATGGAGACTTAAGACAAAGGAATGTGCAAATTAGTGGACAATGTTACGTGACCTTTCTTAGATGTGGAAAGATTCAAAGCTTTCACACGGCACTGGTAACCATCACAATGGGGGGAAAGACAACTTCCTAAAGTGATGACTGACAAGTGTGGCACATTAAGGAGGATCTGTCGCCTCCCCTGGCATGTCTGCTTGCAGCGCCCATGTAATAACCGCTCCAGATCATCTATTCTAATGTCTCTATGATGTGCCATTCCTTTATTATTCCTGCTAGAAGTTATGAATGAATTGCCAGCAGTTTGCAATAGAAGTCCAGATGGGGCGAGTCTCTCCGATCAGTGCTGCCATTATCAGACTGTGCATTGTGACTCTGCAGGGACACCCCCCATCCCCAATTTTTTATTTTATTTTTTATTTTTTTATAGGGCAAAAAAAATGCCTGTTTAAAAAACAAAAAAACAAAACATGAATTGTAATATGATATATAATCAAAGTGTCATGGCAGTAGCACCCTTGTGTCGCTTTGTGAGTGCTTCCAGTTCAGCTTGTAAATGGAGCTGTAGCATAGATTAGATTGCAGCGAGCCAGTAATAGCATCATCGGGAGTCCCTGCACACGGACGTGTGCACCCCGTGGTTGTGCTGCGGCCCGCAAAATGCAGGCCGCAATGCACGAACACAGTCCATAGGGCAGCCGCAGCGGATCGCGGACCCACTCACTTGTGCTGCTTCCCATTGAACTGATTGGAGTGGAAAAGTGCCAGAATGAGTGCCTAAAACTGGGTGAACTGGCCCTTTAAGACGGGCATCATCAAACTGCCACCCTCCAGCTGTTGCAAAACTAAGGCTACATTCACACGTCAGTATTTTTCTATAATCCGAATTTCGGTCCGTTTTTGCGGATCCGTTGTTCCTGAAAATGTTTCCATATGTCATCTGTTTTTTGCGGATCCGCAAAAAATGGAAACATGTATACATTTCAATAATCAAATAAAGTTGTTTGGATTTCTTTGAAAAAAATAAATAAATAAAAAAAATTTGCTATGTGTTTCCAGGAACGGATTCCGCAAAAAACGGAAGACATACGGAATGACATCCAAATGTCTTCCGTTTTTTGCGGAACCATTGACTTTGCATTGTACCAGGATCCGATTTTTTAGGAACATAATAGGACTTGTTTTATATTTAAACGGACATGCGGAACGGAACAACGGAAACGGACAGCACACATTGTGCTGTCCGATTTTTTTTTTTTTTCCAGGACTCATTGAAAATGAATGGGTCCTGATCTGGTCCTGATCTGTTCCGCAAAAAACGGAACAGATCAGGAAAGAAAAAACGGACGTGTGAATGGACCCTAACTCTGAGCATGCCTGAACAGCCTACAGCAGGGCATTGTGGGAGTTGTAGTTTTACAACAGCTGGAGGGCCGCAGTTTGAGGATGCCTGCTGTAAGGGGTTGTCCAGCATAAGGAAAACATGGCTGCTTTCTTTTAAAAACGGCACCACCCATGTCCACAGGCTGTCTGGTATTGTCCCTGTTGTAACGGAATCGGTGGAACTCGGATTGAAAATGCAACTGCAGACTATCTAACAAAATAAATTCCGCTACCTCCTTCTACTGTGTCGCCCATCACTAAATAGTTCTCTATGGAGACACATGGTAGGATACATCAGGATATTGACACCCCTCCTACTTACAGATTACAAATAGGTTTTTATAAAAATCCGATATGTTCCCCATAGCGAAGCATTGGTGATAGTAATATGGGCCGAACTGAAGACGTTGGTGTCTGTCATGTCGTATGTGCCAGCGGCTTGTTGTAGAGCGGGAGGAGCAGAGCAGATCGATATACAGTTTTGTGGTAAAAGATTTCATTTGAGTCACTGCTCACTACTAGAGTCCAGTGGGCGGTCCTAAGCGATCGATTGCCTTTCTGACTTTGTGTAGAGAGAGGGAGCTGTCAATCACTCAGTAGGACCACCCACCGGACTCCTAAGCATAGGAAGAAGTACTGAAACTTTTCTCACAAAACCATATATCAGTCTGCTCAGTTTCTCCTGCTCCATAGACCACTGCTCGTCCTAGTTACTGATCCGGTGGTGGGTAGTTCACTTATTATTATTATTATTATTATTATTATTATTATTATTATTATTATTATTATTATTGCTCCTACTATATAGGAACTTTACTTTATTGTGTATGAAACATGGCCATGATAAGATTAAATGTGATATTCAGGCAATTTCCCGTCCGTTCTCACTGTCCATTTGTGTTTTTTAAGGTATGTTTTTATGCGAACTTTAGTTGGTTGTGAATGATTAAATGTGTACTTTGGTTTTTGTAAACTGGCTTTTGTCCATTGTCTGTCTAGTGTTTGAGTGGTTTGTCTCCCAGATTGGGTTTTACTGCATAGGCGTTGCCAAGTTCCATATGTAGGTAGGCAAAGCCAGTGAGGTTTCTAGATAGATCACTGATATCGGGAGGTCCCTGCAGCCTCCACAGCAGACGTCTCCTCCGATGTAGATCCCCTTTTTTTTTTTTTTTTTTCTCTCTCCTAATTCAAACATATATACCCTATCCATATTTCTGGTGTGCATATATGTAGACAGATGGGTAAGAAAGGAACTGACATGGATAGGATGAGCTTCTTGGGTATCATTTACAGTGTCAAACTTCTTACCTTGATTTTGGCTATCATATTAGCTGTCAAAGTTGAGTCGAGGGGTGGACTGGCAATTGACCCTACAGGGAATTTTCCCAGAAGACAGATGGCCATAGTGCCACCCAAGCCTCCTCACTGCCACTGGCTGGGTAATTACTACATGGGGAACTATAAAGATCACTAGAAGAAGTCCAGGCAGCATGCTGAAGATAGGGCTTGGTGTGGTGGCCCACATCTTGCCTCTTAAGACCCTTCTCCTTATCCATATTACAGACAATTGTAGGAGGAGGACACAATGTGACAGCTATTGATGGCCACCACAGAGGGACAGCTTTTGAGGAGCACTGACCCTGACAACTTGTATTGGGCCTATCTACTTGTGTTGTCCCACCTTCTTTCAGTTTAGACCCATCTACAACATTAGGGGCCACTTTTAGGTTATTTCCAGGGCCACTTTAAGTTCCCAGTCCGCCCCTGGTTGACGCAAATGCATTAAGGTGACCGTGACATGTTTTCTCTCTGCTTACAATGCACGTACGTACGGGAGTCACAGACTGTGTCATTAACACATTGTGCATTAGGTGCGAATGACTCACTTTAGAGCTGGTGCTAGCAACCAGTGGCTGGTGACACGTGTTGTGCGTTTTGTCTTTCTATGTCTCCATACACAACCGTACATATCCCTTGGTTGTGGTCCTCTAAAGGGTGACTAGATGATGGATCTCTGCTTGTTCTTCACTTTTCCATTGTACCCGGAGAGTCTACGCACACATTCCATGGTTTTTCTCTTATTACATCACATCCCGTCTTTCCTGTTTTATTTTTCCCCTTGGAACTATGACAGATGTTGACACAATTTGCATTTTCATTTCGTTCAATTCCTTGTGATATAAAACGTAGTCACTTTCTATTCTTATGCACTCGCATTTCTTTATTTCAGGGACATTAGACTTCTCTGCTTGCTGCAACCATGGAGATGAAAGGTAATGATTGGAATTAACAGGTTAATGATTTGCATGCTAAACTGGAGTATATTCCTCTCATTGTTAAGAATGTAATGTTGATGTTTTTACATCCTATTTGCCTGTAATAGGGTTTCTTGAAATGTGAGATTTATGATTTGCTATATCGACAGAGGAAGTAATTTCCTATACTGGAGTACAGGCCTGATTAAGGGTGTATTTACAGATCCTCTGACCAATTTCTGTCCGTTCATACCAATAGTTGGTGTGTGTAAATGGCCATCTGACCAAAGAGTGGTCAGAACATCTGTTGGTGTAAATGCCCCCTGAATCGTGGGGTTGGTCGCTTTAGGATAAATGTAAGGATCCTTTCACACGAGATTTCCATCCGGGTACTGTCAGAGTTTAGAACTGACAGCACCTGGACTCAACACTGAACCCTTCAGTTGGGCATCTTCACATGGGCAATTTCCCACACTGACGCTGATCAGGCCTTGGTCTGATTTTAAATTTATTTATTTTTCCCCACGAGACTCATTCATTCAAATAAATGGGTTTTCAGGAAAAAACAGCCTGCACTCGGAGTCCCTCTGTCTGTGGCCAGGAACATGGAACAGCTTTTTCTTTTGCTGGTCTAAAAACTTTTGGGTAACTGCCCACAATGGGGATTATGTGTTTTTTGGAGCGGATTTCACGCAGATTTTCTGCATACAAATCTGCACTCTAACCTAAGAAATGCACTGGTATAACGAATTTAATAAATGGTCCCTTCCCACGATCTTCCTGTTCATTATATGGCTGCAGAAGGAGGAGCATCTGACTAGACTCCTCGTTCTTCATCCTCCATGTTCTAAACATAGTTGATGGACTTGTGTCTTTCTCAACCGTATCAAGTTCAACCAAGGGTTAGGTGGGGACGCGAATCCCAGAAGGAAGGGAGACTCATAAGTGTGAAAGTTAGTCAGACGGATCCGTCCAGACTTTACATTGAAAGTGCCAGACTGAGGCATTCTGAGCGGATCCGCATCCACTCAGAATGCATTGGGGCAGTATGGATGCGTTCGGGGCCGCTTGTGAGAGCCTTCAAACGGAACTCTCAAGCGGCGCCCCGAACGCTAGTGTGAAAGTAGCCTTACAAGAATTAATCTAAACCCTTTTTAAAACTCTGCACTGTTCCTGCTGTGTCCATGTCCCGAGGAAGTCTATTCCATGGGTTCACAGTTCTCACAGTAAATAAGTGGCATGTGGTCAACGAGTGTTGTGTATAGAGATCGGCAATGCCGATTCTTGCTCTGGTCCAGGCGGTCATGGGGGACAGACATCTGCACGAGCCGCAGTGAGGTTGTAGAACTCTGAGCCTTTCTTAGGAGAAATCTGCAATAAAAAAAAATACATAAAGTTTAAATGTCAACCCAAAGGTAAAAAATAGACAAAAAAAAAAGGTTCTTCTAGCGCCGCTCCAGGACCATTACTCATACCTACCATATCTCAAAATTGCTGTTATGGAAAGGGCAGATAATACAAAAAGAAAATGAGTTGCACATTGTCCAATTGACAAGACATTTTCATTTTATTTTACATTTTTCCTAAAACAAAAAAAATTATATAAAAATAAAACCGCATATGTCGCCAAATTTACATAACCAAATGGGGAAAAAAAATTATGACGTTCAAAGACACTTGTACTAAAAATGGGAAATGACCCAGTCAGGAACTGGTTTTTAAAGGGGGTTGTCTAAATAAATAAAAATTTCGGACAGCCACTGTACATGTACTAAAAAAATTTAAGAAGCAAACCTTTTGTCCCCTGCCGCCTCCAGTGGTGCACTACGTCCTCCCCGCTGCAGATGTGACATGCGTGCTTCTCCATGTAAATGTTGCCAGAGCAGATGTGGAAGAGAAGCACTTGTATATTATAGAGTAGAAAGGTAATATGTTTTTATTATACAGTGATTTACTTTAATTTGACCTTCTGTACATTTTAAAAGGAACCAATGGACAAGACCCAAATTATGGAGGTGGTTACCAACCTGCAATGAACCCAGCTCCAGGATATCCCCAACCCGCTCCCGGATTCCCACCTCCAGCTATGCCAGGACCTTATGGATATGCACAGCCAGCACCAGGAGCATACCAAGGTAAATAGCAGCATAGTGTAAAACAATTGTAGATTACATGCAAGTAAAAAATCAATATTATAAAAAAGGGTTATTGGGGCATAAGCTCCTCCGACAACTGAGTTTACAAGTGTAGATCCATTAACCATAACTGAATATAATACCACATGAACTGGAGTAGGCCTTCTGACAAACTGAAACGTGCATCAAGGTACTGGTAAGTGATATGAGTCTACATTTGTAGTCCTGTCTCATTGTTCCAGATTATCACACCTGCACTTGGGGCAGCTCCACAACAAAGGCAGGTTTGACGTGATCACCAGAACGCCTCCATACTTGACTCTGACCATAGTGGGATTCCAAACAGAACACTGATTTGCCTCTAAAGATGTTATAGTTCCAGTCTGTAGCAATTTGGCTTTCTCGATCGCAACACCACTACTAACTAAGGCAACGGTGGCTGGCTGTCAATGAGGGCATGTAATGGGCACCATGACGCCAAATTTTCTTCTGCTAAGCGCCTGGATATGTCACCGGCAGAGACAGGGATATATAATGAAGGTGTCACCTGTGTTTGGATGGTGGAGAATAAATCTGTGGAAGCTGCTCATGGCTTGTTGACTGATGTGATTGTGAAAACTGTCCAGTGAAAATATTGGGCCTTGATTTTGTAGGTTCTTGGTCTGTTGATGGTTTTAGTGGTAAACTGTAGGGATTACTTTGTAGGTTTCCAGTAAATGCTGACACAAGCTGTCCAACCCTAGTTGTCAGGGTGCTAGTTGCATTCAAGCCGGGGTTATAAACTGCCCAGCTCCACATTTTTATGACTGACATGGGCCTTTGGGGTTTAGGTCTGCATAAATTCAATCTACTCCTGATTTACTACTGACTGAGCCCACATTTAAGTGACTGAGGGACGGCCGCGCCTGTCTTATGGACCGCAAACGGATCTGTAAATGCAGGCACTTGTTTCATGCCATTTGTGAAAGGGAAGGCCTCTGAAGATTCACCATTGCTCAGAACCCAAGCCGCCATACCATCATGGAATTGCTGTACCACCAGGATGAATCTGTCTGGGCATCCAAACTTCGACATAATGCCCATAAGAAGAGTGCAGGCACCGGCCATGTCCACTCCACATCACTGTCCGGACCTATGTATTTGAATGGATCCACAATCCGCAAGATGCGGGTGAAGATGGGGCATGTCCTATCGTTGGCAGAGCTGTGACATGGACTGACAGCACACGGAAGGGCTGTCTGCAAAACGGGCACAGCCATCCCATGGTCATGCAAATTCAGCCTGATTGTACTTTGCCTTCCCTGAATGGAAGCTGCAGGGAAAGGAATAAGTAGCATCAAGACAAACACGTATAACTTTGCCTCACTGAGTACTTGGTGGACGTCTAATTGTAGTGTGTGGGGTTTTTAAGATGATCGTGTTGCACCATTAATCCTTTTTGTTAAATGGAATTAAACTCCATTATATTTGCTCTGAAAATCCTGAAACCTGCTGATAATGTAAGATGATAACATTATCTAATTTAGCTGACCGTGCTGTGGATTTCCTAGGTAATCACTAATGGTCTAGATCCATATTTGGTGGTTAGTGTTTTGGTATGTGTAACAGTCATGTTCACTCTCCAGGGGGAAAGAGTCCATCGCTTCTGTCACTTTACATTAAGTGAAGAGGCGTGTTTGGGTACATGGAATACCAATAATGAGTGCATCTTCATACATTTCCAGTTATTCTTCCCTTGTTGGTTCCCCACAACGATCAGGAGAACAGGATCCTGAGATAATGGAGCAATGGTTGTGCATGCGTGCTACCTCCCCATATGTTTGTTTCAGATGAGGACCTTGACATCTGATGGATAGATCTTCGGCCATTAGCGATGTATTCTTAGATGGCTAATAAAGCCTATGTTAGAATTAAATATTTTGTTACTTACTGAACAGACAAATATGGATGTTCTTGTTTCAGCATTTGCAGCTTTATGTTTACAAAGTGTACGCTTCTCCTGTGCTAGGATTGTCTTCCTGGATTCGTATGTCTGGCAACCCTGATGGATCAGGGAAAGCCATGTATAATGATCATGCGCCAGAGATTCCCACGAGGTGATGTTGATATCCAGGGATTTGAGAGAGGCTTTCAGTGTATCTTTGTAGCGCTTCTTTTGCCCCCCCCCCCCCCCCATGCGATCGCTTACCTTTGGACAGCTCACCATAGAAGATCTGTCTAGGGATGCAGTGGTCTGGCATCCTTATGACGTGGCCTGCCCAGAGCATCTGTTCTTTCATCAATAAGGTGTAAACTGATGGTAACAAAAATAATAAAACGGGCAGTAGTAAAATGTAACTTTTAATATTATACCTTTTTTTAAATGGGCCAGTACCACCCGCAGTCCCTACCATGGAGGTGTGTTAATACCTAAGGGTAAACCAACATGCAAAAAGGCATACACTTCTTACTAGAAAACGTGTACAGATAAGGCCTTGCTTGAATGTCACACCCAATCAGGTTGTTCCTATTCCCACAGATAAGATAAGTGGTGGGAATTCTGCTGTAGTCCACCAACTATATCTCGCCGGATGGTCCGTGTGTGTGTGTATAATGTTGCCGAAAGAGCAAAAGGGTAGAGTCCTACCACTAATAATAAAGGGTGCAATGAAACCTACCTATAAGTGCTCAAATAAATAGATCTGTGGCCCTACGCGTTTCATTTATTTTTTTGCCCCAGATTCATCAGGGGACTAGTGCTACATCTATATGGGCTGGTTTGTCCCCGATGTAGCCATCCTGGAAGATGTATGGTCACGCCTCCAGATCTTTTACCACATAAGGTGAGGGTACTGTTGCATGGGTTTACACCATTAGCGATGTATGGCGTCCCCTATTACATGTGGCGTCATGCAGATTTGTACATATGACCTGTTACATGTGCGCTTGGCGGCTGAAGGAATCTGTGTTGGTCTCCTGTTAATATGTGCCCACATTGCTGTGAAAAATGATGTTTTAATATATGCAAATGAGCCTCTAGGAGCAACGGGGGCGTACAGGACAAATGCATGCTCGGCCAAGTGAGCATATGTGTTGGGGATAACTAATGTATGTGGCTGCCGAAGGGCTTTTTCACACGAGAAGATGCTGTGTGTGGAATCCGCTGCGTGAAAGGGAGTCTAGCCCCGGTCTGGACAGCAGAGACACGGAGCATTAACAGGATTGATGTTCCGTGCCGCTCTGATCTTTTTACTACAAAATCACAGCGAGAAAGTTGTCACCGTGATTTTGTAGTAATGCTCTGTCCGGAGCGGGGTTTGGCATTCTTTCACATAGCGGATTTGACACCCTGCATCCGCTCGTGTAGTAGAGCCCTAAGGCAAGGGCTCCATGACAATGGAAGTTTTCATATATGCCAGAAGGCTATTTTCTATTTTGTACATCTTCACACCTCTGCAAAGCTTAGAGGAAAAAAGTGAAGAACACGTCATGTGTAATATCGTCAGCCGATCTGGATGTTAAAGCGGACCTATCATGGTTTGTTTATTCTAGATATATACCTTTACTTGCGGGGTACCCCCCACTGATGCTGCCACCCTGCCTGTTTTATTTAAATATCACTCCTGTGCCCCCCCCCTGTATTTTTCTCGCTCAGTATGTTCGTATCGGTACAGGGAGGAGGAGACACCAGGGTTTCTCAATGGGCGTCTCCTTCTCCCTGGCCGTGCCACGATCCAATCACAGCGGAGAGCGTCACAGCCAAAGAGAAAAGCAATGAAAGTGGACTCTCTACTGAGACTGTTCCCATGCCAAACAAATTACAGAAGTGTTGTTTTTTTTTTTTTTTTGTTTGTTTGTTTTTATAACTTTATTTCCACAAAAAAGGAAAAATGCTAGATGAAACCAGTGGTACATAAATCATCTCTCTGAAAACTGCACCTTCTCAAGTTGGCCTATATACCATTAACATGAGGAAGTCCTTGGAAGAAGCACGAAACGCGTAGTTATCCCTGAGATCTGGTTTATGTGCCTTTTTTTTTTTGTTTCAGGTATCATTTTTTTATTTTTTTTATTTTTCTTCCCTGTTGAGCTTTCTTTATACCCCTAACTTCATATGGATAGGGGTTTCATGTTTCTAAGCTTGTTTGGAGTCGGGTGTCTAAAAAGAGTGCTGTGCTAATCATAGTATACACTTGTGTATATACTCATTAGTTGTGTCCTCCTGCATGAAGCTACCGTGACAAATGTGCATAGAAGAATTCACTGAATTTATTTATCAAAATGTTTACATGTTCTTCACCGGTTTTCTTAATCATTATATCAGATTGTGTGAATACGGCTTTCAGAGTATTAAAACTATCCCCTTATTACAGTAATGTGTTGCTGCTTTTACAGGTATTCATACGAGCTGTGTGATGCACCATAGTCCTGACACTGTACACAGGAATCCCCTCCTTCCCTTGTTAGACTGCGTGAGGCATCTGAATTCTGCTAGAACATCAACTTTTATAGCCAACTTAGCTTGAGAAACTGAAAAATGAGCCATATGCTCCCTCAATTACCGGCCGGTGTCCTATGATCAGTGTGTCCAGGCTCTCTGCAAAGATGGAGACTGAAATCTGTGAACTATACATGTAAGCTGCCAAGATGTGCTTTTCCTTGTTTAACTTTGTCTTGAATTTTACTTATTAACCTTAGGTCAACCAGGTAATCCTAACTATGGCCCATATGGAGGAGGCCCTCCTGTACAAAACCAGCCGATGCTTTCAGGAAATGTAGCATCTGCATGGATGCCAGCACCTCCACCAGACCCCAAATGTCCACCAGGATTAGAATATCTATGCCAGGTAAAGTGTACCATGTTTTTGAATAGCAAGCTTAGCAAATAAAGGGTAGAGGTCTACATCATGGGAGGCCACTCTGTTAGGTTCTTGTGTTAAGATCACTTGTGATCAGCTACTGATGGGGGTACGTATTAGATAACAAAGTGATAAATGTAAAGGTGAGTCTTCTACTCAGCATGTGACGTTGGGTTTAGGGTATTGGACCTCTTGTGTATGCAGCATTGGTGGCAAACTTGCATAGAATTCAAAGCTCCTAACCAAGCAACCCTTGAGTCTATCAAGCCACGTGTAATATGGGCAGAAAGTCCATGTCATTACACAACTCCAGGAGTTTTCTCCTTGTATATTAAGATGGTCATGCGCATTAAATTTCAACTAAATCTGATTTATTAGATTTCAACATGCTTTATTGCCCTGGGAGATGAGCCCTGCCAGTGATGGCTGGGTCATGTGTATGGTTTGCAATACAGGCTGATGTACAGACCTAAATAGACGTGTCGGTACATTGTATTGTAAAACCTAAAGATCTGTAATCTAACATCGGGGTAAAAAAAAAAATTAAGTCCCTCACCTTTTTCTTTAAATACATATTTATTAACTGTACATTTATAAAAAATACTATATATAATGTACACAAGATGATTGTAATGTCTGTATGACAGACACAACAGTAGTGTATGGGGAGGTTTGAAAACTCCTTCAGGTTTGATTTATACAGAGTATGTTTAGTACTTATGAAATGAGGAGCTGAGGTAAAAACGGCTTGAGAATGGTTTACCTCTGCACTACCTATGGGACGCCAGAAGAATTTTTGCATCTCTATGGTCCTTTTAGAAGGCAGATCTCTGCCTGTGATGAGCACTAATCGATGATCTAGCATTGTTGGTCTACAGTCATTAAGGACCTTTTTAATGGGCAAATAATTGCCTGACCAAACAGCCATATGAACAGTTGTTCATGACCTCCCATCATTCATGTGGCTGTTTGTTTACATGGTTGGCAACACATTCCTTGTTTACTTAGGTGATGGGCTGCTAACAGATGAACATTTTTATGGCCACGTAAAAGACCTGATCAGTCAACAATCTGTTGCTTTGTCGGCTGATGGGCGGGGTGTTGACCACAGCAGTTACCTTCAGTCCGCTTCCGGCAATCCCAGATCCAGACATCTCCGGCAGGCAGCTCCATGCCCGAGATGTCTAGTGGTAGTGTGAATCTAGCTTGAACTTTGTCTGGTCTCTGTCATTTCCTCTGTAGAAGACCTGCATCTTCTAAATGTTTGCCTGTCCATTCGTTACTGATACCTTTATGCTTTTTTTTTCAGATAGATCAACTTCTTGTCCATCAACAAGTAGAACTACTGGAAGGTTGGTTATACTTCACTAAAGAAATTCTAATAATCTTATAGTATATAGAGAACTAATAAAAGCATGGCTGCACAATATTTCACATGCAAACAGTGGAACTGAGAAATGGGGATCATTCTAAATGGGTACCCATCTGCGGAAGCCACCTTGACGCCTGGTAGATGGGCCTGACACACGTTTGATTGAAAATGTGCGCAAAGAGCTTCTAATTTTTTTTCCATTTTTATAGTAGGTATAAGACCACTTTAATTTAGAATGATCCCCGTTTCTCAGTTCTATTGTTTGCATGTGAAATGTTGTGACCATGAATGTGCTAGTCTACATTTTCTTGTAGAATCTTATGGTATAGTAAGCAGTTTAGTAGGGCAAAATGTTCAGTACAGTGCCCAGAGTAGTTCAACTAAGTAAAATAATCAATACTCAGCCTCATGGGTCCTCCATGCTGACGCTTATGGAGTCCCATCTGGTCTCTTCTTCCTGGTCCACTCTCAACATTCAGAAAAAGCCCACTGGCCAAGGCAGGTCTGCACTGCAGCCAGTGATTGGCTGAGCAGGCCTTTCCTGGCATTGAGGTCCAAATAAATGTTGGAATGGCTGCAGCGGGGGATTGATGGGAGTGAGTGTCTGCTTTTTAGCTTTTTAAACCGCTGTGAGGCTGCCAGACTTCTGCATGTCCGACTTTTTAGTCCGAAATAGTAGCAGGACTGATCCAACAGGGTGAACAGCCTGTCGGATCCGTCCTGCCGCTAGTGTGACAGTACCCTAGCTTTTTAAGGCACACTTTTTTTAAATGTGTGACCTTGCAAGAAATCTGAGAAAATTTTGGGTTTACTCAAGATTTGTCATTTAATGTTGGTGCTAGAGACTAACAATAATTTTATGCTGTTTTTTTGTTTTAAGTTTTGTCATACAAATCTGTACGATGTTAATTTTATGGATTAGGCTTCCACTTTTAATGGCGCAATTCTTTGAGACAGACAAAACAATTCTGAGCTAAACCTGTATCTGCTTCTTTAAAAGTTGCAGCAAATAAAGTTAAAAAAAAAAGTGTTACCAGCAGTTTGCATAGACACGGAGCTGTGGTTCACCTGATTTTAAAACGCTGTGTTTCTTTAGTCGACTCGGTTAGAGTTATGATACTTTCCCTTAATATGCAAATTAGGACTTTGGTGCAATGAGGGTGTTGCCATTACTGGTGACAGAGTCCCTTTTAAAGGGGTTTGAATGCAGTGGTAGTCAGCCATTCAAGCGGAATTATTTCATATTGCTAGGATGTGATATCATTTCCTGATTGCTGGGACCCCAGTAGTCTTCAGAATGAGTGTGTGGGGTTGATAAATGCACCAAAGTTATCTGCCACGTGTGTGTTTTTTTTTTTTTTTTTTTTTTTTTTTTTTTTTTTTGGTCACTGACCAAGCCACAGATCAAGGCAGAGATTGATTGGCAATTTGTTATACTCCATTATTTCCAGTGAGTGGAGTATGACCACTACCACAGTTGTGCAGAGACTGAACTAGGGGCTCAGGACACCTGTTCTACTCATTGGTGGGGGTCTCGGTCTTTGGGCCGTCACTTATCCTGTGAAACTATAATAAACCCTTCCTGGGGGAGCCCATTTAAGGTTCAGCTCTGATACATCTGGTCTCTTTCGCAAACTAAACCAATAAAGGAAGTTGGCCATCAATAACTGCTTCATTTTCGCCCAAAAATTATCAGCTGATCAACTAAAGCAGCCCACTTATTGGTTATTCGCTCCGCAGTAGCTTCTGAGAAACAATTTGTTATATCATGAGGAAGTCAACATAGGAAAGTTCTGAGAAGTTACTACTGAACGGACAACTGCACTAGGACGTTTGGATAAAAAACTCCCTTCACCATAATGTGTACATGTAAGCTGCTGGTTCCCACATACATTTATATAGTGACAGGTGTACAAAGTATATGGATTCTGTTTTCGTCTTCCTTACACAACAAGCCTGTCAGTAAAGACGTTTGAAGACAACTGCTTTGTCCTTGCTCCACCCTATATACATAAGAGCCAAGGTCTGTAAGTGACATAGCGACAAGATCATTAGAGGACCTTTCATTTTTTTTTTTTTCTTTTTTTTATTAATCTCTCCTACCCCCTCGTATGTTAATACTGAGCATCGGTACAGGGAGGAGGAGACTTCCTTCTCCCTGGCCGTGCCGCGATCCAATCACAGCTGAGAGCGTCACAGCCAGGGGGAAAAAAACATCACCCATCATATAAATTTTTTTTGATCACATAATCTTGTTTTATTTAGTAAAAGATAAAAGTTTTATGTTAATGAATGTGTGATCATGTGGTCTGAGTAAACCCAGTTTGTGGGCTCGCGCAGAGAACCCGTAGAGCAGCACACTGAGTCACTACACGTCTTATTACTAATCCCTAGGCTCTAGACTAAAAAAACTTGACAGGAAATTATTTTTTTTTCATGGAATTTTTATTTTATTTATTTTGCTTTTAATAACAGTTTTTCTTTTATCTCCATGTTAGCTTTAATTGGCTATGAATCAAATAACAAATACGAGATCAAGAATAGCATGGGTCAGAGGGTGTACTTTGCTGCCGAACAAAACGATTGCTGTACGAGGAACTTCTGTGGAGCCGCTCGGTCATTTGCCATGACTATTGTAGATAACTCTGGTCGTGAGGTAGTGCGAATCATCCGCCCTTTCAGGTGCTCTGCGTGTTGTTTCCCATGCTGTCTACAGAAAGTAAGTATGAAAGGTTATTTCTAGTCTTTAAATTACATTATTTTTATGGTGTATCCGATGCATAATAACGAAAAAAAGTCGCCCTTAACACTTGTTTAAAAAGCAGCCAGAACGTAGCAGAATGTCTTGGGCTTCCTCAGCCGTACACGTTTGTGCTTCTTTATTACATTTGGCCCATCTTGGGCCTCTTTCACACTTGCGTTGTCCGGATCCGGCATGTACTCCACTTGCCGGAATTACACGCCGGATCCGGAAAAACGCAAGTGTACTGAAAGCATTTGAAGACGGATCTGTCTTCAAAATGCTTTCAGTGTTACTATGGCAGCCAGGACGCTATTAAAGTCCTGGTTGCCATAGCAGTAGTGGGGAGCGGGCAAGCGGTATACTTACAGTCCGCGCGGCTCCCGGGGCGCTCCAGAATGACGTCAGAGCGCCCCATGCGCATGGATCATGTGATCCATGCGATCACGTCATCCATGCGCCTGGGGCGCCCTGACGTCACTCTGGAGCGCCCCGGGAGCCGCACGGATGGCAAGTATGCTGCTCCCCGCTCCCTACTACACTTTACCATGGCTGCCAGGACTTTAGCGTCCCGGCAGCCATGGTAACCATTGAGAAAAAGCTAAACGTCGCATCTGGCAATGCGCCGAAACGACTTTTAGCTTAAGTCCGGATCAATGCCTTTCAATGGGCATTCATTCCGGATCCGGCCTTGCGGCAAGTGTTCCGGATTTTTGGCCGGAGCAAAAAGCGCAGCATGCTGCGCTATTTGCTGCGGCCAAAAAACGTTCTGTTCCGGAACTGAAGACCTCCTGATGCATCCTGAAGGACGGACTGTCCATTCAGAATGCATTAGGATAATCCTGATCAGTATTCTTCCGGCATAGAGCCCCGACGACGGAACTCTATGCCGGAAGACAATAACGCAGATGTGAAAGAGCCCTCAAAGAGGTTTTCCAAGTGGTTTTTAGTGATGACCTGTCCTCTGGCTAGGTCATCAGTATGTGAATGGTGGGGGTCTGCTGATCGGCTGTTTGAGAAGGCAGCAGCACTCGGAGTAGTGCCGTGGCCTTCTCCATCTTTTCCCAGCCCGTGTGATGTTGCGTTCATCAGTCACATGGCCTAGGCTCAGCTCAGCACCATTAAATCAGAAGAAAGGGGTCATTTATGAAGCTGAAGTACGTCTGTAGTAGGTGCAGATTGTGACACAATGGTTAGTTGCGCCGCAATCTGTGACTTTTCCCCACTCATGCCAGGTCCAGAAAAGTGGGCGGGGAAGGGGATGAGCCGGGAGGCCTGTTTCAGGCATAGAAAAAGGTGTAAATGTAAGACAGCTAGGAAGCTGTCTTGCGTTTAGAAGTTGCGTTGGATCCACCAAATTTATGTAGAGGCCGGCGGCTCTTCATAACTCCAGCGGATCAACCATCAGCGCAGGAGTTTATTAAGACCGGTGTCTAAAGTTGGCAATCTTAATAAATGACCCCCTAAGTTTTTACATTTGTCCAATACTGTTCTGTACTTAAAGGGGTTGGCCACTTTCTGGCTACAATTGACAAATGGGTATATACTATTTTTTTTTATTTTATGCATTTATATGGCGCTACTATACAGACTTTACAAACATTAGCATCAAACTGGCCCCAATGGGTCTCGCAATCTAAGGTCCCTATCAGTATGTCTTTGGAGTGTGGGAGGAAACCAGAGTACCCGGAGGAAACCCACGCAAACACGGGGAGAAATATACAAACTCCATGCAGATTTTGCGCTTGGTATACGACAATTACTAATACAGCATTTGTTGAAATTCTGCGTCTTTTTCTATATTTTGTTTTTTGCCCTTCTACAGATGTCCTGTCCATAAAATGGCTCTTCATGGACTGTCATGTGACCAGGCAAATCAGTCTGCTCCATTCAAACACGGCATACCTGCCGTAAACTCCCAACAGTGCAGGTGCAGCGTATTTGAATTGAGGAAACCTCTCGTTTCAGTTATTGAGTCAAAACCAGGTGAGGGTCAAAAACACAGAATAGGTGCAAATCAAATCATTACACTTGATCTCTGAGTAGGTTTCACTACTGGTTTTGGCTCACAATAACTGATGGAAATAACTGACCAAAAAACTGAAATGTGAACTCAGCCTTGGATGATTTGGCTGTCACATGACCCTCCACCAGTAGCCATTTTATGGACCGGACCTCCCTTTTGGACAGCACAAAAGACTTGGCAAACAAGGGAGCATGCCTTAAGACAGGAATGCCCAACGTTGGTCATCCCACTGATTGTGTGCACCCCCCCCCAACACCATTCTGAGACTTACTGACTCTAGGCTGGTCTACCGTTCGTTTCGACAAACGGGGAAATGCCTGTTCAGCCAATCACTGGCCACAGCAGTGACTCACCTCAGCCAGTGATGCAGTCAGAAGAGGGGAAAATCACTTCAGTATCCAGTATATGCAACATTTTGGCCAGATATAGCTTTTTTTTTTCCTGAGCTAATGATTGGCTGATCAGACCTTTTCCTGTGTTGAACCAGGAACCGGAGACCGGTACAGATCCAGTATGTGGTCTCTATAACCATTGTAAGTCAATGGGGGATGGATCCGTTTTCTTGTGTCGGAGAAAACGGATCCATCACCATTGATTTACATTGTGAGTCATTACGGATCCGTCTTGCTCTGCATCCCAGGACGCACTCAATGCTGCTTGCAGCGCTTTTGTGTGCGTCATGGGAACACAATAAAACGGAACAATGTATTTTGGAGCACTCTATTCCCTTCATTTCAGTTTTTTTTTTTTCTTCCCTATTCCCAATGAATGGGGACAAAACTTATCCAAGTTATATATAAAGGAGGCAGAGTATAAGGTGGTGTGAGCAGTCACCGTAACGACATACATATTGTCCACCGCTGAGCAGGGCTGCAGGTATGATCTATACAAGTGTATTACTGTACAGCGGCGGCGGCATGAAGCGCACGGCGTCCTAGCAACCAATGACGCCGTGCGCTCCTGCTGTCAGCAGGATGCCAGGCCGGGATACCATGTTGTGCATTCGGTCTAATAGGAAGTGATAGTCTACAAATAGACTGAAATTTACCCCAACATTTTTAAGAAAGATTAAATGCTAAAAATTTTAGCCCAAAATGAGTAGAATACAATAATAAAAAATGGTGTCCATAGCCTTGAAATCCAATGAACGTTGGCGTATTTAGGATGATGCAACATCTCTTACGAAGTCATTTTAATAAGTTCCTGCCAGTTATAATTTTCATTTATTTTTTTTTTTTTTTATTTTTTTTTTTTTTCCCTCTTCAGCTTGAAGTTCAGGCTCCTCCTGGAAACGTAGTTGGCTATGTGAAACAGAAATGGCACCCGTGTCTGCCCAAGTTTGTTATACAGAACGAGCGTGAGGAGGATGTTCTTAAACTGCACGGACCCTGCATCCCCTGTAGATGCTGCTCAGATGTGAACTTTGAGGTATTTAACCTTCCAAATATACCATTTCTAAAATAACCATATCTGCCAGTGGAGATTAGCAAGAGTTGTATTAAAGAGAACCTTTCGCCATGAAAATGTAATGTGATGTAAGCTACAGGCGGGGTGTTCTAGAGCAGGAGGAGCTGAGCAGACTGATATATAGTTCTGTAGGAAAAGCTTTAGTAAAACTTTCTGGACGTGGTCCTATCAGTGATTGACAGCCTTCCCTCTGACTGTGTATACAGAGATGGCTGTCAATCACTGATAGAAGTCCAGGCGGCGGTCCTAAGTCCAGAATGAGCAGGAATTTAAATAAATGAAATGCAGGTTTTACTGAATCTTTTCCCATAACTCTATGTATCAATCTGCTCCTCTCCTGCTCTACAATATGCTGCCTACACTTCAACCACCACGTTTTAAAGTAACAGGTTCCCTTTAAAAAGCATAGTGGACTGCACTTCTCAATACAGTTCTCAAACAGAGCAAGAGATTGGCTCTCGAACATTAAAGAAAGGAGCGCCACTCAAATGCACAAATGACGCGTATACATTGAGAAAACTATGGGGAAATGTATAAATACACATGTTTTCTGATTTGACTTTGGAGTTTGAACTCCAGAAAGGGTGGTCTACCTCCAGTTGATCGTGTACACGCATACAGTACTTGGTATGGTCTTCACAACGTCCCCACGTTATCTTCTCTCCTTAGCTGAAGTCACTTGATGAGGAGTCTGTTGTTGGACGGATTTCCAAACAATGGTCCGGAGCTGTAAAGGAGATGTTTACAGATGCTGACAACTTTGGAGTTCAGTTCCCCATGGACCTTGACGTCAAGATCAAAGCTGTCATTCTTGGTGCCTGCTTCCTTATTGTAAGTATTTAACATTCCTATTGTTCCTGCATTTTTCCCACAATTTTGACAGCCTGTAAATGTGTCTAGCTACTGTACCTGTAGCCTCAGCCAGTGCCTTTTAAAGGGCATCTGTCAGCAGACTTGTACCTATGACACTGGCTGACCTGTTACATGTGCACTTGGCAGCTGGTGACATCTGTGTCTGTCCCGTGTTCATATGTGCCCGCATTGCTGAGAAAAATGAAGTTCTAGTACATGCAAATGAGCCTCTAGGAGCAACAGGGGCGTTGTCATTACACCTAGAGGCTCAGCTCTGTCTGCAACTGCTGCACCCTCTGCACTTTGACAGGGCCAGGTCAGTCAGTGGAGAGGGTGTGGAAATTGCAGAGAGAGCAGAGCCTCTAGGTGTAATGACAATGCCCCTGTTGCTCCTAGAGGCTCATTGGCATATATTCAAACATCATTTTCTCAGCAATGCGGACACATATGAGCATGGGACCGGCACGGATGTCTTCAGCTGCCAAGTGCACATGCAACCGGTCAGACCATTTCAGATTTGCTGACGGATGCCCTTTAAATCCAGTTTTGAAGCTACTCACTGGTTGCTTCAGGAAAGCAGATAATGGGGTAACCTCAATTCCTAGAGGAACACTAAACATTGGAAAGATGCAAAAAGATTTTCAGAAGTGTCTCTCTTAAAGGAGGACTGCGGTGCATTGCTTTCATTTTTGTTTCTGCTAATATGTCCAGTTAACACATTAAAGGGTTTCTGTAACCAAATTTAACCCTAAGCTAGCTGACATTAGCAAGAAATGTGCTAATGTCAACTAAACCTAACTAGCCTATTCCTACTTTTATGTATGCCCCGTTATGCCAGAAATCGAACCTTTATAATATGCTAATTAGCGGCGTAGGAATATGCTAGCTGGGTTTAGCTGTCATTAGCACATCGCTAATGTCAGCTAGCTTAATCTGGTAACAGAATCCCTTTAACAAAAGTTGAATTTCACCGTGAGTAAGCAGGAAACCACAGCAGTTACCTCGCTGAAGCAGAGCTGAAAATTAACTTCCTGAAGCAAGATGTTGCTCAACCTTCTAGCGTCTTCCTGTAGAGGTTGGGTTTATTTTCCCAGAAGGTTTATAGGTTTGTTTGTAATACTTTCTAGTAACTGATCGTGTTGAGTCTCATCAGGTTTGTTTGCAGGTTAGAATATCACGGCTGAGGGACTAGAACTAGCCCAAGTGTGAATAGACCATTAGGCCAGGTTTAAACGCTGTTGCATGCAGCCTAAACCATACCCACCTGTGGCAGCACATGGATGCCTATTTTAGCAGGTATTACCAAATTATTATCTTTGGCCACCATGGGTAGTTGGGATTTCAGCTACATGTGGCAGCCACACCCCAGCCTATCAATCTAAAAGTGACATTACTAATTACTTTTCTTAAAGGGGTTGTCTGCTTTTTTTTTTATATTGATGACCTATCCTCAGGATAAGTCATCAATATTACAGTTAATGTGCCATCAGAAAATGACCTATTGTTTAAATCACGTTTTTATTTTTAAAGAGTAACTAAACATCCGTGTAAAATTTTAATGATGTCCCTAATGTCCTAATAAGACAGCGGGCTCCTGCTTCTGCCTGCACTCCTAAGCGAAGAGGCACAGACAAGATTCAGCTCAGCTAATCCTGGCATAGTACATGGGTACAGGGTACCCATGTGCTACGCCAGATGTAAGTAAACCTCCGGGGGGGCACGGGCAGGAGCAGCAATATGCGCTTCTGCCAGTACTCCCTACGTGCTGCAGCCCTATTCTTTAATTTCACAGTCCGTACTCCCTACACTGGGAATGGTGCGCTTTAGGGAGGTAAAAGTATAATAAAAATGGCGTTTAAAGTTTTCTGGTATTGAGTTCTGTCATTGGGGGGGGGGGGGGAAGGGGGAGAGAAACGCTTCAGTTTTGTCCCAATGCATTCTGATTGGAAAGCAATCCGTTCAGCATGCTGCGGTATTTTCTCCGGCCAAAATGCCAGAAAAACGGAGGCCTCGTGCACATGACAATGACTAATGGCCGCGTCACGGCCGTCACACGGCCATTTTTAGAACCAATGAAAGTCTATGGGGCAATACACATGGCTGTTCTTTCAACGGCCAGTGAATAGCGTCCGTCCAAAAATAGGACGTCCTATTTTTCTCTGTTTCCAAGGCCAGACGGACCCCATTGAAATCAATGGGACCGTTTTTAACGGCTGATTGACGGGAGTGCAGCTGTCTAACAGCTGTTAAAAAACGGGTACACTTTATATGGCCATTTAGGGGTATAAATAAAAACTCGCCTCATCCACTTGCTCACGCTGTGGCAGTCTCTTCATTCAGCAGGACCTGCGATAAGCATGGTGACGTAACCATGTGGGAGTGCTCATTGACGTCATCCTGCTCATCGCAGGTCCTGTTCAATGAAGAGAGGAGACTTCTGCAGCGCAAGCAAGTGGATGCGATGATTTTATTTTTTTGGGGGGTAAAATCAACAAACAAAAAAAATGACCCAATATGCGGGTATTATTTAAACTATGGGGGAAATGATTTAAGATGAGGCCCTACATGGGGGACATTATTGAAGCTGGGACAATAAAATTAAAATTCCTCCACTATGGGGTACATTATTTAGGATGGGGGGGCCTACATTGGAGGCATTATTCAAGCTGGGGGCGGTAAAAAAATTATTCCTACACTATGGGGGACATTATTTTGGCTGGAGGCCTACCATCCTGTGGGTGTTCAGAGGGGTGGGTGTATAAATGACTGTCAATCAAATTCATCAATTTTTTTCATGTCCATTTTTAACTGACGTGAAACTGATGCAAAACTGACACGTGGCCAGAAAATGGATGCACACACTGATGCAAAATGGCCACGAAAAACTGACATTCTTTTTTCACGGTCGTGTGCATGTAGCCTAAGGATGTGTGAGATGGTGCCATTCACACACGGCACCGAACTACCCTGCTGTCCATAACGAAATGTGTGTAATGCTGGTTGACTTATTTTATTTTTTTCTCGGGCTGTCACGTCTGCGCAGCACAGCATGCCAGTTGGCGCTGGGTGTGTGACTGGGAACCACCTTGTGGGCACTCCTCACAATCACCACCCATACATTTATCAAGGGAGCTCCCCACATCATGAGACTTGGGGTGCGCCCCCCCACAATATCAGTTACTGTGGGGGGCCCTCCGAGTTTTTTGTATATTTTCTGTTGGCCTACATGTGTTCTGTTGGATGTGATGCTTGTGGTCCATGCACAACGCCTCAGACCTTCTGCTTTCTCATGTGTTCAGAGCCCTCGCTCAGGTCAATAAGCATTTGCATACTAGGCAGCTCTCCACTCCGGCCGCCATACTACAAAGATCTGCTCTGAAGAATGGATTTGAATACAAGTCACTTAATACTTTGTTTTTGCTAATGCTTTAACCCCTTAGGGACCAAGCTTTTTTTTTTTTTTTTTTTTTTTTTTCATTGTCACATTCCAAGACCTTTTTTTATTTTTGTGCCAATTTGTATGAGGGCTTGTTTTTTGTAGTTTTAATGGTACCATTTTATGGTACACACTACTCTTATCAACTCTTTCTGGGGGAGGGGGGAAAAACCAGCAATGCCGCCAATAAGTTTTTACATTCTTGGTTTTCTGGAGTTCATTTTTCGGCCTAAATAACATTAGAACTTTATTCTCTGGGTCCGTGTGATTAGTGATGCCAAATACATGGTTTACATAGTTTTAGGCAGTTGCTTGTCCCCATGCTGTACAGTGGTTTTTCGATTGCAGATCGGCAAATCCTGATCTTTCGACATGCTGAAAGATTGGATTGCCCGATTGAACAAGCTCATTCATCGGGCAATCGGCGTCAGTATTACACCAACATTATAGCTAATTGGCATTCATATGAACGCTCATTAGCAATCATCAGGCAGAAAATCTGCCCCTCTAAGGCTAGGTCTACACGACGACATTTGTCGTGCGACATTTTGTTGCATCAATGTCGCGCGACAATTTTTATAATGGCAGTCTATGGTGTCGCACTGCAACATGCGACATGCTGCGACTGCGACGCGACAGTCGCAGAAAATCCATTCAAGATGGATTTTTCTGCGACTGTCGCAGTCGCATGTTGCAGTGCGACACCATAGACTGCCATTATAAAAATTGTCGCGCGACATTGATGCAACAAAATGTCGCGCGACAACTGTTGCGCCCTATCTGTCGCGCGACTTTTTGTAGCGCGACAAATGTCGTCGTGTAGACCTAGCCTAGGGCTACTTTCACCCTCCTTTTGGGCTGATCCATCATGGACTGATCCGTTCAGATAATACAGCCGTCTGCATCCGTTCAGAACGGATCCGTTTGTATTATCTTTAACATAGCCAAGAAGGATCCGTCTTGAACGCCATTGAAAGTCAATGGAGGACGGATCCGTTTTCTATTGTGTCGGTGAAAACTGATCCGTCCCCATTGACTTGCATTGTGTGCCAGGACGGATCCGTTTGGCTCAGTTTCATCAGACAGACACCGAAACGCTGCCAGCAGCGTTTTGTTGTAGTCTTCAAAGCGGAATGGAGACTGAACTGATGCATTCTGAGCGGATCCTTTTTCCATTTGGAATGCAAACTGATCCGTTTCGGACCGCTTGTGAGAGCCCTGATTGGATCTCTCAAAGTGAAAGCCATAACGCCAGTGTGAAAGTAGCCTAATGCACCCTTAAGTTTGACTGATTCATCACAGAACAGCCTTCTGCAGCAGCTATGTACAATGAAACATGGAAGCTGCAAAATGCAAAGAAAGGACTTTGTTTTCAATAGTCTAGTTTACTTCTAAATCAATTTATAAAAAATGGCTCCAAAAGCATCCATGGCCCCTAAGTGGTTTGGGGACCCAAGGCAAAATATAATTTAAATGTGTATTATCCATAATAAAGCTCTACCTACTGTGGGACATTCAGTGACGCTACACTGCCACCTACTGGTTGTCCAGTTCTTACCAACTCACTTCAGTTACATTTCCAGAATGTACCCGGTAATGTAACACTTTAAAACTTCAATGTATATACTAAATTAATGTCTAACTTTTTTTCTTTTTTGTTTCTTACAGGATTTCATGTTTTTTGAAAAATCTGGAAATGACCACTAGAATGTGAAGATGGCTGTAAACTGGGAGGGGAAAAAAACATTTGTTTTAATTTTTCAGGTTTTTAAATACATGGTTAACAGTTTTATGTATTTTGTATTTTATTTTCAAATGTATAAATAGCACTCGGGTGTTAGTTCCAGGGCGCTTTTGACTTTTTACCCGTTGCCTATAGGATGTTCTGCACAGCCGTTGCTCTCAGAACCTGGCTGGTGTTGGACCAGCAAATTTTACTATGAACCACACAGCCAAATAACCAGTTTCTATGATATGGGGTTATACTCAGTTTCAGCAATGGTTACCCCCCCCCCCACCACCACCACCACCCTGCTTAGATTACTTATTTCTGTGGACTATGCACTCCAATGCTTAGGATTCCTGCTGTGTTTTTGGAAAAACACCAATCCTGTTTTTGAGAAAAAGCTGGAAGTGGATACAGCAGGAAGAAATCTCTCTAAAAAAAAACTGTGAAACTACCACAAACGGTGGCATTTAAAAAAACAAAAAACTGTGAAACCACCCTTTTTTTCTGGAAAAGCCTGAGGTTTTTGATGAAAGGGAAATGCATAGGAAGGTCTTAAATGTCTCCTTTCTGCTTGATCTACTTCTGGCTTTGGCTCAAACTGCAGTTTTTTAAGAAGGCTAACACTATATATATTTTTTTTTGTAAAAATATTGCATTTTCTGTTTTTTGTTTTTTCAGGTGTTACATGTTGGCCAATAGTAAAATCTAAAACACTGTACAAATAAACGCCACAAAACTTTTTTTTTTTTTTTTTTTCTCCCCCATGTAGTGTGACAGAACCCTAATGCTTCCTTAGGCCGAATGCACACGGCCGTGAGCGGTCTGTGGAACCACGGGCTAGATTCCTGCTGAGAGCAGGAGCGAACGGCTTCATTGGTTGCCATGATGCCGTGCACTTCCTGCTGCCGCCGCAATACAGTAATACACTGGTATGATCTGTAACGTGTGTTACTGTATTACTGCAGGAAGCGCACGGCATCATAGCAAACAATGACGCCGTGCGCTCCTGCTCTCAGCAGGAATCTAGCCCGTGGTTCCACGGACCGCTCACGCCCGTGAAACACTGCTGTCTGCATTCGGTGTTATAAGAACAATGGAGATTTATCAAACAGGAGTAAGGTAGAACTGGCTTAGTTGCCCATAGCACCCAATCAGATTCCACCTTTCATTTTCCAAAGGAGCTGTCCAAAATGAAAGGTGGAATCTGATTGGGCAACTAAGCCAGTTCTACTTTACCTTTCCTCCAATATAGTATAACCAAAGAATAGGCAGCACTCCAATTTTGGTAAGAGGTGGTGACCCGCTTATTCCCAGGCAACGTTTCAGCCCACTCAATGGGGCCTTTGTCAAGTCTGCTTAAACGTTGCCTGGGAATAAATGGGTCACCACCTTTTTTGCTGCCTATTCTTTGGAGATAGAGATATATAGATATATATCTATCTTTTTTTTTATTTTTTTATTTAGATTGCATTCTTTATTAGAATATATTGATTTGCACAATTTACCGGTTGTTGGCATTTCAGGTTTCAGATTTTTATTAAGACATTTGCCTTAAAACAAAATATCTACCTCCCATATAGTGTTCAGATTTTTAGGCATTAAATAAAATGTAGTGTGTTTATTTCCTGAAATCTTTTTGTGCCAAAAAATATAGAAACCTTGTAAGTTTATCAAAACTGGTGTAAACGAAAACTGGCTTAGTTGCTCAGAGCAACCAATCCGAGTCCACCTTTTGATTAAAAAATAAAATAAAAATTAAAGGTGGAATCTGATTAGTTGCTGTCGGCCAGGAAGCCAGTTCTACTTTACACCAGTTTTGATAACTCTCCCCTCATATGCTGCATATTAGATTTTTGCCGGCTTCTAATGGGTGCTTTCACATTGACCAAGAGCAAAAACCAAGAACATATTTCTTAGTCTAGGTTCTAATACCATATTTTGGTGCAGTTTTTGAGTAATTATTTTTTTCTACAAACCAATGTCAGGAGTGGATCTTATCTTTCTCTTTTGGAACCCTTCCTAGCATTGACCAAGAGTAAATTACTCAATTGCTCTTTGCGATCAGCGCACCCTATGCTCTAACCCACCTTCAGGCCTAGTTTTAGTCTTTAGTGCTAACAATGTAAATGTTAATATGAGGTGATATCCTGTATAATCCACTACTGTCATATTTCTTGTCTGCATGAGCCTTGCTTTTATATCAGTAGTCCCCAATCCGTGGCTTGGGAGCCACATATGACGTGCCACCTGTGTTTGGCAGCTCACCTTACAAATGGAGGCACTTGCTACAACTTTATATCCACATTTATATGCCAGCCATATACCCCCCCCCCCCCCCACTTGAATGTGGCTCCCAAGGTGGAAATGGTTGGGGACCTCTGCCTTAGGCCTCATGCACACAAACGTATTTTCATTCAGATTCCGTTCTGTGTTTTTTTTTTTGTTTTTTTTTTTTTACACTGTATGGAACCATTCATTTCCATGGATCCGCAAAAAAAACCCTTAAGGTACTCAGTGTGCATTCTGTCTCCGTATTTCCGTTCCGCAAGAAAAAAGAACATGTCCTATTATTGTCCGCATTACAATCAAGAATAGTACTGTTCTATTAGGGTCCAGCTCTTCCGTTCTGCAAAATACAGAATGCACACAGACGTCATCCGTATTTTTTGCGGACCGCAAAATACATGCGGTCGTGTGCATGAGGCCTTATACTGTGTCTGTAAAAGTCTGTGAAACAAGGTTTTCATTTAAATGTATTGTACAATGAATTTCAGTCTCTCTTGCCTATAAGAAACAATGTATACCAAAGTAACCTTGTCTGTAGCCCTTCTCTAGACTCTGGGAACCTTTTTTCACTGTAGAATGGTGCTACTCTTGTACACATCTGATCATAAATCAAAACTTTCGCATATATATATATATATATATATATATATATAATTTTTATTTTTAAATCTACTTTAGTTTTCTTATATATTATACTTCACTTTTTACATGGTTTTTAATGTACATCAGTGGACACGACCAATGCGCTCTGAATAACCACTCATTTTTGTAGCGATCACATACAGCGGCATTGGTATGTTCATGACTAATTGACACGTGGTGGCTACTGTTTCACTCGTACAATGGTGTGCATTAGTTTAAAGAGGACCTGCAGGCAGTCTGTTATAGAGCAGGAGGAGCTGAGCAGATTGCTATATCGTTTTATGGGAAAAGATCCAGATCACTTGTAAATGGATACATGGAAATCTGTGCTTTCTGGCTTGTTCACAGGGAAGGTCTTATCAGTGATTGACAGCTTTCTCTGGAATGATGTGTGCAAATGATGTAGTTGTTGGACCAATTATTAGGAACAGATTTAGCATGAACGGTCGTTCCCGATGATCGGCCATGTAAAGGTGCCGCAGATCGTGCTGTGTAAACATGAATCTACAGTAGCCATCGCTCACTCCCATATAGTGGAGTAGATTGCTGCGCAGAGAGATAGCGGTCAGTTGCTGATAACTGCTCCAGAGCAGAGAGATAATGTAGAAAATACAAGTTATAATGAATCTTTTCACACAAAACTATCGCTCAGCTCCTCCTGCTCTATAATGTGCTGCCTGCAAATTGCACAGCATGTTCATGGTGGCTGCTCCTCTTCAGTTAATGTTTCTGTGTAAAATAAAAAATAAGTCACTCACTGAATGCTTTCACATGTTGTAAATTTGTTATGTGATATAAAGCTACTGGGAAAGATTTATAAAAACTGGTGTAAAGCAGAACTGGCTTAGTTGCCCATAGCAACCAATCAGATTCAACCTTAAATTTTTCAGAGCGCCTTTGGAAAATGAGAGGATCAATCTGATTGGTTGCTATGTGCAACTAAGCCAGCATCCCATCACACCAGTTTTGATAAATCTCCCCCACTGTTTTTCCATATTAACATTTTTTTTTCCCTTCCATAGTGAATCTTTATTGTAATCTATTCTGTCCTTTTTGACTAGACATAGACTATTAGGGTGGCAGTACATGGTACAATGTAAGTAGATGAGGATTGGACAAATGCAGAAGGCATAGGGCTCAGAGCATACAGGCTCCATCAGACCCCTTGTACATGGCGATATTGTGGAGTGCACTGGAGCAGGCCACAATGAGAACGAAGGTATTATAAGGTACAGTAGAGGCCTCATGCACGTCTAGTACTCTGTACAAAAATAGGGTTATCCAATTTCTCAAAAATTAATATATAAATAAAAGAGCTGCAAATGTGTTAAAGCCCTACCACTACTGCTCTCCAACTGCCCTGGCAGTCCCTCTGGTTTTTGTTTACAGGTGGCCAGCACATGACCACTGCAGCCAATCGGTGATCATTTGCCATGCTACTGGCATCAACACACAGCAATAGGAGCCATCATACCGTACCTAGTGTGACCACTGAGGTTGGGCGGCAGTAATCCAATACTGGCTGCTTGTAAATAAAGATGAGGGCAACGGCCAAAGCTGGATCGGCTGGTATTAGAAAAGGCATTTACCGCTTTTTCTTTTATAATTTTTTGGTAACTAGATAACCATTAACAATCATTCCAAACTGTTCTTCACTTTTGATCATTCCAATGATGTCGCAGTATCAGATTTTATTCTAACATTCATGCTGCGTGTAATTTTACTGAAATGGTTTGTCTCCATGGTAGTGGCAATGCAGGGTAACCTAGAGCTTCCTCTCCCATTCAAGTGAATGGGGCACAAAGCTGTAAGTACCCTGCACCACCGCTACAATGTAGACAGCTGCTTAGCGGGGGTGCAGGGAGTTGAACCCCCACCAATCTGATATTGATGAACTAACCTTAGGATAGGTCATCAATATCCTAAAACCAGAATTCCTCATTAAGTATAATCCCTTCAGAATTTGTATCCTGTGTATTTGACCAGTAAAGTGCCTAAAGAACACAGAAGTCCACGTCTTCATTCAAGAACTCCAGAAAATGTTATATTGGAAGAATGTTCTCACTGTAGTCTCTGTAGTGTATCTGTATAAATGATATATTGTAGTGTGACAATGGAATAAATGTATGCATTTTAATCCAAACTGTGTTTGTTGTTGTACCTATAAAAAGTGATGTTGGACCCAGTGTACTGTAGACATGGCTGTGTAATGGAGGTGCCAGGTTGTAGAGGCAAGTCTAGCCATCAACTATTTCTGACCAGGAGGTACACTGCCCAAAACTAGCCTCTAAGAGCAATTTTATAGGGCATAGAGGGAAGCACATTTTATGTCCTCTTTTGACAAGACCCAGTGTCTTGCATAGTTTTTATTAATACAATTTTGGGATATGTGGGACTTTTTGATCATTTTAATTCAGTTTCGGGGGGCGGGCGGGTGTAACCAAATAATGCCAATTTTGGCATTAGGGACTTTTTTTTATTTTCTTTATATTTTTTTTTTTTTTTTTATGGTGCTCACTGTATGATTATATATATATATATATATATATATATATATATATATATATATATATATATATATATATATATATATATATATTAATTATAATTTATTTTTTATTTTTTTACACACACGTGTCAGTTTTGACCTATCTTTACCTGTTCAGGAGTTAAGCAAGGTCAGTGTTTCCTAAAGTACTTTACATGGATGTGTTCACCATGCTAACACGGTACCAGACTTTTCCCTTTTTTTTTTTTTTTTTTTTTTTTTTTTTTTCACCATGTAACTGTCCTTTTAAAATTTGGTATATGACTTTGAGGTCTCATGACACAATGATGTGGTATGAGTAAACGCATGGTTCACGATTAGAGTTGAGCGAACACCTGGATGTTCGGGTTTGGGATCCGAACTTCGTCCCGAACCCAAACCCCATTGAAGTCGATGGGGACCCGAACTTTTCGGCACTAAAAAGGCTGTAAAACAGCTCAGGAAAGGGCTAGAGGGCTGCAAAAGGCAGCAAAATGTCGTTAAATCCCCTGCAAACAAATGTGGATAGGGAAATTAATAAAAATAAATAAAAATTAACCAATATCAATTGGAGAGAGGTCCCATAGCAGAGAATCTGGCTTCACGTCACCCACCACTGTAACAGTCCATTGGCATATATTTAGGCCCAGCACACAGGCAGAGGAGAGAGGTCCCGTAACAGAGATTCAGGCTTTGTGTCAGCAGAGAATCAGTCTTCATGTCATAGCAGAGAATCAGGCTTCATGTCACCCAACACTGGAACAGTCCATTGTCAGATATTTTTAGGCCCCGGCACCCAGACAGAGGAGAGGCTCATTCAACTTTGGGTTGCCCCGCAATATAATAGTAAAATGAAAATTAAAAATGGGATTGAATGAGGAAGTGCCCTGGAGTACAATAATATATGGTTAAGGGGAGGTAGTTAATGTCTAATTTGCACAAGGGACGGACAGATCCTGTGGGATCCATGCCTGGTTCATTTTTATGAACGTCAGCTTGTCCACATTGGCTGTAGACAGGCGGGCAGGCCAGCACCTCCAAGGCATAAAAGGCTAGCTCTGGCCACGTGGACAATTTAGAGACCCAGTAGTTGAATGGGGCCGAACCATCAGTCAGTACGTGGAGGGGTGTGCACACGTACTGTTCCACCATGTTAGTGAAATGTTGCCTCCTGCTAACACGTTGTGTATCAGGTGGTGGTGCAGTTAGCTGTGGCGTGTTGACAAAACTTTTCCACATCTCTGCCATGCTAACCCTGCCCTCAGAGGAGCTGGCCGTGACACAGCTGCGTTGGCGACCTCTTGCTCCTCCTCTGCCTTGGCCTTGGGCTTCCACTTGTTCCCCTGTGACATTTGGGAATGCTCTAAGTAGCGCGTCTACCAACGTGCGCTTGTACTCGCGCATCTTCCGATCATGCTCCAGTGCAGGAAGTATGGTAGGCACATTGTCTTTGTACCGTGGATCCAGCAGGGTGGAAACCCAGTAGTCTGCACACGTTAAAATGTGGGCAACTATGCTGTCGTTGCGCAGGCACTGCAGCATGTAGTCGCTCATGTGTGCCAGGCTGCCCAGAGGTAAGGACAAGCTGTCCTCTGGAGGCGTATCGTCATCGTCCTGCGTTTCCCCCCAGCCACGCACCAGTGATGGGCCCGAGCTGCGTTGGGTGCCACACCGCTGTGAACATGCCTCATCCTCCTCCACGTCCTCCAGTAGTGGGCCCTGGCTGGCCACATTTGTACCTGGCCTCTGCTGTTGCAAAAAATCTCCCCGAGTCACTTCGAAGAGACTGGCCTGAAAGTGCTAAAAATGACCCCTCTTCCTCCTCCTCCTCCTCCTCCTCCTCTTGGGCCACCTCCTCTTCCATCATCGCCCTAAGTGTTTTCTCAAGGAGACATAGAAGTGGTATTGTAACGCTGATAACGGCGTCATCGCCACTGGCCATGTTGGTGGAGTACTTGAAACAGCGCACACAGGTCTCGCATGGAGGCCCAGTCATTGGTAGTGAAGTGGAGCTGTTCCGCAGTGCGACTGACCCGTGCGTGCTGCAGCTGAAACTCCACTATGGCCTGCTGCTGCTCGCACAGTCTGTCCAGCATGTGCAAGGTGGAGTTCCATCTGGTGGGCACGTTGCATATGAGGCGGTGAGCGGGAAGGCCGAAGTTACGCTGTAGTGCAGACAGGCGAGCAGCGGCAGGATGTGAACGCCGGAAGCGCGAACAGATGACCTTCACTTTATGCAGCAGCTCTGACATGTCGGGGTAGTTGTGAATGAACTTCTGCACCACCAAATTCAGCACATGCGCCAGGCAAGGGATGTGCGTCAAACCGGCTAGTCCCAGAGCTGCAACGAGATTTCGACCATTATCGCACACCACCAGGCCGGACTTGAGGCTCACCGGCAGCAACCACTCGTCGGTCTGTTGTTCTATACCCCGCCACAACTCCTGTGTGGTGTGGGGTCTGTCCCCCAAACATATGAGTTTCAGAATGGCCTGCTGATGTTTACCCCGGGCTGTGCTGAAGTTGGTGGTGAAGGTGTGTGGCTGACTGGATGAGCAGGTGGAAGAAGAGGAGGAGGAAGCAGAGTAGGAGGAGGAGGCAAAGAATGTTGCCCTGCGATCCTTGGCGGCAAAGGACGTGCGCCAAACAGCTCTCCGCCTGGGGCCCAGCCGCCACTACATTTACCCAGTGTGCAGTTAGGGAGATATAGCGTCCCTGGCCGTGCTTACTGGTCCACGTATCTGTGGTTAGGTGGACCTTGCCACAGATGGCGTTGCGCAGTGCACACTTGATTTTATCGGATACTTGGTTGTGCAGGAAAGGCACGGCTCTCTTGGAGAAGTAGTGCCGGCTGGGAACAACATACTGTGGGACAGCAAGCGACATGAGCTGTTTGAAGCTGTCTGTCACCAGCCTAAATGACAGCATTTCATAGGCCAGTAGTTTAGAAATGCTGGCATTCAGGGCCAGGGATCGAGGGTGGCTAGGTGGGAATTTACGCTTTCTCTCAAATGTTTGTGAGATGGAGAGCTGAACGCTGCCGTGTGACATGGTTGAGATGCTTGGTGACGGAGGTGGTGGTGTTGGTGGTACATCCCCTGTTTGCTGGGCGGCAGGTGCGGCAGCAGCAGAAGAGGCCGAGGCGGCAGCAGCAGAAGAGGTAGCAGGAGGGGCATGAGTGACTTCCTTGGTTTTAAGGTGTTTACTCAACTGCAGTTCACGCTTTGCATGCAGGTGCCTGGTCATGCAGGTTGTGCTAAGGTTCAGAACGTTAATGCCTCGCTTCAGGCTCTGATGGCACAGCGTGCAAACCACTCGGGTCTTGTCGTCAGCACACGGATCCGTCTTCAAAATGCGTTCAGTGTTGCTATGGCAGCCAGGACGCTATTAAAGTTCTGGTTGCCATAGTAGTAGTGGGGAGCGGTATACTTAGTCGGCGCGGCTCCCGGGGCGCTCCAGAATGACGTCAGAGCGCCCCATGCGCATGGATGACGTGCCATGCGATCACGTCATCCATGCGTGTGGGGCGCCCTGACGTCACTCTGGAGCGCCCCGGGAGCCGCACGGACAGTAAGTATGCTGCTCCCCACTACACTTTACCATGGCTGCCAGGACTTTAGCTTCCCGGCAGCCATGATAACCATTCAGAAAAAGCTAAACGTCGGATCCGGTAATGCGCTGAAACGACGTTTAGCTTAAGGCCGGATCCGGATCAATGCCTTTCAATGGGCATTAATTCCGGATCCGGCCTTGCGGCAAGTCTTCAGGATTTTTGGCCGGAGCAAAAAGCGCAGCATGCTGCGGTATTTTCTCCGGCCAAAAAAACGTTCCGTTCCGGAACTGAAGACATCCTGATGCATCCTGAACGGATTTCACTCCATTCAGAATGCATTAGGATAAAACTGATCAGGATTCTTCCGGCATAGAGCCCCGACGACGGAACTCTATGCCGGAAGAAAAGAACGCAAGTGTGAAAGAGCCCTAAGCCAGTTATAGCAAAATGTTTTTAGTGAACCTTTATGTATGTCAATAGGTGATGTTATAGTGTAAACCTGTGGTAACGCTGTCCTAAATGTACATAGCTCCCACCCAATTCCAACTATTAAAGCCCTCCTACAGGAGAATATATAAGGGCAAGAGGAGCTTGCAGCATGTCTACAGATGAGCGAAGTGATCAAAAATTTGTTTTGGCTGCCTCAACAAATTTTACAAAGAAATTCTGCTTTATGACAAATTTCTTTGTAAGTAGCGGGTGCAATTACTGGGAACTGTGCCCCCTCAGATGCCACATTTATTGCTGATCGCAGCATCTGAGAAAAGAAAGGGCTTTCAAGGGTTAATCCTGTACTAAAGAAAAAAACTCTCCTTATCCACGCAAAATCTTGCGTGATGACGTCCTATGTCGCCGCACACGAGATTGTATAGCTGTTTTCCTGTAGTGATAGTGGGTGCCATTACATATTCTGTCCACCAGATGTCCCTCTTGTTTTTCCCATTGTCTGTTTGGTATTTTTGACTGTTTGGGATTTTATGGTGATATTTAGTAAAGGTTTTGTATCAATTTATCTATGGTTACATGTAACCATTTGTGATTTTAGGTCAGTTTGTAGGTTATATAACCTAGATTATATTGCTTGTGCTAAATCATACAGGAGTTTTGTACCACTAGAAAATTGAAATCTTGCATGGCGGAACAAATTTAATACATTACCAAAGAACGTACTGGAGTATGAGACGCAGCAAAACATTTTATTAACTTAATTGTTTACTAAATACCTTTCACTCCTGCAATTTATTGGATTTTATGTTTAGATACAAGTTTTACAAAAGGCCTTAATTATAAGGCAGATTTATTTTATGCGTACTAAATTGCGATCTCCCCACTGCCTTTTTATGCATATTTTTGTCCTTACTCAAGTCTAGTTTTTGTACTTTTTTTTTTTTTTTTTTTTTTTTGCATGCTTATTTCTCTAATACTATACCCGGCCGTGAAGGAAGGTATTTCTTTAGTTGGGTACGTTGATGGTAAATGTTTTTAAATGCTGAGTCTTTTCTACAAAAAGAAGCAGCAGTGCTGTAATCCCTACTCCAAGGCAGGGTGTCGGTCATAGGGGACATCTACATTATTCTGCTGTGACTGAGAGGAGGTAGTGAACCATCCAGCCCACAATCTCTTCCTCTCAGGCACCACAATCGGCAACAAATGAAGTCTGTGGCCTACTACTACTGGCTGGTGCTACTACCGGTGTTTGCACTATTACCCACATTTTGAATCTTGAATGATGAGGCCTGAGTTTTTGGTTTTGCACTCTTCCATTTCCCAGACATTTACTATGAGGCCACGAGTTCGGGACACAGATTATTAAACAGTACTAGCAAAATTACAAGTGTTTTTTCTGTAATTTAAAGACAAAGGCACAATTAAATGCCCCTACCCTTCTACAAACACACTGCACATTGGTACTGACATTTTACTTTGGGAATAAATCATTTTTGCGGTAAATATGTTTAAACTGTTTATTGCAATAATTGAATGTGTTCACTAGCGGGGGTATTATAACGTATTTTTTGCAGTATTTGAACTACTATGGGACTATTTTGCAGTAGTCTGACATTTTTTGTAATATAAAATACCTTCAATAACATGGGTATAAAGGTATTGCTTTTGTTGTAACTACCTGTTATCTTGCAGTAATATACAACACGTTTAATAATGCGGGTATAAAAATTGCATTATTGCAGTATTGCTTTTGCTGTAACTACCCAGTACCTTGAAGTAATATGCAATGCATTTCATAACATGGGTAAAATGCACTGAAATGCAATTACAAATTATAAATTTAAACTGGTTTTTAGAAAACAAAAAAGTGCAATTACTCCAGTAGCTGTATTAGACACAACTGAGTGACCAGTCCCCCACTCTCTCTCTCCCTGATCAAAGTCCCTAAAATATACCCACTTATCTTATTTCCTCTCTGTACTCTCCTTTTATAGTGTCCTTTCACACTGCATTAGTGGTGTGTGTCTGGAATAGCTTTTTAGCAGACACTGCAACAAGACCTCCTTCCAGGTCAGAAGCTGAAGACAGAATGGTGATTATTCTTTCTCTGCAGAAGAACCTTCCTGAATACTGCCCCTTAGGGTCCATTCACACGTCCGTTGTTTCTTTCCTGATCTGTTCCGTTTTTTGCGGAACAGATCTGGACCAGTTCTGTACCCATTCATTTTCAATGGGTCCTGAAAAAAATCGGACAGCACAATGTCCGATTTTTTTTTTTTTTTTTTTCAGGACCCATTGAAAATGAATGGGTACACAACTGGTCCAGATCTGTTCCGCAAAAAACGGAACAGATCAGGAAAGAAACAACGGACGTGTGAATCAGGGCATGCCCTCCCCCTACTTACTCCCAGGGTGCCTCACTCCTGTTTTTTTTTTTAACACCAATTTCCACAGTAAAATAGCACTGGGCGACATTTTTATGTTTTTTTTATTTTTATTCCAAAATGAATGAAAAGTCCTGTTCTGTCTGTTTTAACCACCAAATTAATTCAGACTCGTACAATACAATTGGCATAATCACACTTTTTATCTATGTGACTGATGAGAGAAACTCAAAGCATGCTCCATTTTGGCATGTTTTTGAGATCCAGACTCGACCATTACAGTATATGGCATAAAAAAAACAGACACATGTAAGGGCTCTTTCACACCTGCGTTATAGTCTTCCGGCATAGAGTTCCGTCGTCGGGGCTCTATGCCGGAAGAATACTGATCAGGATTTTCCTAATGCATTCTGAATGGACAGTCCGTCCTTCAGGATGCATCAGGATGTCTTCCGTTCCGGAACGGAACGTTTTTTGGCCGCAGCAAATAGCGCAGCATGCTGCGCTTTTTGCTCCGGCCAAAAATCCGGAACACTTGCCGCAAGGCCGGATCCGGAATGAATGCCCATTGAAAGGCATTGATCCGGATCCGGCCTTAAGCTAAACGTCGTTTCGGCGCATTGCCGGATGCAACGTTTAGCTTTTTCTCAATGGTTACCATGGCTGCCGGGACGCTAAAGTCCTGGCAGCCATGGTAAAGTGTAGCGGGGAGCGGGGAGCAGCATACTTACCATCCGTGCGGCTCCCGGGGTGCTCCAGAGTGACGTCAGGGCGCCCCAAGCGCATGGATCACGTGATCGCATGGACACGTCATCCATGCGCATGTGGCGCTCTGACGTAATTCTGGAGCGCCCCGGGAGCCGCGCGGACTGTAAGTATACCGCTCCCCCGCTCCCCGCTCCCCGCTCCCCACTACTACTATGGCAACCAGGACTTTAATAGCGTCCTGGCTGCCATAGTAACACTGAAAGCATTTTGAAGACGGATCCGTCTTCAAATGCTTTCAGTACACTAGCGTTTTTCCGGATCCGGCGTGTAATTCCGGCAAGTGGAGTACACGCCGGATCCGGACAACGCAAGTGTGAAAGGGGCCTTAGACAATCAATACAGGCATTCGTACAGATACAAAACGGTCAGCATTTTTGCGGATGCAAATTGGATACATTAATGTAAATAAGGCATAAATTAATATAATATGAACAGAGGTTCCTGTACTCTTCCACCCTGGAGTCACTGGAATGTTGATGAGGGAAAGACCAGATCTTTCTTCCTTTTTTCCCTTGCAGCTTCCCCTTTTTGTGGGTAATAAAACTGACATTAGGGTACAAGGAAGACATAGCCTGTTACTACACTTCACTTGCGTAATATACTGTAGCTGTAAACATACTGACCCCTAGTGGCCACTATATATGTATCCATCCATACTTCTTTTAAGAGGATAGAGATGGTAGAACTGTAATTTAATAGCTACAGTTGTGAAGAACTGCATGAGGGTTCTGAATAACTGTACTGGAAGTAATGATATCACAAGTCATAATTAGGGATGAGCGAACTCGAACTGTAGAGTTCGGGTTTGTACCGAATTTTGGGGTGTCCGTGACACGGACCCGAACCCGGACATTTTCGTAAAAGTCCGGGTTCGGTGTTCGTCGCTTTCTTGGCGCTTTTGTGACGCTTTCTTGGCGCTTTTTGAAAGGCTGCAAAGCAGCCAATCAACAAGCGTCATACTACTTGCCCCAAGAGGCCATCACAGCCATGCCTACTATTGGCATGGCTGTGATTGGCCAGAGCACCATGTGACCCAGCCTCTATTTAAGCTGGAGTCACATAGCGACGCCCGTCACTCTGCTCTGATTAGCGTAGGGAGAGGTTGCAGCTGCGACAGTAGGGCGAGATTAGGCAGATTAACTCCTCCAAAGGACTTGATTATTGATCGATCTGCAGCTGTGCATCATTGAGCTGCTGATACTCGATTGCTCACTGTTTTTAGGCTGCCCAGACCGTTTGTCAGTCACTTTTTTATGGGGTGATCGGCGGCCATTTTGTGTCTTGTGGTGCGCCAGCACAAGCTGCGACCAAGTGCATTTAACCCTCAATGGTGTGGTTGTTTTTTGGCTAAAGCCTACATCAGGGTGAAGCTGTCACACCAAGTGCATTTAACCAGCAATAGTCTGTTTATTTTTTGGCCATATACTACATCAGGGGCAAGCTGCGCCTGTCACCAAGTGCATTTAACCCTCAATGGTGTGGTTGTTTTTTGGCTAAAGCCTACATCAGGGTGAAGCTGTCACACCAAGTTCATTTAACCAGCAATAGTCTGTTCATTTTTTGGCCATATACTACATCAGGGGCAAGCTGCGCCTGTCACCAAGTGCATTTAACCCTCAGTAGTGTGGTTGGTCAAGCTGTCACACCAAGTGCATTTAACCAGCAATAGTGTGGTTATTTTTTGGCCATATCCCAGTCTAATTCTGTCAGTAAATCTATACCTGTCACCCAGCGCCTAAATACTAGGCCTCAAATTTATATCCCGCTAAATCTGTCGTTACTGCTGTACTGTTCTGGCTGGGCAAGTTATTTAGTGTCCGTCAAAGCACATTTTTTGTTCTGGGTTGAAATACAATTCCCAATTTAGCAATTTCCTAATTTAGTGGTTTCTGCTGTATCAGATCTATTTGAAATCTATCCCTAAAAGGTATATAATATTCAAGGTGCACATAGGGTCATTCAGAATAACTTCACACACACGCTACTGTGCATTTCCAAGTCTAATTCTGTCAGTAAATCTATACCTGTCACCCAGCGCCTAAATACTAGGCCTCAAATTTATATTCAGCTGAATTTGAATACGATACATTGGGCCAACTAATATATTTGTTGTTGTGGTGAACCATAACAATGAGAAAAACATCTAGTAAGGGACGTGGACGTGGACATGGTCGTGGTGGTGTTAGTGGACCCTCTGGTGCTGGGAGAGGACGTGGCCGTTCTGCCACATCCACACGTCCTAGTGTACCAACTACCTCAGGTCCCAGTAGCCGCCAGAATTTACAGCGATATATGGTGGGGCCCAATGCCGTTCTAAGGATGGTAAGGCCTGAGCAGGTACAGGCATTAGTCAATTGGGTGGCCGACAGTGGATCCAGCACGTTCACGTTATATCCCACCCAGTCTTCTGCAGAAAGCGCACAGATGGCGCCTGAAAACCAACCCCATCAGTCTGTCACATCACCCCCATGCATATCAGGGAAACTGTCTGAGCCTCAAGTTATGCAGCAGTCTCTTATGCTGTTTGAAGACTCTGCTGGCAGGGTTTCCCAAGGGCATCCACCTAGCCCTTCCCCAGCGGTGGAAGACATAGACTGCACTGACGCACAACCACTTATGTTTCCTGATGATGAGGACATGGGAATACCACCTCAGCATGTCTCTGATGATGACGAAACACAGGTGCCAACTGCTGCGTCTTTCTGCAGTGTGCAGACTGAACAGGAGGTCAGGGATGAAGACTGGGTGGAAGACGATGCAGGGGACGATGAGGTCCTAGACCCCACATGGAATAAAGGTCGTGCCACTGACTTTCACAGTTCGGAGGAAGAGGCAGTGGTGAGACCGAGCCAACAGCGTAGCAAAAGAGGGAGCAGTGGGCAAAAGCAGAACACCCGCCACCAAGAGACTCCGCCTGCTACTGACCGCCGCCATCTTGGACCGAGCACCCCAAAGGCAGCTTCAAGGAGTTCCCTGGCATGGCACTTCTTCAAACAACATGCTGACGACAAGACCCGAGTGGTTTGCACGCTGTGCCATCAGAGCCTGAAGCGAGGCATTAACGTTCTGAACCTTAGCACAACCTGCATGCAAAGCATGAACTGCAGTGGAGTAAACACCTTAAAAACAAGGAAGTCGCTCAGGCTCCCCCTGCTACCTCTTCTGTTGCTGCCGCCTCGGCCTCTTCCTCCGCCTCTGGAGGAACGTTGGCACCTGCCGCCCAGCAAACAGGGGATGTACCACCAACACCACCACCACCTCCGTCACCAAGCGTCTCAACCATGTCACACGGCAGCGTTCAGCTCTCCATCTCACAAACATTTGAGAGAAAGCGTAAATTCCCACCTAGCCACCCTCGATCCCTGGCCCTGAATGCCAGCATTTCTAAACTACTGGCCTATGAAATGCTGTCATTTAGGCTGGTGGACACAGACAGCTTCAAACAGCTCATGTCGCTTGCTGTCCCACAGTATGTTGTTCCCAGCCGCCACTACTTCTCCAAGAGAGCCGTGCCTTCCCTGCACAACCAAGTATCCGATAAAATCAAGTGTGCACTGCGCAAAGCCATCTGTAGCAAGGTCCACCTAACCACAGATACGTGGACCAGTAAGCACGGCCAGAGACGCTATATCTCCCTAACTGCACACTGGGTAAATGTAGTGGCAGCTGGGCCCCAGGCGGAGAGCTGTTTGGCGCACGTCCTTCCGCCGCTAAGGATCGCAGGGCAACATTCTTTGCCTCCTGTTGCCACCTCCTCCTTCTCGGCTTCCTCCTCCTCTTCTTCCACGTGCTCATCCAGTCAGCCACACACCTTCACCACCAACTTCAGCACAGCCCGGGATAAACATCAGCAGGCCATTCTGAAACTCATATGTTTGGGGGACAGGCCCCACACCGCACAGGAGTTGTGGAGGGGTATAGAACAACAGACCAACGAGTGGTTGCTGCCGGTGAGCCTCAAGCCCGGCCTGGTGGTGTGCGATAATGGGCGAAATCTCGTTGCAGCTCTGGGACTAGCCGGTTTGACGCACATCCCTTGCCTGGCGCATGTGCTGAATTTGGTGGTGCAGAAGTTCATTCACAACTACCCCGACATGTCAGAGCTGCTGCATAAAGTGCAGGCCGTCTGTTCGCGCTTCCGGCGTTCACATCCTGCCGCTGCTCGCCTGTCTGCGCTACAGCGTAACTTCGGCCTTCCCGCTCACCGCCTCATATGCGACGTGCCCACCAGCGTTACAATACCACTTCTATGTCTCCTTGAGAAAACACTTAGGGCGATGATGGAAGAGGAGGTGGCCCAGGAGGAGGAGGAGGAGGAGGAAGAGGGGTCATTTTTCAGCACTTTCAGGCCAGTCTCTTCAAAGTGACTCAGAGGGAGGTTTTTTGCAACAGCAGAGGCCAGGTACAAATGTGGCCAGCCAGGGCCCACTACTGGAGGACGAGGAGGACGAGGATGAGGATGAATCATGGTCACAGCGGGGTGGCACCCAACGCAGCTCGGGCCCATCACTGGTGCGTGGCTGGGGGGAAAGGCAGGACGATGACGATACGCCTCCCACAGAGGACAGCTTGTCCTTACCCCTGGGCAGCCTGGCACACATGAGCGACTACATGCTGCAGTGCCTGTGCAACGACAGCAGAGTTGCCCACATTTTAACGTGTGCGGACTACTGGGTTGCCACCCTGCTGGATCCACGCTACAAAGACAATGTGCCTACCTTACTTCCTGCACTGGAGCGTGATAGGAAGATGCGCGTACAAGCGCACGTTGGTAGACGCGCTACTTAGAGCATTCCCAAATGTCACAGGGGAACAAGTGGAAGGCCAAGGCAGAGGAGGAGCAAGAGGTCGCCAAGGCAGCTGTGTCACGGCCAGCTCCTCTGAGGGCAGGGTTAGCATGGCAGAGATGTGGAAAAGTTTTGTCAACACGCCACAGCTAACTGCACAACCACCTGATACGCAACGTGTTAGCAGGAGGCAACATTTCACTAACATGGTGGAACAGTACGTGTGCACACCCCTCCACGTACTGACTGATGGTTCGGCCCCATTCAACTTCTGGGTCTCTAAATTGTCCACGTGGCCAGAGCTAGCCTTTTATGCCTTGGAGGTGCTGGCCTGCCCGGCGGCCAGCGTTTTGTCTGAACGTGTATTCAGCATGGCAGGGGGCGTCATTACAGACAAACGCAGCCGCCTGTCTACAGCCAATCTGGACAAGCTGACGTTCATAAAAATGAACCAGGCATGGATCCCACAGGACCTGTCCGTCCCTTGTCCAGATTAGACATTAACTACCTCCCCTTAACCATAGTTAACAAAGTTGAATGAACCTCTCCTCTGTCTGGGTGCCGGGGCCTAAATATATGCCAATGGACTGTTCCAATGTTGGGTGACGTGAAGCCTGATTCTCTGCTATGACATGCAGACTGATTCTCTGCTGACATGAAGCCAGATTCTCTGTTACGGGACCTCTCTCCTCTGCCTGGGTGCTGGGCCTAAATATATGACAATGGACTGTTGCACTGGTGGCTGACGTGAAGCCTGATTCTCTGCTATAACATGCAGACTGATTCTCTGCTGACATGAAGCCAGATTGTCTGTTACGGGACCTCTCGCCTCTGCCTGGGTGCTGGGCCTAAATATCTGACAATGGACTGTTGCATTGGTGGCTGACGTGAAGCCTGATTCTCTGCTATGATATGAAGACTGATTCTCTGCTGACTTGAAGCCAGATTGTCTGTTACGGGACCTCTCTCCTCTGCCTGGGTGCTGGGCCTAAATATCTGACAATGGACTGTTGCATTGGTGGCTGACGTGAAGCCTGATTCTCTGCTATGATATGAAGACTGATTCTCTGCTGACATGAAGCCAGATTGTCTGTTACGGGACCTCTCTCCTCTGCCTGGGTGCTGGGCCTAAATTTATGAAAATGGACTGTTGCAGTGGTGGCTGACGTGAAGCCTGATTCTCTGCTATGATATGAAGACTGATTCTCTGCTGACATGAAGCCAGATTGTCTGTTACGGGACCTCTCTCCTCTGCCTGGGTGCTGGGCCTAAATTTATGAAAATGGACTGTTGCAGTGGTGGGTGACATGAAGCCTGATTCTCTGCTATGACATGAAGACTGATTCTCTGCTGACATGAAGCCAGATTGTCTGTTACGGGACCTCTCTCCTCTGCCTGGGTGCTGGGCCTAAATTTATGAAAATGGACTGTTGCAGTGGTGGGTGACGTGAAGCCTGATTCTCTGCTATGACATGAAGACTGATTCTCTGCTGACATGAAGCCAGATTGTCTGTTACGGGACCTCTCTCTTCTGCCTGGGTGCTGGGCCTAAATATCTGACAATGGACTGTTGCATTGGTGGCTGACGTGAAGCCTGATTCTCTGCTATGACATGAAGACTGATTCTCTGCTGACATGAAGCCAGATTGTCTGTTACGGGACCTCTCTCCTCTGCCTGGGTGCTGGGCCTAAATTTATGAAAATGGACTGTTGCAGTGGTGGGTGACGTGAAGCCTGATTCTCTGCTATGACATGAAGACTGATTCTCTGCTGACATGAAGCCAGATTGTCTGTTACGGGACCTCTCTCCTCTGCCTGGGTGCTGGGCCTAAATATCTGACAATGCACTGTTGCATTGGTGGCTGACGTGAAGCCTGATTCTCTGCTATGATATGAAGACTGATTCTCTGCTGACATGAAGCCAGATTGTCTGTTACGGGACCTCTCTCCTCTGCCTGGGTGCTGGGCCTAAATTTATGAAAATGGACTGTTGCAGTGGTGGGTGACGTGAAGCCTGATTCTCTGCTATGACATGAAGACTGATTCTCTGCTGACATGAAGCCAGATTGTCTGCTACGGGACCTCTCTCCTCTGCCTGGGTGCTGGGCCTAAATATCTGACAATGGACTGTTGCATTGGTGGCTGACGTGAAGCCTGACTCTCTGCTATGATATGAAGACTGATTCTCTGCTGACATGAAGCCAGATTCTCTGTTACGGAACCTCTCTCCTCTGCCTGGGTGCCGGGGCCTAAATATCTGAGAATGGACTGTTCCAGTGGTGGGTGCCGTGAAGCCAGATTCTCTGCTATGGGACCTCTCTCCAATTGATTTTGGTTAATTTTTATTTATTTAATTTTTATTTTTATTCATTTCCCTATCCACATTTGTTTGCAGGGGATTTACCTACATGTGGCTGCCTTTTGCAGCCCTCTAGCCCTTTCCTGGGATGTTTTACAGCCTTTTTAGTGCCGAAAAGTTCGGGTCCCCATTGACTTCAATGGGGTTCGGGTTCGGGACGAACCCGAACATTTTCGGGAAGTTCGGCCAAACTTCTCGAACCCGAACATCCAGGTGTCCGCTCAACTCTAGTCATAATAGATTCTGGAGATCGGATGTTGATCCAGGGATTGTTTCTGATTGCCAGAGTTTGTCAGGATGGAATTTGTCTGCTAATATAAGGTAACTTACCCGCCCTTATACGGCACAGGCCCAGCGCCACAGCTAATCCGTATCCAATACGGAAACTAGAAGTTGGTTGAATTGCCTATACATTAGGGAGACCCTGTAGGGCACCACTGGGATCAATTGATTGCAGCATTCTTATGACAAGGTAGCTGAATAAAATGGCTACAGTCATACAACCCTTGCCTTTTGGCTGGAGCTATATAGGGTCTTAGCCCCCTCCCTACGGAGACATACTCTATCTAAATCACTTTGGATTCGGATGAAGCATCCCAGTTAAAAGAAATATAGGACCCTCTTAATAGAAACTGGAATCAGACTTTCCTGTACAGAAGAGGCAGAATGGAAGACGTCTGGAAGGGGAAAAGTGTGCAGTAATACACCGTACCATTGAACCATATAAACACAGTGGTAACTACAGGGATCCCATTAACACTGGTAAAATAGCAACTACGAGTGAGAGAGAATAGGACTTTTAATGATTTTATGTTAAATGTTATGCATAGTACATAAGGCCGAAAAAAGACATTTGTCCATCCAGTTCGGTCTGCCATCCTGCAAGTTGATCCAGAGGAAGGCAAAAAACCCTGTGAGGTAGAAGCCAATTTTCCTCACTTTAGGGGAATAAAAAATTTCTTCCCGACTCCAATCAGGCAATAAGGATAACTCCCTGTATCAACGACCCCTCTCTAGTAGCTATATCCTGTAATATTATTACACTCCAGAAATACATCCAGGCCCCTATTTAATTCCTTTATTGTACTCACCATCACCACCTCCTCAGGCAGAGAGTTCCATAGTCTCACTACTCTAACCGTAAAGAATCCTCATCTATGTTTGTGTACAAACCTTCTTTCCTCTAGACCAGGCATCCTCAAACTGCGGCCCTCCAGCTGTTGCAAAACTACAATTCCCAGCATCCCCGAACAGCCTACAGGTATCTGCGAAAATGTATATTTTACTATGCAAGCCTTCTACAAGATCATTAATAAATATATTGAAGAGAATAGGGCCCAATACTGACCCCTGAGGTACCCCACTAGTGACAGTGACCCATTCTGAGTATGTACCGTAATAACCACCCTCTGTTTTCTATCATTGAGCCAGTTACTTACCCACTTACAGACGTTTTCTCCCAGTCCGAGCATTCTCATTTTATATACTAACCTTTTATGTGGTACAGTGTCAAATGCTTTGGAGAAGTCCAGATACACGACATCCATTGATTCGCCGCTGTCAAGTCTAGAACTTACCTCCTCATAGAAACGGATTAAATTAGTTTGACATGACCGATCCCTCATGAAGCCATGCTGATATGGCGTTATTTGCTTATTTCTGTTAAGATGCTCTAAGATAGCATCTCTCAGAAAACCTTCAAACAGTTTACCCACAACAGATGTTAAACTTACCGGCCTATAGTTTCCAGGCTCTGTTTTTGGACCCTTTTTGAATATTGGCACCACATTTGCCATGTGCCAATCCTGTGGGAAAATAAATGTGAAATAAAAGCTAAGGTTTTAATATTAAGGTCACAAATGGTCACGTTCATAGCCTCACAGCTATTAGTCCTTAATAATTATATATACCCTGGACCGAACCAAGGTCACTGTACTTTCACTTATTAACCCATTACAACCAAATGCAGTACATGTACAATGTTTGGTCCTGAGATTTAGATCGGGGCACCGTACCTGTTAGGGTGACCACGTGTCCCGGATTGCCCGGGACAGTCCCGCATTTGGAGAGTCTGTCCTGGGTCCCGGTCACCCTCATTCCGGGACAATTTAGTGTCCCGGAATGACCTGAGCCACAGCCGCCGACCTCTGCTAATTGCTCTGAGGCTCCAGGACCACCACACATTACAGTCCAATCATCACCTACCCGGACAGAAACCTTCGGGCGGTGAGGTGATCCGCTTCCCAGCGTGACGTCACTTCACGGCGCCACTAGCCTAGGTCGCCGGCTGATGACGTCAGGACTCTGAGTCTGAGAGGAGATGAAGCTGCGGGTAGGCGGCGCAGTGATGTGAGCAGTGAGCTGTGCTGAGGTAACTGGCTGGCGGGATGATGATGACATACATTCTTAACTTCTTATGTATGCCGGTCACGTTTCACTCTACTGTCCATTCATGTTGTGATAGATATTAGGGGTATAGGGATGAGCCATAGATTACAATTAAAAGTGGAGTGGAGGTTTATGGAAGTGATTGTATTATATACTACTAGCAGGAGACACTTTATAGTATATTGTCTGCTCTGTATTACTGGGCTGCAGTGAAAGGGAAAACCAAACTTTTCCCCAAACTAGTAAAAACTTGCGAAAAAAATATCCCCCTATCCTGGATAAGGCTATGTTCACACCTAGTATAACCTGTGACCAGCAGAGCGGACCGCACATGTGATCAGAACTTTACCACGCTGCCATCCACTGAAAACGGAAGGTACTCCATATGCCTTCTGTTTTTCTGTTCTGTTCAAAGATAAAACATGTCCTATTATTGTCTGCATAACGGACAAGTATAGTACTGTTCTATCAGGGGCCAGCTGTTCCATTCTGCAAAAAACGGAATGCGTGACCACGTGTCCCGGATCGTCCGGGACAGTCCTGCATTTGGAGAGTCTGTCCTGGGTCCTGGTCACCCTCATTCCGGGACAATGCAGACAGTGTCCCAGAATGACCTGAGCCGCCGACCGCTGCTGTTGTGACAGTCAGGGCCAGCGCTTCCATAGAGGCAAGGGGCCGGAGATGAGCGCTTCCATTGTGGAAGTGTAGTGTCCCACTAGGTAGGGGTGGGCACTACACAAGGGTTAATTGGGTCACGTGTGTTACTTCTGCTCACAAGGGACAGTGATATTGTATTTAACTATGCATTTAATGTATTTTTCTATGTGTTATTACATATGTTGGTTCCCCTGTTATATGCTCAGCAGGCCTATTTGGGTGTGGTCCCTATTTGCAGAGTGTGCCCCAGAGGAACTTGTGTCTACCTCTCTTTCACTGCCGCATGCCTGCCCAGGGTTCTCCTTCAAACAGTGAGTAACCCTCGATTGCCCATAACCGTGACCTTACTATCGCAATACCCTGCAGGTCTGGCGTGCTGCAGAAGCGCTCATCTCCAGTCATCTGTATCGCCGTTCTCAGGACAGCAATACAGAGGGCTGTGCACTTGTGCACTGTGCAGCAGGGCAGGGGAGGTAGAGGTGTGTCCCTTCCCCGTCCTCTGATAGGCTGCAGGCACTAGGCCGGCGCGGGACACAGCTGTACAGCGCGGGACACAGCCTGCATCACATCGCTGCCAAGGAGGTAAGCATAAGTGTTTTTTTTGTTGTTGTCAATACTATACTGGTGGCTACTGGGCCTGGACAGTTCCTTGGTTCCAAAAGCAGGACACCAGGGAACAAGCTCGGGATGGCGATACAGGAACCTAAAATCTGGACTGTTAGGAGGCATGATGTTAGAGAGCCGGAAGTTCCTAAAGTATCTCTTCTGTTGTCTTTGTCTTCTGATCAGAAGTTCAGAACCAACTGCTACGTGAATCACACAACTGGTGCTAAACCATTCCAATATGGGTGGCAGCAGTGATGAACAGGGGCCTTCGACTTCTTCAGAAGCAGCAAAATCAAAAAAGATAAAGCGAACGTGCCGATTCCGAGACTCATGGAAAACAACTTACACTTGCATAACTGCAGTGACTGGTAACAATCATAGAGCACATTGTACTCTGTGTAGGCGAGAGTTTGGAATTGGTCATGGTGGTGAAGGTGACATCAAAATTCACTTGTCTAGTGAAAGTCACAAAAATGCTGATCGGGCTGAAAAACAAAGTGACATGCTTTTCAAATTTATGATTCCCTCTAAGGATATGGCACTGCAAGAGGAAATAATAGCGGCTGAAATATCAATGGTTTACCATTCCGTGCGCCACAGTCACTCGTATAGATCTTTGGACTGCACCATGAAACTTCTCCCTGTTCTCTTTAAGGATTCTGCAAAAGCCACGAAGATGTCATGTGGTCGTACTAAAGCTGAAGCCATTGTAAAAAATGTGCTGGCTCCTTACAGTGTAGAAATGATAGTTAATGACTTGAAAAACAGCTATGCTTATTTTAGTGTTGGATCGGATGCATCTAACCATGGAAACACCAAACTTTTCTCCTTAGTTCTGCGTTACTTTAAGCCCTCCAATGGTGTGGTAACAAGTTTGTTGGATTTTTATAAAGGTGATGAAAGTGCTGCTGCAATTTCAGAGCAAATTTTACATGTGATAAGGTCAAATGGCCTATCTGTGGATATGATTTCTGCATATTCTGCTGACTATGCGAGTGTGAACTTTGGTAAGCATAATGGTGTGTACCAGAAGCTTCATGCTATCAATGGTCTGATATTGCCAGCTGGCTGTCCAGCTCATATACTTCATAATACAGCTAAAAAGGCTTCAGATGTCTTAAACTGTGACGTGGAAAGTCTAATTTTGAAGTTATATAATTTCTTCTCAATATCAGCCAAGAGAGTTGCCACACTGAAAGAAATGTTTGACTTTGTTGACCTCGAATGGTCAGAACTTCTTCGACATGTACCAACAAGATGGTTGTCTCTTTATCCAGCAATCGAGAGAGTTTAAAAAAATTGGCCAGCTGTAAAAGCTTACTTTCAAAGCATTGGTAAGGACAAACACCTAAGGTGATATGGCAATTTATTGTGGATGAAGACGGTGAGACCACAGAACTGGACCCGCCATCAGTTCCTGAGTTATATCTTCAGTTTTTACACAACTGCTTGCCTGTTTTTCAGACAGCCATATTAAAACTGGAGAAAAATGATCTGATTGCAGTTGATGTCTATGAGATCATGAAGTCAGCGAGAGGCAAACTAATCCAAAGACAGACAGACCATTTTTTTGGATACCTTGTTGGGAAAGCTTTGAAGAAACTACCTCGTCTGCAAGCAATGAAAATTTGAATCCGAATTCTTAGCATTTTATGAAAAAGCTGTTCATTATTTAGAACAGTGGTTTGATTTTTCAGACAAAAACTATTTGTCGAAAATTCAGTGTTTAAATTTAAAGGAGAACCTTACGTTTGATAACCTGGTGGCAGCAGTTAAAAGTCTGAATTTAGAAGACTCTCTTTCAATGGATAACCTTTATGAAGAATATACTTGTGTTTGTCCACAACTTCAAACAAATTCCACCGGTTCTGAAGCAGATGATGATCTCAATACCGATGTTATATGGTCAACAATATTCATGAAAGCTGGACATGAAAAACTGCCAAACCTCTTGAAAGTGGTTGCTTTTGTCATCAGCATTCCATGCTCAAATGCAGCAGTTGAAAGAGTCTTCAGCATAGAGCTAATAAAATCTGAACTCCAGGTGAAAATCAATTTTGACATGGACTGTCACTCTTTTTACAGCTTTGTAAAACAAAATAAAAAAACTCTTGCAATGTGCAAGAAGTGACAAGAAATACACATTTAGGCATTAGTGTTAAAACAAAAGATACTAAGCTTGTGCCGTGTAGTCTAATGTGCAAGAGTTTGGTGAGCTGAACTAGAATCAGCATTTATATTTTCAGAGATAATTTACTGTATTGTTAGTATTATCTTTATTTTCAAGAATATATTGTAGAGTAATATATTGGTTATTTATACATTAAGAAATATGTGGAATTGTTTTGCAGTCTGTTATTTATGGTTGGTAAAGTATTCATATTTTGTAAAAGTTCCTGCTCATTAAGAAAAATAAATAAAAAAAACTGTTCTTTAATGCAACTTGTTTTGTTTTCTATTTCTTAAAAGATGTCTAAGTAGCCAGTTAATGTGTGCAGAAATACTGAAAAATGCACAGGCAGATATGTTTTGGCCAGTCTCAAGTATACGTTTGACGAAATGCACTTGTGAAAGTAAGTGTCCCTGAATGGCAGTTAGGAAATGTGGTCACCCTAGTGCCACCTTGAGGAGAAGACAGAGGTGGTTTATTACCAATTCCACCTTCTTCTGTGCTCAGTGCATAACATCCAATGAACGCTATGCAGTGAATGGAGGAAACTGCTATGCTGTCTTGGGGACAGAGCACAGCTGCAGGGGCTTAGTAGGGTAGAATGCCCCCACGGTGGACTGTTTTGCCCCGTAACTGGGGCTCCTTTTTGGATTTCGAATTATATTTGTATGTTTACAATAAATTGTGTATATATTAGTGGAGATCTACTGTAATTGCCAGTTCCTGAGGTGCGCCGGCTACTTTGTTCTTTTTGTCTTTATTATTTGCCTGATTTGAGGTAATCGGTGACTCAAGCACTTTCATTCCGTACACCAGTGGCAGTAAGCCAACTTGTTTTATATAATTTCTCTGAAATACTTAATCGGTGTCATCTCCTATCTGATCTATTATGGATATCTGGCATTTTTTAAACCATAAACAAACCTTTCATAGTTGGTATGAAGATGGCACACAGAGCCATATGGGTCCCCAAGGCAACCAATCTGATGTTTGACACATTTCATCAACTAAAACCACTATTCATTAGGACTATACATAAAAAAGGTAAAACGCCAAAGGGATTCACCTTGCGTAAAATTTCAGCACATGACATATGTAGTGAAGAATTTAATAACTATTGGGAGCTATTTTTTCAAAACCCAATCATTAGCATTATAAAGTTAATCATTCAACGAAGAACACAGGTATCACAGGAATTAGAACAACAAATAGAGACTTAATCAAAAGACTGACACATTTCCGCATAACAGCAAATACAATAAATACCATGAGAGTATATCCCCAAGATTAGATAAATTAGAACAGGAAATTATTCAAAAGAACAGAAAAACAACTCTCTGCTATTATAGAAGTAGTAAACCAAAAACGACTAGAAGACCGACCAATGTAACATACATAGTTGTGTTGGAAAGGGTGATTCTATAGACAAGAGCACCTTACCAGGGTGATCAAGAGTGAGCCGTTTTCTGATTGTTATTTATAAACAATGTAACATACAGTCGGGTGTAGCTATAGGGGAAGCGGCTGCTTTGGAGCCTGAGCTCAGAAGGGGCCCACCCAGGAAGAGGACTAAAATATTTTATTGTCATGGCCCCCTCAACAATATTATACAATGATGTTATATACAGTGACACTGTAGGAAATGTACAGAGCGGCTGTGGGGCCTGGTGTGGGGGCCGCTCCTTCAAAAACTTGCTTTGGGGCCCAGTCATTTCTAGTTACACCACTGCATACACTAGAAGGAGAATGTAATGGACAGTCGGTGTGGACCCACTGTGCCAACTAACCAGTTTGACTTTGGGTTAAACCTAAGGGCGTTGTCCTGCCAGTTCCCTGTATTCACCCTTTATCCCCTGTGCAGGGATCTGGATTTCACTTCAGGGAATTAACCAGGCCGCTACCTCCTGGAGTAGTCCTGGTGTAGATGAAAGCTGACCCACAGGGGTCCGAGAAATCAGCTGAGTACATGTGTAGTCCAGGTAGCAGTTCCAAGGTCGGAGCAGGCGGCAAGGAGCAGATTTGTAGAAAACCTCAAAGTTCAGATGAGGAGGTAGATCCACAGCCCAGCTAAATAGGAAGGCTGATCAGCCTCTTAATCGACAGCTGGACAGGGAGAAAGAGGGAAGGAATAACTTGATTAGTGCTGTAAGGGAATTCACTGAGCATTAGTCCCAATTCACACAGGGTGAGTGGAGTGATGCCCGTTCGGGAAAGCGGGACAGTGGCAGACACGTGCCCTCAGCATAACATTAATTATACCAACCTTTGGCAAAACACCCTTTTTTAGACCATACAACACCACATGTACAAACCTCAATGACTCTGTCACCACACAGTCCTCATTGTTATTATGTGCAGTCACAGTGGACACTGTCACCACAGACATACCATTATCAGTACCAGACATCATCACTACAAGCACTCTTAGACCACATGTCTAAGAGTGCTTGTCCACAGGACATGTCCTATCTTTAATAAACAATTTGAGAAAAAAAGGAAATGGATCGCACATCCACTGCAAACGCTATGATCTCATCCCTGCACTTCTGCAGGAGACAGCACTAAATAGCGCATGTGTACCACCTCTATGCTACTCGCTAAATGAGGCATTAGTGTACATTTTGATCAAAAGGCGTAAGCCCACTCACCGCGTCAAGGTCGCCTCAATGAGTGGGTCCTAACCTAAAATTGGCGCGGCGCTGCACGGCGACCACCAGCGCTGTGGCGCCATCCCGGCCGGCGGCGGGACCCAGTGACCAAACAGCACCTCTGCTGTCTGACCATGCCAGACCTAGCTCTGGGCCCCACCAACCAGCCAGGAAAACAGCACAGCGGCCCCCGTGCAGCACCGCACCATGTGAACAGTTGTCTAAGCTCACCTGCTCTGAAGCTCACAGGAACTCCAACTGAGAGCATGATAGGCTAATTTAACCCTTACTACAGGATACTGGGCTAATTAAAATCACCTGACTAGTGGACGGAGTGCTGATCCAGGGACAGAAGCTCTATATAATAATAATAAACAATTTGAGAAAAAAAGGAAATGGATCGCACATCCACTGCAAACGCTATGATCTCATCCCTGCGTTCCTGCAGGAGACAGCACTAAATAGCGCATGTGTACCACCTCTATGCTACTCGCTAAATGAGGCATTAGTGTACATTTTGATCAAAAGGCGTAAGCCCACTCACCGCGTCAAGGTCGTCTCAATGAGTGGGTCCTAACCTAAAATTGGCGCGGCGCTGCACGGCGACCACCAGCGCTGTGGCGCCATCCCGGCCGGCGGCGGGACCCAGTGGCCAAACAGCACCCCTGCTGTCTGACCATGCCAGACCTAGCTCTGGGCCCCACCAACCAGCCAGGAAAACAGCACAGCGGCCCCCGTGCAGCACCGCACCATGTGAACAGTTGTCTAAGCTCACCTTCTCTGAAGCTCACAGACATCATCACTACAAGCACTCTTAGACCACATGTCTAAGAGTGCTTGTCCACAGGACATGTCCTATCTTTGGCTGCATCTTGCTGATCACTGACTCATTGACTCAATTGGTCCGCACCACAATGCGAGGTGCGCACGGCTGGTGTCCATGCTTTGTGGATCCATGGTTTGCAGTCTTGAAAACTGGAACGCCCATCACACGGTCATGTGAATGTGCCCTTGTTCATCCGGCAACCAGCACAACAGAGCCTCAGCTCAGTATAGGACACACACACCACCTTATCACACATCAGCATTAGTTGTGTGTAGACACATGAGCAACAACGGAGACAAGACAGGACCATTCAAAAACATTAATAAGTCAGACCCACAAGGGGACGTGTTAAATAACCCAAAGGCAATAGACAAAGAACCCCCCCCCCCCCAACAAATAAAAACAAAATAGGCAAAACTCAGCTCTAGATCAATTCATAATTAATTTAAGCCAAACACAGCTGTCAGATGCACAAACTAAATTATTAAATATAGGACTGAACTGTGCTCCTAATAATGGGTTAAGCAAGTTTAATACGTATATTGGCTTGGAAAAATGTATTAGGAAAATTATGTTTAAAGAAATATTATCTAAAAAATCTCTTGGAACTTTTATTAGTTCCAGTACCACTAGATACCAGCACTGAAACCTAATCTAAATCTTATCCCAAACAATATATAAGACAAGAAATAGCGACATTTCAGAAATCAGTAGAATCCAAAGTACAGTTAGAACAGTCTAACAAAACAAGAAATAGGAGCTATTAGACAATCACAGAATGACCATAACCTCACCGGCCGCTCCACGGATAAAGGTGGGAAAATTATCTTAGACTTAGGGACTGCCATGGATGTTTATGGCACATTGGGAACAATCCACTAATCCCTCAGAGCTGGGAGAGATCCTGTTACTCTGGCGGCTTTATATTGATGACATATTTTTTATTTGGCAGAGATCAGAATAGGAACTATGAGGGAGATTTATCAAAACTGGTGCAAAGGTAAACTGGCTTAGTTGCCCATAGAAACCAATCAAATTGATACTTTCATTTTACAAAACGGGTCTGAAAAATGAGGTGAAATGTGGAATCTGATTGCTTGCTATGGGCAGCTGGGCCCGTTTCTCTTTCTGCCACTTTTGATAAATCTCTCTGTGTACCTTTCTTACCAAAATTAACAACAACAATATGGTCAATTTAAAGTAAGGTTTGTGAGCCAAACAAATATAGAATTTTTGTATTTACTAATTACCATGTCTGTGGGGGTTTGACACTATAGTTACTGAGGGCACAATGGGGATGAATTAAATAAACTAAGGGAACTGGGGAGTCATTACTTATAAGTAATGGCACAAAAGGGGCCATTACCTATTTTATATTGGGGGCCATTCTTTATACTGCAAGGCACTATGGGGGCCATTGGATGTCCAGGGAGCACTTTGGGGAGCATTATGTATACTGAGGGCACTGAAGGGGTTGGGATAAAAAAATAAAAAAAAGCCTATCAAATTCATCTGTCATTAATGACCATTAAAAACAGATGCAAAGCTACCAGAAAATGGAAGCAGACACTGAAGCAAAATGGTCATGAAAAACAGACAGTTTATCCATTTAAATGGCCGTTGTGTGAATGTACCCGTATTCTACCTTCCTTGTTCTTTAGGTTTGTGACTAGAGTTGAGCGAACACCTGGATGTTCGGGTTCGAGAAGTTCGGCCGAACATCCCGGAAATGTTCGGGTTCGGGATCCGAACCCGATCCGAACTTCGTCCCGAACCCGAACCCCATTGAAGTCAATGGGGACCCGAACTTTTCGGCACTAAAACGGCTGTAAAACAGCCCAGGAAAGGGCTAGAGGGCTGCAAAAGGCAGCAACATGTAGGTAAATCCCCTGCAAACAAATGTGGATAGGGAAATTAATTAAAATAAAAATTAAATAAATAAAAATTAACCAAAATCAATTGGAGAGAGGTTCCATAGCAGAGAATCTGGCTTCCCGTCACCCACCACTGGAACAGTCCATTCTCAGATATTTAGGCCCCGGCACCCAGGCAGAGGAGAGAGGTCCCGTAACAGACAATCTGGCTTCATGTCAGCAGAGAATCAGTCTTCATGTCATAGCAGAGAATCAGGCTTCACGTCACCCACCACTGTAAGAGTCCATTTTCATAAATTTAGGCCCAGCACCCAGGCAGAGGAGAGAGGTCCCGTAACAGAGGATCTGGCTTCATGTCAGCAGAGAATCAGTCTGCATGTCATAGCAGAGAATCAGGCTTCACGTCAGCCACCACTGCAACAGTCCATTGTCATAAATTTAGGCCCAGCACCCAGGCAGAGGAGAGAGGTCCCGTAACAGACAATCTGGCTTCATGTCAGCAGAGAATTAGTCTGCATGTCATAGCAGAGAATGAGGCTTCACGTCAGCCACCACTGCAACAGTCCATTGGCATATATTTAGGCCTAGCACACAGGCAGAGGAGAGAGGTCCCGTAACAGACAATCTGGCTTCATGTCAGCAGAGAATCAGTCTGCATGTCATAGCAGAGAATGAGGCTTCACGTCACCCACCACTGCAACAGTCCATTGGCATATATTTAGGCCTAGCACACAGGCAGAGCAGAGAGGTCCCGTAACAGACAATCTGGCTTCATGACAGCAGAGAATCAGTCTGCATGTCATAGCAGAGAATGAGGCTTCACGTCACCCACCACTGCAACAGTCCATTGGCATATATTTAGGCCTAGCACACAGGCAGAGCAGAGAGGTCCCGTAACAGACGATCTGGCTTCATGTCAGCAGAGAATCAGTCTGCATGTCATAGCAGAGAATGAGGCTTCACGTCACCCACCACTGCAACAGTCCATTGGCATATATTTAGGCCTAGCACACAGGCAGAGCAGAGAGGTCCCGTAACAGACGATCTGGCTTCATGTCAGCAGAGAATCAGTCTGCATGTCATAGCAGAGAATGAGGCTTCACGTCACCCACCACTGCAACAGTCCATTGGCATATATTTAGGCCTAGCACACAGGCAGAGCAGAGAGGTCCCGTAACAGACAATCTGGCTTCATGACAGCAGAGAATCAGTCTGCATGTCATAGCAGAGAATGAGGCTTCACGTCACCCACCACTGCAACAGTCCATTGGCATATATTTAGGCCTAGCACACAGGCAGAGCAGAGAGGTCCCGTAACAGACAATCTGGCTTCATGTCAGCAGAGAATCAGTCTGCATGTCATAGCAGAGAATGAGGCTTCACGTCACCCACCACTGCAACAGTCCATTGGCATATATTTAGGCCTAGCACACAGGCAGAGCAGAGAGGTCCCGTAACAGACAATCTGGCTTCATGTCAGCAGAGAATTAGTCTGCATGTCATAGCAGAGAATCAGGCTTCATGTCAGCCACCACTGCAACAGTCCATTGGCATATATTTAGGCCTAGCACACAGGCAGAGGAGAGGTTCATTCAACTTTGGGTAGCCTCGCAATATAATGGTAAAATGAAAATAAAAATAGGATTGAATGAGGAAGTGCCCTGGAGTCCAATAATATATGGTTATGGGGAGGTAGTTAATGTCTAATCTGGACAAGGGACGGACAGGTCCTGTGGGATCCATGCCTGGTTCATTTTTATGAACGTCAGCTTGTCCACATTGGCTGTAGACAGGCGGCTGCGTTTGTCTGTAATGACGCCCCCTGCCGTGCTGAATACACGTTCAGACAAAACGCTGGCTGCCGGGCAGGCCAGCACCTCCAAGGCATAAAAGGCTAGCTCTGGCCACGTGGACAATTTAGAGACCCAGAAGTTGAATGGGGCCGAACCATCAGTCAGTACGTGGAGGGGTGTGCACACGTACTGTTCCACCATGTTAGTGAAATGTTGCCTCCTGCTAACACGTTGCGTATCAGGTGGTGGTGCAGTTAGCTGTGGCGTGTTGACAAAAGTTTTCCACATCTCTGCCATGCTAACCCTGCCCTCAGAGGAGCTGGCCGTGACACAGCTGCCTTGGCGACCTCTTGCTCCTCCTCTGCCTTGGCCTTGGGCTTCCACTTGTTCCCCTGTGACATTTGGGAATGCTCTCAGTAGCGCGTCTACCAACGTGCGCTTGTACTCGCGCATCTTCCTATCACGCTCCAGTGCAGGAAGTAAGGTGGGCACATTGTCTTTGTAGCGTGGATCCAGCAGGGTGGCAACCCAGTAGTCCGCACAGGTTAAAATGTGGGCAACTCTGCTGTCGTTGCGCAGGCACTGCAGCATGTAGTCGCTCATGTGTGCCAGGCTGCCCAGGGGTAAGGACAAGCTGTCCTCTGTGGGAGGCGTATCGTCATCGTCCTGCGTTTCCCCCCAGCCACGCACCAGTGATGGACCCGAGCTGCGTTGGGTGCCACCCCGCTGTGACCATGCTTCATCCTCATCCTCCTCCACCTCCTCCTCATCCTCGTCCTCCTCGTCCTCCAGTAGTGGGCCCTGGCTGGCCACATTTGTACCTGGCCTCTGCTGTTGCCAAAAACCTCCCTCTGAGTCACTTCGAAGAGACTGGCCTGAAAGTGCTAAAAATGACCCCTCTTCCTCCTCCTCCTCCTCCTCCTCCTGGGCCACCTCCTCTTCCATCATCGCCCTAAGTGTTTTCTCAAGGAGACATAGAAGTGGTATTGTAACGCTGATAACGGTGTCATCGCCACTGGCCATGTTGGTGGAGTACTCGAAACAGCGCAACAGGGCACACAGGTCTCGCATGGAGGCCCAGTCATTGGTGGTGAAGTGGTGCTGTTCTGTAGTGCGACTGACCCGTGCGTGCTGCAGCTGAAACTCCACTATGGCCTGCTGCTGCTTGCACAGTCTGTCCAGCATGTGCAAGGTGGAGTTCCACCTGGTGGGCACGTCGCATATGAGGCAGGTGAGCGGGAAGGCCGAAGTTACGCTGTAGCGCAGACAGGCGAGCAGCAGCAGGATGTGAACGCCGGAAGCGCGAACAGACGGCCCGCACTTTATGCAGCAGCTCTGACATGTCGGGGTAGTTGTGAATGAACTTCTGCACCACCAAATTCAGCACATGCGCCAAGCAAGGGATGTGCGTCAAATTGGCTAGTCCCAGAGCTGCAACGAGATTTCGCCCATTATCACACACCACCAGGCCGGGCTTGAGGCTCACCGGCAGCAACCACTCGTCGGTCTGTTGTTCAATACCCCGCCACAACTCCTGTGCGGTGTGGGGCCTGTCCCCCAAACATATGAGTTTCAGAATGGCCTGCTGACGTTTACCCCGGGCTGTGCTGAAGTTGGTGGTGAAGGTGTGTGGCTGACTGGATGAGCAGGTGGAAGAAGAGGAGGAGGAAGCCGAGAAGGAGGAGGTGGCAACAGGAGGCAAAGAATGTTGCCCTGCGATCCTTGGCGGCGGAAGGACGTGCGCCAAACAGCTCTCCGCCTGGGGCCCAGCTGCCACTACATTTACCCAGTGTGCAGTTAGGGAGATATAGCGTCCCTGGCCGTGCTTACTGGTCCACGTATCTGTGGTTAGGTGAACCTTGCCACAGATGGCGTTGCGCAGTGCACACTTGATTTTATCGGATACTTGGTTGTGCAGGGAAGGCACGGCTCTCTTGGAGAAGTAGTGCCGGCTGGGAACAACATACTGTGGGACAGCAAGCGACATGAGCTGTTTGAAGCTGTCTGTGTCCACCAGCCTAAATGACAGCATTTCATAGGCCAGTAGTTTAGAAATGCTGGCATTCAGGGCCAGGGATCGAGGGTGGCTAGGTGGGAATTTACGCTTTCTATCAAATGTTTGTGAGATGGAGAGCTGAACGCTGGCGTGTGACATGGTTGAGACGCTTGGTGACGGAGGTGGTGGTGGTGGTGTTGGTGGTACATCCCCTGTTTGCTGGGCGGCAGGTGCCAACGTTCCTCCAGAGGCGGAGGAAGAGGCCGAGGCGGCAGCAGCAGAATAGGCCAAGGCGGCAGCAGCAGAAGCAGGGGGAGCCTGAGTGACTTCCTTGGTTTTAAGGTGTTTACTCCACTGCAGTTCATGCTTTGCATGCAGGTGCCTGGTCATGCAGGTTGTGCTCAGGTTCAGAACGTTAATGCCTCGCTTCAGGCTCTGATGGCACAGCGTGCAAACCACTCGGGTCTTGTCGTCAGCACATTGTTTGAAGAAGTGCCATGCCAGGGAACTCCTTGAAGCTGCCTTTGGGGTGCTCGGTCCCAGATGGCGGCGGTCAGTAGCAGGCGGAGTCTCTTGGCGGCGGGTGTTCTGCTTTTGCCCACTGCTCCCTCTTTTGCTACGCTGTTGGCTCGGTCTCACCACTGCCTCTTCCTCCGAACTGTGAAAGTCAGTGGCACGACCTTCATTCCATGTGGGGTCTAGGACCTCATCGTCCCCTGCATCGTCTTCCACCCAGTCTTGATCCCTGACCTCCTGTTCAGTCTGCACACTGCAGAAAGACGCAGCAGTTGGCACCTGTGTTTCGTCATCATCAGAGACATGCTGAGGTGGTATTCCCATGTCCTCATCATCAGGAAACATAAGTGGTTGTGCGTCAGTGCATTCTATGTCTTTCACCGCTGGGGAAGGGCTAGGTGGATGCCCTTGGGAAACCCTGCCAGCGGAGTCTTCAAACAGCATAAGAGACTGCTGCATAACTTGAGGCTGAGACAGTTTCCCTGGTATGCATGGGGGTGATGTGACAGACTGATGGGGTTGGTTTTCAGGCGCCATCTGTGCGCTTTCTGCAGAAGACTGGGTGGGAGATAATGTGAACGTGCTGGATCCACTGTCGGCCACCCAATTGACTAATGCCTGTACCTGCTCAGGCCTTACCATCCTTAGAACGGCATTGGGCCCCACCATATATCGCTGTAAATTCTGGCGGCTACTGGGACCTGAGGTAGTTGGTACACTAGGACGTGTGGATGTGGCAGAACGGCCACGTCCTCTCCCAGCACCAGAGGGTCCACTAACACCACCACGACCATGTCCACGTCCGCGTCCCTTACTAGATGTTTTTCTCATTGTTATGGTTCACCACAACAACAAATATATTATTTGGCCCAATGTATTGTATTCAAATTCAGCGGGATATAAATTTGAGGCCTAGTATTTAGGCGCTGGGTGACCGGTATGGATTTAGTGACAGAATTAGACTTGGAAATGCACAGAAGCGTGTGTGTGTGAAGTTATTCTGAATGACCCAATGTGCACCTTGAATATTATATACCCTTTTAGGGATAGATTTCAAATAGCTCTGATATAGCAGAAACCACTAAATTATGAAATTGTTAAATTGGGAATTGTATTTAAACCCAGAACAAAAAATGTGCTTTGACGGACACTAAATAACTTTCCCAGCCACAACAGGACAGCGTTAACGAGAGATTTAGCAGGATATAAATTTGAGGCCTAGTATTTAGGCGCTGGGTGACAGGTATGGGTTTAGTGACAGAATTAGACTTAGAAATACACAGTAGCGGGTGTGTGTGAAGTTATTCTGAATGACCCAATGTGCACCTTGAATATTATATACCCTTTTAGGGATAGATTTCAAATAGCTCTGATATAGCAGAAACCACTAAATTATGAAATTGCTAAATTGGGAATTGTATTTTAACCCAGAACAAAAAATGTGCTTTGACGGACACTAAATAACTTTCCCAGCCACAACAGGACAGCGGTAACGAGAGATTTAGCAGGATATAAATTTGAGGCCTAGTATTTAGGCGCTGGGTGACAGGTATGGGTTTAGTGACAGAATTAGACTTGGAAATACACAGTAGCGGGTGTGTGTGAAGTTATTCTGAATGACCCAATGTGCACCTTGAATATTATATACCCTTTTAGGGATAGATTTCAAATAGCTCTGATATAGCAGAAACCACTAAATTATGAAATTGTTAAATTGGGAATTGTATTTAAACCCAGAACAAAAAATGTGCTTTGACGGACACTAAATAACTTTCCCAGCCACAACAGGACAGCGTTAACGAGAGATTTAGCAGGATATAAATTTGAGGCCTAGTATTTAGGCGCTGGGTGACAGGTATGGGTTTAGTGACAGAATTAGACTTGGAAATACACAGTAGCGGGTGTGTGTGAAGTTATTCTGAATGACCCAATGTGCACCTTGAATATTATATACCCTTTTAGGGATAGATTTCAAATAGCTCTGATATAGCAGAAACCACTAAATTATGAAATTGTTAAATTGGGAATTGTATTTAAACCCAGAACAAAAAATGTGCTTTGACGGACACTAAATAACTTTCCCAGCCACAACAGGACAGCGTTAACGAGAGATTTAGCAGGATATAAATTTGAGGCCTAGTATTTAGGCGCTGGGTGACAGGTATGGGTTTAGTGACAGAATTAGACTTGGAAATACACAGTAGCGGGTGTGTGTGAAGTTATTCTGAATGACCCAATGTGCACCTTGAATATTATATACCCTTTTAGGGATAGATTTCAAATAGCTCTGATATAGCAGAAACCACTAAATTATGAAATTGTTAAATTGGGAATTGTATTTAAACCCAGAACAAAAAATGTGCTTTGACGGACACTAAATAACTTTCCCAGCCACAACAGGACAGCGTTAACGAGAGATTTAGCAGGATATAAATTTGAGGCCTAGTATTTAGGCGCTGGGTGACAGGTATGGGTTTAGTGACAGAATTAGACTTGGAAATACACAGTAGCGGGTGTGTGTGAAGTTATTCTGAATGACCCAATGTGCACCTTGAATATTATATACCCTTTTAGGGATAGATTTCAAATAGCTCTGATATAGCAGAAACCACTAAATTATGAAATTGTTAAATTGGGAATTGTATTTAAACCCAGAACAAAAAATGTGCTTTGACGGACACTAAATAACTTTCCCAGCCACAACAGGACAGCGTTAACGAGAGATTTAGCAGGATATAAATTTGAGGCCTAGTATTTAGGCGCTGGGTGACAGGTATGGGTTTAGTGACAGAATTAGACTTAGAAATACACAGTAGCGGGTGTGTGTGAAGTTATTCTGAATGACCCAATGTGCACCTTGAATATTATATACCCTTTTAGGGATAGATTTCAAATAGCTCTGATATAGCAGAAACCACTAAATTATGAAATTGCTAAATTGGGAATTGTATTTCAACCCAGAACAAAAAATGTGCTTTGACGGACACTAAATAACTTTCCCAGCCACAACAGGACAGCGTTAACGAGAGATTTAGCAGGATATAAATTTGAGGCCTAGTATTTAGGCGCTGGGTGACAGGTATGGGTTTAGTGACAGAATTAGACTTGGAAATACACAGTAGCGGGTGTGTGTGAAGTTATTCTGAATGACCCAATGTGCACCTTGAATATTATATACCCTTTTAGGGATAGATTTCAAATAGCTCTGATATAGCAGAAACCACTAAATTATGAAATTGTTAAATTGGGAATTGTATTTAAACCCAGAACAAAAAATGTGCTTTGACGGACACTAAATAACTTTCCCAGCCACAACAGGACAGCGTTAACGAGAGATTTAGCAGGATATAAATTTGAGGCCTAGTATTTAGGCGCTGGGTGACAGGTATGGGTTTAGTGACAGAATTAGACTTAGAAATACACAGTAGCGGGTGTGTGTGAAGTTATTCTGAATGACCCAATGTGCACCTTGAATATTATATACCCTTTTAGGGATAGATTTCAAATAGCTCTGATATAGCAGAAACCACTAAATTATGAAATTGCTAAATTGGGAATTGTATTTCAACCCAGAACAAAAAATGTGCTTTGACGGACACTAAATAACTTTCCCAGCCACAACAGGACAGCGGTAACGAGAGATTTAGCAGGATATAAATTTGAGGCCTAGTATTTAGGCGCTGGGTGACAGGTATGGGTTTAGTGACAGAATTAGACTTGGAAATACACAGTAGCGGGTGTGTGTGAAGTTATTCTGAATGACCCAATGTGCACCTTGAATATTATATACCCTTTTAGGGATAGATTTCAAATAGCTCTGATATAGCAGGAACCACTAAATTATGAAATTGCTAAATTGGGAATTGTATTTCAACCCAGAACAAAAAATGTGCTTTGACGGACACTAAATAACTTTCCCAGCCACAACAGGACAGCGGTAACGAGAGATTTAGCAGGATATAAATTTGAGGCCTAGTATTTAGGCGCTGGGTGACAGGTATGGGTTTAGTGACAGAATTAGACTTGGAAATACACAGTAGCGGGTGTGTGTGAAGTTATTCTGAATGACCCAATGTGCACCTTGAATATTATATACCCTTTTAGGGATAGATTTCAAATAGCTCTGATATAGCAGGAACCACTAAATTATGAAATTGCTAAATTGGGAATTGTACTTCAACCCAGAACAAAAAATGTGCTTTGACGGACACTAAATAACTTTCCCAGCCACAACAGGACAGCGGTAACGAGAGATTTAGCGGGATATAAATTTGAGGCCTAGTATTTAGGCGCTGGGTGACCGGTATGGATTTAGTGACAGAATTAGACTGGGATATGGCCAAAAAATAACCACACTATTGCTGGTTAAATGCACTTGGTGACGGGCGCAGCTTGCCCCTGATTTAGTATATGGCCAAAAAATGAACAGACTATTGCTGGTTAAATGCACTTGGTGTCACAGCTTGACGCACCACACTACTGAGGGTTAAATGCACTTGGTGACGGGCGCAGCTTGCCCCTGATGTAGTATATGGCCAAAAAATGAACAGACTATTGCTGGTTAAATGCACTTGGTGTGACAGCTTCACCCTGATGTAGGCTTTAGCCAAAAAACAACCACACCATTGAGGGTTAAATGCACTTGGTGACAGGCGCAGCTTGCCCCTGATTTAGTATATGGCCAAAAAAATGAACAGACTATTGCTGGTTAAATGCACTTGGTGTGACAGCTTCACCCTGATGTAGGCTTTAGCCAAAAAACAACCACACCATTGAGGGTTAAATGCACTTGGTCGCAGCTTGGATGCACTTGGTCGCAGCACCGCACAAGACACAAAATGGCCGCCGATCACCCCAGAAAAAAGTGACTGACAAACGGTCTGGGCAGCCTAAAAACAGTGAGTGAGCATTTGAATTTCAGCAGCTCAATGATGCACAGCTGCAGATCGATCGATTAATCAAGTGAAGTCCTTTGGAGGAGTTAATCTGCCTAATCTCGCCCTACTGTCGCATCCGCAACCTCTCCCTACGCTAATCAGAGCAGAGTGACGGGCGGCGCTATGTGACTCCAGCTTAAATAGAGGCTGGGTCACATGGTGCTCTGGCCAATCACAGCCATGCCAATAGTAGGCATGGCTGTGACGGCCTCTTGGGGCAAGTAGTATGACGCTTGTTGATTGGCTGCTTTGCAGCCTTTCAAAAAGCGCCAAGAAAGCGTCACAAAAGCGCCAAGAAAGCGACGAACACCGAACCCGAACCCGGACTTTTACGAAAATGTCCGGGTTCGGGTCCGTGTCACGGACACCCCAAAATTCGGTACGAACCCGAACTATACAGTTCGAGTTCGCTCATCCCTATTTGTGACGCATTTCTGAAACTTGATAAAAATCCTCCTTCTGTCACTGCTTATTCTTGTCTTTCCATGCATCACAGCCTTCACAAGTCTTGAAAGCAGACACTACTAACATTACTGTCATTAGAAAAGAGCTTCACCTACAAGACGGTTGCAGAGCAAGAACTTGGTAGATCACGTAAGTACCAGAATGTGCTATTGATGTGCTGAGAAGGATGACATTCTTTTCTTATATTGTACTGGTAGTAGCTTTATTTTTTATTAGCCCTATTGAACTCATCCCATTGTTTATGGGATGGTAATATAACAGCCTGCATACTTTCATATGATAGCACTACATTTATTGGCAATTAGTAGAGATGGCCTTGCGGTTCGCCCTGCGGCCGTTTCGCGGCAAACTTTGCTCGTTTGCAATTCGCCGAACATGTGAACATATGGCGATATTTGTACGAGCCATATTTTTTTGCATAGCGCCTAACTTTGACCCATCACACATCCTTTAGGTGGTACAGAACAGCCAATTGAGACGTTTCAGCACATGGACATACCCCCTACTCTATAAATAAACCCGATATGGCCGCCATTTTACATTCAGTCTTTTGCCAGTGTAGGGAGTGGTTGCTGTGTGGAGCGGTGACAGACTGTTAGGGACACCAAACGCTAGCTAATAGGGCCGCAAAAGTCTTTTTAAGAAATGGTATAGGTGTGCTATCGATAGGTGTGATATACTGAGGGGTATGATATACTTATAATATACTTTCTAACATAGAAAGTATATTATAGTGCATTTGTATTGTGCAGCAGTTGTGCGCGGTTCTGCTACGATACTGCAGCTATACAGAGGGACAAACACTATTGGAACAACTAATTGCAACTGGTGTGCTATAACAGTTGCCCCCCAAAAAACTGATTAAGGGGTTTGATATACCTGCTTCCAGCAAGTAATCATTAAGACGTTCTATATACCTGCTTCCACAGATACTGCTCTTCTAAAGGGACTTTTTTACAGTGTCATTTCGAAAATGACAGGCAGGGGTGGTAGGGGTCGGGCAGGTGCACCAGGCCGGAGCCTAAGTGGGAAGTTGGAGAAGGTGCATGCGATTACGTCAAAGGATGCACCAGAGTTGGTTGAGTGGCTCACTCAGCCTTCCACTTCTGCACCCTTCTCCTCCTCTGCATCAGCACCCTCCTTACTCTCTGCACCACCATAGCCTCTCCACTCGAGTCAGAGGAATTATTTTCCCATCCATTCCCAGACCTTACCGATGCACAGCCATTCTTGGCCACCCCCCCCCCCCCCAGTGGTTTGACGACCGTACCCAGATCAGCCCAGGGAGGGTGGTCTCCGCTGTTGCCGCTTACTCTGAGATCTCTAATGTCAGTGGTGGTGAAGGTGACTATGATGACGTGTCGATGGACGTTACGTGGGTGCCCACCAGAGAGCAAGAGGAGGGGAGTTCAAAGGGAGAGATGGAGCAGCAGATAGGGAGAAGTAGGAGAAACAGGCAGAACTTGCAGTGCACAGTAGGCAAAAAGCAGGCTGCAAATGTATCTGGAGCGAGCCATCCACCATGCACAGTTACATCTGGTGCTCCTAGGACACCGGCACATGGCTCTGCAGTGTGGGCTTTTTTTTAACGTGTCAGCTGCGGACAATAGTGTTGCCATTTCCAGCCTGTGCTGTCAACGCATTAGTCGTGGTAAGCCCAACACTCACCTAGGGACCGCCTTAAGAAGGCACCTGGCCTCCCATCACCTAGCCCAGTGGGAGCAACACCGTCAGAACCCACAAAGCCACACTCGCGGCACTCCACGTCCTGCCACTTCTCCTCCCATTTGTCCTCGATGACGTCGGATAACCCTCTTGCCCAACAGCTGACCGCCGGCTTGTCGGAACTGCTAGCCCAACTACTGCCATATAAACATCGGCACACAGCAATGGAAGATCCCCAGAAGGAAATATTTCTCCCAGAAGGGCATTCCAGAGCTAAGTGAATGTATCTCTGGCACACAATGTCTGTGCCAAGATGCATCTGACCACAATCTCTGCCCATTTTGGAAGATCTTACACTGCCATGGCTTGCCTGGCTGACTGACGTTCAGCGGTGACACCACTTGCCCGCCAGACGTCTGATTTGTGACTGCCCGACGCGCTGGAATTCCACCTTGTATATGCTTGATAGGCTGCTCCAGCAGAAACGTGCCATTAATGACTACCTATACGAACTCTGCGGCAGGACAGGTTCTGGGAGCTTGGTTTTTTTCACCACGCCGGAGGCTGCTCATGCATGATGCATGCAGACTTCTGTGGCCATTTAATGAGATCACATTTGATGGTCAATCACAGACAGGGCGCCATCAGTGACATCTTACCTTACGCCTTCTTTCTGGAGCGTGCATTGCATCGTGTCATTGATCAAGCCGTTGAGGAGCAGGAGCAGGAAGATGAATGCTGAATGAATTCCCGGCGGGGGGCTACTCCATCTGAGACAAGTCAGCAGGAGTCTGAAGAGGAGTCAGAGGAGGATGGTGCCTGTGGTGAGGAAGAGGAGCAAGAAGAGCAGGCGTTAAACTTTTCTGGGATCCCTGGGGTTGTCTGTGGATTGGGGGAGGAGACAGAGGACAACATTCTCCTGGGCGATGAGCAAGAGCCAGGCTGCTCCACTGCTTCCAATTTAATGCAAATGGGGGCCTTTATGCTCCAGTGTTTGAAGAGGGACCCCCATATAAAAAGCATAAAGGGCAAGGACCAGTACTGGGTGGCAACGTACTTAGACCCCCGGTACAAACACAAAATGGCAGACATGTTACCAGCATCACAGAGGGCTGTCAGAATGTAGCATTTCCAGGCCTTGTTGCGGGAGATGCTGCATTCTGCTGTAGCAGGCGCTGGCAGAGGAATTTCCACCCACAGAGAAACTGTTGCGAGTACCAATCCTACAGTGCATGCAAGAAGAGTGCGGTTTAAAGATGTCTTAGTCACTTTGGATATGAGATCATTCTTGCAGCCAACCCGACGACAGCCGCCGCCCTCCAGATCCAGCCTCAGGGAACGCCTAGACCGCGAGGTGTCCGATTACATCGGGGCTACGGCTGAAGTGGATGCTCTGAGAAGCGAGGAAACCCTTGACTACTGGGTGTGCAGGCTTGACCTGTGGTCTGAGCTGGCACAATTTGCCATGGAACTCTTGGCTTACCCCTCGTCGAGTGTCCTGTCCGAATAGACGTTCAGCGCAGCAGGAGGGATCGTGACCGATGAGCGCACTCGCCTAGCTTACAACAGTGTGGACTTCCTCACATTTCTAAAAATGAATGAGGCATGGATCTTGGAGGAATTTAACACCTGTGATGACCACGTTTAATTAAATTTCCCCTGCCAGCCCACACATATCTGCCACCACCCAGAACAAATAATGGTCCCTGTCTTATGTAAACACAGCGGCATAAAAGGCCTTTTCTGTCCGGTGAATGCCTAATGTTTGGGACCTCCGGAGGAATTCAACACCTGTGACGGCCATGTGTTATCGAATTTCAGTTATTATCATTAGGTTTTTTTTCAATAGGGGGGATTTTGTTAGCCATGTTTTTAATCCAATTTTATATTTTTTGTTCTTTTAAACATATGTATTTGACATGTATTTGTACTGGCCTGCAGTAAAATTGATATCCAATGACCATCTAATATACCTTCAGCCACATAATCACTTGATGTTTTCTGTCCGTTGAATTAATAATTTTTGGGGCCTGTGGTCCATGGCCTGCAGTAAAATTGCTGTACAGTGACCGCCTAATGTACCTCCAGCCACATTATCAATTGTTCATGTCTGTACGGTGAATGAATAATTTTTGGGGCCTGTAGTCCACTGGTCTGCAGTAAAATTGATATCCAATGACCGTCTAATATACCTCCATCCACATAATCACTTGATCTTTTCTGTACGGTAATTGCCTAATTGTTGGGGCCTTAGAGGAATTTGACACCTGTGACGACCACCTGTTATCGAATTTCTCCTATTCTCATTTGGGGTTTATTCAAGAGGGGGGTTTTTAATCCAATTTTATATTTAGTTCTTTTAAACATATGTATTTGACATGTATTTGTACTGGCCCGTAGTAAAATTGTTATCCAATGACCGTCTAATATACCTTTAGCCACATAATCACTTGTTCTTTCCTGTACATTGAATGAATAGTTTTTGGTGCCTGTACTCTACTGACCTGAAGTAAAAGTGTTATCCAATGACCATCTAATATACCTCCAGCGACATAATCACTTGATGTTTTCTGTACGCTGAATGCCTAATGTTTGGGGCCTGTACTCCCGTGGCCTAAAATATTATTTTTCTAGGCTCCAGCAGGCCACATTTTTTACAGTTTCCCTTTTAAGACGCATACAAATGGCGCCTGATTAAAATACATATTTTTTGTGGGAATTTTTGCCATTGATCCCTCTCTGGTATGTCACTGTCCATGTTGTGGGATGATTTGTGCACTTTTAGTAAGTATTTGGTGGCTGCAAATATGACCTGAAGGTTTTTCAGGTTTGAATGCCAGTAAAGTGAATGGGGCCCACCGCGAACTTGCGGTTCGAGAACATTTGATCGCGTTTGCGAATCGTCCCGGATGATGTTCGTCCATCACTACCGATTTAGTAAAATTGTGTTTATCTGAACAATTTGCCAAGGAAGCTAATAGATCCTCAGGAAGTAGACCAGATAGTTGTGAGAATACTAAGCTTAGTATGGGAAAGACTCAATATGTTGAAAGTAGGTTTTAACCAACTGTACATGGTCAACTGGAATGCAGAATCCATCCATATCCAATAAAATATTAAATTACAAATATTTCAGATAACACATTATTTAAGTGTCTTCAAACTGGGGTTCCTTGACATCCCTGATGCCCTTTGTCACCTGGTCAGTGCATTTGTGCAGACTACAGCAACACATTAGTGGCAAACAGTTTTCTGTCTGCTTAAGGTTGGCCTGAAATTAAGCAATATGTACAATTCTCAGTCAAAATGTACCATCTTCTCCTTTAGGTAGAAATAGGAGTAGAGGTTCCCTGGAAATCTGTTATGTGTACTTTAAGGGGGTCGTGTCAGAATGACAACTTATTACCTATCCACAAAATAGCTGATAAGTGGCCCAATCGACCACGAGATAGATGGACATTAATTGTGTATATATGCATTGCTGATCCATTTAAATTCTGTGTGAGCTCATAAATAATCTTTTTATGGTGTGTGTATGTATATATATACATATATATATATATATATATATATATATATATATATAAAATGATAGATAGACTTTAGGCTGAATGTAGTGATCTATTTATCTATCTGAATTCCTATACTATTTTTAGTTAATATAATATTGTAATGCTAATCTGTATTTAGTGTGATGCACATAATCAAATTTCCCACTTATGGCAGAGTAATCCGGCAAGCAGTTCCATTGCCGGAACTGCCTGCCGGATCCGTCAAAATGTATGCCAACTGATGGCGTTTGTAAGACGGATCAGGATCCTGATCCGTCTTACAAATGCATTGAAATGCCGGATCCGTCTTTCTGGACGGATCCAGCTTTCCGGTATTTTGAATGCCGGAGCCGGCACTAATACAGTCCTATGGAAAAAAAAATGCCGGATCTGCCTTTTTAGGCAAGTGTTCAATTTTTTTGGCCGGAGATAAAAACATGCTGCGGTTTTATCTCTGTCCTGATCAGTCAAAAAGACTGAACTGAACACATCCTACATGATGTATGCTATTATGTATTTATGACCCAAATTTCACATTGTACAACAGAGCAAACGCTCACGCTGATGCAACAATGGGGTTATGGAAGAACAGCTTTTGTCTTGCTCACTGCCCTGTAGTTGTTGGGGACCTGTTTGGATAAAATCCAATGAAGGAGGAAGTAGTAGAGGATAAGGATGATGAGCTACCACTGGAGGAGTTGGTAATCCAGGAGGATTAGGCTGATGATGACTAAAGATGAGCAATGTACTGAAAAATTTGATTTGCCAGCTTCGCTGAAGTTTTACCCTATTCAGCCTATGAATCAATGCGTTTTTAATCGACACTTAAACAGAAGTGCACCAGTCTAACGGCTGTTAAAAACAGTAATACGCTAGTGCAACATGTCTTTTGGGTTTAAAAAATAATAACTCGCGTCATCCACTTGCTCGCGCAAAGGCAGTCTGCTCCTCTCTTGATTGAAAAAGACTTGCGCTGTGCGTGATGATGTCACAGTACACTCGTGCACACGACGTGATCATGCACAGCGCAGGTCCTTCGGCAGGTCTTTTCCACTCAAGAGAGGAGTGAACTGCCTCTGCGCAAGCAAGTGGATGAAGTGAGTATTTTTTTTCCTGTTCTTTTAGCTGCCATTTTAGGAGAAATGATTCGTTACCACATAGATCATGGAAATTCGGCTTCATAGTGAATCACATTTTTCCTAAAATTCGGACCAAATTCCACTTCGGATGCTTTGTTTCGCTAATGATAATGACATTGGCCATGACCAATCATTTCAGTTGGGGTATGGCAAGCAGCATTCTTGGTTGCTTACATACTGACTACTTTTCTTGACCCTAATGACCTAGTTAAGACTACTGTGTTGTTTTCCAGATGCCGAAAGTGGGAAAAAATGTTTGCATTACCAGGATACACTCTGTAGACAGCTTGCCGCAGCTTTTGCCTAGCATATGTCTGCCGCCCATGTATCTGACCATGAGGCTCCTCTCTGCAGCTACTGAGTCACCAAACTCCCACTGTCTACACTACTACAATTAGCAGGGGCCACAATAGCAACAGCAGAAGCAAATTCAGTTTGAACATGGATCCGTTTTTTCCGGTGCCACGCCAAACTAGCCCAGTTTGCAGCTGATCTATTGTCTTGTCCAGCCTCCAGTGCAGTGACAGAGAGGGCATTCAGCATGGCAGGTGGTGTCACACTCAAACAGACAAACTTATGCTATCCTGGTTCTGTGCCAATATCTGCCTTTGTTAACAGTGGCTTTTTGGTGCTGGCCCAATCATGCCACCGCCAGTGCATGACTGTCCATCATGTGACAAGAGAGAAAAAACATGAGTGCTAGGCAACCTCTGAGTATCATACATCAATTCAGGACAATTGTAGCACTTTTGATATGGGTAGAATTGATTCAAACTAGAATTATTATTTTTTTTGACTCATTCAAGAGATTTTCAAGAAATTTGCTCATCTCTATATTTGGATATAAAGACGGAATGTATACTTTTAAATATTCTGTACAATGCTGCAGCACTCCAACTGGTGTTTCAGACAAGACTACGAGTATTCCTGTTACTGACATATGGATGCCTCATAAATAATGTGGCATGTAATAAATATTTTATGTGAGTGATGTCTACATTCATGAAAATACTTCTCCATGTAGTAGATTCAAATATTTAATGAACCCAAGCAGAACACATGAAACCTGCACAACATTATTAAACAATGAGTACAATATTACAATATAATTCTGCACATGAACAGCGTGTGATGATTGCTATTAATTATTATTATTATTTTCTTTCAAGGGCCATTTGTCATTGTGAAGATGGAACCAAATGGTAACGTGGGTGAATGACCATATACTATTTCATTAAAACATTTGTGTGGAACCCCTCCTCCGTGCCCTAACACATTGCTCATTAACATTTGCAGTAGTGGTGAGCGAAATAATCAAAAATTTTGCTGCTTCGTTGAATTTCACAAAGAAATTCGCTTTGTGATGAATTACTTCGTCACAAAGTGCATTTCTTTGTAATTAACGGGCACAATGATGGTGAACGGAGATTGTGGCGACCCAACCCCATCCCCCCAGTCATTCAACCCCTCAGATTCTACGTTCATCGCTGATCGCGGCATCTGAGATGGACATTGAGGGATTTCAGGGGTTAATCTGGTGGAAAAAATATATATAAAAAATACCTTATCCATTTGATCGCGTAGAGACTGCCGCGGGCATCTTGACTGAAGATCCAGCACAAAATCTCAATTGGTGACATATTGACGTCATCATGCCGGGTGACGTCATATGTCAACGCACGCAAGATTTTCATTGGAATCTTCAATCAAGATGGTCACGGCAGCCTCTTCTCGTGTGAATGGAGGAGGTGAGTATGATCCCCTCCCCATCATTTCAGGGAAAATTGATTTGCTATCATGAAGCACAAGGAAATTCGGCTTTGTATACTTCGATTCACCCAACCCTAATATACCGTATTCTCTTGACTACTTGCCACAATGACAACTATGAATGACAGCCATATTACCTCTCATTACCATCAACCTTAGTGCTCCCATAGGAACCATGTTAACCTGAGCTCATCAGTACCAAGTATAGTGCCCTCTCCCTGCTAAGGTACAAGCTTTAGTGCTCCAATAAAAGCCACATCAAGGTATACTTACCTGCTCCATGATGTGCAGTTGTCGAATGTCCTGATCATATCATGAATAAAGCCAAAGGCTCAATTCACATTAGTGTCTAGCAGGAACCACGAAAGCGATTTGGATCTCTTACCCTATAGCAGGGTTCAGCAACCTTCGGCACTCCAGCTGCTGTGAAATTACAACTCCCAGTATGCACACTTACTCAGCTATTTTTGAAACTCCACTAGAAGTGAAAGGAGGATTCGGGGAGTTGTAGTTTCAGAACAGCCGGAGTACTGGAGGTTGCTGATCCCTGCCCTACAGTATTGGAAGACATCGGATATGCAAAAACTAGATATCGCCAAATAAATACCCAAAGAGCATCTGTCAGCATGATCAACCCTACTAAACGAGGCATACTACCTGGTAGAGTTGATAATGTGAGAGCAAGGACCCCTCTCTTGCAGCAATCCATTGTGTCTTGATTGAGAAATACTTAGACTTTTATGCTAATGAGGTTCTCGAAGCACCACTTCACCTCCACCTTTTGCCTGGCCCTGAAATCTCAAGCATGCTTCATAGTGAGTTCTATCGGCACAGTTCAAATATCTGGAGCAGGGACAGCTGAATGAGATCTACAGTGCATGCGTGACTGAACACTCACTGGCGCATGTACAACATTTCAAAGTCAGACACTGAAACAGTAATGATGCCTGGACCTGTTACTGGGAGACAGGGAGTGAATTAGGAAAAAGATGGAAACGATGTAATGCTCTTCCTCTTGCCTAGGCCTACCCCTTGGGGCTTCCAGCACCTTATTAGCATAAAAATAAGAGTAGGAATTCTCAATAAAGACACATCGGATTACTGCAAGAGAGGGGTCCTGGCAATCGGCATAATCAACCCTATCAGGCAGTATGCATGTTTACTAGCATTGATCACGCTGACAGATGGTTTTTAGTTATTTTTTTAGATTTTAAAAAGGTTGTCTCATCTGAGACATTGCTGGCATATCGCCAGGATATGCCACCAATATAAGATAAATGCAGGTCCCACCTTTGGAACCCACATCTACCTCAAGAACAGAGCCCCCAAAGTGAATGAGAGTGAACAGCGCAAGTACAGCCACCCTCCATTAACTTCTTTGAAAGTTCTGATAGAGGTGATTGGTGAGGTGGCCGTACATGTGCGGTAGGCTCTCCATTGACTTCTATAGGTCTTCTGGAAATAGCCACGCTCAGCTATCTGAACTCCCATAGTGAATGGAGAGCAAACCGCACATGTCGCAGAGGACACAACTCCTTCAAGCTTGTTTTTGCAGGGTTTTTCTTACTTTTGTTGCCCTACTCGCGTCCATTAACCATTATACAGGATCTATTAGCCATTGTTCACCCAGCTCAGTTATGATGCCTTTTATTGTTCCCTTTACGATCCAGTCATTAAAACTGTTCAACTGCACAGTGTAAACCTGATTTTTATGTTTCTAACATCTAACCAAGAAAACTATGAAACATTCAGAAACTTTCAGAAGCTTTGTATAATAACAAATGTAATACTGTTAGATGCTCTGTACACTGTATATTCACTTTGATATTCTATTCCTTATTTAACAGGTGTCACTGGACAGACCAGCTATGGTTTTTATGGTGAAAGTCCCACTTTCGGCAATTATCCACCACATTCAGGTGATTTCAGAAGTGCGTGGATGCCAGCACCTGCAGAACTACCGAACTGTCCACCAGGAGTAGAATATCTTAGTCAGGTTGGAAAACGCTATGATTCTTGTGACTTCAGTTTTATATAAGTGTTGTTACTATATGTTGTTTCAATGGGGAAAATTTTGGGTAGAATTTATATGAAAGTAGATGAGGCCTCACTCACGTTACAGAACGTGTCAGAGCCTATTCAGTAAACAGTAAATGATTTTACATGCGGATTGAATCAGTTTTTTTCTTAGATTGTACTCAGTTTTTATTATCTTTTTCATGTCTGGATACCATCGTTTTGGCATCCCTTGTTCTCATATGTGAACTAAAATGGGAGAAGAACACACAGCATCTCCTCGCAACCATCAGTGAAAAGCGGACCAAACACGGATGCTGCCTGTGTGCTCTCAGTTTCTTTTCACGGAGCCATTGACTAGTGTTGAGCAAAGCGAAATTTGGTACGAAGTTTAGGAAAACTTTGATTCTAAATAAATCTGAATTTCCTTGTGCTTCGTGGTAATGAATCAGCTTTCCTAAAATGGCGGCTGCACGTGAAAGCAAGTGTAGAGGAAACAAGCCTGGGAATGCAAGATCACCCATAATGCCGTGCAGCTAGCCAATCCACAGGTAGCCACCCCCCTATGATGTCCCAGCTAGGCATAGCCCTAAAAAAATAAATAAAAAAAATGGTTCCACGTGGTCACCTGCATTTTCCTGTGAGCTGAGCATAGGGAGAGATGAGACAAGACGCTCATTCACTAGGGAGAGTATTTCTGCAAACTGTTTATTAACAGAGAGTGTAGGACAATATTGGAGAGGGAGAGTGCAGGGAGACTGCTGAACTACAGACTTTGCTACAGTTTATCACTGTGTACATAGCAAGAGTAATAGCTAATCCGATCTGTTAACGATAAAGTTATACACTATGGCTAAGGCCTCTTTCACACTTGCGTTGTCCGGATACGACGTGTACTCCACTTGCCAGAATTACACGCCGGATCCAGAAAAACGCAAGCCAGGACGCTATTAAAGTCCTGGTTGCCATAGTAGGAGCGGGGAGCGAGGGAGCGGTATACTTACAGTCCGTGCGGCTCCCGGGGCGCTCCAGAGTGACGTCAGAGCGCCCCAGGCGCATGGATGACGTGCCATACGATGACGTCAACCATGCACCTGGGGCGCCCTGACGTCACTCTGGAGCGCCCCGGGAGCCACACGGATGGTAAGTATGCTGCTCCCCCGCTCCCCGCTACACTTTACCATGGCTGCCAGGACTTTAGCGTCCCGGCAGCCATGGTAACCACTCAAAAAAAGCTAAACGTCGGATCCGGCAATGCGCCGAAACGACGTTTAGCTTAAGGCCGGATCCGGATCAATGCCTTTCAATGGGCATTCATTCCGGATCCGGCCTTGCGGCAAGTCTTCAGTTTTTTGGGCCGGAGCAAAAAGCGCAGCATGCTGCGGTATTTTCTCCGGCCAAAAAACGTTCCGTTCCGGAACTGAAGACATCCTGATGCATCCTGAAAGGATTTCACTCCATTCAGAATGCATTAGGATAATCCTGATCAGGATTCTTCTGGCATAGAGCCCCGACGACGGAACTCTATGCTGGAAGACAATAACGCAGGTGTGAAAGAGCCCTTAGAGACAGTTGCCTGGGCCCTTTAAATGAACTAGCAGTGGCAAAAATGTTGCAGCAGAAGTAGCAGCAGAAGAAGGGGCGGTGGTAGCATTTGCAGCAACAGGCCAGAGCTGCCACTGTCATGCAGTAGTCGTATTTTAAACATTAATGTAGCTGCACTAGAATGTTTGACTCACTCTTCACAATCATCTTAAGTTAAAACAGATACAAACAGCCAGGAATTGGTGGGTTCCTCTGATACCACGCTTAGTTGGCATGGCCCAGGAACTACCTGTATGCTCTCACCTTGCCTCTTGCTTTTGCTGCTCCATCTTTTAGGCAAGTAATGGTAGCCACCTGATCTGCTCTACTTTTCAGCGAGAATGACCTTTGTGGGGACAGTCAGCAGTTACAGGCCAGAAGAGACTTGGAGGAGAGGTCCACTGATGGCTCCGTTAGGTGTGCAACTACCGATTATGTCAATCAGGAAGGAGCACATGTTGCGAGAAGTCAGGGACATGCAGAAGAGACAGGTGAGGGTGACAGCCAATCTCACGTGACGGCCAGGTGAAGAGAGGGCATCGTCATCATCAGGGGCGAGAGTGGCAGTGTGCCCGTGTGATAGCAGGGTGGAAGCACTGGGAGATCTGGAGTCAAACATGGGAGGGGTACACTGTCTGCTACTTGGGAGACTACCTGTGAGGAACAGACTAGCAGTGCAGGGGTTCATAAAAGCAGCAGCAAGCATCAGACAGTGGTGGAGAGAAAATGTGATACTTGGCAGTGTGGGAATATTTCACATAGTCACTGGGGGATGTTAGCATGGCACTATGCAGGGCAGAAGGTGAGGAGCAGCCAGGGGGCTAATTTTGGCACGAAGGTCCTGTGTCAACACATGGAGCATTACCATAAAGTGGGAAAGAATGATGCAGCAACCCCTCTCCAGCAGTCAGGTCTCATCAACAACAGCAGAAGGAAGCTGTCGTTCCTTCCCATCAACTTCAATGTCGTCTATTGCTCTTGATGCTCCTCCCCCTTGTCACTGGTTTCGACAGCAATCGATCGCTGAGGCAATTGCAAAAAGACAACGGTATGCATGCGCTCATCCAATGGCAATGAAACTCAACGTGCACCTGGCCAAGTTGATGGCACTGCAGTCCCTCCCTTTCCATGTAGTTGTGCCCACCCAAGGTGTAGAGTCCCAAGCCGACAGTGCAGCAGCATTAGCTCCAAATGCAGCTAGTTATGTCTGGAGTCTCTGATGACCAGTTTTCTTCAGCCACCTCCTGAAGAAACCAACCAACAGTAGCAGCAGTGGGACATCCAGCAGAACCTCAACCAGCAGGTGATGGCATTCTTGGACTGCACCTTGTCAGCCATGATCCCCTGGACTACTGGGCATATAAACTTGAAGTGTGGCCGCAACTGGCCGAGTTTGCCATGGGCATGCTTTCCTGGCAGACCAGTAATGGGGCATAGTCAACCTTAAGAGGACTCTCCTTTCCTTTCAAAATATTGTGAAACTAACCTTCATAAAGATGAATCAGGCATGGATCAACCAGGATTTCCAGACACTGGTGCCTGATGCAACTGAATAGATGATTCTACCACGAATAATCATACTGTAGTGTGCTGCCACAACGGAATATTCTGCAAAATGGGCCGTTACTTCTGGCCACATGCTGCTGCCACCATTCTGATGCTGCCACCCGCCTGCTGCCTCTACTGCCATTCCTACAATGGGGCATCTTGGCTTACTGATAAGTACATGTTACATTTTTAAAATGCTATGTATGCCACTCGGCCTTGCTATCACAGTGCTGTTGTTGGGTTCTGCTACTACTGTGATCTGCCACCATATTGTGCTGCTGTTTACCAGCTACTGCTGCCCCTTCTCCCTACTCTGTCATGGGGGTCACTATTGTCACTGTCACTGTTACTGCCACTGCTACCACCCTCCCCACTCTGTCATGGGGGTCACTATTGTCACTGTTACTGCCACTGCTACCACCCTCCCCACTCTGTCATGGGGCCACTATTGTCACTGTTACTGCTGCTGCCACCCTCCCCACTCTGTCATGGGGGCCACTATTGTCACTGTTACTGCCACTGCTGCTGATGGGCCACTTGTGTCACTGTTATTAACCCTGCTGATGCTCATGTGCATATACTCACTGAAATGAATGTGTCGGTGTTCGGTTCAAACGCTGTCTGTTATCAAAACGGCCTGCACCTGGATAGAAACATTGCAAATATCAAAGACAATATATAATACCATTTACAGTAAGTCCATGTATAATAAAAACCCAAGGGACTATATAAAGTTATAACAAGAGATGAGCAAACTATTCATAAATTCGATTCGGCTGCTTCGCCAAATTACTTGGTCATCAAGCGCATTTCTTTGTAAGTAGTGGGTGCAATGACAGGTAGCAGCGATTGTGCTGCTCCCCATCATTGTAGCCCTCAAATGCCGCGTTCATACATGACCGCGGCACCTGATAGCAGTAATCACGTGTAAACATTTTTATTATCATACTTACCTCATCCATCTGCTCGAGATGGTTGAAGATCTAGCACAAAATCTGATGCAGCCGTTGTGACGTCATACGTCACCGCGTACGGGATTTCATGCGAGATCTTAAATCAAGATGGCGCCAGCCGGCCTGTCATGAGCAAATGGATGAGGTAAGTAGTATTTATTTTTTTTACAATATTTAAGAGAAAATTGATTCGCTACCACCAAGTACGGAGAAATTCGGCTTTGCTGCAAATCGCATTTACCCTGAAATTCGGATCGAAGTCTGCTTCACAGACTTTGATTCGCTCAACACTAGTTATAACCTTTATAGTCCTCGTGAAATGTTATCTGATGTAGCCAAAAAATATCAGTCCATCTGCCAATATACTGGCATTTGCCACAGTTTATATATAAAAAAGTTATATTTGTAGGACATATCTACAGTACAATGTATACAAATGTGCTAGTCAATATACCTACCACCAGCTATAAGGTATATTTGATACCAGACCATGGGAGATTTTGCAAGGCATTATAAAGTCACAAATTATGGCCTATGCCATAATTGTACAATAATTCTTGACTTTAGGTGCCTCCCACCACTTTTGATAAAAGGGGAAAGCCTAGTGAGAGGGTCTGGAGACAGATTTATCATATTCTGACCTAGCTGGTGTAGATTTGGGTTTCTGGTGCACACAGGGCGGTGCCTCTCACTTCAGTGTACAGGAGATCAAGGCTATTGTAGGAACTGCCAGTTTTGATAAATCTCCCCCCATAGTGTCTACATAACATCACAATAAAACCAGAAATAGTGTCCCATATAAATGCCACCCAGAATGGTAATCTAGAGATCAGCCCACATTCCTGTACTGCAGCTTTCTGCTACTACCTCTGTTCCTCTAGATTTCTCTGTCTGATTGGAAGTCACACATGAGCCTATGTTCACATCCCATCCACAAAGACTGTCAAGTTTTTGTAGTTTTTTTTCTTCTTTTTTTTGCTTGCAACTTTGTTGTACTTTGATATACATAGTGTAACTATTGGCCATATTTTATAATTTTTTCTCATGTATTTTATATTTTTTTACAGATAGATCAACTAATCATTCACCAGCAGACCGAACTGTTGGAAGGTAGGTAAAAACACACTCAATGGGGCATATTTATTATTACTCTACTAAATTAAGACAGCATAAAAATAGTTGAAAACACAGAAACTGCACCAACTTTACCATACTAGAACATGCTGTATGATACATTTGTGGCATCTTGCCACATATGTTAGATATCTTCCTTTTCCTGATACAAACTCTTGCCTGGCCTACTTGCCACAAGCCCTGGAAGAGCGAAGTGGAGGATGGGAGTGTTGGTGGCTCTGGCTGCAATAATTATTGGCAGTCCTCATAACCTATGCTCCCTAGGACCAGGACAATGATAGGACGGCACAACCTTTCTTTTCTTGGGGCACAACCAAATGTTGAGGCTCCTGTCTGATGGTAGTTGGGGTACCCTTGGTGCTATGAGTGTTAAATGGGTGCAAGGCAGATGTAAGTGCAGTGACTGGCTTATGGTGCTGCAATCAGTAACCAGGCCAGTTGTTGAAGATAAATCTCTCTTTACTAAGAATGGGGGTTATAGTACATCCTGTAGTAAAAAAAAACACAGTTCCAAACAATTCACAGTGCTAATATTTCCATATAGTGATGTGTAGATATAGCCCAGGTTGGAGATTGTAGTACAATGTAGCAAACCTAAAAATAATGCTCCTCTCGGGAGCTGACACCACTTGGGAGTACCTATTGCTTCTTTCATGACCATCACATCTTCCACTTTCTTGCTTGGTAATCTTGCGTCACCCATGGAGACCATATCACCATACTTCCCACCAATTAAAATAGGGATGAGATGTTTCTGGACTGAGCCTTATCTCTTCAGGGGCTTGTAGCAACTGCATTGCTGTTTCTATGGCATGTGTGCCCTTACTAAGGGACTCTTTAATGAATTGCTCCTAATATAAATTTACCTAGCGGGAGCTTCATTGATAATGTTTGAAAGAAAAAGTAATTCAATTTATATAAAGATACAGTAAATCTTAGATTGTACCTGAAGCGGAAGTAAGAGTCAATATATTTGCCAATTCCAGTACAAACTGATACCACAGACATAATAGAGGTACAAAGTCCTACTATGGTAACATTAGATTTCAATTCAGTTCATGGATTAGTAGCTGTATAGAAATGATACAATATATGATTAGCCAAATCTGATAAACATGACGCTGGCGATCTGCTTTGTGGTTTATTGTTGCTGGGGGCTTTTATGTTTGCATACTTGTCCTATTATATTTATTACATCATCCATTCAGTTCTTATTTTAATGTGCTGTTGTGTGCAAATAGACACAGTAAGTGTTCATGGTAATAGCTGTAGCGTGTGAGGTTTCACAAGTCTACACAAGCCAAGAATATCGAAGACTCCAGTTTCACAATGTTTGTCTGGAACTTAATTGTTGCATAGAAGTATGCTTATTTTATGATCAATAATTTACCAGAGAGTCAGGTAAAGGTGAACAGCAAAGGTGTCTCTAGAAAGTCCTATAATATGTCGCATCATTATGTGCATGTCTTAGCAAGTGAGCCCAAAGCTATTAATGTGCCCTCTCTGCCAGCAGTGCTTAGTTTCTTGAATGGACAGTTGATGAGTTATAAACCATGTTCATGGACCATGTGCATATACTCGCTGAAAAGAATGTGTCCGTGTTCAGTTCAAATGCTGTCTGTTATCAAAACGGCCTGTGTGCAACAAGCTTAAACTATATATACATATCAAATACAATACTGTTTACAGTACAGTCCATGTATAATAAAAACCAAAGGGACTATATAAAGTTATAACTAGAGACACGCAAAATATTCAGAAATTCGATTTGGCTACTTCCTCACAAAGCGCATTTCTTTGTAAGTAGTGGGTGCAATGACACGATTGTGCCGCTCCCCGTCATTGTACCCCTTAGATGCCACGTTAATACATAATCGTGGCATCTCATAGCAACAATCGGGTGTAAAAAAAATCTATAAATTATATCATACTTACCTCATCTATCTGCTCGCGACGGGACGACCGCCGCCATCTTGATTGAAGATCTAGCATGAAATCTTGAGTGGCCCGTGGTGACGTCATACCTCACTGCGCACGGGCTTTCATGCAAGATCTTAAATCATGATGACGGCGGTCGGCACGTCACAAGCATATGGATGAGGTAAGTATGATTTTTTTATTTTTTTTACACCGGATTATTGCCATCAGATGCCACGATCATGTATGAATGTGGCATCTGAGGGGTACAGTGACGGGGAGCGGCACAGTCGTATGATTTTTTTTGTTTTTTACACTATTTCAGGGAAAATCGATTTGCTGCCACAAAGTGATATTCCATCAGGGTCTGTCTAGCCATTAATGTTTTCCTTCCTGGAAAAGTCTACCCAAGAGATTTTTACCTAGAGGCCATTACCCTTACCTTCTTTGTTTCTATTTCTATGTACTGTAAGACCCAAACCCCAGTCAAAATTACTTGCATTAAGCTTGAAGTCATTTGGCCAGCCCTAAAAAGCATATTGTAGGACCCCTGTAGATTGATGTCAGAAGCTCTTGAGTTTCTGAGCTGAACCCAATGCTGGCACTAGATTATATGAACCATCATTTATATAGGTATTCTATTCTAATATTATACATTGTCTTATTGTATAATTATTTTGTATTTTAGCCTTTACAGGATTTGAAACAAAAAATAAGTATGAAATAAAAAACAGCATGGGCCAGAGGGTATACTTTGCCGCAGAAGAAAGCAGTTGCTGCAATCGATATTTCTGTGGAAGTGCCCGCTCCTTTGCTATAGAGATTACTGATAACAGGGGCCAAGAAGTCATTCGGCTATTAAGACCTCTTCGATGTACTTGCTGTCTCGCTCCTTGCTGCCTGCAAAAAGTAAGTATAAGACAGTACAGGAGTAAAAAAACTGCCTTTTTTCTCATTTATATCACATGTGGTTATCACAGCAGTTCTGCCTTATGAGGGCATTCACACAATGCCACATCTTCACAATGTCTCTACGAAGGACGTATGCCAATATCAGATCCCTACCTTCTGTAATTACCTGCAATTTAATCATTTTATTATTTTCTTTTTCACAACTGCTTCAATTATCCATAGTTTAGGTCGAGAAGTGACAGAATTATGAATGTTTTCAGAAATAAAATATAAGGTCTGCAGTGTCCACCCTTCTCCAAAGGCAATGAGAAAGAGTAGATTTATGCTAACACTATTAGTACCAGTCACTGCTCTTATTGAAATGTATATAACAATGCATTTTCACTGAAATTCATTTAAATTGGAGGAGATTGTAAAGTTTTTGAGTTTGTAGTTTATTATAATATGAGTCTAATAGGACATATTGTAACGCTAGTTATTGTCAGGATAACGACTACCTTTACATACAAACAGGGATAATGAAGCCCTAAAACAACTCGGACCCACTATACCTACCCAAGGCAGTGACCCAACAACTGGACGATATACTGTAATATGTGAATGGACGGCACACAAATGGGAACAAACAAACAGACAAACACTAGGGGAGTCGTCATATGGAAAAACTGTGAAATGCCAGTTGGACAATGCAGTACAAGTAACGCCAGAGGCAAACGAGAAAGCCAAACACACCAAAAAGTCAGAACCAAGAGATCAATATTATACCAAAACACCAGAAGCCAAAAACATTGCCACAATACCAAATCCAATAATCCAAAGCCAGAGGAGTATTTGCAAGGAACCAGTAGGGTTAGCCATAGGTCAAGAAATCCATCTCTACCTGCACATTCAGAAGGTGCCGGCTTTTTATACATTTAGAAGGCAGCTCATGTTGTTGTGTCTGCACTCTGGGTGGAGCTGTCACCCGCATGCCCTGAAGTTCGGAAGGCCCTGGCACACCACCTCATTGACCTGGGGCTCCAACTTCAGTAGAGGCTGTCCTGCAGCCCTGGTTCCCCCATCTAAATATTATCATTTAATAATAAGATTTGTCTTTTAATTCTCTGCTTATTTAGCAAGCACCAAATTTACGCAAGATTCACATCAGCCTCGGATGTTCCAACATCCATTGAAGATTGTGAACAAAAAAAAAGGGACAAAATATCACTGTATGAAAGAGAATACCTGAAAGCATAGCAGAAATCAGTATCCATATTATAGTCAATGGGATCCATGGGGCACTAGTGGTATCCGATGTATGCCGGATCCGGTAATTCTGGTTTTCCTTCTATAAAGTAATAGAAAACTGAAATTTTGCTGTATATGTGAACCTAATCTTACAACAGTAATTGCTTTATATATTATACATGCTTATTTCCTAATGTGTTTTTGTCTTTATACATAGCTGGAAGTTCAGGCTCCTCCAGGATTACCAGTTGGTTATGTTGCTCAGAATTGGCATCCTTTTCTACCAAAATTTACAATACAAAATGAGAGACATGAAAATGTTTTGAGGATCATTGGACCCCTTCTTTCCTGTGGTTGCTGCTCAGATATCAACTTCCAGGTATAAAAATATATTATACACATATATTATTTTGTTAATAATAATAAGCTAAAGCCCTGGCCAAAAAATAGGAGCAACTATCTTTATAAAAAGCCATGTGCTAAGGCTGCAATATCCACCACCGCTCTTAACACTTTTTACAAGGCTCTGTTCAGTTTTTACAGGAGCCATGATTGACATGACAGATATTTCATAATGGATCCTGTTGTATCCCAATGACTTAGGCCAGAGAACATTTACTCTACAGTGAGAACATGCCCAACGCGGAACATCTTAGAGGTTATTCAGGAATTTACAATCATGAGCTGTTTTCACATTAACAGGGGTCCGAGTCCTGTCACCCCCAGGGTGACAAGACTTGCATTGACATAAGTATTCAGACCCTTTACTCAGGACTTAGTTAAAGCATCTTTGGCAGTGAATACAGCCTTCAGTCTTCTTGGGTATGATGCCACAAGGTTTGCACATCTGTAAAAAAAAAAATGTTATGCCATTCTTCTCAGCAGATATTCTCAAACTCCGACAGGTTAGATGGGACATTCGGTGGAAAGCCATTTTCACTCAAAGACATTCACATAGTTGTCGCTAAGCCCCTCCTGTGTTGTCTAGGCTGTGTGTCTAGTGTAATTGTCTTGTTGGAGGGTAAACTTTCAACCCAGTCTGAGATCTATAGTACAGTGGATAAGGTTTTCATTAAGAATTTCTCTTTACTTTGCTCCATTTAGCTTTCCCTCAACCCTAACCAGTCTCCCTGTTCCAGCCACTGAAAAACACACCCACAGCCAGAATTATGCAACCACTGCAACCAACATGCTTCAATGCAGGGTAATTATTGGGCAGAGCCTGGTTTTCTTCAAACATGACACATAGAATTGAGGCCAAAAAGGACAATCTTGGTTGCATCAGGCCAGAACATTTTGTTTCTCACAGTCTGAGACTCTTTATTTTTTTTCTTACTGCCATAAATCCAGATTGGAGTGCTGCAGAAATGATTGACCTTCTTTGTCTCCCATCTGCACCATTGGCGGATCCAGGGGGGCAACGGGGCAATTCCCCCCCCCCCCCAAGAATGTAATGAGAGCCAGGGGCCGACAGTGGACTAAACATTCCGGGCCCTGCGGCGGTGGCAGCGGCAGGGAGACATAAGCACTTCCATTGTGGAAGCGCTCATCTCCACATTCATCTGTATCGACGTCAGCGATACAGATGAATGGTGCGGAGGAGCAGGGGAGAGGCGTCTCCCTTTCCCGTTCCTCTGATAGGTTACAGGCACTAGGCCTGCAGCCTATCAGAGGCCAGTGCAGGCGGCGCCATGACGTCATCGCGCCGCCTGAGCCGTACAGAGCGGGACATAGGCCGGAAGAGGCTTGCATCGCATCACTGCCATGGAGGTAAGTATAAGTGTTTATTGTTTTAATTATTTTTAGTACAGTATGGCAAGAAGGGGGTTGGGGCCCTATATACTGGCACATTATGGGGGGGGAGCGAGGAAAATTAGGAAACGAAGATGTCTGTCTGTCAAACTCTGCAGAGATGAGAGATGGCTGAAAGAAATCATCATGGTGGTCTGGTCTGAATGGAGAAGTTGAAGAAAGAGAACATCTACATCAAAGGAGATGTCACTGGATGTAAGTGGTATGGGTGCGATATATGGTTGTGGCTGTGTGTGGGTGTGGCTTGAGGGCGGGCGGGGACACAGGGGCCCCATAATCTCCTATTGCCCGGGGAAGTGCCCCCTTCCGAGACCAGGCTCTAGATCCGCCACTGATATGCACACAGGATCTTTGAAGGCAATTGGGTTCATGGTGACATCTCTTACCAAGGCCTGTTTCCCCAATTACCTAGTTTGGAGGGTCGGCAAGCTCTAGGAACAGTACTGGTTGTTCCAAACTACTTCCATTTAAGAATTATGGAGAACGCTATGCTCTTGGCAACTTTCAGTGCAACAGAATTTTTTTGTACCCTTCTCCACATGTGTGTCTCCACACAATCCTGTCTTTTAGCTCTACATGCACTGCTTTCCGCCTCATGGCTTGGTTTTTGCTCTAATATACATTGTCAGCTGTGAGACCTTGTATAGACATGGTGTGTCTTTGCAAATCATGACTAAATTTACCTCAGGTGGACTCCAATTAAGGCGCAGAAATATCTCTAAGGCCTCATGCACACGACCATAAAACAGATCTGCAAAACATGGAAGCCACCCGTGTGCCTTCCGCAATTTGCGGATCGGAACAAGCGGCCCATTGTAGAAATACCTATTCTTGTCCGCAAAATGGACAAGAATAGGACATGTTATATTTTTTTGTTGCAGGGCCACGGAACAGAGCAACGGATGGGGACAGCACACAGAGTGCTGTCCGCATCTTTTACGACCCCATTGAAGTGAATGGGTCCGCACCCGAGCCGCAAAAAATGCGGCTCGGGTGCGGATCAGAACAACGGTCGTGTGCATGAGGCCTAAGATGAATAAGAAAATGGGAGACCCACCAGCGCTAAATTTCAAGTGTCATAGCAAAGGGTCTGAATACTTACAGTGCCTTGCAAAAGTATTCTGCAACCTTGACTTTTTTCGTATTTTTTTACATTACAGCCTTCAATTCAATGTTTTGTTAATCTGAATTTTATGTGATGGATCAGAACACAATAGTCTAAGTTGGTGAAGTGAAATGAGAAAAATATATAAATAAAACATTGTTTAGAAATAGAAAACAGAAAATTGGCATGTGCGTATGTATTCACCCCCTTTGTTAGGAAGCCCATAAAAAGCTCTGGTACAACCAATTACCTTCAGAAGTCACATAATTAGTGAAATTATGTGCAATCTAAGTATCACATGATCTGTCATTACATATACACACCTTTTTTGAAAGGCCCCAGAGGCTGCAACACCTAAGCAAGAGGCATCACTAACCAAACACTGCCATGAAGACCAAGGAACTCTCCAAACAAGTAAGGGACAATGTTGTTGAGAAGTACAAATCAGGGTTAGGTTATAAAAAAAAAAAAAAAAAAAAAAAAAATCTTTGATGATCCCCAGGAGCACCATCAAATCTATCCTAACTAAATGGAAAGAATATGGCACAACAGCAAACCTGCCAAGAGACGGCAACCCACCAAAATTCACAGACTGGGCAAGGAGGGCATTAATTAGAAAGGCAGCACAGAGACCTAAGGTAACCCTGGAGGAGCTGCAGAGTTCCACAGCAGAGACTGGAGTATCTGTACATAGGACGACAATAAGCCGTTCGCTCCATAGCGTTGGTCTTTATGGCAGAGTGGCCAGAAGAAAGCCATTACTTTCAGCTAAAAACAAAAAGGCATCTTGTGAGTTTGCAAAAAGGCATGTGGGAGACTCCCAAAATGTATGGAGGAAGGTGCTTTTGTCTAATGAGACTAAAATTGAACATTTCGGCCATCAAAGAAAACGCTATGTCTGGCGTAAACCCAACACTTCACATCACCCAAAGAACACCATTCAGCAGCCGGGACTGGGAAACTGGTCAGAGTTGAGGCAAAGATGGATGATGCTAAATACAGGGATATTCTTGAGAAAAACCTGTCCCACTCTGTGCGTGATTTGAGGCTAGGACGGAGGTTCACCTTCCAGCAGGACAATGACCCCAAACACACTGCTAAAGCAACACTTAAGTGGTTTAAGGGGAAACATGTAAATGTGTTGGAATGGCCTAGTCAAAGCCCAGATCTCAATCCAATAGAAAATCTGTGGTCAGACTTAAAGATTGCTGTTCACAATCGCAAACCATTCAACATGAAGGAGCTGACGCAGTTTTGTAAGGAGGAATGGGCAAAAATCCCAGTGGTAAGATGTGGCAAGCTCAAAGAGACTTATCTAAAGCGACTTGGAGCTGTGATTGCCGTAAAAGGTGGCTCTACAAAGTATTGACTTTGGGGGGGGGGGGGGGGGTGAATAGTTATGCACATTGACTTTTTCAGTTATTTTGTCCTATTTGTTGTTTGCTTCACAATAAAAACATATTCAAAGTTGTGGGCATGTTCTGTAAATTAAATTATGCAAATCCTCAAAACAATCCATGTTAATTCAAGGTTGTGAGGCACCAAAATATGAAAAAAGTCGGGTGGGGGGGGGGGTTGAATACTTTTGCAAGGCGCTGTATATCCATGCAAAATTAAAGTTTTTAATTTTTAATAAATTTGCAAACATTTCTAAAATTCTGAGTTCTCATTAAGCAGGAATGAGTGCAGATTGATGGGCGAAAACTAGGATTTTTTATATTTTAGCACAAGGCTTAACAAAAATGTGAAAAAAGTGAAAGGGTCTGAAGACTTTCTGAATGTGTTGTATCTCTTTTGAAGACTACTCAATATAATTCTGGGGTGACTTTTAGAGTTTTAATGTGTGCAAAGTTGTTGGTTCTAAGATTTTGGATGTCCAAAACAGTTTCTTCTTCTCTTGCTTGGAAAAAGTCACTGAACCAGTCAGGGTAGGGTATAATGAGCCCTGCACTCCATCCTAGCTCTGTCCCCAAGTATTTGCACAATCCACCACAACCGGCAGCCCGCAACTGGATGGCAGTGCCTTCCTATTATATGTGCTGGGACCGAATCAGGGAGGGGAAAACAGGGAAACAAAATAACAGAAGACTAGTGACAGAATGGCACAGCGGACAAAGACCGAATTAGAGAACGTGCCAAGCTGAGGTCAATACCGGCAATACCAAATCAGAACCAGTAACATGAACCAGGGATAGCCAGAGGTCAAAACCAGGAGATCACGTCAAATCAAAGGTCCTTGTAAACATTTCTGTGTCGGTGTGGATAAAAAAGCATTTGTGTTTCCTCTGTGAAGATGTCCGTGAAGGATTCGTGGTTGGTCCGTGTGTCCGTTTTTTAACATCCGTGTGTCATCTGTAATTCACTGATGTTGCTCAGCTGACATTTTTTTTCCAAAGAGTCTCCTATCAGTCTTCAGTGACACGGGTGTGTGTCGTCAGTGATTTTACGGACCCATAGACTTTAATGGGCGTGCTTCGTCCGCATCACAGATCAAAGTAGTGCATGTCCCCGTGATTCTTTTACTGACCCACGGTCAAATGTGAACAGACACGTCAGTAAAAAACGGAATTGTGAACAAGGCCTGAGAGTCAGGGTACAAGCTAGGGTCAGGATTCCAATAGCAACTTCACAGGAACAAACACTAGTGTGGAAATCCAAAGGATGGAACCAATCACAGGAAACCTGTGGCTAGCAGGCTGTCTGTTTAAATAGGCAGCACTTCCTGGTCATGTGTAGTGATGAGTGGCAGGGGCTATATTCGAATTTGCGATATTTCCCAAATATTTGGGCAAATATTCGTCATATATTCGGGAATTCGAGAATATTTTCTTGATTGTGAAAAATCGTCAATGTAATATTTGCGTAATGCGCGCGAAATACAAGCGTGGGTCACTGTTGCTACATTTTCCAAGCTGCTAGAAGTTTCCTGAGACTGGAGAAAAAGGTTGGCACGGCAGAACATTACAATAGCTTCATATGCAGATAGAGTGATCCAATATATTCACATTTTAGCAGGTCTGACTACAAATTACTGATTGGTGCACTATGTATTGTTGTGAACTTGTGACATCACAGCACTATGTATATATGTATTTATGTATTTATGGACAGCAGAACCTATTACACTACCTAACACCCTGCACAGCAACAGCTACACTATATCAGGATATAACCTACAGCTAGAATATTTATATTCAGATTTTATAGCTGCTATTGTTTAACCCATATATTGTAACTGTAAGCAAATTCATAAAGTAAGTTTTGTTTTCCACAGGTAATGTCAGTTGATGAGACCTGTGAAGTTGGTAGAATTACCAAACAGTGGTCTGGCCTGGTGAATGAGATGTATACAGATGCTGATATCTTCGGGGTCCAGTTTCCATTAAACCTTGATGTAAAAATCAAAGCAGTAATGCTTGGGGCATGTTTTCTTATAGTAAGTTTAATATATCGTATCACATACTGTTACTTAAAGAAATGTTCCCATCTCAGAAATTGGTGGCATATCACTAGGATATGCCATCAATGTCAGACAGGTGCAGGTCTCCTGAAGTAAAGGTAATTGCACCGCGCAGGTGCAGGCATCTTTTGTTCATCGATGTAGGAGTTCCAAAAGTAGCAGATTGCTGGCCTATTTCTGGTAGTCCCACCACAGTGAATGGAGAGGTGGTTGAGCATGCGCTGTGCACTCTACGTTCACAGCTACTGGACTCTGTTTAATGAAATCTGATCCCAAATAGACCCTCCAACACAGGTGTGAACGAGCCCTTATTATGTTGTATGATTGTTTTACAAACCCAGAATTCAGTCTCATGTTTTTTTTTTATTTTTTTTTTACAGGATTTCATGTTTTTTGAATATTCTAATGAAAACTGAAGAGTGTAGCAGCAGGATTATTGTTTTTTTCATGCAAAGTGAAACATTTTGGAAGAAAAATATATACATTCATGGTAAAATTGTTAACCTGGTGCTTATAAAGCTCAGTCATACATTATGTTCACAAATTATTTGATATGTTTAAAATGGAAGTTTTTAGTATTATATCTTATATTGAAAAAGCTTTACCTAGAATCGGGTAAAAAGACATAAATGCTAAAAAGTGACCATACCATGATAAAAATAAAGAATTACTCACCTCCACCTTGGTTCTGATGCTGCTCCAGAACTCTGCCGCTCTCCAGTTTCTGCCCGCTCTCCTCATCTTGACACACCAGAAATGCTCAGGCAATCACTGCCTGAGCGGATCAGCACCATGATAGGCTGAAAAGGCCTTACCTGGCAATTCTGGTGTGTTTTGCTGGGACAGAAATTGGAGATTAGCAAGGACCGGAGCAGTGTTGGAACAGCATTGGCTGGAGATTGGTGAGGTGAGTGAGTCTCCTTTTTTATTCTTAACATTTTCTGGTCTATATTTATTATTCCCCCCCCCAGAAAACCCATTTAGAACTGACATCAATAATGCTGCTTTTAATGATATAAACAGGAAAGTACAAAAACAGCAATAAAAAAAATCTACTTTAAAAAATACCCTATATTTATTTAATCTGTAAACAACTATCCGCTATGATCTCCCCATAAACCCGCGCACTCAGCTGTGTACAGTCTTAAGCATGGTTAGCCATTCCTAAATATACATTTATCACCCGATGTTACAACGAACTTTACTTTACTAAAAGTTTTTGTTTTCATATGTTCTGTCATTTACTGTAGTTGAGATTTCTCTGTTCTCACCCTCACTTTTGGTGAACTCTCTATGCTCAATCACAATGCCAGTTATCTCTCCATTGTTATCTCTGCTGCTGGTTTTCATTAAGTGGTCAACCTCAATTAGGGGTATAGCTAGGAATGCTGGGCCTCATAGCAAAGTTTTGAATGCATCTTCCCATAAGCATGAACAATTTCCAGTACCATGTGAAAGTAAATGTGAGTAGTGGACATGCCTGTCAAGTCACATAAAATACAGGTAGCCCCTTACCCTCTCAGCTTTACGCTTCGTGATGAAGTTATTTTATTCTGAGAATCAGCCGAACCTAGCTTTTCATAAATTTGCTCATCTCTATATATAATGCTTGGAAGTCACTTGGTAAAGGGAGTTGTACTGTTACATGCCTAGGATTAAGCGTATGGCATGGGCTATCTTCAATCATCAGCAAAGGAATAACTTGTCTGATTCTTCCACTTGTCTGTTTCCAGCCCAATCACGTTTCCAAGCTCTGAGTATTTGTTATATGTTGTGAATTTGTCTCCCTAATGCTAACGCAGCTTCTGTTCCTATGTATTTTTAACCTCTGTTCTCTGAACTTGGATAATTTCTGATAATACAGCTCTTGTTTTCTGAAATTCTCAATTGAACCATTTCTCAACCACTGCTTTCTGCTAGTACAACTCACCACCCATCTAAGGATAAGGACGTGTTCACATCAACATTGGAGATTCTATTAGGAATTCAAAAAGAAAAGATATCCAGTACAGGAAATAAAATCTTGAGCTTTATTGTGAAATTCATTAAAATTCTATCTCCACAGTACAAGGATAGTTTACAACCAAAGTGTTTCGATCAGAAAGATCTTAATGCCACGAGTAAGATATTTCTGATTGAAACGCGTTTGAGGTAAAACTATCCTTGTACTCTGGAGATGGAATTTTTATAAATTCTACAATAAACTCAAGATTTTATTTCCTGTGCTGGACATCTTTTCCTTTTGAATTTGTATCCATGGGCTGGAACGGGTCCGTGCACGGAGAATAATACTGAGGGTGCTGGCGTAAGTTCCAAAACTAGATTCTATTAGGAGCCTTGACAAAATAGCACAGTATATGGTACTATTTTGTTCCATAAAATTCTGGGCTCCCTGGCAAAACCCCAATAGACTCCATGGTCAATGGGGTCCATTGGGAGCGATTCATGTCTGTCAGGCAACGGATCTGGTAGTTCCATTACCTTGATTGCTTTGCTCCTATAACAGAGCAAACTGATGGAAAGAACAACACCAATGTGAAAAGAGGCCTAGGTAGCCAAATTGTCTATAATCTAACTAGCAGCAATCACTGAAGACTCACTGGGTATCTTTTCCATAGAATCCATTTGCCTTGATGATCTGCGGATCACAGTGGATCAATACACTGACTGGACCATGGGTTAGGAAATTAAGACAATTATATCAAATTTGTACAAAAGTTGTGGAAATTATAAAGGCTTCACAAAATGTATTTTATATTTTGCTTGTAGGGAACCGCTGAGGGCAGCATAGTATAATGACAGACCTGATGAATTCACTTTGACATTGAACCTGGTCACCATGAGAGCAATCTCTGGGACTTCCCAAATCCTGGTGATCTGCTTGAAAATCTCTGGGTTCAGAAAAAAATCACACGTGGACCTTGACTGTGTCAGTCAGCAACCATGTTGAGAGAACCTCAAATATGTACAGATGACAGAAGGGTCAGGTTCAAGTCTATTAATGCCATGAGCCTTCCCATTTCCTTAAGAAGGGGTTCTGACCACTTCCCACCCTGCTTGTTGATATACAGTAAAGTACTGATGTCATGTTGCCCAGCCTAATATGGGCTTGAAATGATAGGGTGACAGGGTGCAGGCTCCGACTGACCCACAGGGGAACAGGGGAATACCCGGTGGGCCCCATCTCAAATAACCTATATCAATATAAAAAATGGGTAGACTATGCAGTTTATTATTATCAATGCATCAAAAGATTAAGATGGCCTCTAGGAATAGAGCCAGTCCAGCCAGTATCCTCTCTTCCCTGGGACCCAGCTTTTAAAGTTGTTGCAGAGAGCCCCATAATCAATTATCTTGTAGTGTCTTGTTGCTGTCTGCCTCTATGTGGGCATGTAATATCTGCATGTCACTGTATTGTGGGCCCCCAGAATGAATTTTACTGGTGGGCCCAAGGCATCCCAGTCCAACACTGACAGGGTGCATCTAATTCACTTGAATGGGTTTGCAATCATGGAGATGCGGAACAGATGCACGGATCGGAACCCCACGGAAGCACTATAGAGTGCTTCTGTGGTGTGTCTGTCCGTGCCTCCCCACTATTTTTTTGCGGTGCGGACGGATCACGGACCCATGCACGGAACGGATGCACAACGTTCGTGTGCAAGAGGCCTAAGGGATATAAATGCCACAAGGCTCAAGATGCTACATTATGACTAAGGACATGCCAAGCATGTGAAACATGTAAATGCGTTTTTTCTATGTGTTCGTTTATACCGTGAAGATGTTGTAAAGCTCCAATAAAGACTCATGAATTTGATTCCATTTTTCCGGGCTGGGACTTCCGTTGTTTCTGCTCTTGCCTTGGTCTGGTTCCAAACAATCCTGTGCCAGATCTGCACCCAATAGACGCTGGCTTATTTGGTTTGTCGTTTGCTCAAGAAGCTGCCTCTGTGCTGCTGACATGAGAACTAAGACCCTCTGCTGCCAAGATCCTTATTTGTCCAGTGGGAGAAAGATACAGAACTAACTCCTCGGAATCTATGTCAAATGATCAAACACATCTTTTTTCTTGATAGAATTACATATAATGTTTTAAATTACATAACAATTGAGAAAAAAAAGCTGCTCTCACCTGCTCCTTCTCTGCTGTGAGCACGGAAAAAAACGCACCTGGATGCGGGTAACTTGAAATCCAAACGAAAAGCAAAATCCAGCTCAGTCTCGCAGAGGTAAAATCAATATTCTATTGACGCGGTATAAAAATACATCCAGGAAAAACAATCTTAGTCTACGTGTTCCGGGCTACTTAGAATATGAGCCAATATTTCGGGCTTATATTCTAAGTAGCCCGAAACATGTAGACTAAGATTGTTTTTCATGGATGTATTTTTATACCGCGTCAATAAAGTAGTGATTTTACCTCTGCGAGACGGAGCTGGAGTTTGCTTTTCATTTGGATTTCAATGTTTCAAATTGTAATAGCCAACACAAATGTTGGAAAAACTGGGAATTGTTTTGCAGATTCTGGCCAATCTTCCAGGTATAGAATCTATATTCACTGTGTTCTTAAAAAAAGGCATTTATAGTGTAAATTGCCTTATTCAACCATTGTGATGTACCGGTAGGTCACGGTGGTGCAGGGGATTTATAGAGCAGGCCTCTGCAGTGAGCCCACTTCATACATAGCGGGTGCCGGCTGTATCATACAGCAGGCACCCGGCCGCACTGACTGGGAACGGCGATCGGGCTGCCACCGTCATTTAACTCCCTCAATGCTGATCCCTGTACCTGTGAGTGAAGGCACAGGGAAGTGGTTCCTCCTGTCTTGTGATTGGAGCCCCTGCAGTGAAATTGCGGGTCTCTCATTGGTTGCCATGGCAGCCTGGACACTGCTTAAGCACTCCAGGCCTGTCATGGCAATCTCCATGCTGAGCTATGCACGAGGAATAACTCAGAATGGAGACTGTAAAATTCCTATTCACTTTAATAGTTCTATATTAGGGTGGATAGGAAGGGGGATCAAAAGATCCCATGGACTAGCCCCCTAAGGTGTCTAATAGTTATTTTAAAAAAAAAGTAAACAAAAGAAACATTAAAGTATTAAACGTTTAAATGACCCTCAATTTTACATATAAAAAATATTAACAATAAAAAAAAACACTGGGTCCAAAAATTTCGAAACTATTAAAATATATATATTTTTTTTATTCCCCCCCCAAAAAAATTTTTATAACGGTGATCAAAAAGTTGTATGTGCCACAAAAATGGTACCAATAAAAACTACAGTTCGCTACACAAAAAAAACTCCATATACAGCGCCATAAACCGAAATATAAAAAAGTTGAAAGAAAATGGCGATGCAAAGAAAAGCTTGATTTTTGCAAAGATTTTTGCAAATACTGCTGCTGGAACAGTGTAAAACCACACTTTTCTACACAAAATTACATTTTCTTCTCTGGTACCCCCTCCTGCTTTTTCTCCTCTCTATAATCCAAGTTTATGTAACTTAAAGGGGTTGTCCGGGTTCAGAGCTGAACCCGGTGTCACAGTGGGGAGTGGGGAAAACCCCCCACCGTACAATGTCAAGAGATAAGGGGTAGCTGCTGTTTTTGGGGTGGTGGGAAGACACTATTGTTTTCATTGACACTATGGCACAATTCACTAGTCACATTTTATTTTGGGGTAGATTTATTGATGATGTTCTGTTATTTTGGGAGGGGGAGGAACGTGAATTTGTCACTTTCGTTGACCAGTTGAACCACAATGATATAGGTATGCACTTTACCTGTGAAATTCATTCCAAACAAATATGCTTTCTGGATCTTTTGATCCAGAAGGATGATGATGGACAGATCCTTACGGAAATTTACAGAAAACCCACCTCCACAAACAGCCTCCTGCACTGGACCAGTTGGCATCCAGTGGCATTGAGAAAAGGTATACCAGTGGGGCAGTATTTGAGAGCGAGGAGGAATTGTACTACAGATGAGATCTTTTTAAAAGAGGCTGGTGAGCTCTATAATCGCTTTAGAAGCAGAGGGTATCCCAGAAAATGCCTGAAAAGGGCCTTCAATCGTGCCAAAAGTACAAATAGGGAGGATTTAATTTCGCAGGACCAAAGGAAAAATCAGCAAAAACAGGAGCATAGGATTAGATGCATTGGAACTTATGATTGTGGTAATCAACAAGTCATGAATATTCTTAAAAAACATTGGAGATTACTTACCAGCGATGACGAATTGAGAACTGTACTACCGCCATATCCCAGCGTCACGTACAGGAGGGGTCCAAATTTAAGGGACAAGCTGGTCCACAGTTTTCTTCCTGAAAAAATGACAAAAAATCCAAATTGGTTAAAATCTGCTATCATTGGCTCCTTCCCCTGTGGAAATTGCATCTTTTGTAAGTACCTCCCCAGAGTTAAAAAATTCAACAACCCCATGGATGGACGTGAATACACAATAAGAGAGTTTTTTAACTGCCGTAGTAGTGGCATTGTGTATATTGCCTCTTGTAATTGCCCGAAGCTGTATGTGGGCAAGACCACACAGGAGTTGAGACGAAGAATATCTGGCCATATCAGTGCCATTAACACTGGTAAAGACACATCGCTCTACAGGCATATCTCATACACCCATGGGGGAAATGTGGAGGTCCTGAAATTTTGTGAACTGAAGAAAATAACTCTGGGACCCAGAAGAGGCAATTTAGATGTTAAACTTCTACAGGAGGAGGCCAAATGGATACATCGACTTCAGACTCTTAGTCCAGGAGGCCTAAATGAAGGCTTCTCATATGCCGCGTTCATCTAAACTGAATATACAGTGATAATAGAAAGTTTAACAATTTAATCATTATGGAATGAAAAAATCATACTAAGTAAGGAGAGTAGGCCAGTGATGACCCGACTATATACCCTCCACTCCCCCCCCCCCCCTGATAAAATAAGTACCATCTTTACTACATAAGATGGCTAACTAGCAAATAATGTGGTCATAGGTTAACCGAATTAATAACTTCTTAATAAACTGTTAATTATGGCACTCATTTGCGGGCTCCAACTTTATGCAACGATCCAGTGTGAGACACATCATGCACCTATCAAATGCTGATATTACAATCTGTCTGCTCGACTCTAGAAGTGGTTTGGTTCAGATAATGGTATATAGAAAAGCATATCACTCTATCCCTGCAGGTCATATCTAATTTTTCCTATGGGTGTGTAGACAGGAATATTTATTTGTTTTCTTGGCAAACTGTACCCGTTGAATAGAAGTCATAAATGGGTATTTGACTGGTTGACATCTATATGTCAGAAGACTTGAGGGACGGAGAGTTCTTGTCATTCTATCTATTGTTATTCACTCTACACCCCAGACACTGGTGACCCTGAAGGGGTTAATAAACAGTGCGATCGGACGGGAGTCTCGGAGGCAGACTGGCTGACCTCGATATGTCAATTTTTTTTTTAAGGGATAGAGAATTTCCTTGTTACTCTATCTATTGCTATCCATTCTACGTCCCACACACTGGTGACCCTGAAGGGGTTAATAGACACCCCGATTGGTCGGGAGTCTCGGAGGCAGTTGGGCGTATACTTACCATAATGACAAGCCTGCAGATGAGACCGGATGGACCAATGAAGCGGCAGAATCGTCTGTTGTTTATCGGCGTGTCGCAGTGACGTGGGAGCAGGGATGCGCACAGGATATGCGTCATCAGACGTCCCTTGCTACTTTGGGACTCCTGATTGGCGGCATCGAGTTGTGAGTGGCCGCGATTGACAGGGGGGCGGGACATTAAACAGTATATAGCGGGGGCATGACTGGCGCGCGCGCATATATACCCCATATCCCCTGACAAAGCCACTTGTTGTGGCGAAACATGTCGGGAGGGGTGGTATAGCGCGTTATTAGATTCTAGACAGTTGTATGGCAGTGAGGATCGGATTAAGTTAGGACGAGGGACAGCCAGTGTGTAAGGAGTGTCAAAGACTGAGGGAATAGGCTACTGCTAGACCTCTATCAATAGTAATAGAGGCAGGCCCTCAGCGAAGGTTAGCTGAGGACCAATTCAAGTGCAGATAGTGGCGAGACGCGGCAACATTGTTGCAGCACGTCTATCCCTGACAGGGAATAGAGACTGTGGGCCCTGACAGGAGTGCACGTTTGTAGCAAGTGGCGTACCTTGTCTGGAGATCGCTACAAAATATCAATTGAGTGACTCTTAATGGTTGTGATAGACGGGTGGATGAGACCCGTACTACCTACCTGGATACACATGTGACATATATGTTAAACATAAACACGACTCCCAATAACACACCCACCACTCTGTTGTCCGTGAACCGACATATTTAATTAGTGACCGTGGCAGTCACCATAAGAGGATTCAGCTCACTTGCCATCAGACACTGATAATTTTATATACTCCCTTTTCTTGTGTGTGTGAAGTATAATCTTCTTTTAATACATATCAATAAAAATATTAATTTTAACATTAGTTAGAGACCCCCAAAGGGATTCTAGGTCTATACTGACCATTGGAGTAGAAATATATTGATATCCCGAGGGTCTCTATAAGGGACTTAGTTTATTGCAGCTGCTAGGCCAGGACGCCGGAATTAGGGAGCAGGTCACCTCCTAAAGCGTCTCTAATCCTCACCCTAACTCCTCACCGTATGAGCGGACCTTGATGGTAGGACGACTCATACCCTAGATACCTTTTGGCCCTGAGTTGCCCTGATAATCCCTCACATAGGAGCAGGGGAGAGATGACCTGTTCTTCCCAGACACGGATGAACAGGAGTCTCAAATGGCCTAGCAGCAGGGAAAGGAAAAAACCATATGCAGCAAGAGGATCGGCAGGTAAGAACAACAAGACAACTCACTAACCTTGCCGAAGTCTCCATAACTGGAACCCGTGCATCAGTACAGGAGCCCGAACACACAGCAGGTCACAGTTCAAACAACCACACAGGAATCCAGCATACCAACTCTGCCAGAGCCTCCCATGCTCACACAGTGCATGGCAGCCCCAAGCAGCGCTGCATACAGGCTTATAGTTCACCCCTCCGGGAAACCACAACAAACCCTGAACATAAACCCATACCAAATATACAACAAGTGATGTTGGGTATATAGAGGATACAAGGGAAACAAAGGAATGACATCGCAGATGACATCAATGTCCTACAAGGTGGCCCTCAAGGACTGGGCAGATAGATCACCCTGGACTGGAGTGGAGCTCCAACACCAACAACAGGTGAAATACAACTGACTCCAGCCAGGAAGCCACAGGAGATAAAACCCAAGTGACCACACCCAGCCAGGGAGTTAACCCTTACAGCACGAGACAGGGGAAGGATACAACTTAAAGGGGAAATGCACACACCAGCCAACCGCAAGCATGACACAGGTGTCACGGCGCACACAGCAGAGGCTGTGACACCCGGACATACCCACATTTTCAGATAGGCCCCCTGATATTAGCATTAAAGCATTTCATATGTATAGACCAGGGAAAGGTCTTTTTTGTTTGTTTTTACACTGCTAAGTGGCCAGCAGTGTATTCAGTGATGTCACTGGCTTTGATGGGTGGGCTTTAGCGCTGCCCTAGCCGTTTTACAGGCACAGGCACTGTCCATTAGTGCCGGTGACGTCGCCGAATACACTGCTGGGCAAAATCTTTCGCCTAGCAGTCCATATGGAGAGCCCGGTACATCACTGGATCTCCTAAAGGCTTTTCCCTGCGTGATTCAGCGTGGGACAAAGGATTGCATCAGAGCAGCAGTTTAACTCTATGCTTTCTGTTGTTTCTATTGAATCTATGAAAGGCATATTATCTTTTTTGCTTCTGTGAACACAATATATAACAGTTACATGGCATCCAAAAACATGAAGTCAGAGTAAATAATTCTGCTTTTGTTTTTAACATATAAACATAGGAACTGTATTAAGGTTATTGGCAGGTCTAGCTGTATACACATATAAGCCATATTAGCAACCTAGGACAGGTCTTAGCTGGCCAGCTACACCCTTCACACAAGCTGACGTAACTGTACGTTGAAGTGTGCAGGAAATTGGCACACCATAGATACCAAAAAACAGTACACATGCAAATGGAGCTGTCACACTGTACAGGATACAAGATACAATAGACAATCAGAAAACCACAAAACAAGTGTCTAGGCCAGAAGCTGGGGATAAAGGTAACCTCCTGACTAATCCCTACCAGCTCTCCCTAGACTTCTGTGCCCACGTTTAGACCCTAAAGGTGGGAATAAACGTGCCCCCGATTTTAGGGATTCCCTAAAATCCCTAAGATGGTGAAAGGGGGAAAGAGACAACCTGCTTCCTCAGGACCTGTCTCTCTAACAGCCTAGACAGAAAACAAAAAGAAAACAACCCAACTTATCTTGTTACTGAGCAGAAATCATTCCTTCCTTCCTTCCTTGACAGGAGCAAACAAATATAAATATCTAAAAATATGGATTTTATTGGTACCACAAACAATTGTATGTCAAGCTACTCCAAATATAAAAGTACACCTTGTCACACAGTTACATCTGTACTTCTAACTGGGCAGCCTGTCAGAACGCTGTACCGGTAGTGTTAAACAAGCCTTGGTCAGAATCAGTCCATCAGCATCAGTTTGTCAGCGCCAGTCCGTCTGTGTCAGACTGTCAGTGTCAGAACATCAGTTTGTCAGTGTCTTTTTGTCAGGGGAATAATAAATGTTAAACAATAGATAACAAACCTAGTAAGGATAGCACGCAGAACATACATTGTTAAAGAGATGTTACGGTTTCATTAAACTCATTGTATTATGTCAAGATACCTTGCAGTTATAGTGAACGTGTTGTACTGCAATAACTGCATAAATATACCAGTTTTAGTTAGTGCATGGCATTATGCCAAGATACTGTGCAGTTTTAATGAAAGCATTGTACTGCAATAACTGCATCAATATACCAGTTTCATTCCACACATTACATTATCTCTGATTGGACAGACCATCCGTACATTTAGTTTTCAGTATCATGCCAATGACACTATACACCTCAACCTGTGACATCACCCCTGCTGTACTATAGAACACTAGTGACTGTCTGCCTGCTGTCTCTAACATCATGTCCTCTCTTTATCTGAAACTGAATGTTTCAAAAACTGAACGTCTTGTGTGTTCTCTCCATCTAAATAAACACACACTTGGGCCCTTGCTAGGACCCTCGGGATAATTACTGACAACAAACAAAACGGTCCTCTGACCAAGAAATCCCTTTCGGGGTCCTAACTATATATGTATCTAAAACTACATCTCTTATGTTATTCACTTAAAACTGCTATTATAGACAAGAAAAAATGTGTACGATTAAAACTATCAGGACTAAGCAGAGGCTAGCTGTCTTAACACCAGTATATGGCAGTTCCGGTGTCGGAATTGAACGCCGGATTTAAACAACGCTAGTGTAAAAGTAGCCTAAGAGATGTGCTTTTTGTTGTAACACTGTGTTTGATAATAAATGCTGCTTGTTGAAAACGGAGTGGTGTGATGTTCTTTTATTATAATATCGACACCTCCATATATAACCTTTTTGTATATTCACTTTGCACCCTATTGCGGTGCATAGTGTAATATGTTGCTGATAACAGCAACAATATGTTCTGGAGGTGGTTATTTGCAGTGTGATTCAAGTGCGATATTGATCATTCGATGTACTATCACCTACACATTTGTAATCCACTACTATGGTAGTATAACAGTAGTCCGTTCAGTGCTTTATTGTATAGCACTATGTTGTTAATAAACACTGTTTTCAAGGGACGAACAGTGTGCTATTTTTATGTGACATCAACACCCCCACATGTAGCCTTTTAATGTACTGACATTTGCAGCCTGTTTAGACTTGCAATGTATGACATGTTGTGCTATGGGGGGGGGGTGGGGGGGGGGTGAGAGACTCACAGTATAATGCTCTTCGGTATTCACCGCTAACTGCGCTATTACATATGCACGGATTGTACACTCGTTGTTCAATCCGTTCACATCTGCTATGTGGATTGTGATGTGAAGCACTGAGCGGGATTGGTCACATACACAGTTCACTACACACACAACACTATCCATCTAAATTTTCCCATCAATTCCAATTGGTGCCCTCTGCTATTCCCTGTCTAAAATACAACAGCAAACACGACCCCTCCCCATTTCTCTCCATCTACTAACCTACCTAATCCTGATATCTCCCTCTGTGTGTGGCACTACCATTGACTCTAGGCAGCACACCCGCTTCCTTGGTGTTATGTGTCACACTGATCGTTACTTCACCCCGCATATTCAATCAATCATGTCGCTTGTACCTCTAAAACACCTCTAGAATCTGCATCTTTCTTACTATGGAAAAAACAAAAAAAAAACGTATTGTGACTAGGGATGAGCGAACCCGAACTGTATAGTTCGGGTTCGTACCGAATTTTGGGCTGTCCGTGACCCGAACCCGAACATTTTCGTAAAGGTCCGGGTGCAGCATGTGACCCAGCCTCTATTTTAGGCTGAGTTCACACCAGCGTTCAGCCTTTCCGTTCTCCTGCTCCGTTATAGGAGCAGGAGAACGGAAAGGACGGATTGGGCACATAACTGAGACGAGCGGAGCCTACGGACCCCATAGACTATAATGGGGTCCGTTAGGTTTACGCTCAGAAAATGATTTTGGAGCGGAGACAAAAGTCCTGCATGCACTTTTGTCTCCGCTCCAAAATCATTTTCTGAGCGTAAACCTAACGGACCCCATTATAGTCTATGGGGTCCGTAGGCTCCGCTCGTCTCAGTTATGTGCCCAATCCGTCCTTTCCGTTCTCCTGCTCCTATAACGGAGCAGGAGAATGGAAAGGCTGAACGCTGATGTGAACGAGGCCTAAGCTGGAGTCACGTAGCGCCGCACGTCACTCTGCTCTGATGTAGGGAGAGGATGCAGCTGCTGTTAAGGCGAGATTAGGCACTAGACAGGGATTTACTCAGCAAAAACACTTAATGAAGTGATCGATCTACAGCTGTGAATCATTCATCTTCTGCTATTCAATTGCTCACTGTTTTTAGGCTGCCCAGAGTGTTTTTCAGTCACTTTTTTCTGGGGTGATCAGCGGCTAGTTTGTGTCTTGTGGTGCGCCAGCACAAGCTGCCACCAAGTCCATTCAACCATCAATAGTGTGTTTTTTTGTTGTTGCTATATCCTACATCAGGGGCTTGGCTGTGCTTGCTATTTTATTGAGGGGTGAAATACCATTGCCAAAATAGTAGTACCCTAAATCTGGTGTTTGAGCTGTGGCTAGCCAATTGTAATACTGTCTGCTGTCTGGCAAATGATATATTTTTGTTCCGAATTCCCAACTTAGCAATTCCCTAAATCAGTGGTTTCTGCTGTATCAGGCCAACTTTTAATCTATCCATAAAAGGGTATATTAGATTGAAGGTGCTGATAGGGTCATCCTCATTAACTTCACACGCTACCGTGCATTTCCAAGTCTAATTCTGTCTGTAAACGTATACCTGTCATCCAGGGCCTAAATACTGGGCCTACAATTTATATTCAGCTAAATCTGTGGTTATTGCTGTGGCTGGTCAAGTTATTTAGTGTCCGTCAAAGCACAGTTTTTGTTCTGGGTTGAAATACAATTACCAACTTAGCAATTCCCTAAATCAGAGGTTTCTTCTGTATCAGGGCAACTTTAAATCTATCCATAAAAGGGTATATTAGATTGAAGGTGTGGATAGGGTCATCCTCAATAACTTCACACGCTACCGTGCATTTCCAAGTCTAATTCTGTCCGTAAACGTATACCTGTCATCCAGGGCCTAAATACTAGGCCTACAATTTATATTCAGCTAAATCTGTTGTTACTGCTGTGCCTGTATTAGTGTAATACGGTACCTAAATAGATAGCCAGATAGTGTTAGGTGTCTGTAAAAAAAAAGGCCTGAATTTGAATTTAATTCATTGGGCCACATAATTTTTTTCTTATTGTGGTGAACGGTAACAATGAGGAAAACATCTAGTAAGGGACGCGGACGCGGACATGGTCGTGGTGGTGTTAGTGGACCCTCTGGTGCTGGGAGAGGACGTGGCCGTTCTGCCACAGCCACACGTCCTAGTGAACCAACTACCTCAGGTCCCAGTAGCCGCCAGAATTTACAGCGATATTTGGTGGGGCCCAATGAAATTCTAAGGATGGTAAGGCCTGAGCAGGTACAGGCATTAGTCAATTGGGTGGCCGACAGTGATTCCAGCACGTTCACATTATCTTCCACCCAGTCTTCTGCAGAAAGCGCACAGATGGCGCCTGAAAACCAAGCCCATCAGTATGTCACATCACCCCCATGCATATCAGGGAAACTGTCTGAGCCTCAAGTTATGCAGCAGTCGCTTATGTTGTTTGAAGACTCTGCTGGCAGGGTTTCCCAAGGGCATCCACCTAGCCCTTCCCCAGCGGTGGAAGACATAGAATGCACTGACGCACAACCACTTATGTTTCCTGATGATGAGGACATGGGAATACCACCTCAGCACGTCTTTGATAATGACGAAACACAGGTGCCAACTGCTGCGTCTTTCTGCAGTGTGCAGACTGAACAGGAGGTCAGGGAGGAAGACTGGGTGGAAGACGATGCAGGGGACGATGAGGTCCTAGACCCCACATGGAATGAAGGTCGTGCCACTGACTTTCAGACTTCGGAGGAAGAGGCAGTGGTGAGACCGAGCCAACAGCGTAGCAAAAGAGGGAGCAGTGGGCAAAAGCAGAACACCTGCCGCCAAGAGACTCCGCCTGCTACTGACCGCCGCCATCTGGGACCGAGCACCCCAAAGGCAGCTTCAAGGAGTTCCCTGGCATGGCACTTCTTCAAACAATGTGCTGACGACAAGACCCGAGTGATTTGCACGCTGTGCCATCAGAGCCTGAAGCGAGGCATTAACGTTCTGAACCTTAGCACAACCTGCATGACCAGGCACCTGCATGCAAAGCATGAACTGCAGTGGAATAAACACCTTAAAAACAAGGAACTTACTCAGGCTCCCCCTACTACCTCTGCTGCTGCTGCCGCCTCGGCCTCTTCTGCTGCTGCCGCCTCGGCCTCTTCCTCCGCCTCGGCCTCTGGAGGAACGTTGGCACCTGTCGCCCAGCAAACAGAGGATGTACCACCAACACCACCACCTCCTTTACCAAGCATCTCAACCATGTCACACGGCAGCGTTCAGCTCTCCATCTCAAAAACATTTGAGAGAAAGCGTAAATTCCCACCTAGCCACCCTCGATCCCTGGCCCTGAATGCCAGCATTTCTATACTACTGGCCTATGAAATGCTGTCATTCAGGCTGGTGGACACAGACAGCTTCAAACAGCTCATTTCGCTTGCTGTCCCACAGTATGTTGTTCCCAGCCGCCACTACTTCTCCAAGAGTGCCGTGCCTTCCCTGCACAACCAAGTATCCGATAAAATCAAGTGTGCTCTACGCAACGCTATCTGTGGCAAGGTCCACTTAACCACAGATACGTGGACCAGTAAGCACGGCCAGGGACGCTATAACTCCCTAACTGCACACTGGGTAAATGTAGTGGCGGCTGGGCCCCAGGCGGAGAGCTGTTTGGCGCACGTCCTTCCGCCGCCAAGGATCGCAGGGAAACATTCTTTGCCTCCGTTGCCTCCTCCTCCTACTCTGCTTCCTCCTCCTCTTCTTCCACCTACTCATCCAGTCAGCCACACACCTTCACCACCAACTTCAGCACAGCCCGGGGTAAACGTCAGCAGGCCATTCTGAAACTCATATGTTTGGGGGACAGGCCCCACACCACACAGGAGTTGTGGTGGGGTATAGAACAACAAACTGACAAGTGGTTGCTGCCGGTGAGCCTCAAGCCTGGCCTGGTGGTGTGCGATAATGGGCGAAATCTCGTTGCAGCTCTGAGACTAGCCGGTTTGACGCACATCCCTTGCCTGGCACATGTGCTGAATTTGGTGGTGCAGAAGTTCATTCACAACTACCCCGACATGTCAGAGCTGCTGCATAAAGTGCGGGCCGTCTGTTCGCGCTTCCGGCGTTCACATCCTGCCGCTGCTCGCCTGTCTGCGCTACAGCGTAACTTCGGCCTTCCCGCTCCCCGCCTCATATGCGACGTGCCCACCAGGTGGAACTCCACCTTGCACATGCTGGACAGACTGTGCGAGCAGCAGCAGGCCATAGTGGAGTTTCAGCTGCAGCACGCACGGGTCATTCGCACTGTGGAACAGCACCACTTCACCACCAATGACTGGGCCTCCATGCGAGACCTGTGTGCCCTGTTGCACTGTTTCGAGTACTCCACCAACATGGCCAATGGCAATGACGCCGTTATCAGCATTACAATACCACTTCTATGTCTCCTTGAGAAAACACTTAGGGCGATGATGGAAGAGGAGGTGGCCCAGGAGGAGGAGGAGGAGGAGGAAGAGGGGTCATTTTTAGCACTTTCAGGCCAGTCTCTTCGAAGTGACTCAGAGGGAGGTTTTTTGCAACAGCAGAGGCCAGGTACAAATGTGGCCAGCCAGGGCCCACTACTGGAGGACGAGGATGAGGATGAAGCATGTTCACAGCGGGGTGGCACCCAACGCAGCTCGGGCCCATCACTGGTGCGTGGCTGGGGGGAAACGCAGGACGATGACAATACGCCTCCCACAGAGGACAGCTTGTCCTTACCTCTGGGCAGCCTGGCACACATGAGCGACTACATGCTGCAGTGCCTGCGCAACGACAGCAGAGTTGCCCACATTTTAACGTGTGCGGACTACTGGGTTGCCACCCTGCTGGATCCTCAGTACAAAGACAATGTACCCACCTTACTTCCTGCACTGGAGCGTGATAGGAAGATGCGCGAGTACAAGCGCACATTGGTAGACGCGCTACTGAGAGCATTCCCAAATGTCACAGGGGAACAAGTGGAAGCCCAAGGCGAAGGCAGAGGAGGAGCAAGAGGTCGCCAACGCAGCTGTGTCACGGCCAGCTCCTCTGAGGGCAGGGTTAGCATGGCAGAGATGTGGAAAAGTTTTGTCAACACACCACAGCTAACTGCACCACCACCTGATACGGAACGTGTTAGCAGGAGGCAACATTTCACTAACATGGTGGAACAGTACATGTGCACACCCCTCCACGTACTGACTGATGGTTCGGCCCCATTTAACTTCTAGGTCTCCAAATTGTCCACGTGGCCAGAGCTAGCCTTTTATGCCTTGGAGGTGCTGGCCTGCCCCTGCGGCCAGCGTTTTGTCTGAATGTGTATTCAGTACGGCAGAGGGCGTCATTACAGACAAACGCAGCCGCCTGTCTACAGCCAATGTGGACAAGCTGACCACATAAAAATGAACCAGGCATGGATCCCACAGGACCTGTCCATCCCTTGTGCAGATTAGACATTTATAACTACCTCCCCTTAACCATATATTATTGTACTCCAGGGCACTTCCTCATTCAATCCTATTTTTATTTTCATTTTACCATTATATTGCGGGGCAACCCAAAGTTGAATGAACCTCTCCTCTGTCTGGGTGCCGGGCCTAAAAATATCTGACAGTGGCCCGTTCCAGTGTTGGGTGACATGAAGCCTGATTCTCTGCTATGACATGAAGCCTGAATCTCTGCTATGGGACCTCTCTCCTCTGTCTGGGTGCCGGGGCCTAAAAATATTTGACAGTGGCCTGTTCCAGTGTTGGGTGACATGAAGCCTGATTCTCTGCTATGACATGAAGCCTGATTCTCTGCTATGACATGAAGCCTGATTCTCTGCAATGGGACCTCTCTCCTCTGTCTGGGTGCCAGGGCCAAAATATCTGACAATGGCCTGTTCCAGTGGTGGGTTACGTGAAGCCTGATTCTCTGCTATGACATGAAGCCTGATTCTCTGCTATGACATGAAGCCTGATTCTCTGTTATGGGACCTCTCTCCTCTGTCTGGGTGCTAGGGCCAAAATTTCTGACAATGGCCTGTTCCAGTGTTGGGTGACATGAAGCCTGATTCTCTGCTATGACATGAAGCCTGAATCTCTGCTATGGGACCTCTCTCCTCTGTCTGGGTGCCGGGGCCTAAAAATATTTGACAGTGGCCTGTTCCAGTGTTGGGTGACATGAAGCCTGATTCTCTGCTATGACATGAAGCCTGATTCTCTGCTATGACATGAAGCCTGATTCTCTGCAATGGGACCTCTCTCCTCTGTCTGGGTGCCAGGGCCAAAATATCTGACAATGGCCTGTTCCAGTGGTGGGTTACGTGAAGCCTGATTCTCTGCTATGACATGAAGCCTGATTCTCTGCTATGACATGAAGCCTGATTCTCTGTTATGGGACCTCTCTCCTCTGTCTGGGTGCTAGGGCCAAAATTTCTGACAATGGCCTGTTCCAGTGTTGGGTGACATGAAGCCTGATTCTCTGCTATGACATGAAGCCTGAATCTCTGCTATGGGACCTCTCTCCTCTGTCTGGGTGCCGGGGCCTAAAAATATTTGACAGTGGCCTGTTCCAGTGTTGGATGACATAAAGCCTGATTCTCTGCTATGACATGAAGCCTGATTCTCTGCTATGACATGAAGCCTGATTCTCTGCTATGACATGAAGCCTGATTCTCTGCAATGGGACCTCTCTCCTCTGTCTCGGTGCCAGGGCCAAAATATCTGACAATGGCCTGTTCCAGTGGTGGGTTACGTGAAGCCTGATTCTCTGCTATGACATGAAGCCTGATTCTCTGCTATGACATGAAGCCTGATTCTCTGCAATGGGACCTCTCTCCTCTGTCTGGGTGCCAGGGCCAAAATTTCTGACAATGGCCTGTTCCAGTGGTGGGTGACGTGAAGCCTGATTCTCTGCTATGACATGAAGCCTGAATCTCTGCTATGGGTACCTCTCTCCTCTGTCTGGGTGCCGGGGCCTAAAAATATCTGATAGTGGCCTGTTCCAATGTTGGGTGACATGAAGCATGATTCTCTGCTATGACATGAAGCCTGATTCTCTACAATGGGACCTCTCTCCTCTGTCTGGGTGCCGGGGCCCAAAATATTTGACAGTGGCCTGTTCCAGTGTTGGGTGACATGAAGCATGATTCTCTGCTATGACATGAAGCCTGATTTTCTGCAATGGGACCTCTCTCTTCTGTCTGGGTGCCAGGGCCAAAATATCTGACAATGGCCTGTTCCAGTGGTGGGTTACGTGAAGCCTGATTCTCTGCTATGACATGAAGCCTGATTCTCTGCTATGACATAAAGCCTGATTCTCTGCTATGGGACCTCTCTCCTCTGTCTGGGTGCCAGGGCCAAAATATCTGACAATGGCCTGTTCCAGTGGTGGGTGACGTGAAGCCTGATTCTCTGCTATGACATGAAGCCTGATTCTCTGCTATGACATGAAGCCTGATTCTCTGCTATGACATGAAGCCTGATTCTCTGCTCTGGGACCTCTCTCCTCTGTCTGGGTGCCGGGGTCTAAATATCTGACAATGGCCTGTTCCAGTGGTGGGTGACGTGAAGCCTGAATCTCTGCTATGACATGAAGCCTGATTCTCTGCAATGGGACCTCTCTCCTCTGTCTGGGTGCCGGGGTCTAAATATCTGACCGTGGCCTGTTCCAGTGGTGGGTGACATGAAGCCTGATTCTCTGCTATGGGACCTCTCTCCAATTGATATTGGTTAATTTTTATTTATTTTATTTTTATTCATTTCCCTATCCACATTTGTTTGCAGGGGATTTAATTACATTTTGCTGCCTTTTGCAGCCCTCTAGCCCTTTCCTGGGCTGTTTTACAGCCTTTTTAGTGCCGAAAAGTTCGGGTCCTCATTGACTTAAATGGGGTTCGGGTTCAGGACGAAGTTCGGGTTGGGTTCGGATCCCAAACCCGAACATTTCCGGGAAGTTTGGCCGAACATCCAGGTGTTCGCTCAACTCTAGTCACATATAAATTTTTTCAGCTCAGACGTTACACTGCAGATGTGGGACTGGTAATGTCACTGACAGAAGCGGACACCATCTATTTAAAATGTACACTGTATGTCACAGCGTAGCAGCCAAGAAACATGCAGGGAGGAGACTCGAGCATTGCGCTCGAGCACATGCGGTATTCGACCGAACACTATTCAACACTAATATCTAACCTACACTTACTATCTCCCACTAACTATCTGTATAATATATATATATAATATGAGCTAACTATCTAATGTAATTAAATAATTATGGTGGGTAGCTTGTAGCTAGGATTTTCTCCACCTGATGCAAAGGAGGCTGGAGTCTGATAAACGACAGTTACCTTCCTTTGTCAATATTCTCATTCTCTCTCTGAGTTGCCTGGTTCTTCAGTAATCTTTTCCCTTCTATGGGCTGGTACATGGAACTAAGCAGGGGTCAAGTCCTGGGAAAAAAAGTGTGGGAACTCACCCAAGATTCAGGGCCTCCGAGTGAAGTCACGGCACGCGGCGTATGCAAAGGACAGGGAAGGTCGGGAGGAGGAGCAAGCAAGTGCCTTATTTTTCGCCCTATAAGATGCACCTAGGTTTTAGAGGAGGACAATAAGAAAAAAATATTTTTTATTACACCTCAGGTCAGACCTCCAATGTTAATCATACCTCAGCTAACAGCCCCAATAAGATCCCCAATGTTAATAAGAACCCAATAAGACCTCAGATCAGACCTCAGCTCAGACCCCAATATGAATGACCCCCAATCAGACCGCAGATAAGAGCCCCATGCCTTATAGCAGCCCCAGTAGCCTCATAGCAGCCTCCAGTAGCCTCATAACAGCCCCCAGTACCTCTTCAGCAGCCCCCAGTGCCTCTCCAGCAGCCCCCAGTAGCCTCATAGCAGCCCCTAGTGCCTCTCCAGCAGCCCCCAGTGCCTCTCCATCAGCCCCCAGTAGCCTCATAGCAGCCCCCAGTATCCTCATAGCAGCCCCCAGTGCCTCTCCACCAGCCCCCAGTGCCTCTCCACCAGCCCCCAGTAGCCTCATAGCAGCTCCCAGTGCCTCTCCAGCAGCCCCAGTGCCTCTCCAGCAGCCCCCAGTAGCCTCATAGCAGCCCCCAGTGCCTCTCCACCAGCCCCCAGTGCCTCTCCAGCAGCCCCCAGTAGCCTCATAGCAGCCCCCAGTGCCTCTCCATCAGCCCTCCCTTGTCACTCTCTTTCTCCTCAATCCCTCCCTCCCTTGTCACTCTCTTTCTCCCCCCTCCCCCCTTGTCACTCTCTTTCTCCCCCTTCCCCCTTGTCACTCTCTTTCTCCCTCCTCCCTTGTCACTCTCTTTCTCCCCGCTCCCCCATTGTCACTCTCTTTCTCCCCCTCCCCCCCTTGTCACTCTCTTTCTCCCCCCTCCCCCTTGTCACTCTCTTTCTCCCCCTCCCTCCCTTGTCACTCTCTTTCTCCCCCTCCCCCCTTGTCACTCTCTTTCTCCCCGCTCCCCCATTGTCACTCTCTTTCTCCCCCTCCCTCCCTTGTCACTCTCTTTCTCCCCCCTCCCCCTTGTCACTCTCTTTCTCCCCCTCCCTCCCTTGTCACTCTCTTTCTCCCCCTCCCCCCTTGTCACTCTCTTTCTCCCCGCTCCCCCATTGTCACTCTCTTTTTCCCCCTCCCTCCCTTCTCACTCTCTCTTTCTCCCCCCTCCCTCCCTTCTCACTCTCTCTTTCTCCCCCCTCCCTCCTCACTCTCTCTTTCTCCCCACCCACCTCTAGTGTAGCGTGGCCGAGCTCTGTCCGGTCCGTGATACAGGAGCATTTGCTGTACCCGGCCGGACTGACAGGAAGTGCACACTAAGTGAGCACTTCCAGTCAGTCCGGCCGGGTACAGGAAACAAAAGCTCCTGTACCAAGGACCGGACAGAGCTCGGCCACGCTACACTTAAGGCGCTCACCTCCTATCAGTCCCTCTTTTCATCCTGCGCCAGAGCGGGGCGCCGGCAGTGTTGAGGGGCACAATGCGCTGCCGTGCTGAAAGGGAACGACGTTCCTGCTAGGACTCGAGCCCTGGAACTAAGTATGGAGTTTGGATAACTCTCCAAAATGGCTGCAGAGGTACATTGCACACACTGACCTTCTTGCCTTTTCTGCTCTGTGCACTGTGTGTATGGTGGAGTTAGCCCTGGGAGGCTTATTAGAACCTCCCCCTCCCTATGCAACTTTATGAGAAAACATTTACAAGCACAGTTTACATGAAACACAATCACAACATTAAGCAGTGTGTTTCAGGACACTGCACCAGCAACTTGGCCAGGAGCACCTTGAGCTTCTGCGCTGTTGGATGAGTGTATGCATACTGTTATTGTTTTGCAATCGCCTCCCTGATCAATTGCTAGCAAAATGAGTGACAAGGAGTAGGAGAAACAGGAGCATCAGGAGTAGTAGATGATGGGAAGGAAACACAGCTCCCTTCTTCTAAGGTGGTGGAACCTTGACTGCCAGGGACGGCGCTTCCATTAAAGCAAGGGGGGCAATTGCCCCCAGGCCCCCAAGTCCTTAGGGGCCCCCGCCGGCCCGCAACTAAATATATTTCCGTGGGCCCCGTGGCGGCAAGTGGCGTCAGGACAGTCACACAGGGAGATGAGCGCTTCCAGCGCTGTCCTGAGGATGGCGATACAGATGGCTGTGCTGTGGGGCAGGGGAGGGAGAGGTATGTCCCTTCCCTGTTCCTCTGATAGGCTGCAGGCCTAGTGCCGGCAGCCTATCACAGGCCGGTGCAGGCCAGGTGATGACGTCATCGCGCCGCCTGAGCCGTACAGTGTGGGACACAGGCCAGAAGAGGCCTGCATCGCATCGCTGCCACAGAGGTAAGTATAAGTGTTTTTTTAGTTTTTTTAAATATGTGTACAATTCTTGCGGCTACTGATATGAGCACATGATATGAGGGGGGCTCTGGCTACTGGGATATGATAGGGGGGGCTCTGGCTACTGGCACATGATGGGGGCTACTGGCACATAAGGGGTGGGCTCTGGCTCCTGGCACATGATATGAGGGGGGAAAGCCTGGCACATTTTACTGGCACATTGTTGGGTGGCACTATGGGGCATCTACTGAGGCCACAAAGAACGGGTATTTTATATGGGGGGCTCTGTACAGTAGCATTTTATACTGTGACACATTATGGTGGGTACAATGGGGAAGGGGGGAGAGGAGTACTATAGTATGGGGTCATCTACGGGGGGGCACTAAGAAGTGGTATTTTATACTTACAAATTATGGGGCACACTGAGGGCATCTACTGGGACACTATATATGGGGCATTTTATACTGGTACATTATGGGGGGCACTAGGAGGGGGGAGGAGCACTATGGGGGAATTTACTGGGGGCACTATATAGGGATATTTTATACTTAGCTCAACTGGGGGCATTGCAAGGGGGTATTTTTTGCACTGTCACAATATAAGGAGAATTATTTCTACTGGGGGGCATTATGGTGGGCTTTATTACTCCCCCATGGTATGACCCTCTAGAAGCAGCACCAGCCTCTCCCTGCTATGCTATCCCTCTGCCCCTTCTCCAAATCCTTATTATGAAATCTTTCTCATTAGGATAAACACAACATCAGCTCCACCGAGTTTCCCAGCCAAAGTGTTGAAGTGGTGTCCGAGATCCCCAAGGGCCAAGCCAAGTAATTGTAAGTTTTCATATGAAAATTACTTGTTATACACATATAGCATACACTGTGCCACACATCATACAGTTTCTTCTGTATGAACATCCACAAATTAAATCTCTAGTCAATACAGGACGTTAAAGTCAGCAAGTGTCATGGGGGGGCCCTTATTGTTTTTCACCCCAGGGCCCCATTTCACCTAGAACCGGCCCTGTTGACTGCTAGAAAGGGGTGCGCGGCCACTAGGAGACTTAGGCTGTACCACAACATTAGCGCCATGGTTCTCCCAGGCCACTTTATGGTGACGCTCCATGTGTTGATGCAGAACCGGCAACATTGGCACCCTGGACATGCTTCACCTTCTGCCCACAGATTCTACACACAGCCTTGGGGGTGGCCTCCAGTGACTTGAAAATTTCCCACAACAGAAAAAAAAATCATTTTACCCCCACCACTGTGTGTTGACTGCCTGTCGCTGCCTCTATGAACCCAAGCACCGCTAGTTGTTTCTGGACAGGTAGGCTCCTGAGTCACAGACAGTCTTATCCTGGACATGTTTGGCTCCAGATCTCACACTGCTGCCACCCTGCTGATTCATGGCCATGCTTGCACCCTGCTGGCTCACCCACTGTTTCACACGCAAACTGCCACCCTCACCCTGAAGATGATGATGATGCCCCCTCTTCATCTAGCTCCTACGTGCGATCCACTACGGTCTGCTCGTCACTGATGTCACTCTCACCAGTCTCATGGCCGGGTGCCTGACCACTTACAACACCAGCTTCTACGCAACTGTTATCGTCACTACTTGCCCTTCCACAGGAGAAAGCAGCAGATCTCTCCTCCAAATCTTGGCTGAGCAGTAGCTGCTGACTGCCCTGAATAAGCTAGTCTTTGCTGAAAAGCAGAGCAGGGCCGTCAGCATACAATACTTCCTAAGCAGAAGGGGCAGAAAAATAAAGAGGTCTGTTCCCTTAGAAGGCCCTGACACCTGTCTGTCGGATATACTGTTCAGTAACTGTAAGTGTAAAATCGCAGTAATATTAGACTGCCTTTTTACTCCAATTAGAGAATCAAAGCCTAATGGAATTAGTTATCTATAAAATAATGTGAGAAAACAAATAACTGTAAAAATTGCATGAAAGGTCCTCTTTAACGTCAAAGTTACACAGGAAATACTTCTGTCTGCCTGCCTGACATCACAGGGGCTGGCTAGCTGCACAGCATTATGGGTGATCCCTCATTTCTGGGCTTCTTACTTTGTAACGTGCAGCAGCCATTTTAGAAAAAAATCTGATTTGTTGCCACGAAGAGTGAGGCAATTTGGATTTGTGATGCATCATATTTTTCCCAAAATTCAGATTGAATTCCACCTTGTTAACTTTGATTGTCTCAACACTAGTTGGTGCTTTTTCACTAGCCAACTAGCACAGTCACTGCTGTTGGATTGCAGGGTTGTTGTAACCATGAAAATGAGAAGTGTATAATGAGATGGAAAAATGAATTAAGCCAGAAAAGGAAGCCATATAGACACTCAAAAAATATTAGTAGGTGCCTTGTATTATAGGTATTGTCACCAAATTTTTTATCTTTTCAGTTAAAATCAAATATTATCACATCTCTTTTTTTAATAATCTGTTTTTATTTTATGATTATAGATTTATTTATTTTTCTCTGAACTTTATTATGGGGGCTGCCATCTTGTCTGAGCTGCTAACAGCATTTACAAAGCATTAAAAAAAATTGCTTTAAAGCAGCCACATGGGCCACAGACACAATGGTCACGAGGGGACCTTATTGACTTACATGGGAAAGTTTTCTAGGCAGTCACTGTGCCCTGTGCAGAATTTATTGTACATGGAAAGAATAGATAAGATTTGACAAGGTTTGGTTTTCTTTGTTTCTAGAAGCTTCCTGGGAAAAAGAAAGCCAGTTTAGGGTCCTGGAGCCGGTCAGGAAAGAGTTGGGTGGGTTCCCTGACCACCCGGAGTCAGTCTGGGTTTTACCTGCCTGGGGGGACTGCTCACACAGATGTACTAATTAGATCAGCAGGCCTGACACAAGAGCTCTCTCTCTGGGAGTCTGGGCAGTCTGTTTGAGAAGCTGCAAGCCTAAGAGCTCTGAGAGTGGTCGCTTTTCTATCTAACTACTAATCTAACTACTGAACTGTAAGTTGCTCTGTTTTTCCCTTGAAAATGTTCTTTGTGTTTTGAGTTTAGCTAGTGCTGCCGAGTGAGATAGGCAGGAGCCAGTCGGCTATTGTTTGTTTTGGTTTTATTTGTTCTTTTGAGCAACTTACAAAATAAACTAGCAACAGTCTGACGCACACGCTACAAAGGTGTCAGTATTCCTGTTTCTGCCCAAAACAACCCTGCAGGAGGGTGTAACAGTTCACAACACAGAAAGTGACATGGAAAATAAAAATAACATCATCAAACATTATGTAAATATTAGTGTTGAGCGCGCATCCCTCTTCACACCAGTTCTGTTTCCTGTCCTAAGGGACAGGGCTGGATCGCAACCACATGTCGGCAATGAGAGCTGTGGGCGCCCCGATTGTGAAAGTATAAGGAGGGCCTACACCAGAACTACCTAATATTTGTTTTTCTCATGGCCTCATTTCTGTGTTTAGGTCTCCAAGGAGAGTAAAAGGGTCTCAAAATCTAAAGATAGAGGGTGTGCTATGTGTAAGAAGAAGCTACCCTCGGGCTGGGGGAAACCTATCTGTCAAGTCTGTATATGCAAGTTATTAGAGGATGAGGCCCAGTCTCTTATGACCAGTCTAAAGAAGATGATCCTGGATGAAGTTAATGAGTCGGTGAAGGAGTCAGTTAGCACCCAGCACCTCTGCAGCTGCATCTCTCTCCCCCCTCCAGCGATAAGGATGTACTGTCAGGATTAGAGGAAGAGCGAGAGAGACTTTCATTGGATGAATCCTTTGATACTGTAGCGGGAAGACCGCTTTTTCAGGCTGAGAACATTAACTCCCTGCTTAGAGTAGTCAGAGCTACCATAGGGTTAGACGACTAAAAGACTCCACAATCTATACGAAACTCCATGTTTGAGGGCCTGGGTCCTAGAAAGATAAGGGGCTTTGACATGCATGAAAATATTACTGCTGTGATTAATAGGGAATGGAGCAAACCAGATAGAATTTTTTTTGTCCCGTCTTCTATTAAACATAAATACCCTTTTGAGGAAGAAGCGTCTGCCTGTTGGGATAGGGCCCAAAAATTGGATGCCCCCGTTGCCAAAATATCCAATAAGGCGGCTCTTCCCTTTGAGGATACGGGTTCCCTAAAAGACCCCATGGATAGAAGGGCTGAAATGTATTTAAAAAATAACTGGGAAACTACAGTGGGAGCCTCTAGACCAGCCATTGTGGCCATTTCGGCAGCCAGATCCCTAAAGATTTGGATGAAGGAGCTAGAAGAGTATATAAAGGAGGGAACCCCTAGAGAGCCGCTGCTATCTTCCTTTCCCACCATATTTAATGCTATTTCATGGCGGATGCTTTAGCGGATTCTTTAAGATTTTCTGCTAGAGCTTCTGCCCTATCCAACTCAGCAAGGAGAGCCATTTGGTTAAAAGTTTGGAAGAGAGATTCTGCCTCCAAAGCCAAACTGTGTGCCATTCCATGTCAAGGAGAATTTTTGTTTGGGTCCGTCTTGGATGATTTGCTTGAGAAGGCCTCAGAGAAAAAGAAAGGTTTTCCTTCCACCAGTCAGCAACCCCATAAAAAACCCTTCTCAGTTTAATAAAGGTGGATATAGGAGGAAGGAGGGATCTAGGCAATTTTCAGTTCTGGCCAGAAAAACCAAGGGGTATCTTTTTTCCAGGGCAGAGGCCTCAAAAAAGCCACCTCAATGACTCCAGGGCCCCGGTAGGAGGTCGGCTTTCTCACTTTACAGAACAATTGCAGAAGATCTCAAACAGCCCATGGATAATCTCCATCCTAAGAGAGGGCTAAAAAATAAATTTTCTGAGGTTGCCGCCAGAAAGGTAACAGATTATTATAGTAACAGATTATCGTTCAAGCCCTCAGAAACAGGCAGCCATAATTTCAGAGGTATCTTCCCTGTTAGAAAAGAATGTTCTGATGAAGGTGCCATTGCCAGAAGAACAAATGGGTTTTAGTAAACTCTCTTTTTTGTAATGAAGCTGAATGTCTTCTACCCCACAATAATACATTTAAAACTTCTGAACCAGTATCTAGTGTACAAAAGATTACGTATGGAATCAATCAAGTCTGTGATTCTAAAAACTGTTTTGTGGCATCTCTGAATCTCAGGGATGCCTATTACCATGTCCCTTTATATCCCAGTCATCAGAAGTACCGAAGGGTGGCAATTCAGCTGGAGAAGAGGATCCTACATGTGCAGTTTCGAGCTATCCCCTTCAGTTTGTCTCAGGCCCCCAGGGTCTTTACAAAGATTATTGCAGAGATAATGGCCCATTTGAGAGAGAAGGATTTAGTAGTCATTCCATATCTGGACGATTTTCTCCTTCTTTCTCAGTCATACAAGCAGCTAGAGGAACATATTTCATGGTTCAGGGAGGTGTTGTACAAGTTAGGGTGGGATCTAAACATAGAAAAGTCCAGTTTGCTTCCGAGTCAGGTGTGCACCTTTTTGGGAATGATCCTAGACTCCACTTCTCAGATGTGTCTATTACCCCTACACAAAGCTTGTCTGATCAGATCCAGTGTTCAGTACCTGTTATCACATCAGTCAGTCTCCCTGAGAGAGGCCATGTCAGTTCTGGGGCTCATGACAGCAGCCATTCCGAGGGGAGAATGGGCCCAGTTTCTCTCTAGACTCGCGGATTTGTCTGTCACCTCAGACGCTTGCCTCACTGGAGTGGTGGATGAATCTAGCAAAACTTCAGAGGGGGGTTCCGTGGCAGAGACAGGCTTTCATACCCTTGGCCACAGATGCAAGTCCCTACGGTTGGGGGGCTCATGTAGAATCTCTTCTTCTTGGGATCAGGGAACTTAGTCCCAGTCTCACAATTTCAAGGAACTAAACGCAATCTTGATGGATCGCCAGATAATAAGAGGCAGAAATTTCAGAATTTATTCGGACAACATGGCAGCGGTTGCCTTCATCAACAGGCAGGGAGGTACCAAATCTCTGAGCCTTATGTCCCTCAGTCAAAATATATTTTGTCTGGAATATTTTCGTCAATTTCTGTAGTACATCTAAGAGGTAGGGACAATCTGACAGCAGATTTTTAAGTCGCCATCTTCTTTGTCAGGGAGAATGGTCTTTGGATCAGCAGATCTTCAACAGAATTGTTGCCCTATGGGGTCTTCCGGAAATAGACCTTTTTGCCATCCAGACCAACAAGACGGTAGAGAGATTATTTTCTCTTTGCCCAGGGGAGCGTCCAACAGCTGTGTATGCTCTAAGTCAATCCTGGAGAGAAGGGCTTCTTTTTTTGCATTTCCACCAGTTATTACAAAGTGTCCTAAAAAAGATAAAGGAAGAGAGTGCTGTAGTCATAGTAATAGCCCCCTTCTGGCCTTGGAGAGTTTGGTTTTCTTGGCTCCGAAAATTTTTTGATTGCCTCCCCTTGGGTTTTTCCAGTCTTCCCGGGACTTCAAGCGCAAGATCCAATCCTTCACCCAGAGGTAGAGAATCTGCATTTGACTGCCTGGCTTTTAAAAGGCAGATTTTAGAGAAAGGTGGAGGAATGGAGCAATCGGAGGATGTAGTCACCACTCTTTTGGCAAGCCGTAAGAGGGTCACTTCGGATATCTATTTACGTGTTTGGAGGGCCTTTTGTGTATTTGCAAATAGACCGGTGGATGTTCTAGAAAACCCCGATATCCCTCTGGTGTTAGAATTTCTGCAGGACGGCTTGCAGAGGAAGCTTAGGTCTAGTACTTTAAAAGTACAGATATTGGCCTTAAGTGCTCTTTTTGAATTTAAGCTGGCTGCTCATCCTTGGATAAAAAGATTTATTTAGTGATGGGGCCCAGGGCCAAGGTGCCTTTGCCGCACAGTGAGGGTGCTGTGTGACTACTGGGTTCTGTCGTCTGCTTGTGCGGTGCGGGGGCGCCGGTGGTCGCTGCGCAGTGCGGCGCCAAAGTTAGAGTAGGTCCCTACTTGGAGCGGCAACCTTGTCCTGGTAAGTGGGCCTATGCTCTTTGATCAAACTGTATACCAATGCCTCCTTTTAGTGCATAGCATAAGGTTATATTTATTAATAATTGTGCTGAAAAGCCATGTTTTATTATGCTGAAAAACTGTTGTCATATCAAAAGCATAGCATTGAGGATGTGCGATCTAGATTCACTCTCATATGTTGAATAAAAAGGTTAATAACTGCAGTTTCAAAATTATCTCCAGTCCATAGAGTTAAAATTCCACCTTGGGATCTAAACCTGGTACTTGCAGCCCTATCCAGGAAATCTCCTTAAGATTAATAATACTAAAACTGGCCTTTTTACTAGCCATTACATCTGCTAGGAGAGTGAGTGAGATTTCGGGCCCGACTTACCCGTCCAGACGTCAGGCTCCTTCAAGCACAGGCAGTGATAGGATATCACTTCCTGTGCGCGAGGATAAGGGGCCACTGCCGTTGTGCGGGCGACCCACAATAGGAAGCCTCAGACGACCTCCCGGAAAGGGCCGATCGACCCCCAGCTTGAGAACCGCTGATCTAGACAGTGTCTGCTGAGGTCCGAGTTTTTTCGTTAATGACACCGCCGCTGAGCACCACTGCCACCAATGATTTAATTGAGCCTGGCTGACCCTGGCTAATTTTATTTTAATTATTTGGCTGAGCAAGGCTTAATTTATTTGGGGGGACATGAAGCACCGCTGATTTATTTATTTATTTTGGGGAACCCTGAGCACTTCTGATTTATTTATTTAGGGGACCCTGAGCACCATTGATTTATTTATTTGGGGGGGACCTGAAGCACCTCTGATTTATTTATTTGGGGGTACCCTGAGCACCGCTGATTTATTTATTTGGGGAAGACCTGAAGCCCCGCTGATTTATTTATTTGGGGGACTCTGAGCACTTCTGATTTATTTATTTGGGGGGGGGGGGGACTTGAAGCACCACTGATTTATTTATTTGAGGGGTACCCTGAGCACCACAGATTTTTTATTTTTTTTTGGGGGGGGGGGGGTACTGTGAGCACCACTGAATTATTTTTTAGGGGGTATTTGTTGTTTATTATTTATTTTAAAGTTATTTATTTGGTTTATAAAAATACATCCTGCATATCAGATATTTACATTACAATTTATAACAGTAGCAAAATTATTTATGACGTAGCAAGGAAAAAATTTTAATGGTTGGGGGTCACCACAACATGAGGAACTGTATTAAGGGGTCACGGCTTTAGAAAGGTTGAGAACCACTGGTCTAGATGTTAGAAGATGTTTATTACAGTATTTCTTAAAGTTGTTTGTTCCTCAGATCACTGAGGAAGGAGTAAGACCAAAAATTGTACTCCGAAACGCGTTTGATTCGTTCAAAGAAATCGTCTTCCAGTGCCAGCTGAGGAACAAACAACTTTAAGAAATATTGGCGGCAGCAAACATCTTGAAAAGACCAGCCTGATATGAAAATCAAGCAAACCTTTATCAACAGATATCAAGCAACCAGGAAGTGAGACACAGAGGTGATCCAGCGATAATATACCCCGAACCTTTGGGTAATGAAAGCAACACATGCAGACAACATGCGGTAAATTGGAAACCTTGGAACACGTGCAAGGTCGAAAATAATCGTGAGTACTTCATGAATATTGTTTTATCGTGTCTATAAAAACTGCACGTAAGGCCGGAAAAAAACTCTACGAACTTTGTTCTATTGTGCCTATACTAAATCTTTGGCATTAGAAAGTCCGCATGAATAATATATATGAACTTACGCATCATAAAATCACGAACACTTCATAAATACTGTCCCACTCTGTCTATATTGAATGTTTTGAATAAGAAGGTTCGCACAAACGCAATACGCGAACATACGATATACTTACGAATATATAAGACTGGCCATTTAAATAAATGTGTACGCTGAACTTTCGATTCAGCAAGTTTTCAAGCCACTACAACGGAATTGTGTAGCCTTTTGCAAGTTATACAGCTAACTCTATTTGCCTTAAAGGGGACATACCTCTGTTTGCCTTAAAGGAGCCATTCACATTTTTTAACATTTGATGACCCATTAGTCATATATGTGAATTAACGTTTTCTATATATGAGTCTCAGGACTAATGTATGTACAATGTTTTAAATATTGAGTATTGGCCAATACATATTGTGTTATTGTATGGATAGGGAATTTTAAATCAATACATTTTAATACTGTTGCATCTGCGTAACCCATGTATTTGTGAGTGCCAATCTGATTATCCAATACAATTCCAAAACCTTAATTAAATTGTGGGCCTGGTGATCACTTTAAGGCCTTTTAAGCAGCATCAGCAGCAGCATGGTGATAAAAATGAGTGGCAAGGTGACATGGAGATTGCAGCATGAGGAGGCCACACAGTGGCACAATGACAGAGTCTGGATAAAAGACTGAGGCCACAAATTGTTGAGAAAGATGCAGATGGAAACAAATCGGTAGAGCTGTATGACGGTCACCTGCAGATTAATGCAGCCATCAAAATCAAGTTGGGTTTGTCGGTTCCACCTCAGCTCACCAGCAGGCCCGCAACTCAAATCCTTTAAAGGGTCAGCTCACCTGCAAGCCCTCAGCTAATTATACCTAATAGATAATTTTTTTTCTTTTTAAATAAATTCTTTATTTTTCATTTTAATACAGTCAAGTAACAGAAATGCATGTGTATGACATAGATATGCGTGCATTTATGACATAGGCTTCACAGGTCATACAATAGCAAACAATTGAAGTTGTTTAGGTACGTACATGAGTCTTAATAGTTAACAAGTAGATTGACTATTTCCAATAATCAAGTAGATGGATGAGAGAGTGGAATCCCTTTTCCTCAGGTATATTGCTCTTTATTCAAGTCATGTACGCAACATATAATGATAACTGAAGACAATGAAGAAAGGTAAAAAGAAGTAAGAAAGAATAAAAATAAAAGAAAGGAGTGAAGAGAAGAGGGGTAGGGGGGGGGGGGGAGGGAGGGAGGGGGTAGCTCTTATTTATCGCATACCAAGGTCCCATGCTCATTGCATCTGTTTAGTCAGGGTTCACCTTCGCCAGAGATCTCCAAGGGTTCCATATCATTGCAAATTTATCATGTATCCTGTCAATCCAGCTAGACATTTCTTCAAATCTACATATTTAAGTCACCTTAGCTATCAGTTCTTGTGTGGAGGGGGGGGGGGTTAACATCGAGCCAATGCAGAGGGATCAATGCTTTAGCTGCCGCTATGATATGCGAGATCAGATTCTTTTTTGAAGGAGAGTATTGAGGTGATGGGAGTGCAAGTGCTACCATTTCTATGTTGAGTTTAAAACCTGGAGTTGTAGGTTTCCGAATCAGTGCTTCTACCTCCTTCCAATAGGGTATGATCAGCGGACAGTTCCACCAGATGTGCGATAGGGAGCCTACGCCATCTCCACACCTCCAGCATTCCCTGGCAGACGTCAGGCCCCTTTTGTAAAGAAAGTCAGGTGTTTTATACCACCTTGATAGGAGTTTGAAGTGATTCTCCTGTAGGCGGGAGCAGCGGGAGAAACCATGCGAATTTCTCAGTATATGCTTTACCTCAGTATCAGTTAGCACTCTATCCAACTCTTTTTCCCATTCTCTGATGTAAACAGGCCTCAGCGATTCACCCTCGCCTCCCACCACCGGGTAGAGCTTCGACCCCTTTTTAGCAGTAGAAAGTGGTAATAAGATCAGTTTCTCAATCTCGGTCAAGGACCTTCGGAAATGGCACGTCGCTGTCAACTCCCCAGACACAGCCTTAACATGAGGTTTTGCTAGGAAAAAGCCTGGGGAGTCAGTGATCGAGCGCGGGAGTGCCTTTAAAATGGAGGCTTCCACATTTGGGATGACTTCGCCCAGTTTTTCCGATGTCAGAGAGTTCCACAGATGTGGTTTGTCTAGATTGTCATGGTTTAGAAGGTATGGTAATGAGCTCACTGGCAGCAGAGGGGATGGGTCAGGTGCTAATTGTCCTCTCATTTCTCTACAAGTCCCACCTAGACTGCGCATCAAAGGGTCTATAGTTATGTCATTGTGGATGGTCCTATCCGGGAGCCATAGGTATTTCTGGAAATACTTTCCTACACTGTGACTACAGATGGCTTGGACATCTGGTCGTCTTTTTGGATCTACCATTTCAAGCCATCTATTAATATGTATCGCTTTATAATATCTGAATACATCCAGCAGACCTAGTCCTCCTTTCTCTTTGTTTCTAATTAAGATTTCGTGAGATATCCTAGGTTTCCTGCCATTCCACAGGAACCTAGAAAACATACTCTTAACGCTCTGGAAGAACGATTTGGGGAGCCAAATCGGGACCAATTGCATAGCATATAGGACTTTCGGCATTACATATGCCTTCAGGATGTTTTTCCGACCCATCCAGGAGAGATAGGGGAGGTTGTACTTTTGTAGCAAACGCTGTAGGTCTCCTAAGAGGGGAGCGTAGTTGTGTTGGTATAGGTCATTGGTGTCCCTGGGATTAAAATCCCTAAGTATTTAATTGGCCCTTTAGTCCATTGGAATGGAAGTCGAGCCCTGCAGGGAGGCAATTTTGGAATCTGGTAGTGAGATGTTCATTATCTCCGATTTGGAGTGATTAACTTTGAAGTCTGATAAAGAGCTGTACTTGTCTATTTTCTCTGCTAACAGATCCAATCCCTTCTCCGGGTCCATTATCAAGAACAATAAGTCATCTGCGAATGCAGTACATTTTAGTTCCCTTCCACCATACTTGACTCCTGAAATTTCAGTGGACTGCCTAACTAGTTGTAAGAGCGACTCTGCTAATAGGATAAATAATGATGGGGACAAGGGACATCCCTGCCTAGTTCCGTTAGTTATGTCAAAGCATGGTGATAGCTTGCCATTTACTTTCAATCTGGCGTATGGGTTTTGGTATAGAGTGAATATCGCTCTAGTGAAAGCTTCTGGGAAGGCGAAGCGCTGCAGAGTCAATTTCATGAACAGCCAGTTGACTCTGTCAAATGCCTTTTCGGCGTCTACTTAGTAAGGCTAAAGGGAGCTTCTTCCTATGCGCCATGTGTATAGCATGAAATATCCTGTGGGAGTTGTCCTTTCCCTCTCGGCCCTGGACAAAGCCAGATTGTTCATGTCCTATCAAGGCTGGCAGGAACTTGCCTAGTCTGCAAGCTAAAATCTTGGCCCACAGTTTTAAATCCAGGTTCAAGAGGGAAATCGAGCGGTAACTGCCGCAGTTCAAAGGGTCTTTACCCTCTTTAGGTATCAAAGTGACATAAGATTCAAGCGTCTTCTTAGGCAGGGAATTCCACTGCATGAGTGCATTGCACATTTCCGTGAACCAAGGGACGAGGATATCCTGGAATTTTTTATAATATAGTAGGGGTAAGCCATCAGGTCCCGGGCTTTTCCCTGGGGGGAAAGTTTTGAGAGTACTGATTAGGTACTAATGAGGTAATCTGAATCTTCTGGCGTTATAGTCGGGAGATGAAGGGATTCCAAAAAGTCTCTGCGGCGCTCTTTTTGGAGTTCCTCATCAGGGGCATCTGTCTGGTGTAAGTTATATAGTTTCGAAAAGAACTCTTTAAAGGCACTGGCTATTTCTGGAGTGTCCTTAGTCAAATTGCCATTTGGCATTTTTATTGAGGAGATATGAGTAACATTCTTGGCTTTCTTGAGCAAGGATGACATCAGCTTTCCTCCTTTCTCTCCATGAGCGTAGACCTTATGCTGAAAGTTCATCATTTGCTGCACTACTCTATGGCTAAGAAGGTCTCGGAGTTTAAGTCTGAGTTCTGTTAGTGCTTTTTGATGCTCGTTGAGCAGTGAAGCTTTATGCTTCCTCTCAATTATCGCTATTTCTGCTAAGTGTGTCAACATCCTTTTGCCGTTCCCTTTTTACCCTGGTGCCTAAAGAAATAAAGCATCCTCTAATAAAAGCCTTGTGGGCCTCCCATACAATAGGTTGTGAGTTGTGTGTGGAGGAGTTAAGTGCAAAGTACTCTATCAGTTGGGTCCTGGCCTGGTCCGTGTGGAGTTGATTGCACAGCAAAGATTCATTTAACTTCTAGCTCTAGTCCCTTTTTGGTAGAGAGGCCAGGGTGAAGGTCGCACAGCATGGGGCATGGTCAGATAAGGTGATATTACCAATGTCTGCTTTCCTGAAAAAGGGAAGAATAGATGCAGAGGTTAGAATATGATCTAGACATTGATACGTCCCATGCGGAACTGAGTAGAAGGAGAAGTCTTTAATTGTGGGATGAAGGCTACACCATACATCAATTAGACGTAAATGCTGGAGTTTCTTATGGAGTTTACCAAGAAGCCTTTGCGTTACCCGGGATTTAGCTGAGGATGAGTCAATGGCGGGATTTAATACCAGGTTTAAGTCAGCCCCTAGGATTATCTGCCCTTCCGCAAAGATTTTAAGTGGGTCTAAGGCTTGTAAAAGCCAATGTACGGGGGACTTATTTGGGACATAAAAATTAGCTAAGGTGAATTTACGATCTGCTATAAAGCCTTTGACCAGGAGAAGGCGTCCATCCGCATCTGTGTGTTGCTGCAATACAGTAAACGGTATAGATTGATGGACTGCTATAGCTACTCCTTTGGAAGCTGAAGCTGGTTGTACACTATGGAACCAGTGGGCAAACGGACGTTTTGGCAACCTTGGCATTTTCTTCTGGCGTAGGTGGGTTTCCTGAAGAAACAGTATCTGGGAACCAATTTTCCTGAGAGCCAGCATGACTTGACCTCGTTTCTGTGGTGAGTTCAAACCTTTTACATTGAATGTCGTGACCTTTATATCAGCAATCTTAGTGGACAAGTTATTCACTTCTGACGGAGATTTGTAATCTGCGGGATCGCTTTATGAGACTCTCTATGGGTCTGAAAGGGATATCAATAAGTAGGGAGAGGAAGGGGAAGGGTTGGGAAAGAGAAGCTAGAGAGAGGAGAGACTAAAGCAAAGAAAAAGAGAGAAGAAAGGGAAAGAGAAGAAAAACAACAATCAGTAATTCAAACAGTTACTGGAATTGAAACCAGTAAGTGGACTATCCCAACAGGCGCAAACAGTTAGGTATGTAGATAGCAGGGGGGAGAACACAAATATATTTCTAGCCTGGTCGTGTTGCCTAGACACCACAGCCAGAGGGCGTAACACTATATTTGGTGACCTATATCTTTTACTTAACGTCTAGGGTATAGCAACAGCTTATGTTTGTTAGGGAAAATATGCTAAGTACACTGGGTAGGGGCCTTGATCTCAGGTATCAAAGCATGAATATTATTAACATGGTAGGACTACTACCAGAGCCCTCCCATGTCCCATTAATACTGGACCCGAACTTGGCGTGGAAGTCCTCAGGGTGGGAGATCCATGGATCCCGTCAAGTGTTTGGGCGTTTTCCCGGACTTGCCGCGATGAACTCTTTTCCAGGGCTCCAAGTGCGGTAGATTCGGGAGCGTCGCCAGGAAATTCACCGGTAGCCAGGTAGGTATGTCAATGGGCTGTATGCAGATAAGCTCCCACACTTTATCCAAGTCATCCGGTGTATGGATGATAATTAGTTTTCCATTCTTGTTTATAGCAAGTCCAAATGGGTACATCCAAGTATATGGGATTTTCTTTCCACGGAGCGAATCTAGCAGGGGCTTCAATATGCGCCTTTTCGCCAGTGTCGATGGAGCAATGTCCTGGTATAGGGCAATTTCTGTGTCTCCATATGCGATCCGACCCTTGGTTCGAGCCGCCTCCATGACCCGCGCTCGAACCAAGGGTCGGATCGCATATGGAGACACAGAAATTGCCCTATACCAGGGATTTGCCCTATGAAGGACAATAGGCCGCAGACCACATCTCTTGATGTCTCATTCGGCTTCGGTTGGGGTCTTAGTGCCCTATGAATGCGCTCAATAACGATTGATAAAGAAGAGTCGGGTTCCAAAATGTCCGCAAATATTTCCATAGCTACTTTACGTAGCGATTCAGCTGCCCAAGACTCAGGAAGGCCCTTTATGTGAATGTTGTTTTAATGTCCGCTAATTCAGTCAGGACTGATCTGAGCGCTTTGTCTAGGGCTTGGCTGAGTACTTTAGTCAGGAAAGATTTAGACACCGGAGCTGGGTCTTGCTCTTCAGTCGTACCACAGTGCTCGCTGTCTTCCCCTGAGTTCTCGGCTTCCGCCTCCTTCATGCGCACCACCGCCATCTTGGCGCCAGCTCCCGGCGAGTGAGAGCTTCTCTTTTTCAAGAATTTCTGCATGTCTTGCTGGCCTTTGTGGGATCGAGGGGTATCTGGGTCTAGTCCCCTATCTCTGCCGTATTTGACAATTTCTGGTCTGGTCACCGCTGTTTATAGGACTGCAGATGCTAGGACGTGGAGGAGCAGCTCTTTCACACAGCCATCCATGCCAGCGGCCAGGCTCCGCCCCCCACCTAATAGGTAATTTGCACGCATGCTGCCTTGCTTGGATGTGGTAGCCGTAGCCGTTTATCAGGCTCCCTCTCCGAAATTGAACAATGATTCCTTGTTACCGGTGGTTACCATGTTAGGTTCATAAAAGAACATCAAAAGTTAATAGGCAAGATATCTGTCACGAGGGTGTCAAGAGCCACGCCTGACTCCGTTGTACCCGGGGTCAGGAGGTCGCAGCGGTTGGCTGCACGCTCTATGTCAGATAGGGAAGTTTCCTTATTGTAGCTTTCTGGGTTTGCTTTACAAACCCTTTTGCCTCACTCAGGGATCCGTAGCTCCTTCTCTCAGCTGTTCCTTGTCCAGCACTCCCAATCCTCCTTATATTCCCCTCTCACACTTCTCTGGTTGCCAGATATAGAGCTTCCTGCCTGGACATCTATTCTGACCCACTGGAGCTGTGTTGCTGCGTTCTCTGAGTGTTGCCTTAGAACGCTACCCTCCGGATCCCTGTTGGACCTTTGTGGACAATTGTTGCCGTCCACCTGGGTGTTTGTGTTTGTCTGTGTTTGTCTGTCCTCTCCCTGGTGTTTCCCTCTTAGTGCAGTGGTGAGGACGACTTATATCTAGGGCTCATTTCAGGGAAAGCCAGGGTTTAGGCACGTGATCGCCGCACGGGTGAGGAACCCGTCTAGGGACGTCAGGGCAGGCAGGTGCCAGCTGCAAGGTGAGTTAGGGGTCACCACCTTTCCCTCTCCCTTGGGCAGGGCTTTCCCTGTTTTCCTCCCTGTGCGTGTTGCCGGTCATTACAATATCCAAATGGATCGTGGATGTCACGGGGATGTGTGATCAGGCAGAAGTTATCTAGAGTCAACAAAGCGGCAGCAGGGCCTCTCCTGTATAACGTTTCCTCATCCCAAATAATGCAGTGACATTCCCTGTAATTTTGTATTACTCATTCCAATAACAGGGCATCTTAGGAGTCCTGTATTGTTATTTATCGTCACTACCTCCACGAGTCGGGAGTGTGTGATTTGCGCGCCACCTGCCTGCCTTCCTTGGATGTGGTAGCCGTTTCTCAGGCTCCCTCTCCGGAATCAAACACAGATTCCCCGTTACCAGTAGTTTACAGTGGTTTTGAGCTAAGAATTACATCGAAAGTTGATATCCGTCCGAATGGAACGTAGCTATCAAGGGGACGTACCATCAGCCCCAGGTTAACTAGAGTCATCAAAATGGCAGCAGGCCACCGCCCATAATGTTTTAGCTGGTCAGATCAGCAGGCCCTTGCTCCTAATGTTTTTGGGGGTCACCAGCAGACCATCAATCATAATTTTAAAGGGTGTGTGTGATGCCCTCCATTATGTGTAACTAAGGGTGTATCGGAGTGACTCTTGTAATTTTTGGCAGTACTTGCACTTTATATACAAGTAAATATTCAGGAAAGAATGTTTTATATCAATTTTTCCTCTAAAATCAATTTTTCCCCCTTGGTTTTGTGCGTAATATTGTCATTATGTAAATGTGGCATACTATTCGGACAACATAGTTCCCAGCAGCGACCAGCAAGTCCAAGATGCATCCATACATCATCCCCATGCTGTTACAGAACCATTTTCGTGGTGTTACCAACAATTTCTAACATTTTCTTATGAACCAGGCACCCTCCCCTCTTCAGAGCAAGGGGTACCTGGTTTAATGCTCGGGTTCTCCCATTACTTCCATTATACTCAGGTGCTCGGTTGAGCACCCGAATATCACAATGTGTTCGACCCGAGCCCCGAGCACCCAAGCACTACGGTGCTCAATCAACACTAGTAAATATATGTTAAACATAAAAAAGTGATTTAAACAGCAGGTTATTTTCTGGGGACACATTCCCTTTAACTTCATCTACATGATAAATGCCATTTTCTGAAGTGGGACAACCCTTTAAGCAATGGAGGGAATTTCCACTTGGAGGCAATGTGTACCCTTGTAGCTTTGCAAATTTATTGGCACAATTTGTGAGGCTGACATTTTTAGGTTTGGCATCTTATTGCCTAATAAAATGATTGAGGGGGAAACTGGGATTTAACAATAGATCAGGTCACATATAGTGGGAAAAGAATTAGATCAGGTCCACATTAACTAGGAGAAAGCACCACCAAATATAATGGTTTCCAGTGGCTTCACAGTTTCTGAAACAGCAGAAAATTGACAGGAGGTTGGAGCAACATGAGAAGATGGGGTCAACCAACAGATGTAGGCAAGGCCAGCAATACGAAAGAGCCAAGATGGGCAGTATATTGTGCCACACTTTGGTGTTTGGTTCTCCAGCAGAGTCAAATACCAAAGTGCAGTAAAAAATAATGCCACAGCAGATCCAAATACTACAACACAGCATCAAATACTACCCCAACAGAATCAAATCCCACAGTGTAGCACAGAATATTACCCTAGCAGAACCAAATACCAATGTAAAGAACTCTTGGGAAAAATGATTCCCTAGTAGGTCATGTAGTAATAGTTACCAAGTCAGTGGTTTTACCAAGGTGAGGCTGCAAACATTTTGTATTTGCATAAGTAAGCACACCTTTAATGCTATCAACTGCCAATGTTATATCACTTCCCTGTTGTATATAAATTAAGAGTTTGCTTTCATTTACTATATCCTTTTGGCTAGAGTAACTGTAGTGTGCTGTTTGATCTCAGAGCCACTCAGAAGAACAGGTAAGTAATGTCACAGGGATGCATGGATTTTCTTTTTATATATTTCTGTCTTTTTTGTTATATTTACTTCTTTTAATGATAATAATTTTTTGTCTAGATATTAAGTATAGCATTTTATTTTGGCATTTCTCTTTTTTTTTAGTTAACTTTAGATAAAAACAGTAGTTTACTATGGGAACAGTAAATGCACAGTAAGCTTTAATAAAAGGCAAATATTTAATGACCCTCCATTTTTAGGAAAAATGTGTTTGACTTACTGTAGTCATTCAGACCCTTCCTAACATGCCTAAGGAAGACCTCATTTTATTTATCTAAATGACCTTCTGAATTTATCTCTTGCATCTCGGACTCCTTTGATGTCCACATTTCTGCTCTGCCCTTGGTCCAAATTTTTCAAAGTCCATATTAACAAAAACTCATAATCCTCCAACCATTCTTCTAAATACCATGCTAAGAAAGATAAATTATATTTATTGATGTCTAGTAGGGTAGTTTCCCATAGCCATTGCTATGGCTGCTATGGCAATCCCTATGCCATTGTGCAGTACCCAAATGCACTATATAGAAAATATATTATTGGTATATAACACCCCACTTCTATCAGTTTTTTTTTTTTTTGGGGGGGGGGGGCAACTGGTAAATCACACCAGCTTTAATTATTTTTTCTAATTGCGTTTGTCACTCTGTGTAGCTGCAGTATTGCTGCAGAACCGCACACAAATGCTGCACAATACAAATCCACTATAATATGCTTTCTATGTTAGAAAGTATATTATAAGTGTATTACACCCCTCTGTATGTCACACCTATCAATAGTACACCTATACCAGTCCTTAAACTGACTTTTGTGGACCTATTTGATAGTGTTTTTGTCCCTAACAGTCTGTCCCTGCTCCACACAGCAACCTTTCCCTACACTGACAAAAGACTGAATGTACAATGGCGGCCAGATCAGGTCTATTTATAAGGTAGGGGGTATGTCCATGTGCTGAAACTTTTCAATTGGCTGTCCTGTACCACCTGATGGATGTGTCATGGGTCAAAGTTCTTCACAATGGAAAAGAATATGGCGGGCGCGAATATCGCCATATGTTTGCATGTTTGGCGAATCGTGAACGAGCAAAGTTCGCAGCGATCCGACCTTCGGGCGAACCGCAAGGCCATCACTAATAGCAAGATCTGAAGATCTATCTGGAACTGGTTTTATTACCTAAACAATCCCCTTGCAATCTTGTGGCTAGGTCTTGGCTCTCAGTAATGTGAATGAAGGAAGCCAGCTTAATTCAGCCTCTCAATATGAATGAAGGTTGATGCCAGGATTTTTAGTCTTTCCGACCCTCCTGTTTATAGTATGTATTGTCCTCTGGTCTTTGAAAGGCAATTTAGTGGTATTACCTTTTCATTTTTTTTGTCTGACTGCCAAGTTCTGATCCAGAGGAGAGAACTCTTAGTAGGGACAGGGTTGAGTATTTTCACACACTCATCCATGGTCTGTGAACATGGTCTTTGAGCTCTGTGTAATGCAGGAGCACAAAGGACAAGCCCCAACTTCTTGAAACCTGTCTCAGTGCTGCTAGAGGTAGACTTCACTCAAGGCTGGTCTTACGGTTGTGCCACCTGTACAGTCTCAAAGGCCAAATCACCCTTCACTCCTGAAGGGGATGCCACCATGGTCCAGATGGCACCATGACGTTATTGCATCGCCTCTGACAATCTGCTAATGCTGGCTTTGCTGCAGGATGTCTTGGGACTGGTGTATAGTAAGTATGTGTGTATGTAAATATATATATATATATATATATATATATAAAATCACATGTTTGATCAAAGATGTGTGCAGAGCAGAGCTTCTATTTTTCATGTATAGTAGGTATAGTACCACTGTAATCCAGAATAATCTGTAGTCCCTAGTTTTATTGATTGTATGTATAACAGTGTGCTGACATTATGGATGTGCACCTGTGACTTTGGATGTGGTAGTCTAAATTTTCTTGTAGCATGATTGTATTCAGGGGCACAGTGTATGTGCACTTGAAAATATTTTATTAGTCAATAGCGTGCATTGAATAAATTGGTAAAGTGAGAAGCTGAAGACATCTGGGCAGCGAACTCTGCAGAGATGAGTCGTGGCCTGAAGCCGACTATGGTAGTTTGGACCAGAAGGAAAGAAATGGAAAGAGAGAAGATCTGCAGAAGATGTCACTAAATGTAAATGTTTATTCTGCCACTGTGTCTGATGAGTGAGGTAATCATGTGTATGGTCTACAGAGTGTTGATGGGTGGTAATATTCTCTCTGGTGAAATAACTCCCACCATACCTTTACACCTTTTCAGGACATGTTGGAAGCTATAGTTTCACATTGTACAATGCTTGGTTCTGGTGTTGTATTTATGTAATGAGCTTGGTTTGTGGTACTGTATTTATGTAATGAGCTTGGTTCTGGTGCTGTGTTTATATATCATGCTTGGTTCTGGTGCTGTACTTATGTAACATGCTTGAGATACTATATATATGTACCATGCTAGGTTCTGGTTCTGTATTTATGTAACGAGCTTGGTTCTAGTGCTGTATTTATTTAATGTACTTGGTTGAGCTGCTGTGTTTATGTAATGAGCTTAATTCTGGTGCTGTATTTAAGTAATGCATTTCGTTTGGTGCTTTATTTATGTAACATGCTTGGTTCTGGTGCTGTATTTATGTAATGAACTTGATTTAGGTGCTATTTTATGTAACGAGCTTGGTTCTGGTGTTGTATTTATATAATGAGCTTGGTTCTGGTGCTGTATCTATGTAAGGAGCTTGGTATGGCACTACTGTAGTGTCCCACTAGGTAAATGTGGGCACTACACAAGGGTCAATTGGGCCACGTTGTTCTCCACCTCCTGTGGAACAGTGACATAGTATTTAACAGTCCATTTTAATGTATTTGTATATGTATTTGTGTATTTTCCCTGTGATGTGTGTAGCAGGCGTAGTTCCTCCTCCTAGGCACTAGGGAACCCCCAATACATAAAGTTATGCCCAGACAGGGAAGAGATAGTCTGTGTGCAGAGTCAGAAGCAAGAGGACACTTTAGCCAGAGTGGAGCTGAGGTGTAGACTCTGACATGCAGTTAGACAGCCCAGGCTTCTAGCTGATCACCAGGAGAAGACTTTACCTCATGAGAAACCTGCAGTTCCCACAAAGCAAAGTGCAGAGCAGAAGAGTAACCAGCCAACCTTAGGGCTGAAGGGCAGAAGGATTTTACCTAAAACAAGGATATATACCTGAGGAAGTTTTCTACCAAGGATAAAGCCAGCATTAGGGCATACGGGCCTTGGGATTGAGACAGCCAGGAGTTCTGAGGAATAGTGCACAGGATTTCTAAGGAGAAGGTGCAGCCTGTTCTGTAAGTGTTTTTACCCTCTGAGTATCGTGCAAAGAACATTGTACCTGCCATTGTTGTGTAAAGCCTGCTTATAATTGCTTCTGCCATGTGGAACTGAATCCAGACTGTACAAAGTTAACTGTTTCCAGTAAAGGAAGTTTTTGGTTCACCACAATCACATGTTCCTCAATTTTTCCTATCATCACATCGGTGTGCCACCATTACAGACACTGGCATCACGAATCTTAAAGGGACCTTGCCCCCGGCACATTAAACACCTGCAATATCCAGGGCACCTCATCTACCATCAGGCCTGGTCCCTATACACCGAGAGTGCCCCAGAGGTCTCCTGTGCCAGCCTCTCCATCACTGCTGTATGCCTGCCCAGGGTCTCCCATAAACTGTGAGTAACCAAGAGCAACCCTCGTTTGCCTATTAACCGTGACCTCACCATCGCAATACCCTGCAGGTCTGCGTACAGCACTACTACCACTGTATCTGTTTGCCAAAAAGGCACAGGGTGCAATGCAACCTAAGACTGGTCCGGATTCAACCAGAATTAGACAGCAATTTAGCTGGAAGGGAGACCCCTAGTCTTATTTTTTTTGTTTACGATGTTTGATGTGTGATAAAATTGACCAGTTACTTTCATTATAAAGCTGTGTGCAAATCTGGTGATACCTTATATGTATAATTTTTTTGTGTTTTGATACTGATAAAATAATAAAAACCTTGGAAAAAAATCTTTTTTTTCCCCCACCATATATGGACCCCTATAACTTTTTTGTAATTATGTGTATGGAGCTGTTTGAGAGTTTATTTTTTGCGTGGCAATCTGTACTTTTCATTGATACCATTCTGGGGTGTGTATGACTTTTGATCACTTTCTATTAAAAATTTTTGTGGGAAATGAAGCAACCAAAAGCGTTGAATCGGCCATTTAGATTTTTTTCCATTTCGTGGTTTGCCATATGGGGAAAACATTTTTATATTTTTATATTATGGGTGTTTTTCATATGGGATACCCTTGAAGTGTATTTTTTTTATTTTTAGTAACTATTTTTTTGGACACTTTTTTTTCATAGTTCCTTTAGGGAACTATAACAAGCAATCATTAGATTGCTATTCTCATATTAGCATTAGAAGTGCACAAATACTTTGCTCATCTCTAATCACCATATTCTGATCCCCATAACATTTTTTATACTTATGTCTACTGAGTTATGTGAGGGCAAAATTTTTGTGACAATCTGTAGTTTTTATTAATACCTTTTTGGAGTGTGCGTGACTTTCTGATCGCATTTTATAAATTTTTGGGAGTAAGAGAAGCTATGAAAAAATGGCAAATCGTCAATTTTGATATTTTTTTCTGTAACGCCATTTGCCGTATGGGATATATATATTTTTATATTTTACACGTACGGGCATTTTCAGAGGTAGCGATGCCCATGATGTTTGTTTTTTATTGTTTATGTTTATTGTTTATGTATTTAGAAAGGTGGGTGATTTCAATTTTCATATTTCTTATATTTTTTAGAATGACAGTACAAACTGATTTTGCAGATATCCTATGTTGGCCTGCTAACCAACATAGGAAATGCAGCTGTAATATGCTTGGTCTCTTCAAAAAGACTCAGCGTATTAGAATTCAGTATATTGGGAAGACTAGATGGGCCAAATGGTTCTTATCGGCCGACACATTCTATGTTTCTATGAATTAGAATTGCACGGGTTGCTTGTCTTAACCCGGAAGCTCACTCTTCTGTGTTTTTTGCTATTTAGATGCAACGACATCTAAAGGCTTAAATGCCTGTGATTGGCATTATTGCCAGCTGCAGACATTAGCCACGGCCCTCTGCAGAGACCCGCCGGCTAAGGCACCCATTGTACAAATGAGCAGGCAACATACTGTATTTAAAGAACCTCCCAGTGCCGTACATGTCCCATGCTGGGTTAAAGTGATATTCCAGAATTTTAAAGGGGTTGTACAATGTTGTTCTTTTTGATGACCTATCCTCACGGCACCCCTGCCAATCAGCTGTTTGAAGAGAAAGCAGCGCTTGTATGAGCACTGCCTTCTCTTCATTGTTTGCCTTCTCACAGTTGCAACTGCAGTGGTTAGCAGGTGTAATTATATCTAAGCCATCCTGTTCACTTCTATGCAATGGCTCCTTCCTATTCACTTGAACAGGTAGGAGCCCTCCAATTGAAGTGAATGCTTAGTTGTAATTACACCTGCTCAACACTACAGTTGTGATGGAAAGCAGGTAAACAACGAAGAGAAGGCAGTGCATGTACGAGTGATACGATCTCTTCAAATAGATCATCGGCAGGGAAAATTTGACATGTCACTATGTGGTAATAACTTTGGAACGCTTTTACTTATGCAGGCCATTCTGAGACTGTTTTCTCGTGTCACATTGTACTTCATGACAGTGGTATATTTGAGTCAATATTTTAAATTTAAATTTTTTAATAAAATACCAAATTTACCAAAAATTAGAAAACTTTGCAACTTTTCAAATTTTAATTTCTCTGCTTTTAAAACAGATACATATAGTGATTCCTCATATAATAGTTATTACTTTACATTTCCCATAAGTCTACTTTATGTTTGGATTATTTTGTGAATGCCATTTTATTTTTTGGGGACGTTAGAAGGCTTAGAAGTTTAGAAGCAAATCTTGAAATTTTTCAGAAAATTTCCAAAACCCCAAAATTGACTAAAACTTTGTACTTTTCAGGATCAACTGAGAATATGATGCAAAACAAAGGTAATATAACTTATATTACAATTCTATCTATCTATATATATCTGCTTACTGTCCTAATCTAAAGCAAAGGATTGAAAGTTTTACAATGCCACAGTGGCTCAGTGGTTAGCATTGGTGCCTAGCAGCACTGGGGTCCTAGGTTCAAATCCGACCAAGGGCAACATTTGTATGTTCTCCTTGTGTTTGCGTGGGTTTCCTCCCCCACTCCAAAGACAAACTGATAGGGACTTTAGATTGTGAGCCCCATTTAGGACAGTTTGATGCTAATGTCTGTAAAGCAATGCAGAATATAGTAGTGCATAAAATAAATAAATAAATAGTCCAGTCTAGTTCTCAGGAGCATAGCTGAAACTTCATGGGCTCTGTTGCAAGAGTTCAGCTTGGCCCCCTCCTTTCCTCAGTGCTGGTGCACCTTCCTTTCTGGTGCCCGAGGCAAAAATTTTAACCTAAACCCTTCCCTCCAGTCGTACTGTGAAAGGGGTTGTCCTCTTTTTACTACTGATAATGACCTATCTTCAGGATAGGTCAACAATATCAGACACCAGGCATCCCACCGATCAGCTGTTTGAAGAGAAAGCAGCGCTTATATGAGAGATGCTTTCTCTGTTCTATTTTCCTGCTCTCCACAGCATTTGCAGTGATGATCAGGTAAACAGAGCAGAGAAGGCAGCGTTCGTACAAAAAAAAAAAGCGGACAACCCCTTTAAAGAGATGCTTGGAAAACATTAAATACAGCCAGGGGCGTAACTAGAGTTCTATGGGCCCCAGGGCAAACTTTGAATTGGGGCCCCCCTTGCGATCCTCCGCCCCCCAGTACCCACAAGCATCTGCCCCTACCCATACCCTCCCCCCTTTGTATGAAGCCATACATAAAAAAATAATAATACTCTAGTCACTAGATTTTTTATTTATTTTTTAATGCATGGCACACACTGGCTTCATATGAGGGATGGGGGGGGAGATGAATGATGATCAGTGGTGCCGTGCGGCAGTGTGTCTGAATTTAGAAAGAGGGGCCCAAGCCGGCAATATGAGGGCAGCCAGGGGCAGCAAATAATGAGGGGGCAAAATGAAAATGAAATGCTCTGTGGGCAAAAAAATCTAAATATATAGAGGGAATGGGGGCAAAATGAAATATAGTGAGACTCTTACTATATTTCATTTTGCCCCGCCCACTCCCTCTATACATTTGTATTTTTGCCCACAGAGTATTTCATGTTCATTTGCCCCCGGGCTCCTGATTATTTGCTGCCCTATTATGGCCGGTCCGGGCCCTTCAGACACACTGCCCCACGGCACCACTGATCATCATTCATGTCCCCCCTCCGTATGAAGCCGGATGCAGGTGTGTGGCATTTTTTACATGAAAAAAAAAAAAAAAAAGACTACCTACTCTTGTTTGTCCGGCTCTCCTCACTTGAGGGCTGAGGCGGCCGGCGGGCTCGTCATTCCTGGCTGCTGTGATCCCGCGAGACCTGCCGCAGAGGTCGCAGGTCTCACGCTGACAAGTAAGCGCAGTGCAGCCACACAAAATATAGGGAGGGCCCGCCACTTGCGGGGCCCGCTTTACTCCATCTCTCTTGGGGCGCGGTCGCAATTACGACCGCTGCGACCCTTATAGCTACACCACTGCATACAGCTGTACAGAACATACAGGGTAATATAGCCCCACATATGTACCTCTTACATCCAGTGACGTCTCCTCTGATGTACATATTCTCTTTCTTTTTCTTCTCCTGTCAGAACAGACTGCCATGGTGACTTCTTTCAGCTGCACCTCTTCTCTGCAGAGTTTAACAAACAGACATCTTATTTTCCTACTTTTTCATCCTCCTCCTCACCTTCTCAACACCCCATCCTCCCACCCCCAATACTATGTCCGCTGTGCCCCCCAATACTATCCTGCAGAAACAGTCCCCCTGAAAATTCTGGTACCACACAGATGCGCCAGTACAAAAACACCCCTTTATATTGTGCGCCAGTACAAAAAATACCACTTACCTTTCAGCTAAGAACCCCATTTAACACCCTGAGACCCCCCATTCCAGACGAGACCCCCTTTAGACCTCTATGTCAGACCCTGACCCAATATCAGACCTCAGATAAGACCCCCATTCGACCTCCAGACCCCCGTATCAGACTTCCAGACCCTCATGTAAGACCTCAGACCAGACCTCCAGGCCCCCATATCAGACCTCCAGACTCACATATCAGAACAGACCTCCAGACCTCCATATCAGACCTCAGACCAGACCTCCAGACCCCCATATCAGACCTCAGACTAGAGCTCCAGAGCCCCATTACACTTCAGACCAGACCTCCAGACTCCCACTAGACCTCCAAACCCCCAATCAGACCTCATTGGACCTCCAGACCTCCATTAGACCTCCAAACCCTCAATCAGATCCCCATTAGACCTCCAGATCCCCAATCAGACCCCCATTATACCTCCAGACCCCCAATCAGACCTCCATACCCCCCCCATTAGACCTCTCCAGATCCCCAGTCAGACCTCTAGACCCCCAGTCAGATCTCCAGACCACCCATTAGACCACTCCAGACCCCCAGGCAGACCTCCAGACCGCCATTAGACCTCTCCAGACCCCCAATCAGACCTTCAGACATCCCATTAGACCTCTCCAGACCAACAGTTAGACCTCTCCAGGCCTCTAGTCAGACCTCCAGACCCCTCATTAGACCATTCAGACCCCCATATCAGACCTCAGATCAGACTGTAAAATAATAAAGTAACTTACCTCTCCTGTCGCCTCTCTCCCTTTCCTGGCTCTCTTCTCAGGGCCCCACGCTGTAGTCACCTGACCTCCTGCAGCGTCAGGTCAGAGTGCGCTCTGTACGTCCTGATGCGAAATCTAGAAGGTGGGGGCACATCAAGATTAAAATAAGAGTGCCGACACACTGTATGAAACGTTCAATATAATCCAAAAGAGAAAAAGAATACCGAGATATGAGCCGCACATCTAAATAGTATCAAATTTATTCAAGACAACAGACACAACAAATTAAAATCATTGTATACAATAAATCATGGCTGTGTGGACCAGATATGTACCGCACGCCACCCTGACTCTACCACAAAACCATAAACATCCTCCCACATGAATAAATAAGAATCAATTAAAGTGCATAAAATCCATCAACATGAATGATATAGGTGGAATACTTATCATAGAAGTAGCATGGTGGGAGTATACGTGGTGGTTGGGGAGAAAAAAGCCCAACGCGTATCGGCAGGCTCTGCTGGCTTCCTCAGGGGTGCCTGTGTACATCCTGACAATGCAGGCAGCCAGTACACAGCAGCGCGGGCCCTGAGAAGAGCCAGCAGGAGGTGGGGTAAGTACAGTGCTCACAGCGCTTCACTCCCCTGCCTCCTGCAAACTAGTGAGCGCTTCCATTATATCCTATGGGCCCCATGGCTTAGGGGCTGGTCGCAACTGCGACCGCTGCGGCCCCTATAGTTACGCCAGTACTAGATTTAGTTAATTAACACAAGGTTAAAGGGGTTTTATAAGTTCACAAAGATGGGGCAAAGGGGACGAAATGTAATACAATAACAGTAGAATCATTATTTACATTCCAGTGACTTTAGATATATCAAAAATGGGTTAAAATGCACTTGTGACCCCTGAGGTGTGTGCAGACTATATTTACGTCAGACATAATTTCAAAATCTACAATAAAAAAGTGGCATTTCTAGTTTGGCTTTTCCAATTTTAGAGTGACTATTGCGATGATAGGGGGCAGCGCATGAGCACACAAATCTTTCCTAGCACCTTTTGCTACATAAGGCATCTTTCTCTATGGGAAGGTGCCTGAGCAACAAGCTCTAAAGGTGTGCTGTTTATACACTTGTCTACCCATTTACTGACTTCTGCAAGTTTCCTATATTTAATCCATTCACTGCCTGAACTGACTTTTGACTGATCTCCATTCTGACCCTGAGCTGTCCTCCCTGACTTCGGACTGTATTTTTAGATCGCACAAACTCTGTCTGCTCTGAACTCAGACTGTCCCTGACTATGGTTTAGCCTGATCCATTGGTGTTCTACACCAGTGTCTCTTGACCATGGTGGGTCAGCAGTGAATTGAACAGGACTACTCCAAAAGGTGGGTCCCCAGCAGTGGAATCCAGATCACGGTGGTGTCTTCCCCTTTAAGGGTAATGACAAGGGGGGCGGGGTCACTTAGATAATTCCCTTAGGAGGAGTCCCAAGCCAAATCTGTTTAAGTGATAAAGCAGATCCACATCTGCATTGTAACAACTACAACCAAGTAAACAAAGGGTGTGATTTTGCCCATAACGTCCAATCAGATTTCACCTTACATTTTCCAAAGCAGCTGTGAAAAATAAAAAGTGGAATCTAGGTGGTTGCTATGGGCAATGAAGCCAGTTTTCCTTTACACCAGTTTAGATAAATCTCCCCCAAAGACTCCTGTAGAGCACCAAACGTGGTAGGGAATATGCCTAGTCACTGGTGGTCAGTGGAACAATGGAAAGCTCCTGGGTCTAGTCACTGATGTTTCTGTGGCACTTTGGCCAGGGCAAGGTTTCATAATATATATGTGTCCCTGTGATTCTAATCAGACCATGGTGATCCAGCAATACTTCATCCATTGTTTTCTTACACAGTCATATATGACGCATACATTCTGCTTATTGTCCCTTGCTTCCCAATGGTGCTGTTTGACATAGCAGTACTGGCGATCCAGTGACTAGTCATCTTATTTCTGGAATTAGGATCCATTAATGGCTAATATACTACTTCTCTTTAAAGCCTCCACAAACTGAAATGCCTCTCTAGCCTTCTATATTCTGATATACAGCCTTCTATGCTTTTATTTAAGGTGTTCTTTAGGAGTGGTAGCTGTTTTTGAAAGAATCCACTGTTCTTGGAATAAAATACTCTTATATTAGAGGGAAGGTTGTTAATAATTTTGGCGTTTATCGAATACTGTGTTTGATCATATAGAACGCGTTGGTAGCTCCACAACGCAGCTCTACTTTTAGAATTAGCATTTATTTAATTTTCATCAAATTTGTTTAACAGAACAACATGGAGCAAATGAACCGGTGAAGAGTCAGCCATGGTCTGGTGGAGCGGTGTCCCCAATGACACCAGCACCAATACCATGCTCTGTACAAGGACTGGAATACCTCAGCCAGGTAATTGTTTCTTATATCAGTCGTTTTTATCTGAACTTGAAGACAAGGGCACCTGTTCTTGAAAGTAGAAGATGGGCTAATTCCATTTGCATGGTACGATAATTTATGACAAATTCACATACTATTTCTCATTATCAAGTGAGAATACATTTTACTACACACAGTCATAGATACAGTCTATAGACTGTATTTTTGGTCTGCTTCCGATACACACTTTTTTGCAAATCAGATGTAGACCCATTTATTTCAATGGGGCTACAAAAATTGTGGAGAGCACACAGTGTTGTGGACTCAGTATTGTTGAAATGGGGCCCACAAAAAGTGTGGCATGCCAACAGACAACTTCCATTTATTGTGGATCTGCACTCTGCTAAATTTCCTTGTGCTTCGTGGTAACAAATCAATTTTCCCTTAAATGACAGTTAAAAAACAAAAAACAAAAAAAACATACCTCCATTTAAGCGCGAAGAGGCCACTGGGGCCATCTTTATTGAAGATCCTGCACTAAATCTCTTGTGCGTTGACATATGACGTAATCACACTGCCGAGCATGATGACGTCATCACACAAGATTTTGCGCAGGATCTTCGATCAGGATGGTCGCAGTGGCCTCTTTGCGCTCAAATGGATAAGGTGAGTATTATTTTTTTATTTTTATGGATTAATCCTTAAAAGGCACTATTATTCTCAGATGCCACGATCAGAGATAACCATGGCATCTGAGGGGTTCAATCATGGGGGCGGTGCAATCGCTGTTCCTCGTCATTGCACCTGCAGGGTAAGGTTGTCTTGTTACTTTACCCTGGGTTCACACCTGAGCGTTCTGAAAGGAGCGCCCTGTATGCGCGATTGTACGGGCGTTTGCAATCGCGCATACAGAGACAAGCGAACGCCCATTGTCGCGCGTTCCCGAAAGTCTATGTACGGGAACGCGCGACAAGACGCCCCAAAGAGGCTCAAGAACTTTTCTGAGCGTAGGGCGTTTTTCAGCGCGTTCAAACGCGCTGTAAAACGCTCAAGTGTGAACCAGGGCCATAGGGAAGCATTGGTTTTCATGTGTTGAGCGTTTTACAGCGCGTTTGAACGCGCTGTAAAACGCTCAGGTGTGAACCCAGCGTTAGTGCATAGTGAGCATGTAATTAAAAAAAAGCAATTAAAGTGGCGGATTTGTTTTTTTTTTTCACCCTGCTAGCATTTGTTTCAGTTTTTTAATACAACTTACGGTAAAATAAATAGTTCCATAAAAAAATACAACTTTTCCCACAAAAAAAGCCCCCATATGGTTATGTGACTAGAATATGTAAAAAGTTATAGAAGTTAGAAGTCGTTTAAAGGGACTTGCTGGACGGTTTTAGGCGCTCCCTAAAAATACATCTTTTTAGGATGACCTATCACATCCCCTGATCTAACTCCTCTCCATATATAGACCATTTGTCATTTCCTGAGCCTGATCCTCCACCGCACCCATGCAGCGCTTCATGTATTGACTGGTGACTGCCTCATGCAACTGTATATCTACTCACCTATTTTCCTAAAATGGCTGGACCATTGTACAAAACAAGCACTTTTACCTTTTGTGTCACCCCTTTCTCCTCATAGATAGTAAGCTCTTGCGGGCATCGTTCTGGCCGTATATACTCGAGTATAAGCCGACCCGAATATAAGCCGAGGCCCCTAATTTTGCCCCAAACAATTGGGAGAAATTATTGACTCGAGTATAAGACTAGGGTGGGAAATGCAGCAGCTACAATACTGTTATTGCTTTCTTCTGCTCTTGACACAACCTTGAGCTTGAAACCAAGCGTTTTGTTTCGGTCCGGGATTAGAAGTACTGGGTTCCATTCCTAACAGGATAAAAAAAAAGACTTTGAAAAAGAATGCCAACTATGTTTGCATAGAGCAGCCTGTGTTGGGGCTCATACTATACACGCAGTGTTACTGCATGCGCTGCGTTACGGCCGGCGTGCAGGAGAAAAGAAGAGCGGTGATATCAACAGTCATTGGACCACCCACAGAGGCTGCAGAGGATGAGTGGGAGAGACTCCCATCAACTGGGCATTTATTTATTTATTTTCATTTTTTTTTATATTTATCAGGTTGTTTATTTTTATTTTTTTGTTTCCCCCCTCCCTACTTCATACTTGGCCAGTGAGGGGGGGCTGTCCAGGGGGAGGGGAGGCTGTGCAGGGGCCGGTACTTACTGCCGGTGTAAATCTCGCGGTCTGCTCCCAGTGTAAATCTCGCGGCCCGCGTGTCTCGCGAGATTTACACTGGGAGCTTAACAGAGGTGCCGCGCGGACGTGCTGGGAGCTGACCGGAGCAGCTGTAAAGGTAAGTAACAGCTTCTCCTGCCCCCAACATGTCATGGTCTGTATTATGGCAATGTAAGTTGCCATAATACAGACCTAGACTCGAGTATAAGACGAAAATCTGTGCCCAAAAACTTGTCTTATACTCAAGTATATACGGTAATTGTAATTATTGACTTGTCTGTTATGTTATTTATGACTGTTTGTACATGAACCCCTGAAGTGTAAAGCGCTGCTGAATATGTTAGCAGTATACAAATAAAGGTTATTATTATTTTAGTGCGAGAGCTGTGTTTTGTGCAATTCTAACTGTTTGTTTGAAAGCTGTAATTACCCTGCCCCACCACTACAGTGTGGGTCAATATAACAAAACTTTAACCCTGGGTTCACACCTGAGCAATTTACAGCGCGTTCAAACGCGCTGTAAAACGCTTAAGACATGAAAACCAATGCTTCCCTATGGGAAGGGTTCACACCTGGGCGTTTTACAGCGCGTACGAACGCGCTGTAAAACGCCCGACGCTCAAACAAGTACTTGAGCTTCTTTGGGGCGTTTTGACGCGCGTTTGTGGCCATAGGACACTGCAGTCAATGACACAAACGCGCGTCAAACGCGCGTTTACTATTACAAAAAACGCGCATAAAAACGCGCGACAAAAACGCGCGTAAAACGCGCGTTTGAGGAACGCTCAGGTGTGAACCCAGGGTAATACCCCTCTGAGCTTTGTCCCATACAAGTGAGGGAAATTTGCTTTAAATTCTACAATCCTGTAACCCTATATGTCAACCTTGCTTTGCAGGCATCCCAAATGCTAGTGCAACTTAAACTTAAATGTATGCAGGGTAAGTACTTTTTTCTGGACCGTATTTATTTCTTCGAAAGGTAGAGACTATTATTACCTTTGAAACCATATATTTGTAATTTTCACATCTTTGGGGTACATGCATATTGTTATTAATTAACTTTTATTAACCTTCTCCCGACCGCCTAAAGCAGGGATGCGTCCTGCGGGCGGCCGGGTTATTCCTCCTTGACGCCTCAGTGCATCATCCCGCAAGAGCCGAGATTTCCTGTGAACGGGCGCGCGTTCACAGCGACGCGCGGCTGACAAGTTAATCTACAGCCTGCCAGCAGCGATCATTCGCTGGCAGGCTGTAGATTCGATTTTTTTTAACCCTAAAAAAGTATATTAGACGCTGTTTTGTTAACAGCATCTAATATACCTGCTACCTGGTCCTCTGGTGGTCCCTTTTGCTTGGTCCCACACTACACTACACTCCCCCCTGTCACTTATTAACCCCTGATCACCCCATATAGACTCCCTGATCACCCCCTGTCATTGATCACCCCCTGTAAGGCTCCATTCAGACAACCTTATGTGTTTTGCGGATCGGATCGGATCCAAAAAATTGTGGACAAGAATAGGACATGTTCTATAGGCGCTACAAAAAACGCAGTGTTCGCCCTATCAGGCCTGATCTTGTGCGCACACTTGCGTTCAGTCCGCCACACCGCAGTGACAGATTTTTTTTTTTCTGATCACTGCAAAAACACAGTAAAATCGCTGTGGCGCTATAAAGATCAATTTTGAGGGGCATGGCGAGTTCATAGAAGATTTTTTTTTTGGCATAAGTTAGTGGAAATTGATATATTTTTTGTTTTTTCTTTTTTTTCTTACAAAGTCACATTTTCCACTAACTTGTGACAAAAAATCTTAAAATCTTACATGAACTCACCATACCCCTCACAGAATCCAAATGCGTAAAAATGCCCTGTGAAATCCTAAAGGTACTCATTGGAATTAGGGCCCCTTTGCACATCTTGGCTGCAAAAAAGTGTCACACATGTGGTATCGCCGTACTCAGGAGAAGTAGGGCAATGTGTTTTGGGGTGTATTTTTACATATACCCATACTGTGTGTGAGAAATATCTCTGTAAATGACAACTTTTTTCATTTTTTTTATACAAAGTTGTCAATTTACTGAGATATTTCTCTCACCCAGCATGGGTATATGTAAAAATACACCCCAAAACACATTGCCCTACTTCTCCTGTCTCATGGACGTGTAGAATCACATGACCTTCTATCTCCTGTCATTGTATGGTCGAGAACTGCCTGCTATAGAGGGAGAAACTATTTCTAAACCAGGGGGACTGACTTTCCGCCACAAGAAAATTTGGTTATCTATTGGTCTACTGCCCTTTATGTGGTTACTTTCTCATGTAACTCAAAAATGCTTGCTGTCTGTAGCTATAAATATTGCTAAGTAAGCAGTCATAATCTTTTATCCATGTATAATGTGTTAATATTTCTATTCAGTCTGTAGGCAAATCGTATATGAGATAAAGAACAGCATGGGCCAAAAAGTGTACACCATCACTGAAGACTATAATTGCGCTTGCCAATACTTCTGTTTAGGAAATAGATCCATTACCGGGAGGATTTGTGATAATACAGGAAATCTTGTTATGGAAGTCTACAAACCTTTCCAATTATTTACTTTATGTTGCAATCCAAAAGTATGTATGACTTAATCTACATAACCTGTATATTTGAAATGAGACTTTGACTTAAAGGGATTATCCAGAAATTGATAATGATAACCTATCCTCAGGATTGGTCGCCATTATTCCATCGGCAGGTGCCCAAGTCCCGGCACCCCAACCAATAAGCTGTTTTAGGGAGCTACTCGCCTCACCGAAGCTGTGGTGAACATTGCGGGCTCCAGCAGCTTTCCAAGCACAGCACTGTACATTGTATAGTGCTGTGATTGATATTGCAGCTCAGCCTCATTGACTTTAATGGGGCTGAGCTGCATCTAGGCCATGTGACCGATGTACGATGATGTCACTGGCCTAGGAATCTTCTAACTCCCATAATCTCCACCGAACTAATATGATGACCTATACAGAGGATAGGTCATCAGTATAAATTCAAGGATAACCCCTTTAAAACTTCAAATTTGTGTTGTTTTTAAGAAAATATGATTTCTCTTGAAAGTTTTGATGCCTTCGTAAACCTCTTGGGGAGGATATGCAAACATATAGAAGTCAATATCAGAGAGGTTGTCTCTTGAATAAATATCTTATATTATACAGCTCTGTAAAAAATTGCACAAAAATATGCTTTTAATTAGATTCTAAAAAAATACTCATATGTCTAGGTATTGCTGTTACACATTTGTTATGGTGCACCTAGTGTTTGTCTGATTGCTTCTCAGTGTGTCTACAGTACCTAATCTGTTCTTTGCTGGTGGAAAAAAATCAAATTTAGTGTACTGGTTCTTATTGGCTGGCCTGCATAAAAGAAATAGTCATTCAGCTGCTAAGTGCAATAGGATCTGGATGGTGAAGGTAAAATAATGAATAGGTGTGTCCATCCCCAGTGAACACATTAGATGGATGTTCTAAAAAGGGAAAAGAAAAAACACCAAAAACCAAACCACCTACCTAAAAATTTTTGTACAGTGGGGCACGCATGCCCAGTAGCTCATTCATACTTTATGGCAGTAGAGTCATTCCTTTTCATGTGCAGAACAACCAGTCGCTACAACCTACATCTTTTCACCGAGGCAGGGCGCATCAGTTGGATGTTCGATAAAGGAACACCAGGAATGCCATAAAAAGTATGTAACAGGAATAGACACATGGACATTTTTTAAAAATGAATACAGCTGCAATAATTGCTATGTTTTGTGAGATCTCACAGAGAAATGTAAAAAGTCATGGGACAAACCCTCTAATGGATGCTATACAACCATGACCCATCTTAGTTTGACACGGTAAGCTGCTTTGTCATAAAGTTTATAGGGAACCTGTCACGTTGAACATCTGTAGGCTGCATATTATAGAGCAGGAGGGGGTAACCAGATTGAAATCTACCATTTTGGGAATAGATTTAGTAATACTTATATTTAAGTCATTTACATTCCTGCTCTTTCTAACCTTAGAAATGCATATACCCAATCATTGGCCTGAAAATTATAGTAGGGGCTTCACATTCTCACTGAATTATGTCATAAATCTCTCTTGAGAGACCAAGATGTGCTACCTGCTCATATACCATCCCATATGTTTTTTAATAATGTGTGATGGATTCTAAAGCAGTGTGAGGTGGGCAGAGGATTCGTTTTCATGAAATAGTAATTGACCTGTAGCAAACTATCTGAAAAGCCATGGCAATTACAAGCTAAAGACACAATTTGGGTGGCAAAGATCTAGTTTTAAAATATTTATATTTTATGGTGTAAGAAGACTGGACATATGTTTTTCTATGTATTATAAACCACAATTTAGACTTTCTTTAATAAATCACTGGACTGAAGACTACACTTAAAGGGGTTGTTAAAGATTTTAGATTTTATTTTATTTTGGAACCAAATTTACCTCCCCCCCCCCCCCCCCCCCCCGACTGGACCTGTAAAATGAAACTTACTTACCTGCTTCCCACTACTGGTTCCCCAGTCCTTCTTCTCCAGGTCTGTGAAGCTCCACTCGGTTTTTATGCTAAAACCAACATCCGGTTTGACATTGCCACTGCCGATCACTGGTCATGGAGGAGACTAGATCCCCTTATCCCCTTGCTTCATGCAACTATTTTTCATGACGTAAGGGGAGTTGGTCACCGCCACAGCTAGTGATTGGCTGCAGCAATTTCAAACCAGTTGTTATCAAGGGAGTTTAGCGGAGCGTCACAGGCCTGGAGAAGAAGGAGCAGCGAGCCAGCGCCGGGAAGTTTCTCTTTACAGATGAGGCTAAGTTGGGGGTTTGCCAACTCTATTCATAACCCTTTTAAAGTGTACCTGTCGTTTCAGTTTATTTTCAATATAGTGTAGGGACAGGGATGTTAAACAGTTGTGTAATCTACTTTATTAGAGAAGGATGTTTCATTGTACTAGAAAGCAGGATCTAAAAAGTTTTCTTAGCAAAGCTTTCGCTAGGTTTTATTAAGGAGAGTCTGTCTTAAAGGAGTATTACCATCACAGACAATGGGGGCATATCGCTAGGATATGCCCGCATTGTCTGATAGGTGCGGGTCCCACCTCTTGGATCCGCACCTATAATGAGAACAGAGTGGGAAAAAGAACGGAGGGTGCACTGTGCATGGGTAGCCACCCTCTATTCATTTCTATGGGGCTGCCAAAAATAGCCAAGCGATGGTTCGGCTATTTCCATCTGCCCCATAGAAATGAATGGGAGCAGGGGCTGCACTTGCGCGGTGCGCTCCCATTCACGTATATGGGAGCAGTTTTTGGTGGTGGACGGACCCTGGGAAAACCGGGGTCCTCCAGCCACAGCTCTCCCTGCTCCATTCTCGTTGTAGGTGCGGGTCCCAGAGGTGGGACACGAACCAATCAGACAATGGGGGCATATCCTACGATATGCCCCCATTGTCTGTGATTGAAATGCCCCTTTAAGTCTTCTGTTCTACTGAGCACTGAATATGCCTGTGTGTAAGGGCCTCCAGCCTGCCTCTTGTCAGTACCCCACATGTGCCCTATCTCTGGCCATCACCTGACTTGTTACAAACAGGCGTCTTCAGCTCTCGGTTCTGTTTCTCCTTTGCAACTTAGTGAGAGCATCACTAAGAAGACTCTTTACACCGTGTTTTCGAATGCAAAGAAACATCTTTCCCTAATGAAGTATATTACAAAAATATTTAACATGCCTGTCCCTACACTATATCAAAAATAAACTGAAACGACAGGTACACTTTAAATATGGAATACTTGTGTATATTTTGTCATCCTAAAAATACCACCTTACCTGGAGAAGGAGGGCGGCTAACAGTATTATTTATGCTTGTTTTATTGTTTTTCTAAAGACTGAAGTGAGAATGGCATCTGGGGTACCAATGGCCTATATAGTTAGAGGATTATTTCCATGTACAGTGACATTTAAAATTCTGAATGAAAATGGTGATGAAGTGCTGCAAATATCTCCACTACATAGCAACTTCTTTGAGAAGAAATTTAAGGTAATTTTTAATATCTTATTTTACATTAAATATATTTATATGTACCCTCATGAACATATCTCTTCATCTCTTACCGTGCATGGTCTCCTGGCTGGATGCTATAGCAGTCACTCAGATCACAGGGGAGGGCCTGTGAAGCAGGTCAATGTAGAGGACACTTCCAGGGGCAGACTGGGAACTGAAAGTGGCCCTGGAAAAAAAAAACTAAAAGTGGCCCCATTTTTTAGGCATGTCCAAATTAACAGAAGGCAGGGCAACACAAGTAGGTGGGGTCAACAATACCATAGTGCAAAATACCACCCCAGCAGAACCAACTAACAGTGCAGCACAATATATTGCCCCAAAAGCTGGCCCTCTGTGGTGGCCATCAATAGCTACCATAATCTGTTCCCCTCCTCCAGTTGTCTATGGAGCAGGGGTGTCAGGTGGGGAGGTGAGGGCCACATCAGTTGAATTCAGGAGGGCACGTGTGGTTGCTAGCTGGGTAAGTGAGTACCTGATTCTCACAGCGTTAATTACTGTTGAGAGTTCATTATGTACCCGGTCAGCGGCAGAGAGGAGGACTTGGGTGGTCCCCTGGGGCATCGGCCCACCGTGAAATTTTGCTGTAGGGTCTATGGCCAATCCGCCCATTAACACTGCACTGTGCAGCCCTGACTCCTGGACACATGCAGGAGCAGAATCTAGCAGAATAAATCTTAATCACACTACTCCTAATGATTAAAGCTCCAGAAAAGGTATGTTTGACCTGGTCTCCCCAGCCCAGTGGTCAAAACTGCTAACACCTTTAAAGGGATTGCCCCAGGAACCAAAGTGGCAATTCAATTATCGTTTATAGAAAATGAACTATTTCAGTAAACGGAATTATTTAAAAAAAATGTATCTTGTTCAAGATATAGCAAATTTTACTTACTTTGGCACCCCCTGCTGTTTGGACTGCAATGCTCTTTGAAAATCAAGAGATTCTAGTGGACATGCATGTGCAAATAGAATTTATATGCAGCTGGATCTACAGAGCAGCGTATTGATCACAAAGTGTTCTGTGCCTGCGAATTGTTCTCAGCATACTAACTGGTTCTCAGCAAGAAATCCCAGTGAGCAGAATGCTTCATATAGCTTTCTCACAGTATAAAGAGCATTCATGCCCATGAACAGCATTCCGCTCTAATCTTGCTTGACACACGATATCCTACTGACAGTACCAATATTCTTGCACATTTTTGCTGTTTCTCACCTCCACACAGTCAAAGTTGCTCTAATTCAGTCACCCTATAGACTCATATTCCACCTCTACATGTCTCACACCATACACATAGGGGTGTGATCGGTCACCTAATGTTGATCCTGCTACATCAAGTCCCAAACCGGTTAGCATGATTGGTCAGCTCTCCTCCTTTTTCCTCTAGTGATCTACTTTGACCCCCTCCCCCCTTTCAAGCCATTTTGCCATCACAGAAACACTAAATAACCTACAACAACCTCACTATTTCTATCAAACAATCTAGAAAAAAAATCCCATGGATCCAATACAATTACTACCAACACCAAAAAATGCCAAGGGGACTACACCATATAAAAAGTATTACAATCTTTATTAGTCAAAAAGATAATAGATGAATCAGAGGACAGAAAGAGACAGGATGAAAAATAGATACAGCGAACATAGCAAGGGGCCTAATACCTGATAAAGTGATCTGTGTCGATTCTTGCTATGTTTGCGGTATCTATTTTTTGTATCTGTCTCTTTCTGTCCTCTGATTCATCTATTATCTTTTTGACTAATAAAGATTGTAATACTTTTTATATGGTGTAGTCCCATTGGCCTTTTTTGGTGTTTATAGTAATGACATAAACACTGCCTGACTTCCAAGTTCCTGTAGAAAATCAAAGGCAATTAATCATCAAGACTATAGAATGGACAAATAACAGACTTGACACAATGTAATGTTTTATTGTTATTGATATGAATAAAATATTTATTAGAGATCCCAACTAAAAAAAGATTGCCCAGGACTAGAAAAGATGTCTGCTTTCTTCCAAAAACAGCACCACATGTGTCCACAGGTTGTATCTAGTATTAATGCTCAGCCTCTTTCACTTCAATGGAGCTGAGCAGCAATACCGGATTGGCATTTTCTCACTCCCATCAATAGAAATGACTAGTCTCATCTTCAGTGGAGATCACAATAGGACATGTTCTGTAATTTGTGGAAAGGAGACACAGATCTGCAAAAAATACAGATATGTGCATGGTCCCATAGAAATGAATGTGTCAGTATGCTGTCCACAAAAATGTGGATATGGATGAAAAATATGGTCATAAACGTAGGACTAAAAGTACATCTAAAAGCCTGAAGTTTCACTTTTATCATAGACAGAGAACTGTCTCACCCAAGGGACAGCAACTTCCTGCATTCCAGCTGCTCTAGAGCTACAATTCCCCGAATGCTACATTCATTTCTGTGGAAGTTATGAGAAAAGCTGAGCAACTTGTATGCTGAAAGTAATGTAAGTTGTGTAATTTCACAACAGATGACGTGCCAAAGGTTGATGCACATATATGCACAACATTATTTGGATAGACATAACTGGCATGGTGCGGTGACATATCTGTCCTAATATTATAGCAGCATTGTATTAGGAATATAAACACAATTTTTTAGGAAAATAAAATGTGTCAGAGCTCCTAACTGTAGCCTGCATATAAGTGTGGCTGATTGTAATGGTTAAGCTCACGCAATGCAATCTGATGACCCCTAAACCCCCTAATAATTCACAAAGGCAAATTATAGTAATATATAGGGTCCAGATTTGATTGTACTGGAACCAACAGCAAATGGAACAAGTCACACTTCAGTAGTGGTATGTAGTGATGGAGAAACATCGGCCGGGATGATTCGCAAACGCGATCAAATGTTCGCAAACCACAAGTTCGCGGCAGGCCCCATTCATTGTAATGGCAGGCGAACCTGAAAAACCTTCAGGTCATATTTGCAACCATTAAATACTTACTAGAAGAGCACAAATTGTCCCACAACATGGACAGTGACATACCAGAGGGGGATCAATGGCAAAAATTCCCACAAAAAATATGTATTTTAATCAGGGGGCATTTTTATGCGTTTTAAAAGGGAAACTGTCAAAAATGTGGCCTGCTGGAGCCTAGAAAAAAATTATTTTAGGCCACAGGAGTACAGGCCCCAAACATTAGGCATTCACTGGACAGAAAACATCAAGTTATTATGTGGCTGGAGGTATATTAGACGGTCATTGGATAACAATTTTACTTCAGGCCAGTGGAGTATAGGCCCCAAAAATTATTCATTCAATGTACAGAAAAGAACAATTGATAATGTGGCTGGAGGTATATTAGTCATTGGATAACAATTTTACTGCAGGCCAGGAAAAATACATGTCAAATACATACGTTTTAAAGAAAAAAAATATATAAAATTAAATTAAAATCATGGCTAACAAAATCCCCCCTCTTGAAAAACCCCAAATGATAATAGTTGAAATTCGATAACATGTGGTCGTCACAGGTGTTAAATTCCTCCGAGGTCCCAAACATTAGGCATTCACCGGACAGAAAAGGCCTTTTATGCCACTGTATTTACATAAGACAGGCACCAATATTTGTTCTGGGTGGTGGTGGATATGTGTGGGCTGGCATGAGGAAATTCAATTAAACGTGGTCGTCACAGGTGTTTAATTCCTCCGAGATCCATGCCTCATTAATTTTTTGAAATGTGAGGTAGTCCACACTGTCGTGAGCTAGACGAGTGCGCTTATCAGTCATGATCCCCCCTGCTGCGCTGAACGTCCTTTCAGACAGGACACTCGAGGGGCAAGTGTCACGGCGGTCGAGCACTCAGACACACAGATAAACCAACAACCAGGCTCTAGGCGAGAAGCAGGGGAAGGGTCACCTCCTAGCTAATCCCTGACCTCTCTCCCTGCACTGCTCAGCCCACATTCAGACCTTGGTGGTAGGAATGATGTGTCCCCGTGCCTGGGCTAAAACATCCTAGATTTCCTGAGATGGTGAAAAGGGGAAATAGGAGCAGCCTGCTCGCACAGAACCTGGATGGGAGAGATGACACAAACACAACCTAGACAGCAAACAACAAAAACTGAAACTACACTTATCTTTTCTGAGCTGGAACAGACAACCTTCCTTCCTTGCTTCCAAGGCCAGACTGATTTCTATAACCCACCCAGAGCACTGGAATTGAGAGCCATTTAAACTAATTACCCCACCCAGTGCACCTGATGGGAGGCAGATCCAGCACGACTCCAAAACAAAACACTAAACACGTGCTGCTATTCTGGCCAACCTCCACACATAGTCAGAGCAGGGCATGACAGCAAGCCAAGAGTTCCAAGGCAAAATTGTGCCAGCTCTGGCCACAGGTCAAGACTGAACAGCCAGTAGTCAAGGGGTACCTTACGTCTCAGAGCATCGCGTCCACATCGGCCGTTAACCTGATGTAGTCGGACACCTGTCGGTCTAGGCGTTCCCTGAGGCTGGATCCGGAGGCCGGCTGTCGATGGATTGGCTGCAAGAATGATCTCATATCCGAAGTGACCAACACATCTTCAAACCGCCTTCTTCTTGCATACGCGGTATGATTGGTACCCACAACTGTTTCTCTGTGGGTGGAAATTCCTCTGCCAACGCCTGCAACAGCAGAATGCAGCATCTCTCAAAGCAAGGCCTGGAAATTCTGCATTCTGACAGCCCTCTGTGATTCTGGTGACATGTCTGTCATTTTGTGTTTGTACTGGGGGTCTAAGTACATTGTCACCCAGTACGGGTCCTTGCTCTTTATGCTTTTTAAAAGGGGGTCCCTCTTCAAACACTGGACCATGAAATTCCCCATTTGCACTAAATTAGAAGTGGTGGAGCAGCCTGACTCCTGCTCATCGCCCAGTAGAATGTTGTCCTCAGTCTCCTCCACCCATCCACAGACAGCACCAGGGATCCCAGAAAAGTTTAAAGCCTGCTCTTCTTGCTCCTTCTCCTCCTCCTCCCTCCAGGCACCATCCTCTGTCTCGTCCTCAGACTTCTGCTGACTTGTCTCAGATGGAGTAGCCCCCACTGGGAATTCATCCAGCATTGCGACTTCCTCATCTTCCTGCTCTTGCTCCTCGACGGCTTGATTTATGAAACGACGCAATGCACGCTCCAGAAAGAAGGCGTAAGGTACGATGTCACTGATGGTGCCCTGGCTGCGACTGACCAGTTGGGTGAACTCATCAATTGGCCGCAGAAGTCTGCATGCGTCGTGCATGAGCAGCCACTGGCGCAGTGAAAAAAAATAACTCCCCAAAACCTGTCCTGCCACAGAGTTTGTACAGGTAGTCGTTAACGGCACCTTTATGCTGGAGCAGCCCATAATGCATAGAGTTCCAGGGAGTCGGGCAGTCATAAATCAGACATCTGACGAGCAAGTGGTGTCGCCACTGAACGTCAGCAAGGCGAGCCATGGCTGTGTAAGATCTTCTAAAATGGCCACAAATTTTCCTGGCCTGCCGCAAGGCATCCTGGACCCCCGGGGTATTTGACAACGAATCGCTGCACGTCTAAGTTCAGGACGTGTCATTTTGCCCTGTTTAAGCGCACTCAGCAGATTGGGACCGTTGTCGCACACCACTTTACCAACTGTCAAATTGAGCGGCCTGTGACAGCAGAGCTGAAAGGAGTGCAGGACCGGTGTGGCTTTTGGCTTCCAGGCACAACAGCCGCAGCACAGCATGGCAATGTCTCACCTGGCACATTGAATAGCTTCTGGGGAACTGGGGGGGTGCAGCAGAAGAGGCTGTAGCAGTGGAAAAGGAGGAGACAGCAGAGGAGGAGATGGAGGATGGGGTAGGAGGAGAGAAGAAGAGGCAGGCCTGCATGCAATCCATGGCGGTAACACCAAATCCACACGGGTGCCACGGGTTGCATGCTTGACAGCCATCAGAAGGTTCACCCAGTGGGCAGTAAAAGTTATGTACCTTCCCTGCTCGTGTTTGCTAGACCACGTGTCTGTAGTCAGATGTATCTTTGCACCCATACTGTGTGCCAGAGATACATTCACTTGGCGCTGAACATGGCCATATAGCTTTTGGATGCCCTTCTGGGAGAAATATTTCCTTCCGGGGACCTTCCATTGTGGTGTGCCAATGGCCACATGTTTTCTAAAGGCCTCCAAGTCCAACAGTTTATATGGCAGTAGTTGGTGGGCTAGCAGCTCCGACAAGCCGTGATCAGCCATTGGGCAAGAGGGTTATCCGGTGTCATCAACTTTTTGCGTTCAAACATTTGGGCCATGGAAGCCTGCCTTTTGCTAGATGAACGCGATGACGGCACGGTGGAAGGTGGAGTGGAGAACAAATGGGAGGAGAGAGGAGAAGGAGAAGAGGCAGGACGTGGAGCACCGGGAGTGTGGCTTTGTGGGTTCTTAAGGTGTTGCTCCCACTGGGCTCGGTGATGGGAGGCCAGGTGCCTTCTTAAGGCAGTTGTCTCTAGGTGAGTGTTGGACATACCGCAACTTATGCGTTGACAGCACAGGCTGCAGATGGCAACACTATTGTCCGCAGCTGACACATTAAAAAAAGCCCACACTGCGGAGCCATGTGCTGGCGTACTGGGAGCGCCAGATGTGACCGTGCATGGTGGATGGCTCGTTCCAGATACATTTGCAGTCTGCTTTTTGCCTCCTGTGCACTGCGAGTTCTGCCTGCTTCTTCTCCTCCTCCTCCTCCCTATCTGCTGCTCCATCTTTCCCTCTGAACTCTCCTCCTATTCCTCTCTTGTGGGCACCCACTTGACGTCCATCGACACGTCATCATCGTCAACTTCACCACCACTGACATGAGAGATCTTGGAGTAGGCAGCAACAGTGGGGACCACCCTCCTTGGGCTGATCTGGGTACTGTTGTTAGACGGCTGGGTGGTGGCCGCTACTACCTCCTCTTCCTCATCCGATGCCAAGAATGGCTGCACATTGGTAAGGTCTGGGAATAGATTGGAAAATAATTCCTCTGACTCAAGTGGAGGGGCTATGGTGGTGGTTGTGGTGGTGTCTTTGGGGGAGCACATAGCAGAGAGTGAGAAGGGTGCTGATACAGAGGATGAGGAGGGTGCAGAAGCAGAAGGCTGAGTGAGCCACTCAACCAACTTTGGTGCGTCCTATGACTTAATCGCACGCACCTTCCCCAAATTCCCACTTAGGCTCTGGCCTGGTGCACCTGCCCGACCCTTACCAGCCCTGCGGAATGGCCTGACTCTTCCTCTGCCTATAATTTTTTAAATGACCCTGTGACAAAGTCCCTATAGAAGAGCAGTATTTGTGGAAGCAGGTAAATAGAACCCCTTAATAAGTATTTGCTGAAAGCAGGTATATCAAACCCCTTAATTAGTTGTTTTTGGGGGGGACAACAGGTATATCATACAAGTTGCAAATAGTTGTTCCAATAGTGTTTGTCCCTCTGTATAGCTGCGGTATCTCAGCAGAACCGCACCCAACTGCTGCATAATACAAATGCACTATATAGAAAGTATATTATAGGTATATCCCACCCCTTCCTCAATAAAAAATTTTGGGGGGCAACTGGTATATCACACCAGTTGCAATTAGTTGTTCCAATAGCGTTTGTCCCTCTTTATAGCTGCGTTATTTTAGCAGAACTGCACACAACTGCTGCATAATACAACTGCACTATATACAGTTGCAAGAAAAAGTATGTGAACCCTTTGGAATTATATGGATTTCTGCACAAATTGGTCATAAAATATGATCTGATCTTCATCTAAGTCGCAGCAATAGACCATCACAGTCTGCTTAAACTAATAACACACAAATAATGAAATGTTACCATGTTTGTATTGGTCTGAGACTATAATTTCCTGTTTCTGGTCTTATCATTAAAATATAACCTTTATTTGTTATTTTATTAATCAATCAATAACCACAAAAATCAAAACATAAAGTTTTAAAAATACATATCGAGGGCTGCTGTATTTTGGACTGAGGGTGTAGTGTATCTGTTTTATTAGCCAATCAGAGAGATATTACTCCATATCTCACTGAGGCTATGTGCAGGCTACTTTCTACTCACACCTATGTTACTACACTTGATGTCTGTAATGTCGTTCAACACCAGACATTCTATCATCCAGCCGCACTTATTTTAGTCAGTCACTCAATAAGGTGTATCTCTGATTGGTATAATACTCTTATCTGTAAATCTCACTGTGGCTTTACAGCCTTGGTAACGGCACTATCCCTCAGATGTGTGTGGTGTCTGCAGATCGCCTCACTGCTTTTCCATTTTATGCCCTGCCACAATTTTTAAAAGTGTTTAAAGACGCAGCTCCCCCAACATGTTTCTTCAGGGGGAATAGAGCCACTATCAACACGAGCGTCTCCTTCCGGGAATACTTTATATCCTTAGGGTGGATCTCACCGTCTGAATCACCTATAGGCATTCCGTCTCGTGTTGAGTGATGTCCTTATGGGCCAATCATATCCTTTCTTTTTTCGCAATCACCGACTTGCTCGGGAGGATCAAAGGGAGGTAGTCTGCGCATGCGTCCGAGAGTTAGAATTTTTCCTTCCTCGGTATACTAATACGCATGCGTTGAGGCTTATGCTGAGTTAATACCCTAAGTCCATCTGCGCATGCGCCAGGACTTATAATTCCCATGTTCTGAAAGATTCATAGATTTTTTATATATATATATAGCTCTTCAAAGCGCGTGCGTAAGAACTTTGAATCTTTCCTATCTATTTATAATTGCGCATGCGTTAGAACTTATACTCGAATCCCGTCCATGTTCTGCTGTTATCTATGCATGCGCTGGAACTTCTCCATCTATTGACAGATGCACATGAGCTCGGTCTTAGAATTTAATTGTATACTTTCAGGGCGCATGCGTATATATTTAAAGTGTGTTAAATATATACACATGCGCCCTGAAAGTATACAATTAAATTCCAAGACCAAGCGCATGTGCATCTGTCAATAGATGGAGACGCGAAAAGTTCTAAGTACGAGCGCAAGCACTCTGAAATATGTATATCTCGAGTAGAGACAGAGTGGATACGGAATGCTGGAAACTCTAAGTTCCAGCGCATGCGTAGATAACAGCAGAACATGGACGGGATTCGAGTAAGTTCTAATGCATGCGCAATTATAAATAGATAGGAAAGATTCAAAGTTCTTACGCACGCGCTTTGAAGATATATATATATATATATATATATATATATAAAAATCTATGAATCTTTCAGAACATGGGAATTATAAGTCCTGGCGCATGCGCAGATGGACTTAGGGTATTAACTCAGCATAATCCTCAACGCATGCGTATTAGTATACCGAGGAAGGAAAAATTCTAAGTCTCGGACGCATGTGCAGACTACCTCCCTTCGATCCTCCCTAGCAAGGCGGTGATTGCGAAAAAAGAAAGGACATGATTGACCCATAAGGACATCACTCAACACGAGACGGAATGCCTATAGGTGATTCAGACGGTGAGATCCACCCTAAGGATATAAAGTATTCCCTGAAGGAGACGCTCATGATGATAGTGGCTCCATTCCCCCTGAAGAAGCCGCAAGAGCGGTAAAACATGTTGGGGGAGCTGCGTCTTTAAATGCTTTTAAGAATTATGGCAGGACATAAAATGGAAAAGCAGTGAGGCGATCTGCAGACGCTGCACACATCTGAGGGATAGTGCCATTACCGAGGCTGTAAAGCCACAGTGAGATTTACAGATAAGAGTATTATACCAATCAGAGATACACCTTATTGAGTGACTGGCTAAAATAAGTGCGGCTGGATGATGGAATGTCTGGTGTCGGACGACATTACAGACATCAAGTGTAGTAACATAGGTGTGAGTAGAAAGTAGCCTGCACATAGCCTCAGTGACATATGGAGTAATATCTCTCTGATTGGCTAATAAAACAGAGACACTACACCCCGAGTCCAAAATACAGTAGCCCTCCATATGTATTTTTAAAACTTTATGTTTTGTTTTTGTGGTTATTGATTGATTAATAAAGTAACAAATAAAGGTTATATTTTAATGATAAGACCAGAAACAGGAAATTATAGTCTCAGACTATTGGAATATTTATGTTGACCTCCTGGGTTTAGTGGGTGCATTTGAACCAGTGCATGTTTGTATTGAACACATCATGTAAACATTCACAGTGCAGGTGTAAAAACTATGTGAACCCCTAGACTAATGACATCTCCAAGAGTAAATTGGAGTGAGGTGTCAGCCAACTGGAGTCCAATCAATGAGATGAGATTGGAGGTGTTGGTTACAGCTGCCCGGCCCTATAAAAAACACACACCAGTTCTGGGTTTGCTTTTCACAAGAAGCATTGCCTGATGTGAATGATGCCTCGCACAAAAGAGCTCTCAGAAGACCTACGATTAAGAATTGTTGACTTGCATAAAGCTGGAAAGGGTTATAAAAGTATCTCCAAAAGCCTTGCTATTCATCAGTCCACGGTAAGACAAATTGTCTATAAATGAAGAAAGTTCAGCACTGCTGCTACTCTCCCTAGGAGTGGCCGTCCTGTAAAGATGACTGCAAGAGCACAGCGCAGACTGCTCAATGAGGTGAAGAAGAATCCTAGAGTGTCAGCTAAAGACTTACAAAAGTCTCTGGCATATGCTAACATCCTTGTTAGTGAAACACTAAACAAGAATGTATTTTATGGAAGGATACCACCGAGAAAGCCACTGCTGTCCAAAAAAAACATTGCTGCACGTTTACAGTTTGCACAAGAGCACATGGATGTTCCACAGCAGTACTGGCAAAATATTCTGTGGACAGATGAGACAAAAGTTGATTTGTTTGGAAGAAACACAAACACTATGTGTGGAGAAAAAGAGGCACAGCACACCAACATCAAAACCTCATCCCAACTGTGAAGTATGGTGGTGGTGGGGCATCATGGTTTTCGACTGCTTTGCTGCGTCAGGGCCTGGACGGATTGCTATCATCGAAGGAAAAATGAATTTCCAAGTTTATCAAGAAATTTTTCAGGAGAACTTAGGGCCATCTGTCCACCAGCTGAAGCTCAACAGAAGATGGGTGATGCAACAGGACAACGACCTAAAGCATAGATGTCACCGCCAGACATCTAAGAAGCTCTGACAGACGTTCTTCAGAACCTCCTGCCTGAGGTTCTTTTGTTTTGATTTTGTTTTGTCATCTCGTTTCCCTCTCTCAGCTGTCATCTAGTTGAACTGATTGCATCCCTTTAAATCCCCTCCCATACTGCATTACTTTGCGGTTTATACAACTTCCTGGAGTGTGCTGATGCTAGAAGCTGCTGCATCCACTTACTGCTGCATCCACAAGATAAGTCTGTTTTCTTTATTTCTGTTTGCCGGTGGGCTTAATCCTAGGTGACCCTGACTCCCTCCGTATTAAGTATAGGGAGCCGGTGGTCGTGTCCCCTCACTATTATAGGGTGTTCGGGTGTCATACTTTCGAGGAACGAGGGTATGCAATTTTCTACCATTGAGATTTTTGCATAGGCTGCAAGGGAGAGAGCTAGGGCTCTTACAGGGCTTACCCTCCTGTGCCTTAGTTTTGGATCAAGTCAGTCAGCTCTTCATTTGTGTCTTCTAGTTTTCTGTAACACCATCAGTGACAATAGAAGTAAATCAACAACAGAATGGCTTAAACAGAAGAAAATACGCATTCTGGAGTGGCCCAGTCAGAGTTCTGACCTCAACCCGATTGAGATGCTGTGGTATGACCTCAAGAAAGCGATTCACACCAAGAATATTGCTGAACTGAAACAGTTGTGCACATCTGATCTGCAACTACAGGAAACGTTTGGTTGAAGTTATTGCTGCCAAAGGAGGTTCAACCAGTTATTAAATCTAAGGGTTCACATACTTTTCCCACCTGCACTGTGAATGTTTACATGGTGTGTTCAATAAAAACATGGTAACATTTAACTCTTTGTGTGTTATTAGTTTAAGCAGACTGTGATTGTCTATTGTTGTGACTTAGATGAAGATCAGATCACATTTTATGACCAATTTGTGCAGAAATCCATATAATTCCAAAGGGTTCACATACTTTTTCTTGCAAATGTAGAAAGTATATTATAGGTATATCACACCCCTGCCTTAATCAGTGTTTTTTGGAGGCAACTGGTAAATCACACCAGTTGCAATTAGTTGTTCCAATCGCATTTGTACCTCTGTATAACTGCAGTATCACAGCAGAATCACACACAACTGCTGCACAATACAAATGCACTATATAGAAAGTATATTATAGGTATATCACACCCCTGCCTCAATCATTTTTTGGGGGGCAACTGGTATATCACACCAGTTGCAATTAATTGTTCCAATAGCGTTTGTCCCTCTGTATAGCTGCGGTATCACAGCAGAACGGCACACAACTGCTGCACAGTTCAAATGCACTATAATATACTTTCTATGTTAGAAAGTATATTATAAGTACAGTATATCACACCCCTCAGTATGTCACACCTATCGATAGCACACCTTTACCAGTCCATAAAAGGACTTTTGTGGCCATATTAGCCATCATTTGGTGTCCCTGACTGTCTGTCCCTGCTCCACACAGCAACCTCTCCCTACACTGGCAAAAGACTGAATGTAAAATGGCGGCCAGCTCAGGCAAGACAATCAGGCAAAACACTGATTAGAGAAGCAGCCAAGAGGCCCATGGTCACTCTGGAGGTCCTACAGAGATCCACAGCTCAGGTGGGAGAATCTGTCTCCAAAACAACTATTAGTTGCGTACTCCACAAATCTGGCCTTTATGGAAGAGTGGAAAGAAGATAGCTATTTTTGAAAGCAACCCATTAGAAGTTCAATTTGAATTTTGCCATATGCCTTGTATGGGGACACATATATGCAGATCAATGCGGATAAAGCAGATCAATAATGGGATTACATGGAACTCAAAACTTAATGTTCAATACTAGATTCCTCCGCGGCTTTGAAATCAATTTTCTTCTGCAGCAGCATTCCAAAAGTTAGAGTTTGGTACCAACGTCCTCTAAACCCAAGATGCTGTTATTGCTCTTGTGGAGTAAGCCCTCACACCTTGCAAGGGTATATGAAGTCATCATAACACAAGCCAAGAGTTTGTGCTTTGACCACTGAAAGGTTACAAAGAGGTTATCCAACATTTGAAATGCTGGGTTCTAGATAAATATTGAGACATCATTGAACATCAAGAGGGCATAGTCTTTTATACTCTTTTTGATCGTCTGAGGTGGACTCCATGTGGAATGTGGGCAAGGTGATCTCCTGGTTCTCCTGTCCCAACAACCATTCTTTCTGTTAAATTGGGAAAGTATGTTTCTTTGATGGCCAGCAATTGGACATCACTTACTATTGTGGCCTCCTGGGGAAGCTTAAATGGTTCCTGACATAGTTATCGTAATTGAGAGCCAAGTGAATATCCCAGTTTAGAATATGATTTGCCCAAACATCCAAGCTGCCCTTGACCTATGACTCTGCCCAATCCAGGTCGTGTACTACTTCTCCAAGATGGGCTTGAGATCTTGATCCAACTTGCAGATTTATTGATGTTACGGTAGTGGTGGTGGTGTTGGACAGTAGCCATGCCTTTCTGCCTCACAGCTGAAGATGAAAATAACACAGGATCTTATGAGGGATCACTTTGAGTCCCATGACAGGAGAAGACTTTCATAGAAGATCTGTGTTGCCATCCCATCTCAACAGCAGCTTCTGTTTGAGTGTTCTAAAATGTAATTTCTCCCAAAGAACAACATCTATTGCTGCCGGCATGAAACCCAGGATTTTCATGATCTGTCTTGAGTTTTGATTGTGTTCAACCTCAGGATCATAGTCTACCATCATCCTTTTGAAATAGTGATTTATAAAGGGAAACTCGTGGAATTTATTTGATAATCCTACCTAAATTAGTGAAAAAATCCCAAATCTCTCTTAACTGTTTCTTCAACACAGAAGTGTACATGTCTTTTATTATGCAATAATCCATTTTGGATCTTTTTATTGTGTCCAAAAAACAGTATCAACAAAAATTAGCTTACTTCTGCATGTAAACACAAAAATTACACAGTCAATGTGAACTCGCCTGACACACAGTCCTCTGTAGTTCCTGGTTTCCACCACCAGCCTGAGGGGGAAGAGACTTGGCAATAGCAGGCTCTCTGCTAAATCAACTCCACACAGCTACACTCCCAGTCTATTACACTTTCAGACTAGGAACCACACCCCCAGCTCTCCTGGGCTTCCTGGCGTATATAGGCCAGCAAAACCTGGCCTGGATACATTGGAGTAGTCATTCCACCCTGCTCTTTGACTATTCCAATGAAACCCACCCAGATCAACTGCAGCCAGCAGCTAAACTACTAATAACAACTGTCAGTAACCTAGGGCTACTGACGAAACACTACCGATTCATTTCACCGAGGCCAGGCACCTTGGTGACACGTATCTATCATCGACTTCTCACACCAGATATTGGTAAAGATGCATGTAGCTTTTGTGATGACAAACTGGATGTGCCAGATATGCCTGATTGTCCTGAGACCCATGCTATGGGCTTCACTCTGACTTGGAGGATGGAAAACTTAGGAGATATAGATCCTGAATATGAACTCTTCCATCTAGACAGACAGGATTGGGGGAGTCTTGCTTCTTATGTAACAAGTCCCCTATTAGGTTGCCCATTCATATGCACTACTAAATTGACAGAGGTTTAGGCATATGATTCTTCTGCTAGCAGTAGAGAACCATGACTGTTAATTTTGCCTAGAGGTCAACCACATCACAGAGAAAATCCAATGTTAAGAAAAGATCTGAATGACTGTAGCAATCACCCCTGTGGACTCCATCGAGTTTATTGTCCCGTAAATGCTGCAGACCAAGGGAAGTGTAGGTTTCTTAAATTATATTTGTGGACAATCTCTAGAAACTATATTTAGTTGATATTGCAGGCAACCACAGCAATGCAAAGTAGTCAATATTCTTCTATAGGATACAGCTCAACAGTCCTTACACCAAGTGTCCCTTTAAATTAATGACTTGAACTCACTCTGAGTTCAATCCAGTGCTTATTCTGATATGATGCTGCTCCCCTCTTAAAATCCACTCTTCTGTTATAGGGATGTTACCTATGTTGTGGTCTGGGTCTGTAATGTGACTTCAGCCTGTAGCCTTCTGCCCAATTCTGAAACTGCGCAGTTCTTTTTCTCTGGATTGAGCAGGACATACTTGTTGACTTGTTGTCTTCTACAATGTACGACCTTTCACTGTACAGGTTTGAAAACCTTTCCAGCTGTCTCATGATCTGTGGTTCCACCTTCCTATCCTGAAAACTACTGACATACAACCCCTACATCCTATGGTCAACTCTGTATCCTGGATGATTGCAGCTTCTCTTGGTGTTACAGGCTATCAATTATCCTTAATAATAGAAGACCCTTCCAAAGACAGTGGCCATTATATGAAACATGTAAAGACAAGCTGTTATTAACCCCTTAAGTACATGTACGGCGGGCTAATCGGCCGGGCACAGGAGCTGCGCCCGCCAGATCAGTGGCACGGACCCGGCAGTCACTGACAGCCGGGCCCCTGCTGCAAGTGATAAGAAAGGCATATGCCTCCCAAGTAGTACCAATAAAACTGTCACCTCATCTCTCAAAAAATGAGCCCCTACATAAGAAAATCGTTAAAAATAAATGAAAAATATCGCTCTCAGAGCATGGAGACATTAAAACATCATTTTTAAAAAAAAAATTGATTACTGTGTTGAAGTGAAATAAATAAAAAAAGTATACATATTAGGTATTGCCGCATCCATAACTACCTGCTCTATAAAAATATCACATGACCTAACCCCTCAGGTGAACACTGTAAAAACAAAAAATAAAAACAGTACCAAAAAAGGCATTTTTTGTCCCCTAACATCACATAAAGTGCAACACCAAGCGATCAAAAAGGTATATGCCCCCCAAGTAGTACCAATCAAACTGCCTCCTCATTCCGCAAAAATGAAGACCCTACCTAAGACAATTGGTCCAAAAAAAAAAACTATAGCTCTCAGAACATGGAGACACTAAAATTTGATTATTTTTTTGTTTCAAAACTGCTATTATTGTTGTAAAGTGAAATTAATTTAAAAAAGTAGACATATTAGGTATTGCCATTTCCATAACAACCTGCTCTATAAAAATATCACATGACTTAATCCCTCAGGTGAACACCTTAAAAAGCCATTTTTTGTCACCTAACATCGCATAAAGTTCAACACCAAGCGATCAAAAAGGCGCATGCCCCTCAAACAGTCACCTCATCCCGCAAAAAATGAGATCCTAAGACAATCGGTCAAAAAATAAAAAAGCTATGGCTCTCAGACTATGGAGACACTAAAACATTTATTTGGTAAAAAAATTATATTATTGTGTAAAACTTAAATAAATAAGAAAAAGTATAAATATTAGGTATTTCCACGTCCGTAACGACCTGCTGTATAAAAATGTCACATGACCTGACCCCTAAGGTGAATGCTGTAAAATAAATAAATAAAAACTGTGCTAAAACATCAAATTTTTTGGTCACCTTGCCACATAAAGTGTAATAATGAATTATTAAAAAATCATATATACCCAAAAATTGTACCAATAAAAACCTCAACTCTTCCTGCAAAAAATGAGCCCCTGCTCAAGATGATCAGCAGAAAAATAAAACAATATGGCGTTCAGAAAATGGAGACACAAAATCATATATTTTATTTTTTTAATGCTTTATTATGTAACACTGAAACAAACAAAGAAACTAGACATATTTGATATCATTGTGTCTGTAAAAACCTGTTCTATAAAAATAGCACATGATCTACCCTGTCAGATGTATGTTGTAAAAAATAAAAGTAAAAACAGTGCCAAACAGACCTTTTTTTGTTACCTTGCCTTATAAAAAATACATTTTTTAAATCATATGTACCCCAAAATAGTACCAATCAAACTGGCACCTTATCCCCTAGTTTCCAAAATGGGGTCACTTTTTGGGATTTTCTACTGTAAGGGTGCATCAGGGGGAGCTTCAAATGGGACATGGCATCTTAAAACCAGTTCAGCAAAATCTGCCTTCCAAAAACCATATGATGTTGCTTTTCTTCTGCGCCCTGCCGTGTGCCCTTACATCAGTTTACAACCACATGTGGGGTGTTTATGTAAACCGCAGAATCAGGGTAATAAATATTAGGTTTTGTTTGGCTGTTAACCCTCCATGTGTTAAAGAAAAAATATGGATTAAAATGGAAAAACTGCCCAAAAACTGAAATTTTGAAAATTCATCTTTATTTTCCTTTAATTCTTGTGGAACAACTAGAGGGTTAAAAAAGTTTGTAAAATAAGTTTTGAGTAACTTGAGGGGTGTAGTTTCTACAATGGGGTCACGTATGGGGGTTTTCCACTATGTAAGCCCCACAAAGTGACTTCAGAACTGAACAGGTCCTTAAATTTTTTTAAAAAAATTGCTTAAAAAATTCTAACCTTCTAACGTCCTAAAAAAAGTAAATGACATTACCAAAATGATGCCCACATAAAGTAGACATATAGGAATGTTAATTAATATTTTATGAGGCATCACTATCTGTCTTAAAAGCAGAGAGATTCAAATTTAGAAAAAAGTTATTTTTTTCAAATTTTCGTTAACTTTTGGATTTTTTTATAAATAAAGGTGAAACATATTGACTCAAATTTACCATTGACATGAAGTACAATGTGTCACAAGAAAACAATATCTGAATGGTTTGGATAAGTAAAAGCTTTCCAAAGTTATCACCACATAAAGTGACATGTCAGATTTGCAAAATTAGGCCTGGTCAGAAAGGTGGTAAATGGCCCGGTCTGGAAGTGGTTAAGGAACACCCTTTCTTGAATATGATCTGAGGAGAGTCACTCAGTGGGGCTCATTTACTAAAGACTGGCATTTCACATGCCAGTCTTAGTAAATAAAATTTAAAAATTATTGATTTAGATGCAACCAATTTATTAAGTGCAGTCCTTCTAATAAATTTATCACATTTGTGATGACCATGTGCCAGAAACTGAAACCTATGCATAGATTTAATTTATAATTTGCACCAGTTTTCTTTTATAATTATAGCAAATGTGTCTGGCCGTAGTGGCCCTGTCCTATCTAGCTAAGCCCCAACAACTTTGAAAGAAGTGGCAAGAGCAGTGTACTATGCAAAAAGTCACAAAATATTTGTTCAAAATGCTGTTTATGCAAAAATGTAAAGTTTTTTTTACGCCCGGAAACTGGTGTACATACCCCCAATGTCTCTCATAGATCATTGCCTCAGTATGGTCCCACCTATAGTTACCAATGCCATCCACAAAGGCTTTTGTAGGCCGACCAGCTGAAAGTGAGCATGATCTAAGCTGCAACATTTCACCCCGAAATTGTTTCCCAATTCTGGCATAGATTTCTGTTTCAAAGTAAGTTATTCCATATGTGGTATAAAGTTAGACAAAAGTGTGTATCCCTGCACCAAATTTACCATCCAGCATGAGCCACTGTGATAAATTGTATGCATGTCTCCTATATAAGTTTACCCCATCTACAGGATTCATAAAACTGCCGCTTTGTTCCGTTAAGATTATATCAGCGCTCGAAGCACCCACAGCTCGTAGCTGTATTTGAGGTTAAAAAGGTGTAATATGTCAATACATTTCTACCTGCCACATTCTTAGCATTATTGTTTGGAACTCAGAGTATAAATAACCTTTGACTGACCTAATTTGAAAAGGCTTGAAATTGTCTCTAAGGCTACTTTCACACTCGCGTTTTGGCTTTTCATTTGTGAGATCCATCATGGGCTCTCACAATCGGTCCAAAACGGATCAGTTTTGCCATAATGCATTCTGAATTTAAAAGAATGCATCAGTTTGCCTCTGTTCAGTCACCATTCCGCTCTGGAGGCGGACACCAAAACTCTGCCTGCAGCGTTTTCCTGTCCGCTTGACGAAGCTGAGCCAAACGGATCCATCCTGGCACACAATTGAGTCAATGGGGACGGATCTGTTTTCTCTGACACAATCTGGCACAACAGAAAACAAAGCCGTCTCCCATTGACTTTTAGTGAAGTTCACGACAGATCCGTCTTGGCTATGTTACAGATAATACAAACTGATCCGTTCATGATGGATGCATGCGGTTGTATTATTGTAATGGATCCATTCGCCCAAAACGCAAGTGTGAAAGTAGCCTAAAGAATTTGTGACCTTACTTCTACTAGATCAAACCTGCGTTTCCTGTATTTAAACTTTATTTTTATGTTAACTTATTTTCATATTTATAGATAACGTCCATTAGGGAGAAAATTGAGGTTGGAAGAATTTCTCTATATGGAACTCCTTGTTTTCTGTTTCCAGATACTATAAATTTTGATGTTCATTTTTCTCTGGATCTGGATGTGAAATTGAAGGCAGCTATACTAGGAACGTTATTACTTTTTGTAAGTTGATTTATTTAGCTCATCAATAAAATAGCTCCAATGTAGTCTGTTCACATGCGACATACAGTGGGGAAAATAAGTATTTGAAACACTGGTATTTTTGCAAGTTTTCCCACCTACAAAGAATGGATAGGGCTGTGATTTTTATTATACGTACACTTCAACTGGGAGAGACAGAAAAAAAAAAGTCCAGAAAATCACATTGTATGATTTTTAAATTATTAATTTGCATTTTATTGTATGAAATAAGTATTCCATCACCTACCAACCAGCAAGAATTCTGTCTCTCACAGACATGTTCATTTTTCTTTAAGAAACCCTCCTACTCTGCACTTATTAATTGCACCTGTTTGAACTCATTGCCTGTATAAAAGAAACCTGTCCACACACTCAATCACACTCCAACCTCTCCACCATGGCCGAAACCAAAGAGCTGTCTAAGGACACCAGGGACATCATTTTAGACCCGCACAAGACTGGGATGTGCTACAGGACAATAGGCAAGCAGCTTGGTGAGAAAGAAAGAACTGTTGGTGCAATTATTAGCAAATGTAAGAAACACAAGATCTCACCTTGTGGGGTAAGGATGATTCTGAAAAAGGTCATGAAATCAGCCCAAAACATCACAGAACCTGGTCAATGACCTGAAGAGAGCCAGGACCCAGGGGCGGATTAAGTTCATCATAGGCCTGGGGCAGTTTCTTGAACTTGCCCCCCCCCCCCCCCCCCCATTCTGTGTTCTGCCCCATAGTTATTTCTATTTATAGTAAATATTTATAGAGAACTACACAACATAAAATTATTTGCAAACTTCGACTGTTTATTGAAGTTTTTATAACAATGGTAAATGATCATTCAAATAATATATTAAATCGATTTTTTTTTTTATTAGAGTGGAAGATTTAGCAAAACTGGTGATAAAGGAAAACTGACTTGGTTACTTATAGCAAACAATTGGATCCCACCTTTCATTTCCCAAAGGAGATCTAAAAAATGAAAGGTGGATCCTAAGATTACTGTTAGTACCACATTACACGTCATGGATTAAAATCCTGCAGGGCATGCAAGGTCCCCCTGCTCATGCCAGCACATATCCAGGCCCGTTTGGAGCTCACCAATGACCATCTGGATGATCCAGAGGAGGCCTGGGAGAAGGTCATGTGGTCAGATGAGACCAAAATAAAACTTTTTGGTATCAACTCCACTCACCGTGTTTGGATGAAGAAGAAGGATGAATGCAACCTAAGAACACCATCCCAACCATGAAGCATGGGGGTGGAAACATCATACTTTGGGGGTGCTTTTCTGCAAAGGGGACAGGACGACTGCACCGTATTGAGGGAGGATGGGTGGGGCCATGTATGGCAAGATCATGGCCAGAAATCTCCTTCCCTCAGTAAAAGCACTGGATGGGTCGTGGCTGGGTATTCCAGCATGACAATGACTGGAAACACACAGCAAGGGCAACTAAGAAATGGCTCCATAAGAAGCATTTCAAGGTCCTGGAGTTGCCTAGCCAGTCTCCGTACCTGAACCCAATCAAAAATTTTTGGAGGGAGCCAAAACTCAATTTAGCCCAGTGACAGCCCCAAAACCTCAAAGATCTGGAGAAGATCTGTATAGAGGAGTGAACCAAAATCCCTGCTGCAGTGTGTGCAAGAACTACAGGAAACATCTGACCTCTGAAATTGCAAACAAAGGTTTCTGTACCAAATATTAAGTTCTGTTTTTCTATTGTATCAAATAATACAATGTGATTTTAATTTTTTTTAAATTTTTTTATTCTGTCTCTCACAGTTAAGGTATACCTATGCTAAAAATGACAGACCTCTCCATTCTTTGTAGGTGGGAAAACGTGCAAAATCGGCAGTGTTTCAAATACTTCTTTTCCCCACTGTATACCTTGCAATTTTCCCATCGCAGATTTGCATGCTGAAAATCCAAAGTATTTTACTGCATTTTAAGAAATCTCATCTACAAGCTGTGAAATGTTAAATCTTCAGTATGTCAGTTTATGATGCTAATTTTCTCTGCAGATTTCACCCTTTGTAATACAGGCGGTGAAATCCATGGCAAGTCTGCAGCAAAAGCCACAAAAAAAATATAAATCTGCGAATATTCTGATGTGAAATAGAGACAAAATCAGTAGCAATAAATCCTCCCTGCGTGTTTTATTTTTATTTTTAAGTAAGCTTTCAGCTTTTGTTATCTCTTTCTTGTACGATTGTGTACTAACTAAGAATAGTATTTTGTATTTTCATATTTGTTGCTTAGCAAATGTTTGTAGCTCAAGATATTGTGGCCGGTCAATGTCAAAGTCCGAACAGTGAAGGAAATATTTGTTTTATAAGACAAGCCACATTTACCACTGCGGAATTGACTTTACATGCATGGATTTTGTCAGAAATGTTTTAGAAGATTTTGCCACGTAATGCCAACAGTCAAATCCACTGTGAAATCTAAAGCATATTCGTGGTAGAATAGAGCACTCGGGCAATTTGAAATTCCTCCTAGATTATATTTCTCAGCATGGGAATGAGGTTTTGAGAGACAACTCACTTGCATTGCACTGTACGTTGCTGCAGATTTATGGTGCAGAATTTGCCACGTATAAACATAGTCCAGCATTTATTCATTCCCTTTTAGCCTAACTTCATCTAACCTTACTGATAATTTGCTATGTTTTCCCCTTAACAGAGTTTCTAAATGGCAATGGTGGCAATGGCGAGCGAAGACAGATTTGGAAGACAACATGGACGACTGTAGCGGGCAGCCGATAAAACTATATATATATATATATATATATATATATATACACAGACACATACATACATTTTTATATTTTAACTGTGATCTATATTATTATAGATATCACAAGATAACATCAGTGGGGTATATGCAAGCTGGGATCCTGTAGATCCCAAGGAGCCTGAAGGAGCAATCCCGTGTCTCCTCTGTAATCAGAGCTATGTAGACATGGAAATGAGCACCACTGTCAACATTCCCCACCATTGCAGTCCTCTGACATGTTATTAGAAAATTAAACCGGTGCTACCTATAATAGCAGTGGCCCTGAAATGTATTCCTTCACACCAATAAGTATTCAGGGCGATTGACTTGCACATAACTCACTCATGTCTGGTATGTGGACCCCAGTTGAGTATTATAATCAGCATTACAAGCTCCATTCATACACACTGGGGAATGTCTCACCAGCAACTGATTTAGGTTTTGCATACAGACAACTGCTAAGTATGGCCTGTCATTGTTCAGCAGCTTGCTCCTTATTCCACATCATCTGGATGCCTTGTTGTAGTCTTTGCTGCCCTGCAAATCCTAACTTACGCATCGCTGTGTACAACAAACATTTGCTACCTACATACTGGGTACAACTATGTGCATGCTGACCAGAGGTGGAAATGTACATTATTCCCTCTACAACTGATCAACAGTTAGCTGATGAATGATCTGCTCAATAAACCATCAAATAAAATGTGTGCATTAATGTAGCATTATGTTTCTAATACATTACATGTTTAGACTTCTTTTAAAGCTATACAGTGTGCACCATGGTGATAAATACGGTACAGTTTCTGATTTTCACTTCTAGTTTTAATGTCTAACTTCTGGGCGATAATATTAAATCTTCCACAATCACTTTTCTCCCTGTTCATATAGTTATAATTTTGCAGTATAGATTTCTGTGCATGTTATTCCAGTAGGTGGCAATATTTCCTATATTATAGAGAAAACATTTGGAAAATCATCTACTCTATGTATAAAATAAAAAATAATAAATACAGTTGGCAAAAGAGAATATATATATATATATTTTATACATACATACAGGTGAAAATCGAAAAATTAGAATATCGTGCAGAAGTCCATTTATTTCAGTAATGCAAATTAAAAGGAATTAGAATTTTGTGAAAATATTCAATATTCTAGGCTCAAAGTGTCACACTCTAGTCAGCTAATTAATCCATACACCCTCAGCAAAGGGTACCTCAAAATTGAAACGTTGGGGTTTCATAAGCTGTAAGCCATAGTCCAAATTATAACAAATAAAGGCTTGAAATATCTCGCTTTGCATGTGATGAGTCTCATGTGTTAGTTTCTCCTTTTAAGTTGCATTACTGAAATAAATGAACTTTGCACGAACTTTGCGTCTCTGCTAATTCTCTGCTCTTTCTTGCTGTATAGATAGCAATGTCATGACAGTTTGATGAGTGGTTTTGGATGCTGTCCTATATCTCCGGAACTCCCATAGAAATGAATGGAGCACCCACCCGCCTGTGCGACCAGGCGCTCTGTTCTTTCTAGGGGTCTGCAGGGAGTACGGGACCCCCGTTCTCATGATCGGTGGGGGTCCAAGCAGTAGGACCCCCACCTATCTGATAGTTATCCCTTATCCCATGGATAGGGGATAACTTTAACCATCCGGAATACCCCTTAAACTAACTTTATGTTCACAGACATCAGATATACATCCGCTGCAGAAATGGCCTTAAATCCACAAGAAAATCTACACATGGTACATGTGGATTTCCCATAGGATTTTGCAGCGGCCTGATACTACAGATTTTAGGGTGTTCACGTTCTTTTATATATAATTCATTCCGTTAACCCTTAATTGTGCAATTGGGGTGAAATTGCGGTCTGATACTACAGATTTTGGGGTGTTCACATTCTTTTTTACATAAGTAAATCCATTCCTACTTGATTCTGGTGTGAAATTGCGGCTTGATACTACTGCTTTTTTACACTTAGGGCTGTTTCACACGAGCGAATGCAGTCATGTTAATGCTCCGTGCCTCTGCAGTCTGCATCGGGTCTTGGCACTCTTTCACGGAGCGGATGTCACGCACGGCATCCGCTCGTGTGAAACATCCCTTACAGTTATAGCAGTTGCAGCAAAAGGCCATAGCTGCCAGTGTCATCCAGTCGTTGGGTTTTGACCAGCAATCCAACTGTCCTTAAATGGGTTGACTTATCTTCAATATCATCTCAACTGACATGCAATAGCTGGAGGCATCCTGGTAGGGAAACACTACAGTAGACCATTATCCCATCCAAGTGGGTCAGAACTAAGAATAATCAACTTATATCAGCTGTGCATATATAATTATATACAGGAGATACCCAGGTTATACCAGCATGGTCCATATCACTATATACAAGTAGGTGTATAAGTTATAAATCTTCAATGGACCATGCTGGTATAACCCGGGTATCCCCTGAATATAAATATATATGTACAGTTGGAATAAGTTATACAATAAGTTATACATCTTCTTGTATATAGTGATACGGAGCATGCTGGTATAACCTGGGTATCTCTTGTATATACTCTTGTATATAATTATATATGTTCAGCTGGAATAAGTTATACATTTTCTTGTATATAGTGATATGGACCATGCTGGTATAACCTGGGTATCTCCTGTATATAATTATATATGTACAGCTGGTATAAGTTATACATCTTCTTGTATACAGTGTATAACTTATACCGGCTCTACATATATAATTATATACATGAGATACCCAGGTTATACCAGCATGCTCCATATCACTATATACAAGAAGATGTATAACTTATACCTGCTGTAGATATATTTATATACAGGAGATACCCAGGTTATACCAACTGTACATATATCATTATATAAAGGAGGTACCCAGGTTTTACCAGCATAGTCCATTAAAGATTTATAATATATACCAGCTGTTAGCTGTACATTTATAATGATATCCAGATGATGCCGAGGTTATTCCAACTTAGTATATTTAAAGGGAGTCTTTTACCGCATTTTAGACTGCTCAAATCAGGTTATAGACTCTTTGACCCTCATTACAATGGTACCTTTGTACTGTTTTCTGTGTCTCTCATCCAGATCATGAAAAAAAACACTTTTTAAACGTATGCAAATAAGCTTCTGAAGGTGCCCAGGGGCGGCGTTACTGGGCCATGTGCCCAGAAAAACACACCTCTTTCCGCCCTCTGGCCCGCCCTTCTGTCGTATTACCTCCTCCGCCTCCAGCCGGCGAAAGTCACGAGCAGCACCAGAGGACGGCGGGCCAGCTGTGTTTAGTTGGCCGGGGCATTCGCAATATGAAAAGCTGTTCCTCTGCCCATAATGGGCAGGGCAGAGCAGTGCGTAGGTGTGGGCCAGTTCCCAGCCTGACTTCTTCTCTTGCCGCTCGTGACGTCCCCCGGCTGGAGGCAGAGGAGGCGGTAATAACAGGACAGAAGGACGGGCCAGAGGGCTGAAAGAGGTGTGTTTTTCTGGGCACATCACCCAGTAACACCGCCCCTGGGCACCTTCAAAAGCTCATTTGCATACGGCCCTCGACACATGAATGGAATATTTGCATGTCTTCTGTGTTTTCTACCCACTCCTGCTTTTGGCTACCAAATCATAAGCCAATTCTGATGGGACCATACAGGCCTTACAGCTGCTACACAGACAGGATTTGTTGTGCATCTAATTTTTCCTTCCTTCTGACAGATCAGAAGAAAGGTCAAATAAATGATGATGTCAGCCAGGCCAAAAGGCAGATTAGTGGCCCAGTCATGAAGTGGGGAGGGTGGGACCAGCATGAGAAGTCCACAGAGTGGCCCCATGAGGAGACCACAGAGTGGCCCAACGAGAGAGTCTGGAAGTGGCAGTAGCCTAAGGAGGCCAAAGATTGGCACAAAGACAGAGTCTGGAGGTGGCGGCAGCAGCATCAGGAGGAGGCCACAGAGTGACACAATGACAGAGTGTAGAGGTGGCAGCAGCAGCAGCATCAGGAGGAGGCCACAGAGTGGTTCAATGAAAGAGTGTATAGATGGCAGCAGCAGCATCAGGAGGAGGCCACAGAGTGGCACAATGACAGAGTATGGAGGTGGCGGCAGTAGCATCAAGAGGAGGCCACAGAGTGGAACAATGACAGAGTCTGGATGTGGTGGCAGCATCAGGAGGTCACAGAGTGGCAAGGTGACATAGTGTGAAGATGGCAGCAGCATGAGGAGACCACAGAGTGGCAAGGTGACTTAGTGTGGAGATGACAGCAGCAGCAGTAGCATCAGGAGACCACAGAGTGGCAAGGTGATATAGTGTGGAGATGGCAGCAGCAGCAGACCACAGAGTGACCTGGTGACAGAGTGGGTAGGTGGGTGGCACTACCAGTACCCGCTGACGAAGGTGGGTGAAAGAAGGAGCACTTGGCATCAGATGTGTGGCATCAGGCGGGTGGCAGCATCAGAATAGTAACTGAGGCAGGTAGCCAGAAGAAACCGGTCTCTTTTGTCAAGGTTTGGGTGAGGCAGCATGGATGATCTAATCTGATGCATCAGGCATTGGTGGGTGAAAATCTGGGCTGATCCACACCTGATTCATCTTGACAAAAGTCAGTCTCTCCACATTTTGGGTGAACAGGCGAGTTCTTCTTGGGGAAACCATGTGCACTAAACACCCACTCTGATGCCACACTAATGGCCAGGCAGGACAGCTTTTCCAGGCAAACTCGGCCAGTTGCAGCCACAAATCCAACTATGCCACCACCTGGTGGTTCAGGTTCTGCTCTATGTCTAGCTGCTGGTGAGTAGTTTCCACACTATGCGGGTGAAGAAAGCTGCTCATCAGCGACAGCAGCTGATGCTGCTGTCACTTGCGACAAAGTCGAAGACCAAGTCACCAAATCAAGAACCACTGGGTTGCTGGTCAAGACACGACCGCTAGCTGACACTAGGAGCTCAGGCCTCTCGAAGTGACCCCTGCTGCCATGCCCCTTTACTCTGTTATGACCTGTGCCTGCGCCAGAAACATTTAGGCCTCTGCCACTCCACTGTGCAGGGCCTGGTATTTCTCTGTCTGACATATTGTTAGCTGAAATAAGTAAATAAAATGAAAATTAAAAACACTCCTAACACGAATATATTTTTCTACTGAAATAGGCCACTAAAGGCTTTACCACATATAATTGAGGCACTGAATGTCAAATATATTTTTCTTTTTCTACTGAAATACAACACTAAAGGCTTTATCACTAGAGTTGAGCGAACACCTGGATATTCGGGTTCGAGAAGTTCGGCCGAACTTCCCGGAAATGTTCGGGTTCGGGATCCGAACCCGATCCGAACTTCGTCCCGAACCCGAACCCCATTGAAGTCAATGGGGACCCGAACTTTTCGGTACTAAAAAGGCTGTAAAACAGCCCAGGAAAGGGCTAGAGGGCTGCAAAAGGCAGCAACATGTAGGTAAATCCCCTGCAAACAAATGTGGATAGGGAAATGAATTAAAATAAAAATTAAATAAATAAAAATTAACCAAAATCAATTGGAGAGAGGTCCCATAGCAGAGAATCTGGCTTCACGTCACCCACCACTGGAACAGTCCATTCTCAGATATTTAGGCCCCGGCACCCAGGCAGAGGAGAGAGGTCCCGTAACAGAGAATCTGTCTTCATGTCAGCAGAGAATCAGTCTGCATGTCATAGCAGAGAATCAGGCTTCACGTCAGCCACCACTGCAACAGTCCATTGTCATATATTTAGGAAATGGGGAGGAGGGAAGCAGAGGAAAACAGCGGCACTGCTCCCGCTAGCAACACCCTCGCACCTCCTATGTTTTACCGTTTGTAAAGAATCTGCACATATACTACAACCTGATTATTAGCTTTTCCAGGCGTTTATTCCTAATCTCTCTTATTTTGTCCTCTTTGTGGAATTAGTTCCCAAACAACAGCTTAAGTGTGTGTCTCCCCTACTGCTGCACTCTTTGTTCTCTCTTCTATGCTAGGGTAATTTGTCCCCTCCTTTTGACATTAGGGTATGCCATAAAGTATCATGCTGCAATAATTTGCAGCCAGTTTGTATAACATTGTATTGATCCCCTTCTGTTTGTTTCATAGTGCGCACCTGGGGAGCGTCCATGGTCGTCATGGTGATGACCTGGGTCAGCCCTTAAAAAGCACGTCAGTGCGCCGGCACATGAGCAGCGGTCCGAGGAAGCGCGACTTGCGCGAAACGGCCGTCACCGCCTGACACACCTGGACCTGTCCGCTCCCCAGCCAGTGCACACAAGTCTACTTTGCTGTACCGCAAATAAAGCATCCAATCGACCCTGGTGAGTGCCGCGTGTCTATTATCTACACTTCCGGTCCTGTATACTTGCATCACGCTGAGCACCACGTTGTCTGGGTCCTCACAGCCGCGGGTCGTAGGAGTTCCCGATTACAGGAGGTGCGAGGGTGTTGCTAGCGGGAGCAGTGCCGCTGTTTTCCTCTGCATCCCTCCTCCCCATTTGCTTGATATGTCTACCACAGCAGAGCACGCCCCAGATGAACAGTCAACTACCCCAGCCTCACCGGTTAGCCCGACCGAAGAAGCGGCTCACAACTTGCACGCAGGCAGAGAGGGGGCGGAGGTCTTTTTTACGGTGTGTAATGAACGGGATCATGTCCTTTCCATGAGCACCCGGTCACTGGAGGCGAAGATTTTTCAACTAGCAGACAGGGAGGTCCGTCTGTTTTGGACTATAAAGTCCCTGACTTCCTACAAAGAGAGCAACCGCGTACCTCGCGGTTTACGAATATATAAAGAGATACATCAATATGAGGATGACGGGGAGTTTGTAGAGGCATGGAAACAAATGCATGCCGAGTTCTCCAGACAAATACTCAACTCAGTATTATCACGTAATGAGAAAGAGTATAAAGAGATCAGTCAAGATCTGGAAAAGGCACATGCAGAACTCAAAATACGTATGACAGATTTGCAATATACGAACTTTGAAAAAAGGTTAAATAAAAAACTCACTGTGACACAAAGTGACATCAAAGAAAGGAAGAGAGACAAGTTTCTCCGTGATAAGAACGATTACGAAAGCGACAGAGTATTCGACTGGAATAAAAAACGTGGCCGTGCCCGTCGTAACCCACGCCGCACCCGTAGTGACTTTTGGACGACCGACTCTGATTCCAGTCTATCTGAAAATGGAACAGTCGCCCCTCCCCCTTTGGGAAAAGAACCAGAAGGGGTCGAGGAGGGCGCAAGAGGAAGAAATCCCCAAGTCCGCAAGTCCACAAGAAGACGGCGACAAGTGACGTGGAAGCAGTAGAAGAACGCCAAGCATCCCCATTCACACAAGATCGTCCTAAATTCATCATTAATTTGACTACCCATGTGTTACCCCCGAGCTGTATCTCACTCCTCCAAAGAGGATTGGGATACAGCTTAGTGGAACAATTTAATTTGGTCGACTTTGAGGTGGACTTATATAAGGCAATACGCAAATTATTCCTGAGGAAGATGTTCTCGGAACGTAGTTCAATTCACCCCCAGCCGTTACCAGGCGAGATCCCAGCATATATGACATGTACCGACTTCCACCTCCAGCACCGCTTTGATACCGAGGAAATCTCTTGCATTCAGTTCTTAGCGGGTCTCGATAGTGAAAGTGTTCAGCCTTTGGAGCCTCTAGTGCCTTTTTCAGGTGGCATCAGGTCCACCTTTCTTCCCCCTATGCCGGCGGGCTCGGCGATTGACCTCTTTTACAAGAGAGTAATTAGGGATGTACGTGCACTGATATACCCGGTGGCACCCCCTAATATCACCAAAGAGGAAAAAGCAGCGTTACGCTGGCTTACAGGCCTTCAAGATGTAGTGATCAAGCCCGCCGACAAGGGGGGAAACGTGGTCCTGATGACCAGAGCCTTCTATTTGGAGGAAGCCTCTAGACATCTGGGAGATACCAATGTTTATGAGAAACTAGGCGACAATCCTGTTCCACGGATACTTACTAGGATATGTTCCCTTCTCTCCAAGTACATAGAGATACAATTTCTCCCTGCAACCATCCTGGATAAGTTAGTCCCCAAATTTCCCAAGAATCCAGTCTGGTATTTCGTGCCGAAGGTACATAAATCGCTGTCCCATCCCCCGGGACGACCGATCGTCTCCGGTATGGGATCAGCAATCGAACCACTTTCGGGATACGTAGACTGGTTACTGAGGCCTCTTTTAAAAGGCACTCCCACGTATCTAAAGGACACCGGGGACTTCCTCCGTGCCCTTAATTCCCTTGAGTGGCAGGAGGAATTCCACCTTGTGTCCTTAGACGTGGAGAGCTTATATACCAGAATTCCACATGACGCAGGACTTAGAGCCATAGCCACGGTCCTCAGTAGCTCCAATAAGGGCAACACCTTCTCACAGTTTATTCAGGAGTCCCTTGACCTGATATTATCCAACAACGTCTTCCAATTTGGAAGTCAGTGGTACCGCCAGATACTAGGTACGGCGATGGGCACTCCGGTGTCGTGTACCTTCGCCAACCTGTATCTGGCGGTATTCGAAGAGACTTACGTCTTCTCTATACAGAACCCCTTTCTTAGATACATCCACCTTTACCTGCGGTACGTGGACGATGTGTTCCTGGTCTGGTCGGGCAGCGAAATTCAGTGTGTACAGTTTGTGGAATATATCAATGATATTAACCAGATGAATATGAAATTTACCCTCAACTTCGGAGGTGATAGTCTGGAATTTCTAGACGTCAAGGTCTCCGTGGTGGATGGTATCATACAGACAACAGGTTTCCGTAAGCCCACAGCCACCAATTCGCTGCTCCACCAGACCAGCTTCCATCCCCCTGCAGTTAAGGATGCTGTCCCGTACGGGCAGTTTATACGCCTCCGCAGGATAAATAGTACAGAGAAGGACTACTTCAGGCAGGCCCACCAACTCAGAGATAGGCTGCTTGAGAGAGGATATTCCAAGAGAGACGTCACCGATGCGATGTACCGAGCGGCCCTCCGCCCCAGACATAGCCTACTTAGTGACCAGATCCACAAGGACAATGAAGATAGGTTCACTTTTATCTTCAAGTTTAGTCCAGCGGCAGACATTGTCAAACGAGCGGTACTTAATAACTGGGACCTACTGAAGGGTGACCCTAGCATGGGAGACATAGCCTCCCAACGACCACTAGTTGCCTTTAGAAAATGTCACACCTTGAGAGATAGGTTAGTCCACAGTACATTAGGACGGTCCCGACAGCCTAACTGGCTTCAAAGTAGGAGACCTCAAGGCAATTTTAAGTGTGGGATGTGTTCTTTCTGCCCCTACAACTCACAGGGGAAATCCCTGTCTCTGGGAGGCATCACACATAGAGTGAATGACTTTATCACATGTCGCACCACCCATGTCGTTTACGTCATATCATGTACCTGTGGCAGGTTTTACATCGGTAAAACCATCAGGCCCCTATTTGAGCGCATACGGGAACACCTCGGCTCCATCAGGACAGGACATGGTTCTCCGCGCCTTGTTGACCACGTACGCCTCTCCTTTGCTGGGATAGAGGCGGTGGGCCCCATCCCTAGGGGTGGGGACCGCCACCGCCTTCTGTTGCAGCGGGAGGCTCGATGGATCATCAAAACGGGAGCCATGGGACCACACGGTCTAAATGACAAAAACGACATGGCTGTCTTCCTTTGAAAACAATTTTTTATTTTCCACACAGGTTAGGCAGCAATATGTTTTACCGTTTGTAAAGAATCTGCATATATACTACAACCTGATTATTAGCTTTTCCAGGCGTTTATTCCTAATCTCTCTTATTTTGTCCTCTTTGTGGAATTAGTTCCCAAACAACAGCTTAAGTGTGTGTCTCCCCTACTGCTGCACTCTTTGTTCTCTCTTCTATGCTAGGGTAATTTGTCCCCTCCTTTTGACATTAGGGTATGCCATAAAGTATCATGCTGCAATAATTTGCAGCCAGTTTGTATAACATTGTATTGATCCCCTTCTGTTTGTTTCATAGTGCGCACCTGGGGAGCGTCCATGGTCGTCATGGTGATGACCTGGGTCAGCCCTTAAAAAGCACGTCAGTGCGCCGGCACATGAGCAGCGGTCCGAGGAAGCGCGACTTGCGCGAAACGGCCGTCACCGCCTGACACACCTGGACCTGTCCGCTCCCCAGCCAGTGCACACAAGTCTACTTTGCTGTACCGCAAATAAAGCATCCAATCGACCCTGGTGAGTGCCGCGTGTCTATTATCTACACTTCCGGTCATATATTTAGGCCCAGCACCCAGGCAGAGGAGAGAGGTCCCGTAACAGACAATCTGGCTTCATGTCAGCAGAGAATAAGTCTTCATATCATAGCAGAGAATCAGGCTTCACGTCAGCCACCAATGCAACAGTCCATTGTCAGATATTTAGGCCCAGCACCCAGGCAGAGGAGAGAGGTCCCGTAACAGACAATCAGGCTTCACGTCAGCCACCAGTGCAAAAGCCCATTGGCATATATTTAGGCCCAGCACCCAGGCAGAGGAGAGAGGTCCCGTAACAGAGAATCTGGCTTCATGTCAGCAGAGAATCAGTCTGCATGTCATAGCAGAGAATCAGGCTTCACGTCAGTCACCACTGCAACAGTCCATTTTCATAAATTTAGGCCAAGCACCCAGGCAGAGGAGAGAGGTCCCGTAACAGACAATCTGGCTTCATGTCAGCAGAGAATCAGTCTTCATATCATAGCAGAGAATCAGGCTTCACGTCACCCACCACTGTAAGAGTCCATTTTCATAAATTTAGGCCCAGCACCCAGGCAGAGGAGAGAGGTCCCGTAACAGACAATCTGGCTTCATGTCAGCAGAGAATCAGTCTTCATATCATAGCAGAGAATCAGGCTTCATGTCAGCAGAGAATCAGTCTTCATATCATAGCAGAGAATCAGGCTTCACGTCACCCACCACTGTAAGAGTCCATTTTCATAAATTTAGGCCCAGCACCCAGGCAGAGGAGAGAGGTCCCGTAACAGACAATCAGGCTTCACGTCAGCCACCAGTGCAACAGTCCATTGGCATATATTTAGGCCCAGCACCCAGGCAGAGGAGAGAGGTCCCGTAACAGACAATCTGGCTTCATGTTAGCAGAGAATTAGTCTGCATGTCATAGCAGAGAATCAGGCTTCACGTCACCCAACATTGGAACAGTCCATTGGCATATATTTAGGCCCCGGCACCCAGACAGAGCAGAGGTTCATTCAAATTTGGGTAGCCTCGCAATATAATGGTAAAATGAAAATAAAAATAGGATTGAATGAGGAAGTGCCCTGGAGTACAATAATATATGGTTAAGGGGAGGTAGTTAATGTCTAATCTGGACAAGGGACGGACAGGTCCTGTGGGATCCATGCCTGGTTCATTTTTATGAACGTCAGCTTGTCCACATTGGCTGTAGACAGGCGGCTGCGTTTGTCTGTAATGACACCCCCTGCCGTGCTGAATACACGTTCAGACAAAACACTGGCCGCCGGGCAGGCCAGCACCTCCAAGGCATAAAAGGCTAGCTCTGGCCACGTGGACAATTTAGAGACCCAGTAGTTGAATGGGGCCGAACCATCAGTCAGTACGTGGAGGGGTGTGCACACGTACTGTTCCACCATGTTAGTGAAATGTTGCCTCCTGCTAACACGTTGCGTATCAGGTGGTGGTGCAGTTAGCTGTGGCGTGTTGACAAAACTTTTCAACATCTCTGCCATGCTAACCCTGCCCTCAGAGGAGCTGGCCGTGACACAGCTGCCTTGGCGACCTCTTGCTCCTCCTCTGCCTTGGCCTTGGGCTTCCACTTGTTCCCCTGTGACATTTGGGAATTCTCTCAGTAGCGCGTCTACCAACGTGCGCTTGTACTCGCGCATCTTCCTATCACGCTCCAGTGCAGGAAGTAAGGTGGGCACATTGTCTTTGTAGCGTGGATCCAGCAGGGTGGCAACCCAGTAGTCCGCACACGTTAAAATGTGGGCAACTCTGCTGTCGTTGCACAGTCACTGCAGCATGTAGTCGCTCATGTGTGCCAGGCTGCCCAGGGGTAAGGACAAGCTGTCCTCTGTGGGAGGCGTATCGTCATCGTCCTGCCTTTCCCCCCAGCCACGCACCAGTGATGGTCCCGAGCTTCGCTGGGTGCCACCCCGCTGTGACCATGCTTCATCCTCATCCTCCTCCACCTCCTCCTCATCCTCGTCCTCCAGTAGTGGGCCCTGGCTGGCCACATTTGTACCTGGCCTCTGCTGTTGCCAAAAACCTCCCTCTGAGTCACTTCGAAGAGACTGGCCTGAAAGTGCTAAAAATTACCCCTCCTCCTCCTCCTCCTCCTGGGCCACCTCCTCTTCCATCATCGCCCTAAGTGTTTTCTCAAGGAGACATAGAAGTGGTATTGTAACGCTGATAACGGCGTCATCGCCACTGGCCATGTTGGTGGAGTACTCGAAACAGCGCAACAGGGCACACAGGTCTCGCATGGAGGCCCAGTCATTGGTGGTGAAGTGGTGCTGTTCTGTAGTGCGACTGACCCGTGCGTGCTGCAGCTGAAACTCCACTATGGCCTGCTGCTGCTCGCACAGTCTGTCCAGCATGTGCAAGGTGGAGTTCCACCTGGTGGGCACGTCGCATATGAGGCGGTGAGCAGAAAGGCCGAAGTTACGCTGTAGCGCAGACAGGCGAGCAGCAGCAGGATGTGAACGCCGGAAGCGCGAACAGACGGCCCGCACTTTATGCAGCAGCTCTGACATGTCGGGGTAGTTGTGAATGAACTTCTGCACCACCAAATTCAGCACATGCGCCAAGCAAGGGATGTGCGTCAAACCGGCTAGTCCCAGAGCTGCAACGAGATTTCGCCCATTATCACACACCACCAGGCCGGGCTTGAGGCTCACCGGCTGCAACCACTCGTCGGTCTGTTGTTCTATACCCTGCCACAACTCCTGTGCGGTGTGGGGCCTGTCCCCCAAACATATGAGTTTCAGAATGGCCTGCTGACGTTTACCCCGGGCTGTGCTGAAGTTGGTGGTGAAGGTGTGTGGCTGACTGGATGAGCAGGTGGAAGAAGAGGAGGAGGAAGCCGAGTAGGAGGAGGTGGCAACAGGAGGCAAAGAATGTTGCCCTGTGATCCTTGGCGGCGGAAGGACGTGCGCCAAACAGCTCTCCGCCTGGGGCCCAGCTGCCACTACATTTACCCAGTGTGCAGTTAGGGAGATATAGCGTCCCTGGCCGTGTTTACTGGTCCACGTATCTGTGGTTAGGTGGACCTTGCCACAGATGGCGTTGCGCAGTGCACACTTGATTTTATCGGATACTTGGTTGTGCAGGGAAGGCACGGCTCTCTTGGAGAAGTAGTGCCGGCTGGGAACAACATACTGTGGGACAGCAAGCGACATGAGCTGTTTGAAGCTGTCTGTGTCCACCAGCCTAAATGACAGCATTTCATAGGCCAGTAGTTTAGAAATGCTGGCATTCAGGGCCAGGGATCGAGGGTGGCTAGGTGGGAATTTACGCTTTCTCTCAAATGTTTGTGAGATGGAGAGCTGAACGCTGCCGTGTGACATGGTTGAGATGCTTGGTGACGGAGGTGGTGGTGGTGTTGGTGGTACATCCCCTGTTTGCTGGGCGGCAGGTGCCAACGTTCCTCCAGAGGCGGAGGAAGAGGCCGAGGCGGCAGCAGCAGAAGAGGCCGAGGCGGCAGCAGCAGAAGAGGTAGCAGGGGGAGCCTGAGTGACTTCCTTGGTTTTAAGGTGTTTACTCCACTGCAGTCCATGCTTTGCATGCAGGTGCCTGGTCATGCAGGTTGTGCTCAGGTTCAGAACGTTAATGCCTCGCTTCAGGCTCTGATGGCACAGCGTGCAAACCACTCGGGTCTTGTCGTCAGCACATTGTTTGAAGAAGTGCCATGCCAGGGAACTCCTTGAAGCTGCCTTTGGGGTGCTCGGTCCCAGATGGCGGCGGTCAGTAGCAGGCGGAGTCTCTTGGCGGCGGATGTTCTGCTTTTGCCCACTGCTCCCTCTTTTGCTACGCTGTTTGGCTCGGTCTCACCACTGCCTCTTCCTCCGAACTGTGAAAGTCAGTGGCACGACCTTCATTCCATGTGGGGTCTAGGACCTCATCGTCCCCTGCATCGTCTTCCACCCAGTCTTGATCCCTGACCTCCTGTTCAGTCTGCACACTGCAGAAAGACGCAGCAGTTGGCACCTGTGTTTCGTCATCATCAGAGACATGTTGAGGTGGTATTCCCATGTCCTCATCATCAGGAAACATAAGTGGTTGTGCGTCAGTGCATTCTATGTCTTCCACCGCTGGGGAAGGGCTAGGTGTATGCCCTTGGGAAACCCTGCCAGCGGAGTCTTCAAACAGCATAAGAGACTGCTGCATAACTTGAGGCTGAGACAGTTTCCCTGGTATGCATGGGGGTAATGTGACAGACTGATGGGGTTTGTTTTTTAGGCGCCATCTGTGCGCTTTCTGCAGAAGACTGGGTGGGAGATAATGTGAACGTGCTGGATCCACTGTCGGCCATCCAATTGACTAATGCCTGTACCTGCTCAGGCCTTACCATCCTTAGAACGGCATTGGGCCCCTACTGGGACCTGAGGTAGTTGGTACACTAGGACGTGTGGATGTGGCAGAACGGCCACGTCCTCTCCCAGCACCAGAGGGTCCACTGACACCACCACGACCATGTCCACGTCCGCGTCCCTTACTAGATGTTTTCCTCATTGTTATCGTTCACCACAACAACAAAAATATTATTTGGCCCAATGTATTGTATTCAAATTCAGCTGAATATAAATTTGAGGCCTAGTATTTAGGCGCTGGGTGACCGGTATGGATTTACTGACAGAATTAGACTTGGAAATTCACAGTAGCGTGTGTGTGAAGTTATTCTGAATGACCCTATGTGCACCTTGAATATTATATACCCTTTTAGGGATAGATTTCAAATAGCTCTGATACAGCAGAAACCACTAAATTATGAAATTGCTAAATTGGGAATTGTATTTCAACCCAGAACAAAAAATGTGCTTTGACAGACACTAAATAACTTGCCCAGCCACAACAGTACAGCGGTAACGACAGATTTAGCGGGCTATAAATTTGAGGCCTAGTATTTAGGCGCTGGGTGACCGGTATGGATTTACTGACAGAATTAGACTTGGAAATGCACAGTAGCATGTGTGTGAAGTTATTCTGAATGACCCTATGTGCACCTTGAATATTATATACCCTTTTAGGGATAGATTTCAAATAGCTCTGATATAGCAGAAACCACTAAATTATGAAATTGCTAAATTGGGAATTGTATTTCAACCCAGAACAAAAAATGTGCTTTGACGGACACTAAATAACTTGCCCAGCCACAACAGTACAGCGGTAACGACAGATTTAGCGGGATATAAATTTGAGGCCTAGTATTTAGGCGCTGGGTGACCGGTATAGATTTACTGACAGAATTAGACTGGGATATGGCCAAAAAATAACCACACTATTGCTGGTTAAATGCACTTGGTGTGACAGCTTGACCAACCACACTATTGAGGGTTAAATGCACTTGGTGACAGGCGCAGCTTGCCCCTGATGTAGTATATGGCCAAAAAATGAACAGACTATTGCTGGTTAAATGCACTTGGTGTGACAGCTTGACCAACCACACTACTGAGGGTTAAATGCACTTGGTGACGGGCGCAGCTTGCCCCTGATGTAGTATATGGCCAAAAAATGAACAGACTATTGGCTGGTTAAATGCACTTGGTGTGACAGCTTGACCAACCACACTACTGAGGGTTAAATGCACTTGGTGACGGGCGCAGCTTGCCCCTGATGTAGTATATGGCCAAAAAATAAACAGACTATTGCTGGTTAAATGCACTTGGTGTGACAGCTTCACCCTGATGTAGGCTTTAGCCAAAAAACAACCACACCATTGAGGGTTAAATGCACTTGGTGACAGGCGCAGCTTGCCCCTGATGTAGTATATGGCCAAAAAATAAACAGACTATTGCTGCTTAAATGCACTTGGTGTGACAGCTTCACCCTGATGTAGGCTTTAGCCAAAAAACAACCACACCATTGAGGGTTAAATGCACTTGGTGACAGGCGCAGCTTGCCCCTGATGTAGTATATGGCCAAAAAATAAACAGACTATTGCTGGTTAAATGCACTTGGTGTGACAGCTTCACCCTGATGTAGGCTTTAGCCAAAAAACAACCACACTATTGAGGGTTAAATGCACTTGGTGACAGGCGCAGCTTGCCCCTGATGTAGTATATGGCCTAAAAATAAACAGACTATTGCTGGTTAAATGCACTTGGTGTGACAGCTTCACCCTGATGTAGGCTTTAGCCAAAAAACAACCACACCATTGAGGGTTAAATGCACTTGGTGACAGGCGCAGCTTGCCCCTGATGTAGTATATGGCCAAAAAATAAACAGACTATTGCTGGTTAAATGCACTTGGTGTGACAGCTTCACCCTGATGTAGGCTTTAGCCAAAAAACAACCACACCATTGAGGGTTAAATGCACTTGGTCGCAGCTTGTGCTGGCGCACCACAAGACACAAAATGGCCGCCGATCACTCCAGAAAAAAGTGACTGACAAACGGTCTGGGCAGCCTAAAAACTGTGAGCAATTGAGTATCAGCAGCTCAATGACCCACAGCTGCAGATCGATCGATTAATCAAGTCCTTTGGAGGAGTTAATCTGCCTAATCTCGCCCTACTGTCGCAGCTGCAACCTCTCCCTACGCTAATCAGAGCAGAGTGACGGGCGGCGCTATGTGACTCCAGCTTAAATAGAGGCTGGGTCACATGGTGCTCTGGCCAATCACAGCCATGCCAATAGTAGGCATGGCTGTGACGGCCTCTTGTGGCAAGTAGTATGACGCTTGTTGATTGGCTGCTTTGCAGCCTTTCAAAAAGCGCCAAGAAAGCGTCAAAAAGCGCCAAGAAAGCGACGAACACCGAACCCGAACCCGGACTTTTACGAAAATGTCCGGGTTCGGGTCCGTGTCACGGACACCACAAAATTCGGTACGAACCCGAACTATACAGTTCGAGTTCGCTCATCCCTATTTATCACAAATAACTGCAACAGTGAACGCTGAATATATATTTATTTTTCTACTGAAATACGGCCCTAAATGCTTTACCACATATAACTGTGGAGCTGAATGCCAAATATATTTTTCTTTTTTTTACTGAAATATGCCACTAAAGGCTTTACCACATATAACTGCAACAGTGAACGCTGAATATATTTTTTTTATCGATACTAGGCTGTGCTACTGCACAGCCCAGTATCAGAGAATATAGATTGCACTGCTCTCAGCAGCACAGGGAAGAAGAAAGCAGTCTCTCCCTGGGGTTTTCATTTAGAATTCTGCTTATTTTCAAATTATAATTTGTAGTATTTGGCCATTATGTATTATTTTTTACACCTACATACACATTATTCTAATATTGCCCTGTTCTTAAGAGACAGAACATACTGCAAGTTATGTTTTGCAAAATCCAGCTGGTCTTTCTCAGCTGAAAAATCCATTCCAGCATCTCCCCCGAATTGTGTAGACCAGGGGATACAACACATCACTGTGCACATTTTTTGGCAGCTATCCCAGGGTCATGACTGTTAATATGATTTCCCTATGTTATATTACTGCAGTGGTGTCTGTAGGGAGAGTTAGGTGCACAATGGAAGCCTTGTATCCTAGTTACACTCACTATTCATGGATTCTCAGAGCACACACTGTGAACCGCCCTACCAAATTCCTCACGTACACAGAAACAATCATGCAGGTCAGTATATGTCTGTAAGACCTTCCCAGAAGACCAAAGTTAGCAAAGAGCAGAGAGAGGGTGTTTGATTAATTAATGATTAACACCCTTAACAACAAAATGCAACCATACATGTGAAGGAGGGTAATTTAGTATGTAAAATGCACATAAAATATTGTAAAAAATAACACAAAAGAATAACATAGAGAATATCTGAATAATATAACATTTGCCGAGGAATCAATTTTTATTTGCCCAAACACAATGCAGGTGACTTATTATTACTGTCCTAAATTTAGAAATCATAAAATTAGTTGAGCCAGAAACGCCCAATTTATGACACTGTCTGATACATTGTATCTAGCATCTTGCTAGATAAGTTATTCACTTTTTCTTGCCCCACCTCTTGGTTGGCTTTCTTTACACCAATATTTAGTGGTAAAATATTGCCGCGTGCCATGAATTAAGCCGGCACATTTTACAACTAGACACTTTTCAAAACTGCCTAGTGAGAGATAAAGAGTATCTAAAACAAATAATACATTTGGTGTCCTGTTGACGGGACTTTTTTTTTGTCTGGAACAGAACAGAACCGTTATTTGTGCCCGTAGAGATGTATTAGGACTGAGCAAAATGCAATGCCTTTTAAAGGTTTCTGTTTTGCATTTCGTCCTTAAATTCCGTAATAATAACCCTTTTATAACGGAACACTATAATGGAATTATGGACGCTAGTGCAAAACCACCATAATTGTTATAGATTCTGACAAAATGACAGGTGAAAGTTTCTGAGAAGCTAGTTTAAAAAGTATTATGCAATATAGCTCCTGCTTCATGTTCATAGAAACTGAGGAAGTAACAAGTGTTAAAGAGGACCTTTCACCGCTCCTGACATGTCTGTTTTAATGGCTACATGCATTTCCCATGTAATAGCAATAACATCTATTCTTATGTCTGCTTTTAGGATTGAATAATAAAGGAATAGCCCATCATAGAGTCATAAAAATAGAAGCTACAGCATTGTTATTTCATGAGCAATGCAAGTAGTAAGTAGTGTTTCGAGAATTTGCGAAGATTTCGAATATTTGTCTTCATAATTGTGATTTTTTTTCATCAGTAACCTCCCTTCTTGCTTGTGGGCCAATGACAAGGCTGCAATATCTTTGTCTGAGCTTAGCAACATCCCTAAGGATGTTTCCAACCAATAGGAAAGCTGCCTACCCCTTACTATATAAGAACCTCCCCAGCAGCCATTTTCTACAGTTGTTTGCAGTTCTGAGAGAGAGCAGTGACATTGCTGCGCTCTGTGCTTTCATCTGGATCCTTATTCAATTACATTAGATAGTTAGTTAGCTCATATATATAATACAGATAGTCAGTAATATCTACTCAGACCTGATAAAATGTGAAGTTGCGTGTATTGCGCCAAAAAATACTCGCATCATTAGTGCCGATTTGCGCCATCGCGAATATCTTGGAGCATGCATGCGAAATGTAATCAAAAACTGTGCTATAATGTAAAATTACTTACAGTGATCAGGAGCTCTTCCTCACACTCACGAAAGTTGCTGCCAACCATTTTCTCCAGTCTCAGGAAACTTCTAGAAGCTTGAAAAATTTAGCAAAAGTGACCCATGCCTGTATTTCGCGTGCAATATGTGCATATTACATTGCCGATTTTCAGAATCAAGAAAATAATGACTAGAGGTCACAAATAGAGTTGAGCGAACACCTGGATGTTCGGGTTCGAGAAGTTCGGCCGAACATCCCGGAAATGTTCGGGTTCGGGATCCGAACCCGATCCGAACTTCGTCCCGAACCCGAACCCCATTGAAGTCAATGGGGACCCGAACTTTTCGGCACTAAAAAGGCTGTAAAACAGCCCAGGAAAGAGCTAGAGGGCTGCAAAAGGCAGCAACATGTAGGTAAATCCCCTGCAAACAAATGTGGATAGGGAAATTAATTAAAATAAAAATTAAATAAATAAAAATTAACCAAAATCAATTGGAGAGAGGTTCCATAGCAGAGAATCTGGCTTCCCGTCACCCACCACTGGAACAGTCCATTCTCAGATATTTAGGCCCCGGCACCCAGGCAGAGGAGAGAGGTCCCGTAACAGAGAATCTGTCTTCATGTCAGCAGAGAATTAGTCTGCATGTCATAGCAGAGAATGAGGCTTCACGTCAGCCACCACTGCAACAGTCCATTGGCATATATTTAGGCCCAGCACCCAGGCAGAGGAGGGAGGTCCCGTAACAGAGAATCTGTCTTCATGTCAGCAGAGAATTAGTCTGCATGTCATAGCAGAGAATGAGGCTTCACGTCAGCCACCACTGCAACAGTCCATTGGCATATATTTAGGCCCAGCACACACACAGGCAGAGGAGAGAGGTCCCGTAACAGAGAATCTGGCTTCATGTCAGCAGAGAATCAGTCTGCATGTCATAGCAGAGAATGAGGCTTCACGTCAGCCACCACTGCAACAGTCCATTGGCATATATTTAGGCCCAGCACACACACAGGCAGAGGAGAGAGGTCCCGTAACAGAGAATCTGGCTTCATGTCAGCAGAGAATCAGTCTGCATGTCATAGCAGAGAATGAGGCTTCACGTCAGCCACCACTGCAACAGTCCATTGGCATATATTTAGGCCCAGCACCCAGGCAGAGGAGGGAGGTCCCGTAACAGAGAATCTGTCTTCATGTCAGCAGAGAATTAGTCTGCATGTCATAGCAGAGAATGAGGCTTCACGTCAGCCACCACTGCAACAGTCCATTGGCATATATTTAGGCCCAGCACACACACAGGCAGAGGAGAGAGGTCCCGTAACAGAGAATCTGGCTTCATGTCAGCAGAGAATCAGTCTGCATGTCATAGCAGAGAATGAGGCTTCACGTCACCCACCACTGCAACAGTCCATTGGCATATATTTAGGCCTAGCACACAGGCAGAGCAGAGAGGTCCCGTAACAGACAATCTGGCTTCATGTCAGCAGAGAATCAGTCTGCATGTCATAGCAGAGAATCAGGCTTCACGTCACCCACCACTGCAACAGTCCATTGGCATATATTTAGGCCTAGCACACAGGCAGAGCAGAGAGGTCCCGTAACAGACAATCTGGCTTCATGACAGCAGAGAATTAGTCTGCATGTCATAGCAGAGAATGAGGCTTCACGTCAGCCACCACTGCAACAGTCCATTGGCATATATTTAGGCCCAGCACCCAGGCAGAGGAGAGAGGTCCCGTAACAGACAATCTGGCTTCATGTCAGCAGAGAATTAGTCTGCATGTCATAGCAGAGAATCAGGCTTCACGTCAGCCACCACTGCAACAGTCCATTGTCATAAATTTAGGCCCAGCACCCAGGCAGAGGAGAGAGGTCCCGTAACAGACAATCTGGCTTCATGTCAGCAGAGAATTAGTCTGCATGTCATAGCAGAGAATGAGGCTTCACGTCAGCCACCACTGCAACAGTCCATTGGCATATATTTAGGCCTAGCACACAGGCAGAGCAGAGAGGTCCCGTAACAGACAATCTGGCTTCATGACAGCAGAGAATCAGTCTGCATGTCATAGCAGAGAATCAGGCTTCACGTCAGCCACCACTGCAACAGTCCATTGTCATAAATTTAGGCCCAGCACCCAGGCAGAGGAGAGAGGTCCCGTAACAGAGAATCTGGCTTCATGTCAGCAGAGAATCAGTCTTCATATCATAGCAGAGAATCAGGCTTCACGTCACCCACCACTGTAAGAGTCAATTTTCATAAATTTAGGCCCAGAACCCAGGCAGAGGAGAAAGGTCCCGTAACAGACAATCTGGCTTCATGTCAGCAGAGAATCAGTCTTCATATCATAGCCTAGAATCAGGCTTCACGTCACCCACCACTGTAAGAGTCAATTTTCATAAATTTAGGCCCAGAACCCAGGCAGAGGAGAAAGGTCCCGTAACAGACAATCTGGCTTCATGTCAGCAGAGAATCAGTCTTCATATCATAGCAGAGAATCAGGCTTCACGTCACCCACCACTGCAACAGTCAATTGTCATAAATTTAGGCCCAGCACCCAGGCAGAGGAGAGAGCTCCCGTAACAGAGGATCTGGCTTCATGTCAGCAGAGAATCAGTCTGCATGTCATAGCAGAGAATGAGGCTTCACGTCACCCACCACTGCAACAGTCCATTGGCATATATTTAGGCCTAGCACACAGGCAGAGCAGAGAGGTCCCGTAACAGACAATCTGGCTTCATGTCAGCAGAGAATCAGTCTGCATGTCATAGCAGAGAATGAGGCTTCACGTCACCCACCACTGCAACAGTCCATTGGCATATATTTAGGCCTAGCACACAGGCAGAGCAGAGAGGTCCCGTAACAGACAATCTGGCTTCATGACAGCAGAGAATCAGTCTGCATGTCATAGCAGAGAATGAGGCTTCACGTCACCCACCACTGCAACAGTCCATTGGCATATATTTAGGCCTAGCACACAGGCAGAGCAGAGAGGTCCCGTAACAGACAATCTGGCTTCATGTCAGCAGAGAATCAGTCTGCATGTCATAGCAGAGAATGAGGCTTCACGTCACCCACCACTGCAACAGTCCATTGGCATATATTTAGGCCTAGCACACAGGCAGAGCAGAGAGGTCCCGTAACAGACAATCTGGCTTCATGACAGCAGAGAATCAGTCTGCATGTCATAGCAGAGAATGAGGCTTCACGTCACCCACCACTGCAACAGTCCATTGGCATATATTTAGGCCTAGCACACAGGCAGAGCAGAGAGGTCCCGTAACAGACAATCTGGCTTCATGTCAGCAGAGAATCAGTCTGCATGTCATAGCAGAGAATGAGGCTTCACGTCACCCACCACTGCAACAGTCCATTGGCATATATTTAGGCCTAGCACACAGGCAGAGCAGAGAGGTCCCGTAACAGACAATCTGGCTTCATGACAGCAGAGAATCAGTCTGCATGTCATAGCAGAGAATGAGGCTTCACGTCACCCACCACTGCAACAGTCCATTGGCATATATTTAGGCCTAGCACACAGGCAGAGCAGAGAGGTCCCGTAACAGACAATCTGGCTTCATGACAGCAGAGAATCAGTCTGCATGTCATAGCAGAGAATGAGGCTTCACGTCACCCACCACTGCAACAGTCCATTGGCATATATTTAGGCCTAGCACACAGGCAGAGCAGAGAGGTCCCGTAACAGACAATCTGGCTTCATGTCAGCAGAGAATCAGTCTGCATGTCATAGCAGAGAATCAGGCTTCACGTCACCCACCACTGCAACAGTCCATTGGCATATATTTAGGCCTAGCACACAGGCAGAGCAGAGAGGTCCCGTAACAGACGATCTGGCTTCATGTCAGCAGAGAATCAGTCTGCATGTCATAGCAGAGAATCAGGCTTCACGTCAGCCACCACTGCAACAGTCCATGGTCATAAATTTAGGCCCAGCACCCAGGCAGAGGAGAGAGGTCCCGTAACAGACAATCTGGCTTCATGTCAGCAGAGAATTAGTCTGCATGTCATAGCAGAGAATCAGGCTTCATGTCAGCCACCACTGCAACAGTCCATTGGCATATATTTAGGCCTAGCACACAGGCAGAGGAGAGGTTCATTCAACTTTGGGTAGCATCGCAATATAATGGTAAAATGAAAATAAAAATAGGATTGAATGAGGAAGTGCCCTGGAGTCCAATAATATATGGTTATGGGGAGGTAGTTAATGTCTAATCTGGACAAGGGACGGACAGGTCCTGTGGGATCCATGCCTGGTTCATTTTTATGAACGTCAGCTTGTCCACATTGGCTGTAGACAGGCGGCTGCGTTTGTCTGTAATGACGCCCCCTGCCGTGCTGAATACACGTTCAGACAAAACGCTGGCTGCCGGGCAGGCCAGCACCTCCAAGGCATAAAAGGCTAGCTCTGGCCACGTGGACAATTTAGAGACCCAGAAGTTGAATGGGGCCGAACCATCAGTCAGTACGTGGAGGGGTGTGCACACGTACTGTTCCACCATGTTAGTGAAATGTTGCCTCCTGCTAACACGTTGCGTATCAGGTGGTGGTGCAGTTAGCTGTGGCGTGTTGACAAAAGTTTTCCACATCTCTGCCATGCTAACCCTGCCCTCAGAGGAGCTGGCCGTGACACAGCTGCCTTGGCGACCTCTTGCTCCTCCTCTGCCTTGGCCTTGGGCTTCCACTTGTTCCCCTGTGACATTTGGGAATGCTCTCAGTAGCGCGTCTACCAACGTGCGCTTGTACTCGCGCATCTTCCTATCACGCTCCAGTGCAGGAAGTAAGGTGGGCACATTGTCTTTGTAGCGTGGATCCAGCAGGGTGGCAACCCAGTAGTCCGCACAGGTTAAAATGTGGGCAACTCTGCTGTCGTTGCGCAGGCACTGCAGCATGTAGTCGCTCATGTGTGCCAGGCTGCCCAGGGGTAAGGACAAGCTGTCCTCTGTGGGAGGCGTATCGTCATCGTCCTGCCTTTCCCCCCAGCCACGCACCAGTGATGGACCCGAGCTGCGTTGGGTGCCACCCCGCTGTGACCATGCTTCATCCTCATCCTCCTCCACCTCCTCCTCATCCTCGTCCTCCTCGTCCTCCAGTAGTGGGCCCTGGCTGGCCACATTTGTACCTGGCCTCTGCTGTTGCAAAAAACCTCCCTCTGAGTCACTTCGAAGAGACTGGCCTGAAAGTGCTAAAAATGACCCCTCTTCCTCATCCTCCTCCTCCTCCTCCTGGGCCACCTCCTGTTCCATCATCGCCCTAAGTGTTTTCTCAAGGAGACATAGAAGTGGTATTGTAACGCTGATAACGGTGTCATCGCCACTGGCCATGTTGGTGGAGTACTCGAAACAGCGCAACAGGGCACACAGGTCTCGCATGGAGGCCCAGTCATTGGTGGTGAAGTGGTGCTGTTCTGTAGTGCGACTGACCCGTGCGTGCTGCAGCTGAAACTCCACTATGGCCTGCTGCTGCTCGCACAGTCTGTCCAGCATGTGCAAGGTGGAGTTCCACCTGGTGGGCACGTCGCATATGAGGCGGTGAGCGGGAAGGCCGAAGTTACGCTGTAGCGCAGACAGGCGAGCAGCGGCAGGATGTGAACGCCGGAAGCGCGAACAGACGGCCCGCACTTTATGCAGCAGCTCTGACATGTCGGGGTAGTTGTGAATGAACTTCTGCACCACCAAATTCAGCACATGCGCCAAGCAAGGGATGTGCGTCAAATTGGCTAGTCCCAGAGCTGCAACGAGATTTCGCCCATTATCACACACCACCAGGCCGGGCTTGAGGCTCACCGGCAGCAACCACTCGTCGGTCTGTTGTTCAATACCCCGCCACAACTCCTGTGCGGTGTGGGGCCTGTCCCCCAAACATATGAGTTTCAGAATGGCCTGCTGACGTTTACCCCGGGCTGTGCTGAAGTTGGTGGTGAAGGTGTGTGGCTGACTGGATGAGCAGGTGGAAGAAGAGGAGGAGGAAGCCGAGAAGGAGGAGGTGGCAACAGGAGGCAAAGAATGTTGCCCTGCGATCCTTGGCGGCGGCAGGACGTGCGCCAAACAGCTCTCCGCCTGGGGCCCAGCTGCCACTACATTTACCCAGTGTGCAGTTAGGGAGATATAGCGTCCCTGGCCGTGCTTACTGGTCCACGTATCTGTGGTTAGGTGGACCTTGCTACAGATGGCGTTGCGCAGTGCACACTTGATTTTATCGGATACTTGGTTGTGCAGGGAAGGCACGGCTCTCTTGGAGAAGTAGTGCCGGCTGGGAACAACATACTGTGGGACAGCAAGCGACATGAGCTGTTTGAAGCTGTCTGTGTCCACCAGCCTAAATGACAGCATTTCATAGGCCAGTAGTTTAGAAATGCTGGCATTCAGGGCCAGGGATCGAGGGTGGCTAGGTGGGAATTTACGCTTTCTATCAAATGTTTGTGAGATGGAGAGCTGAACGCTGGCGTGTGACATGGTTGAGACGCTTGGTGACGGAGGTGGTGGTGGTGGTGTTGGTGGTACATCCCCTGTTTGCTGGGCGGCAGGTGCCAACGTTCCTCCAGAGGCGGAGGAAGAGGCCGAGGCGGCAGCAGCAGAATAGGCCGAGGCGGCAGCAGCAGAAGAGGTAGCAGGGGGAGCCTGAGTGACTTCCTTGGTTTTAAGGTGTTTACTCCACTGCAGTTCATGCTTTGCATGCAGGTGCCTGGTCATGCAGGTTGTGCTCAGGTTCAGAACGTTAATGCCTCGCTTCAGGCTCTGATGGCACAGCGTGCAAACCACTCGGGTCTTGTCGTCAGCACATTGTTTGAAGAAGTGCCATGCCAGGGAACTCCTTGAAGCTGCCTTTGGGGTGCTCGGTCCCAGATGGCGGCGGTCAGTAGCAGGCGGAGTCTCTTGGCGGCGGGTGTTCTGCTTTTGCCCACTGCTCCCTCTTTTGCTACGCTGTTGGCTCGGTCTCACCACTGCCTCTTCCTCCGAACTGTGAAAGTCAGTGGCACGACCTTCATTCCATGTGGGGTCTAGGACCTCATCGTCCCCTGCATCGTCTTCCACCCAGTCTTGATCCCTGACCTCCTGTTCAGTCTGCACACTGCAGAAAGACGCAGCAGTTGGCACCTGTGTTTCGTCATCATCAGAGACATGCTGAGGTGGTATTCCCATGTCCTCATCATCAGGAAACATAAGTGGTTGTGCGTCAGTGCATTCTATGTCTTTCACCGCTGGGGAAGGGCTAGGTGGATGCCCTTGGGAAACCCTGCCAGCGGAGTCTTCAAACAGCATAAGAGACTGCTGCATAACTTGAGGCTGAGACAGTTTCCCTGGTATGCATGGGGGTGATGTGACAGACTGATGGGGTTGGTTTTCAGGCGCCATCTGTGCGCTTTCTGCAGAAGACTGGGTGGGAGATAATGTGAACGTGCTGGATCCACTGTCGGCCACCCAATTGACTAATGCCTGTACCTGCTCAGGCCTTACCATCCTTAGAACGGCATTGGGCCCCACCATATATCGCTGTAAATTCTGGCGGCTACTGGGACCTGAGGTAGTTGGTACACTAGGACGTGTGGATGTGGCAGAACGGCCACGTCCTCTCCCAGCACCAGAGGGTCCACTAACACCACCACGACCATGTCCACGTCCGCGTCCCTTACTAGATGTTTTTCTCATTGTTATGGTTCACCACAACAACAAATATATTATTTGGCCCAATGTATTGTATTCAAAATCAGCGGGATATAAATTTGAGGCCTAGTATTTAGGCGCTGGGTGACCGGTATGGATTTAGTGACAGAATTAGACTTGGAAATGCACAGAAGCGTGTGTGTGAAGTTATTCTGAATGACCCTATGTGCACCTTCAATATTATATACCCTTTTAGGGATAGATTTCAAATAGCTCTGATATAGCAGAAACCACTAAATTATGAAATTGCTAAATTGGGAATTGTACTTCAACCCAGAACAAAAAATGTGCTTTGACGGACACTAAATATCTTGCCCAGCAACAACAGTACAGCGGTGGGTAACGAGAGATTTAGAGGGATTTAAATTTGAGGCCTAGTATTTAGGCGCTGGGTCACCGGTATGGATTTAGTGACAGAATTAGACTTGGAAATGCACAGAAGCGTGTGTGTGAAGTTATTCTGAATGACCCTATGTGCACCTTCAATATTATATACCCTTTTAGGGATAGATTTCAAATAGCTCTGATATAGCAGAAACCACTAAATTATGAAATTGCTAAATTGGGAATTGTACTTCAACCCAGAACAAAAAATGTGCTTTGACGGACACTAAATATCTTGCCCAGCAACAACAGTACACCGGTGGGTAACGAGAGATTTAGAGGGAATTAAATTTGAGGCCTAGTATTTAGGCGCTGGGTCACCGGTATGGATTTAGTGACAGAATTAGACTTGGAAATACACAGTAGCGGGTGTGTGTGAAGTTATTCTGAATGACCCTATGTGCACCTTCAATATTATATACCCTTTTAGGGATAGATTTCAAATAGCTCTGATATAGCAGAAACCACTAAATTATGAAATTGCTAAATTGGGAATTGTACTTCAACCCAGAACAAAAAATGTGCTTTGACGGACACTAAATATCTTGCCCAGCAACAACAGTACAGCGGTGGGTAACGAGAGATTTAGAGGGAATTAAATTTGAGGCCTAGTATTTAGGCGCTGGGTCACCGGTATGGATTTAGTGACAGAATTAGACTTGGAAATGCACAGAAGCGTGTGTGTGAAGTTATTCTGAATGACCCTATGTGCACCTTCAATATTATATACCCTTTTAGGGATAGATTTCAAATAGCTCTGATATAGCAGAAACCACTAAATTATGAAATTGCTAAATTGGGAATTGTACTTCAACCCAGAACAAAAAATGTGCTTTGACGGACACTAAATATCTTGCCCAGCAACAACAGTACAGTGGTGGGTAACGAGAGATTTAGAGGGATTTAAATTTGAGGCCTAGTATTTAGGCGCTGGGTCACCGGTATGGATTTAGTGACAGAATTAGACTTGGAAATGCACAGAAGCGTGTGTGTGAAGTTATTCTGAATGACCCTATGTGCACCTTCAATATTATATACCCTTTTAGGGATAGATTTCAAATAGCTCTGATATAGCAGAAACCACTAAATTATGAAATTGCTAAATTGGGAATTGTACTTCAACCCAGAACAAAAAATGTGCTTTGACGGACACTAAATATCTTGCCCAGCAACAACAGTACACCGGTGGGTAACGAGAGATTTAGAGGGAATTAAATTTGAGGCCTAGTATTTAGGCGCTGGGTCACCGGTATGGATTTAGTGACAGAATTAGACTTGGAAATACACAGTAGCGGGTGTGTGTGAAGTTATTCTGAATGACCCTATGTGCACCTTCAATATTATATACCCTTTTAGGGATAGATTTCAAATAGCTCTGATATAGCAGAAACCACTAAATTATGAAATTGCTAAATTGGGAATTGTACTTCAACCCAGAACAAAAAATGTGCTTTGACGGACACTAAATATCTTGCCCAGCAACAACAGTACAGCGGTGGGTAACGAGAGATTTAGAGGGAATTAAATTTGAGGCCTAGTATTTAGGCGCTGGGTCACCGGTATGGATTTAGTGACAGAATTAGACTTGGAAATGCACAGAAGCGTGTGTGTGAAGTTATTCTGAATGACCCTATGTGCACCTTCAATATTATATACCCTTTTAGGGATAGATTTCAAATAGCTCTGATATAGCAGAAACCACTAAATTATGAAATTGCTAAATTGGGAATTGTACTTCAACCCAGAACAAAAAATGTGCTTTGACGGACACTAAATATCTTGCCCAGCAACAACAGTACAGCGGTGGGTAACGAGAGATTTAGAGGGATTTAAATTTGAGGCCTAGTATTTAGGCGCTGGGTCACCGGTATGGATTTAGTGACAGAATTAGACTTGGAAATGCACAGAAGCGTGTGTGTGAAGTTATTCTGAATGACCCTATGTGCACCTTCAATATTATATACCCTTTTAGGGATAGATTTCAAATAGCTCTGATATAGCAGAAACCACTAAATTATGAAATTGCTAAATTGGGAATTGTACTTCAACCCAGAACAAAAAATGTGCTTTGACGGACACTAAATATCTTGCCCAGCAACAACAGTACAGCGGTGGGTAACGAGAGATTTAGAGGGATTTAAATTTGAGGCCTAGTATTTAGGCGCTGGGTCACCGGTATGGATTTAGTGACAGAATTAGACTTGGAAATGCACAGAAGCGTGTGTGTGAAGTTATTCTGAATGACCCTATGTGCACCTTCAATATTATATACCCTTTTAGGGATAGATTTCAAATAGCTCTGATATAGCAGAAACCACTAAATTATGAAATTGCTAAATTGGGAATTGTACTTCAACCCAGAACAAAAAATGTGCTTTGACGGACACTAAATATCTTGCCCAGCAACAACAGTACACCGGTGGGTAACGAGAGATTTAGAGGGAATTAAATTTGAGGCCTAGTATTTAGGCGCTGGGTCACCGGTATGGATTTAGTGACAGAATTAGACTTGGAAATACACAGTAGCGGGTGTGTGTGAAGTTATTCTGAATGACCCTATGTGCACCTTCAATATTATATACCCTTTTAGGGATAGATTTCAAATAGCTCTGATATAGCAGAAACCACTAAATTATGAAATTGCTAAATTGGGAATTGTACTTCAACCCAGAACAAAAAATGTGCTTTGACGGACACTAAATATCTTGCCCAGCAACAACAGTACAGCGGTGGGTAACGAGAGATTTAGAGGGAATTAAATTTGAGGCCTAGTATTTAGGCGCTGGGTCACCGGTATGGATTTAGTGACAGAATTAGACTTGGAAATGCACAGAAGCGTGTGTGTGAAGTTATTCTGAATGACCCTATGTGCACCTTCAATATTATATACCCTTTTAGGGATAGATTTCAAATAGCTCTGATATAGCAGAAACCACTAAATTATGAAATTGCTAAATTGGGAATTGTACTTCAACCCAGAACAAAAAATGTGCTTTGACGGACACTAAATATCTTGCCCAGCAACAACAGTACACCGGTGGGTAACGAGAGATTTAGAGGGAATTAAATTTGAGGCCTAGTATTTAGGCGCTGGGTCACCGGTATGGATTTAGTGACAGAATTAGACTTGGAAATACACAGTAGCGGGTGTGTGTGAAGTTACTCTGAATGACCCTATGTGCACCTTCAATATTATATACCCTTTTTGGGATAGATTTCAAAGAGCTCTGATATAGCAGGAACCACTAAATTATGAAATTGCTAAATTGAGAATTGTATTTCAACCCAGAACAAGAAATGTGCTTGAACGGACACTAAATAACTCGCCCAGCTACAGCACTAGGGACAGATTTAGCTGGATATAAATTTGAGGCCTAGTATTTAGGCGCTGGGTGACCGGTATGGATTTAGTGACAGAATTAGACTGGGATATGGCCAAAAAATGAACAGACTATTGCTGGTTAAATGCACTTGGTGTGACAGCTTCACCCTGATGTAGGCTTTAGCCAAATAACAACCACACCATTGAGGGTTAAATGCACTTGGTGACAGGCGCAGCTTGCCCCTGATTTTGTATATGGCCAAAAAATGAACAGACTATTGCTGGTTAAATGCACTTGGTGTGACAGCTTCACCCTGATGTAGGCTTTAGCCAAATAACAACCACACCATTGAGGGTTAAATGCACTTGGTGACAGGCGCAGCTTGCCCCTGATTTTGTATATGGCCAAAAAATGAACAGACTATTGCTGGTTAAATGCACTTGGTGTGACAGCTTCACCCTGATGTAGGCTTTAGCCAAAAAACAACCACACCATTGAGGGTTAAATGCACTTGGTGACAGGCGCAGCTTGCCCCTGATTTTGTATATGGCCAAAAAATGAACAGACTATTGCTGGTTAAATGCACTTGGTGTGACAGCTTCACCCTGATGTAGGCTTTAGCCAAAAAACAACCACACCATTGAGGGTTAAATGCACTTGGTCGCAGCTTGTGCTGGCGCACCACAAGACACAAAATGGCCGCCGATCACCCCAGAAAAATGAGACTGACAAACGGTCTGTGCAGCCTAAAAACAGTGAGCAATTGAGGATCAGCAGCTCAATGATCCACAGCTGCAGATCGATCAGTTAATCAAGTCCTTTGGAGGAGTTAATCTGCCTAATCTCGCCCTACTGTCGCAGCCGCAACCTCTCCCTACGCTAATCAGAGCAGAGTGACGGGCGGCGCTATGTGACTCCAGCTTAAATAGAGGCTGGGTCACATGGTGCTCTGGCCAATCACAGCCATGCCAATAGTAGGCATGGCTGTGATGGCCTCTTGGGGCAAGTAGTATGACGCTTGTTGATTGGCTGCTTTGCAGCCTTTCAAAAAGCGCCAAGAAAGCGTCACAAAAGCGCCAAGAAAGCGACGAACACCGAACCCGAACCCGGACTTTTACGAAAATGTCCGGGTTCGGGTCCGTGTCACGGACACCCCAAAATTCGGTACGAACCCGAACTATACAGTTCGAGTTCGCTCATCCCTAGTCACAAATTCTAGAATTTGCAAATTTATGGCGAATATTATGCCAAAAATTTGCGAAATACAGCGAAAACTAATATTGCCTATGCTGCTCATCACTAGTAGTAAGTAAAACATATTAGGAGAGGTTACTCCCCTTTAAGACGATGATGAAGTGGTGATAAAACATTTTGGTATCAGAATGAATTTACAGATATTACAAAATTGACATTTAACCCATTAAATACACAGTTGCAGCAACTTTAACTTGACATTTTCAATGGCTTTTGTTGTGCTACATTTTGTATACCAAAGAGAAAACTCAACAATGCTGAGTGTGCTGCTACACTTATCTCTACTATATGTAAGTAACATCATGATCAACCATAACATTGAAGGTGCTCCTCACTGGCACCCCTCCCCATAGCTGGACGGTCAAATAAAATAAAATAAAACTTTATAAAACATTGTTTGGCACAAAAGTACAAAATGCTTAATTTAATATGATAAAAGTTTTCTGTTTTCTTTTCGTGGTAAGAGGCTTTGAAGGAAAAAATGTGCTAATGTATCACAGCAGAGGACATTGTAACCCCTACAAGAGGAAACTACTGAAACCACTTAACAGATCATGATGATGATGATTCATTTTTTTAAATTCTGGATCTAACTGGAAATATCATCCCCTATGAATTTACCAGATGTTCTCGAATCTGTTAAAACTGTCTAATAAAATAAAGCGTGTGTGTGTGTGAGGGGGGGGCTACCAATTGGAGGTTCCCACTGTGATATATAAAAATTCATGGTAAGAGTTTGTTCAGTTGGGATATTGCATTTAAATATTATTTAAAGGAAATTCCCAATCCAGGCACATTGCCTTGTAGGGCTAGCAAAGCTGAATGCAATGATATATTAGGCTACTTTCACACTGGCGTTTTGGCTTTCCATTTGTGAGATCCGTTCACGGCTCAGATTAGTTTCTCCCTAATGCATTCTGAATGGAAAAGGATCCGCTCAGAATGCATCAGTTTCCCTCCGATCAGTCTCCATTCCACAGCGTTTTGCTGTCCGCTTGACGAAACTGAGCCAAACGGATCCGTCCTGACACACAATGTAAGTCAATGGGGACGAATCAGTTTTTTCTGGCACAATAGAAAACGGATCCGTCTCCCATAGACTTTCAATGGAGTTCATGACGGATCCGTTTTGGCTATGTTACAGATAGTACAAACGGATCTGCTCATGACGGATGCACGCGGTTGCATTATTGTAATGGATCAATTTTTGCAGATCCATAACGGATCCGCCCCAAAACTAGAGTGTGAAAGTAGCCTTACATTTAGTGATCTGCCGCTTCATGCATGAGAAAAAAAAATACTTTTAAGGCCTCTTTCACATGGGCGTGTGCGCCCCATGGTCATGCTGCGGGGGCACAAGTACAGTCCGTGGGGCAGCCGCAGCGGATCACAAAAAGGTAGGACATGTTCAATCTTTTTGCGGAACGGAAGTACGGGACGAAACCCCACGGAAGCACTCTGTAGTACTATCGTAGGGTTCCGTTCCGTGCTTCCGTTCCGCACCATTCCGCATCTCCGGATTTGCGGACCCATTGAAGTGAATGGGTCCGCATCCCTGATGCGGAATGCCCACGGAACGGCACCCATGTATTGAGGATCCGCAAATGCGTTCCTCAATATTGCAACGGGGCGCACACGCCCGTGTGAAAGAGGCCTAATTCATATGCAAATGAGAAGTTAAGTGCACTGAGGGCAGACCCAAGACCCTCTGTGCACCCTTGCTCCTCCTGCTTCTTCTGCCAGTTCCTCCCTCTCCTTCTTGACAGGACCAGGTAAGATGAACCTGACAATCAAGTAAGAGAGGGAAGAGCTGGCAGAGGAAGGAGCAGAGTGGTTTGGGCCCAGCCTTGGTGCACGTAACTGCTCATTTGCATGTATATTAAAAGTACCTTTTCTCTGGAAGCGATGGATCCCTAAGTAAAAAGCATCATTACAGTCAGTTGAGCTAGCCCTACAAGGCATTGTGTCTGGTTTAACATTCAATTTTCTGCTGACAGATTTCCTTTGATGCAATGCAAGTCATGGAGTAAGTTAAATTACTGGTAGAGGCCTTGTTCCAATTTTACATGAGGGCCATGGCGTTTCATATTATACTATACGTCTCTTTCTCCAGAGCTTTTGGAATACATTTTCAGTGTAAGGTGAAAGTAATCATCTTGCCATTCTGGCCGCTCAGCTTTCAGACTATTTCATAGGTTGGATACATAGCAGGAAACTGTCAGCTATGGGAAGCAATGCCAGGTTTTTTGCTTATGGGTGTAGAGAAAAGTGATTCCATTCACTGACCATAGGAAAGTTCTTAGATAACATGTTTGAAAGTTGTATAACATATCACTAGTGTAAGTTCCTGACAAGTAATAACCTAAAAAATAAAATAAAAAACATAAGAAATGGGGGATAATAAAAAAATAAATAAAAAGTGTGTTGTTTTCATATGCTCAATTTCCATTTTCCTGAGATAAATGTGTCTAGCAGCACTGCCGTCTCATTAAGTGGTGTCTGGAGTATTAGGATGAGTCACAGACGATCGGAGGTATGATGGTCCACATGTTCACTAATGGAATTTCCATATAAGTCTTTAGAGTGGATTATGTTGGGTATCACATTTTTTTTCTATGCTGTGTTAACTTTATAGGTTTCCTTCACAAATGGAAACTATAGATAAATGTACGGTAATTTGGCCATATAGAACACATTTGGAAAAAGTAATAGATCCGTAACGGTTTCCATCACATTGGGTCTGTGAAGGAAATTTACGTGCATTAAACCTTCGCCTGTAGTAGAAAAAAGTGTCATATTTTGTACAGTCTGATATCTAGAGGGACATTCATGTAATAGATTGCACAACAATTAGCTTTCAGTATCCCCAAATCATTTCTGAGACTTCCCTGACACCACCACACCTACACTCACTTATGTGTATCAATGTCTAGCATTTGCATAGAGGCAAAGTAAGGTAAGGTAACAGGCAAGATTATACGGTCAAATTCTCCATTAAGGGGTTGGCCTATTAAGGCAACTTATTCTCTATACATAGGATAGGGGATAAGAGGCTGATTGGTGGGGATCCAACTGCTGAAGCCCCTGCCAATCACAAGAATAGGGGCCTGGGTTCTCCAATTTGAATGGAGCGGCCACTCCATTCAGCTCTATGAGGCTGCTGGAGATAGCCAAGCCCTTGTGTTTGGCTCCAACCAGCTGTACGAGGCTGCTGGAAATAGCGGAATGCTTGTACTTGACCAAGTCTGGCCTCTCATAGAGCTGAATGAAATAATGGACATGCATACATGCCTGCTTCTCCATTCAAATGGTCAGCAAGGGCTCCTGTTCTCTTCATTGGTTGTAGCCTCAGAGGTCATACCTCTGCCAATCATACACATACACTATTCTGTGGATTGGAGAGAAGTTATCTTAATGGGACAAGACTTGTAAATGAGACATTTTTCGCTTTACCAATAGCTACCAGCAGAGGGCAGCAAATCTCTCCAGCATAGTGAAACCTGCAGTAGAGCTCAGGTAACGTGGAATTAGAGGAGGTAGCTTTGCCCTCTATGTTAGGGGTGTATGTGGGCCATGGTTTGGGGCTGTAGGCACTAGATGGGCAATATAATGCTTTATTTAAGTAATATTTTACACAGTGCTTAAAGTGTTGTATTTAAGATACACAGTCACCTACCTAATGCAACACAAGAGTGAAGTTCTTGACAAATTACAAGACTATGTAGTAAAGACCAGTAACAAGTTTCAGAGGAAGTCTCACATACTTTGGAGCTATAATAGAGGTAAATTCACAGGACATAAGCTACAAGAGTACTTGAAACAGAATGGAATAGAACATCAAAAGACAGTCCCATACACACCGGAGAAAAATGTGGTAGCTGAAAGAAAGAACAGAACTCTGGATGAAATGATCAGATGTATGCTGACAGACTCTGGACTACTACAAAAATACTGGGGTGAGGCTGCAATGACAGCCACACAGTTGAAGAACATATTCCTTCCCAGAACAGTGGAGAAAACTCCATATGAACTGTGGCACAATGAGAAGCCAAGTGTAAAACACCTAAGAGTTTTTGGATGCAAAGCGTTCATCTACATTCCAGAAGAAAAACGCACCAAACTCCAAAACTAAGCATTTGAAGGTGTCTTTGTTGGATACAAGGACAACATTAAGGGTTACAGAATCCTAAATCCCAAAACAGACAAGGTTACCTAGAGTTGAGTGAACACCTAGATGTTCGGGTTCGAGAAGTTCGGCCGAACTTCCCGGAAATGTTCGGGTTCGGGATCCGAACCCGATCCGAACTTCGTCCCGAACCCGAACCCCATTGAAGTCAATGGGGACCCGAACTTTTCGGTACTAAAAAGGCTGTAAAACAGCCCAGGAAAGGGCTAGGGGGCTGCAAAAGGCAGCAACATGTAGGTAAATCCCCTGCAAACAAATGTGGATAGGGAAATGAATTAAAATAAAAATTAAATAAATAAAAATTAACCAAAATCAATTGGAGAGAGGTCCCATAGCAGAGAATCTGGCTTCACGTCACCCACCACTGGAACAGTCCATTCTCAGATATTTAGGCCCCGGCACCCAGGCAGAGGAGTGAGGTCCCGTAACAGAGAATCTGTCTTCATGTCAGCAGAGAATCAGTCTGCATGTCATAGCAGAGAATCAGGCTTCACGTCAGCCACCACTGCAACAGTCCATTTTCATAAATTTAGGCCCAGCACCCAGGCAGAGGAGAGAGGTCCCGTAACAGACAATCTGGCTTCATGTCAGCAGAGAATCAGGCTTCACGTCAGCCACCAATGCAACAGTCCATTGTCAGATATTTAGGCCCAGCACCCAGGCAGAGGAGAGAGGTCCCGTAACAGACAATCAGGCTTCACGTCAGCCACCACTGCAACAGTCCATTGGCATATATTTAGGCCCAGCACCCAGGCAGAGGAGAGAGGTCCCGTAACAGAGAATCTGGCTTCATGTCAGCAGAGAATTAGTCTGCATGTCATAGCAGAGAATCAGGCTTCACGTCACCCAACATTGGAACAGTCCATTGGCATATATTTAGGCCCCGGCACCCAGACAGAGGAGAGGTTCATTCAAATTTGGGTAGCCTCGCAATATAATGGTAAAATGAAAATAAAAATAGGATTGAATGAGGAAGTGCCCTGGAGTACAATAATATATGGTTAAGGGGAGGTAGTTAATGTCTAATCTGGACAAGACAAGAGACGGACAGGTCCTGTGGGATCCATGCCTGGTTCATTTTTATGAACGTCAGCTTGTCCACATTGGCTGTAGACAGGCGGCTGCGTTTGTCTGTAATGATGCCCCCTGCCGTGCTGAATACACGTTCAGACAAAACGCTGGGCGCCGGGCAGGCCAGCACCTCCAAGGCATAAAAGGCTAGCTCTGGCCACGTGGACAATTTAGAGACCCAGTAGTTGAATGGGGCCGAACCATCAGTCAGTACGTGGAGGGGTGTGCACACGTACTGTTCCACCATGTTAGTGAAATGTTGCCTCCTGCTAACACGTTGCGTATCAGGTGGTGGTGCAGTTAGCTGTGGCGTGTTGACAAAACTTTTCCACATCTCTGCCATGCTAACCCTGCCCTCAGAGGAGCTGGCCGTGACACAGCTGCCTTGGCGACCTCTTGCTCCTCCTCTGCCTTGGCCTTGGGCTTCCACTTGTTCCCCTGTGACATTTGGGAATTCTCTCAGTAGCGCGTCTACCAACGTGCGCTTGTACTCGCGCATCTTCCTATCACGCTCCAGTGCAGGAAGTAAGGTGGGCACATTGTCTTTGTAGCGTGAATCCAGCAGGGTGGCAACCCAGTAGTCCGCACACGTTAAAATGTGGGCAACTCTGCTGTCGTTGCGCAGGCACTGCACCATGTAGTCGCTCATGTGTGCCAGGCTGCCCAGGGGTAAGGACAAGCTGTCCTCTGTGGGAGGCGTATCGTCATCGTCCTGCCTTTCCCCCCAGCCACGCACCAGTGATGGACCCGAGCTGCGTTGGGTGCCACCCCGCTGTGACCATGCTTCATCCTCATCCTCCTCCACCTCCTCCTCATCCTCGTCCTCCTCGTCCTCCAGTAGTGGGCCCTGGCTGGCCACATTTGTACCTGGCCTCTGCTGTTGCCAAAAACCTCCCTCTGAGTCACTTCGAAGAGACTGGCCTGAAAGTGCTAAAAATGACCCCTCTTCCTCCTCCTCCTCCTCCTGGGCCACCTCCTCTTCCATCATCGCCCTAAGTGTTTTCTCAAGGAGACATAGAAGTGGTATTGTAACGCTGATAACGGCGTCATCGCCACTGGCCATGTTGGTGGAGTACTCGAAACAGCGCAACAGGGCACACAGGTCTCGCATGGAGGCCCAGTCATTGGTGGTGAAGTGGTGCTGTTCTGTAGTGCGACTGACCCGTGCGTGCTGCAGCTGAAACTCCACTATGGCCTGCTGCTGCTCGCACAGTCTGTCCAGCATGTGCAAGGTGGAGTTCCACCTGGTGGGCACGTCGCATATGAGGCGGTGAGCGGGAAGGCCGAAGTTACGCTGTAGCGCAGACAGGCAAGCAGCAGCAGGATGTGAACGCCGGAAGCGCGAACAGACGGCCCGCACTTTATGCAGCAGCTCTGACATGTCGGGGTAGTTGTGAATGAACTTCTGCACCACCAAATTCAGCACATGCGCCAAGCAAGGGATGTGCGTCAAACTGGCTAGTCCCAGAGCTGCAATGAGATTTCGCCCATTATCACACACCACCAGGCCGGGCTTGAGGCTCACCGGCAGCAACCACTCGTCGGTCTGTTGTTCTATACCCTGCCACAACTCCTGTGCGGTGTGGGGCCTGTCCCCCAAACATATGAGTTTCAGAATGGCCTGCTGACGTTTACCCCGGGCTGTGCTGAAGTTGGTGGTGAAGGTGTGTGGCTGACTAGATGAGCAGGTGGAAGAAGAGGAGAAGGAAGTCGAGTAGGAGGAGGTGGCAACAGGAGGCAAAGAATGTTGCCCTGCGATCCTTGGCGGCGGAAGGACGTGCGCCAAACAGCTCTCCGCCTGGGGCCCAGCTGCCACTACATTTACCCAGTGTGCAGTTAGGGAGATATAGCGTCCCTGGCCGTGCTTACTGGTCCACGTATCTGTGGTTAGGTGGACCTTGCCACAGATGGCGTTGCGCAGTGCACACTTGATTTTATCGGATACTTGGTTGTGCAGGGAAGGCACGGCTCTCTTGGCGAAGTAGTGCCGGCTCGGAACAACATAATGTGGGACAGCAAGCGACATGAGCTGTTTGAAGCTGTCTGTGTCCACCAGCCTAAATGACAGCATTTCATAGGCCAGTAGTTTAGAAATGCTGGCATTCAGGGCCAGGGATCGAGGGTGGCTAGGTGGGAATTTACGCTTTCTCTCAAATGTTTGTGAGATGGAGAGCTGAACGCTGCCGTGTGACATGGTTGAGATGCTTGGTGACGGAGGTGGTGGTGGTGTTGGTGGTACATCCCCTGTTTGCTGGGCGGCAGGTGCCAACGTTCCTCCAGAGGCAGAGGAAGAGGCCGAGGCGGCAGCAGCAGAAGAGGCCGAGGCGGCAGCAGCAGAAGAGGTAGCAGGGGGAGCCTGAGTGACTTCCTTGGTTTTAAGGTGTTTACTCCACTGCAGTTCATGCTTTGCATGCAGGTGCCTGGTCATGCAGGTTGTGCTCAGGTTCAGAACGTTAATGCCTCGCTTCAGGCTCTGATGGCACAGCGTGCAAACCACTCGGGTCTTGTCGTCAGCACATTGTTTGAAGAAGTGCCATGCCAGGGAACTCCTTGAAGCTGCCTTTGGGGTGCTCGGTCCCAGATGGCGGCGGTCAGTAGCAGGCGGAGTCTCTTGGCGGCGGGTGTTCTGCTTTTGCCCACTGCTCCCTCTTTTGCTACGCTGTTGGCTCGGTCTCACCACTGCCTCTTCCTCCGAACTGTGAAAGTCAGTGGCACGACCTTCATTCCATGTGGGGTCTAGGACCTCATCGTCCCCTGCATCGTCTTCCACCCAGTCTTGATCCCTGACCTCCTGTTCAGTCTGCACACTGCAGAAAGACGCAGAAGTTGGCACCTGTGTTTCGTCATCATCAGAGACATGCTGAGGTGGTATTCCCATGTCCTCATCATCAGGAAACATAAGTGGTTGTGCGTCAGTGCATTCTATGTCTTTCACCGCTGGGGAAGGGCTAGGTGGATGCCCTTGGGAAACCCTGCCAGCGGAGTCTTCAAACAGCATAAGAGACTGCTGCATAACTTGAGGCTGAGACAGTTTCCCTGGTATGCATGGGGGTGATGTGACAGACTGATGGGGTTGGTTTTCAGGCGCCATCTGTGCGCTTTCTGCAGAAGACTGGGTGGGAGATAATGTGAACGTGCTGGATCCACTGTCGGCCACCCAATTGACTAATGCCTGTACCTGCTCAGGCCTTACCATCCTTAGAATGGCATTGGGCCCCACCATATATCGCTGTAAATTCTGGCGGCTACTGGGACCTGAGGTAGTTGGTACACTAGGACGTGTGGATGTGGCAGAACGGCCACGTCCTCTCCCAGCACCAGAGGGTCCACTAACACCACCACTACCATGTCCACGTCCGCGTCCCTTACTAGATGTTTTCCTCATTGTTATCGTTCACCACAACAACAAAAATATTATTTGGCCCAATGTATTGTATTCAAATTCAGCTGAATATAAATTTGAGGCCTAGTATTTAGGCGCTGGGTAACCGGTATAGATTTACTGACAGAATTAGACTTGGAAATGCACAGTAGCGTGTGTGTGAAGTTATTCTGAATGACCCTATGTGCACCTTGAATATTATATACCCTTTTAGGGATAGATTTCAAATAGCTCTGATATAGCAGAAACCACTAAATTATGAAATTGCTAAATTGGGAATTGTTTTTCAACCCAGAACAAAAAATGTGCTTTGACGGACACTAAATAACTTGCCCAGCCAGAACAGTACAGCGGTAAAGACAGATTTAGCGGGATATAAATTTGAGGCCTAGTATTTAGGCGCTGGGTGACCGGTATGGATTTACTGACAGAATTAGACTTGGAAATGCACAGTAGCGTGTGTGTGAAGTTATTCTGAATGACCCTATGTGCACCTTGAATATTATATACCCTTTTAGGGATAGATTTCAAATAGCTCTGATATAGCAGAAACCACTAAATTATGAAATTGCTAAATTGGGAATTGTTTTTCAACCCAGTACAAAAAATGTGCTTTGACGGACACTAAATAACTTGCCCAGCCAGAACAGTACAGCGGTAACGACAGATTTAGCGGGATATAAATTTGAGGCCTAGTATTTAGGCGCTGGGTGACCGGTATGGATTTACTGACAGAATTAGACTTGGAAATGCACAGTAGCGTGTGTGTGAAGTTATTCTGAATGACCCTATGTGCACCTTGAATATTATATACCCTTTTAGGGATAGATTTCAAATAGCTCTGATATAGCAGAAACCACTAAATTATGAAATTGCTAAATTGGGAATTGTTTTTCAACCCAGAACAAAAAATGCGCTTTGACGGACACTAAATAACTTGCCCAGCCAGAACAGTACAGCGGTAAAGACAGATTTAGCGGGATATAAATTTGAGGCCTAGTATTTAGGCGCTGGGTGACCGGTATGGATTTACTGACAGAATTAGACTTGGAAATGCACAGTAGCGTGTGTGTGAAGTTATTCTGAATGACCCTATGTGCACCTTGAATATTATATACCCTTTTAGGGATAGATTTCAAATAGCTCTGATATAGCAGAAACCACTAAATTAGGAAATTGCTAAATTCGGAATTGTTTTTCAACCCAGAACAAAAAATGTGCTTTGACGGACACTAAATAACTTGCCCAGCCAGAACAGTACAGCGGTAACGACAGATTTAGCGGGATATAAATTTGAGGCCTAGTATTTAGGCGCTGGGTGACCGGTATGGATTTACTGACAGAATTAGACTGGGATATGGCCAAAAAATAACCACACTATTGCTGGTTAAATGCACTTGGTGTGACAGCTTGACCAACCACACTACTGAGGGTTAAATGCACTTGTTGACAGGCGCAGCTTGCCCCTGATGTAGTATATGGCCAAAAAATGAACAGACTATTGCTGGTTAAATGCACTTGGTGTGACAGCTTGACCAACCACACTACTGAGGGTTAAATGCACTTGGTGACGGGCGCAGCTTGCCCCTGATGTAGTATATGGCCAAAAAATAAACAGACTATTGCTGGTTAAATGCACTTGGTGTGACAGCTTCACCCTGATGTAGGCTTTAGCCAAAAAACAACCACACCATTGAGGGTTAAATGCACTTGGTGACAGGCGCAGCTTGCCCCTGATGTAGTATATGGCCAAAAAATAAACAGACTATTGCTGGTTAAATGCACTTGGTGTGACAGCTTCACCCTGATGTAGGCTTTAGCCAAAAAACAACCACACCATTGAGGGTTAAATGCACTTGGTCGCAGCTTGTGCTGGCGCACCACAAGACACAAAATGGCCACCGATCACCCCAGAAAAAAGTGACTGACAAACGGTCTGGGCAGCCTAAAAACAGTGAGCAATTGAATTTCAGCAGCTCAATGATGCACAGCTGCAGATCGATCGATTAATCAAGTCCTTTGGAGGAGTTAATCTGCCTAATCTCGCCCTACTGTCGCAGCCGCAACCTATCCCTACGCTAATCAGAGCAGAGTGACGGGCGGCGCTATGTGACTCCAGCTTAAATAGAGGCTGGGTCACATGGTGCTCTGGCCAATCACAGCCATGCTAATAGTAGGCATGGCTGTGACGGCCTCTTGGGGCAAGTAGTATGACGCTTGTTGATTGGCTGCTTTGCAGCCTTTCAAAAAGCGCCAAGAAAGCGTCACAAAAGCACCAAGAAAGCGACGAACACCGAACCCGAACCCGGACTTTTACGAAAATGTCCGGGTTCGGGTCCGTGTCACGGACACCCCAAAATTCTGTACGAACCCGAACTATACAGTTCGGGTTCGCTCATCCCTAAAGGTTACCATTAGCAACAGCACAACTTTTGTTGAAGAGCTGAGAGACAATGTAATGACAACAGAAGAAGCTAGAACAGAAGAGAAAACTGAGACTGACCATCCCACCTCTGTAACTTCTGAACAAACAGTTCAAGTGAGTGCAGACTCTACCAGTACTGAAGAGCAGACAGAAGCAAGCTCAGACACACAACCGAGACGCTCAACGAGAGAAAAAAAGGTAAGCCACCTGTACGTCTCCCATACAAGACAACCACTGCCAGTGCCAATGAACCTGCAACCAATGGAAGACATATCTCTGCTTTCAGACGGGGGAAGCCAATAAATGGATAAAAGCTGCTGAGGAAGAGATAAAATCCATGCATGACACTAAAACATGGACACTTACAGAACTACCACCTGGAAGGAAAGCCATAGGCTGTAAATGGACTTTGAAAGTGAAGTACAATGTAGATGGCACAATTGAACGATACAAAGCAAGACTCAAAAATATGGAAAGGACTATGATGAGACATTCGGCCAGTAGTCAAGCACGCTACAATAAGGGCTTTGCTGATAGTAGCCATCACAAGGAAAATGCAAGTGAAACATTTTGATGTGAAAACTGCATTTCTACATGGCGAGTTAATAGAAGAAATCTACATGGAACAACCACCAGGGTTCAAAGATGAATAAAGGCCAGACCTAGTATGTAAAGTTCACAGGAGCATATACACTCACTTAAAGAATTATTAGGAACACCATACTAATATGGTGTTGGACCCACTTTTGCCTTCAGAACTGCCTTAATTCTATGTGGCATTGATTCAACAAGGTGCTGATAGCATTCTTTAGAAATGTTGGCCCATACTGATAGGATAGCATCTTGCAGTCGATGGAGATTTGAGGGATGCACATCCAGGGCACGAACATCCCAAAGATGCTCTATTGGGTTTAGATCTGATGACTGTGGGGGCCATTTCAGTACAGTGGACTCATTGTCACGTTCAAGAAACCAATTTGAAATGATTCGAGCTTTGTGACATGGTGCATTATCCTGCTGGAAGTAGCCATCAGAGGACGGTTACATGGTGGTCATAAAGGGATGGACATGGTCAGAAACAATGCTCAGGTAGCCCGTGGCATTTAAACGATGGCCAATTGGCACTAAGGGGCCTAAAGTGTGCCCAGAAAAGATCCCCCACACCATTATACCACCACCAGTGGTAACAAGGCATGATGGTTACATGTTCTCATTCTGTTTACGCCAAATTCGGACTCTACCATTTGAATGTCTCAACAGAAATCGAGACTCATCAGACCAGGCAACATTTTTCCAGTCTTCAACAGTCCAATTTTGGTGAGCTCGTGCAAATTGTAGCCTCTTTTTCCTATTTGTAGTGGAGATGAGTGGTACCCAGTGGGGTCTTCTGCTGTTGTAGCCCACCTTTCTTTCCCATTCTGACATTCAGTTTGGAGTTCAGGAGATTGTCTTGACCAGGACCACAACCCTACATGCATTGAAGCAACTGCCAGGTTGACTAGATAATCGCATTAATGAGAAATAGAACAGGTGTTCCTAATAATTCTTTAGGTGAGTGTATGGTCTAAAGCAAGCAGCCAGGGTGTGGACGATATCCTGATTTGTTTTGACCAATAAGGGGATGAAGCAGAAATACTGAAAACCCTAAATCAGCACTTTGAGACCAAAGATCTTGGCGACATAAAGAATTGCCTCGGCATTCAGATTGAGAGAGAGGAAAATTGCAGCTTTCTTCTAAACCAAATACGCAAACTACAAGAAATAATTGAAAGATTTGGAATGGGTGATGCCAAACCAGCAAAATCTCTCATGGAAACCAACTACCTGAAGGGGATGAACAGCCAAGATACCCCGTTACCAACTAATACTCAGTACAGCAAAGCAATAGGGAAATTGCTGTACCTTACCACTGCTACGAGGCCAGACATTGCAGCAACTATTGGAATCCTATGCAGAAAGGTTTCATTGCCAAGTCAGATGGACTGGAATGCTGTAAAGCGAATCATTCGCTACCTTAAAGGGACTTTGCACTACAATCTAAAGTTACCAGCGAGTGATGCAAGCACCCTAACAGGATATGTGGATGAACTTTATATTTATATGTCAATCACTTGCCTTTGTGCCCATGGGGCGGTTTTTCTCCTACATTTGTTCCCAGCCGCGCCCCAACTGTCGTTTCCTAGTGCCGCCCAGCTCATTATTATTCACTGCGCTGGGCGGCTTTTCCAGTCCCCGATCTTGTTAGATCCGGAGAGAGCCGGCGCGTGCGCAGCAGGAGACGCCGAAGCTGCCGCATTGAATTAGGGATGCAGGCGCACTACGATTCCGGTGTGTGAGGGTGTGCGGGATCTAACAGGATCGGGGACTGGAAAAGCTGCCCAGCGCAGTGAATAATAATGAGCTGGGCGGCGCTAGGAAACGACAGTTGGGGCGCGGCTGGGCACAAATGTAGGAGAAAAACCGCCCCTTGGGCACAAAGGCAAGTGATTGACATATGAATATAAAGTTGATTTTACATGGTTTACAATGCGGACAGGGGGTACTCTTATATGATTGGAATACACTTAAAAAGACTTATGACTGCATAGGAATATCTAAATATGTTTATAGGGCCTGTCAGTGTCCCTTTAATATGGATATCTCTATGTTTTGGTTTATTTGTTCATTTGTCATTGATTTTCATGAAAACTTTATGATCTACAGTTTGTAAAATGATTTGTAGAATACAAATGTTTAAGACACATTTTACTCTTCTACTTCTTGATAGTTAGTGTAAATTTTTTGGGTTGTAGCTATAATCATTCTTACCTAAAGTTATGTCAGTCCATATTAACTTGTCTTTCTACCTGTGTAAAGTGAGTCTGCTTCAGCCCTGTTCATGGAGTTCATAAACTTAAGCAGCACAAATGCAGCACTAACCAACCAGCCCGGTTTCGTGTCTTTTGGCTGTTGCAGGGGGGCTTGTGATGTCATCATCTTAAAAAAATAAAATAAAATAATAATTGCTATTATCTTACAAATAAAAGCAGCACAAATGTTAATTTTTACAGCACAAACCAGCACAAGCGTAGCACTAACCAACCAGCCCGGTTTCGTTGTCTTTTGGCTGTGGTGGGGGGCTGGGTGACCTTTGGTGACTTTTCAATAAATGGTTAATAACTTGAAAACGAAAGAAGATAGAATGTAGATTTAAATGGCACAAACGTAGCACTAACCAACCGGCAAGTTTCATGTCTTTTTGCTGTTGCGGGCGGGCTGGTGATGTCATCATCTTGAAACAAACAATTGCTATTATCTTTAAAATAGAAGCAGCACAAATGTTAATTTTTGCAGCACAAACGTAGCACTAAAGAAACACACTGGAGTTTTTGTTTGTGCCGATTGAAGGGGGGCCAGCTTCGCCCAGCTGCTCAGTTTCAGGGTGTTGGAGATCTTCTTATAGCCAAGGCCATCTTTATGTAGAGTAACAATTCTATTTTTCAGAGAGTTCTTTGCCATGAGGTGCCACATTGAGTTCCAGTGACCAGTATGGGAGAGTGTGAGAGCGATAATACCAAATTTTACACACCTGCTCCCCATTCACACCTGAGACCTTGTAATACTAACGAGTCACGTGACACCGGGGAGGGAAAATGGCTAATTGGGCACAATTTGGCCATTTTTACTTAGGGGTGTACTTACTATTGTTGCCAGTGGTTTAGACATTAAAGGCTGTGTGTTGAGTTATTTTGAGGGCACACCACATTTACACTGTTATACAAGATGTACACTGACTACTTCACATTAAATTGTCATATATTCAATGTTGTCCCATGAAAAGAGATAATAAAATATTTACAAAAATGTGAGGGGTGTAATCACTTTTGTGAGATGCTGTATAAAATTCTATTACAAGGAAGAAATTGTAGGATGCAAATTGCATGAAGACCTACCTACATACACATTTGATCTTCTCTATATTGGTGTAATGTATAGCCTTGTATATGAAAATAGAAACTTGATAGAAAGCAGCTATAAGAAAAAAATGTTTTAGAGAAGGGTTCTGTTCTGTATTTGATCTTCTAAAAATACTGTGTGTAAGGCTTGCTCTTCATAATTGTTATAATTAAAAAGTGAAGTCCTTTAAGTGAGTAAAAACTTAAATATAGTACTTATTATCCAGATTACAGATCTGACTTCCAAGCTACAACTACATATTAGAATGATGATAAAATAGCTGTGATGCCACATGTAGATGATGCTGGATAGCAGTCGCTTTAGCTTTTCTGGTATGATTGAAAGCAATGTATACATTCAATAACGCTATAATTCTGCCTGTACCTAATTTATTTGTATATGTGTGCACTTGACTATTTTAAAGAGGAAATCTATGTAACTGGTTGACTCCTTTCTATTAGCTGAGGCTTACATTTTCCTTTGGTTCCCTGGTTCAGCACACTTCTCCATACTTACAATATATCCATATTTACCAACGTTGCTGTAGGTAAAATTAAGACATTTAATTAAGCCCCACCCTACGGAAAGCCCCAAATTTGTCCAGGAAAGCCCACTTCTCAGTGTGGGTTCTATAAACTCATATTCGGCCTCAAAAAGCCAAAATTTCTCCAAATCATCCCGGAAAATTTAGAATGAATCAATTCAGTATTATACAGAATTAATACAGTAGGGCAAAACAAAAAATGTATTGTTTTTAATAATTTTATACTAGTGACTATTTGGAGAATAAGAAAGGAGGGTCTTATATTGCTCCCACCATGTATGTCGTATATGTAAGCTATACCATTTGACTGTAACTAAACACTTCATTGCTTTATGCATAAAATAAAGAGCAATTTACAACTTACATTAGTGTCCTGTCATCTTCCAATCTACAAAAGGCAGTGCCCAGAAGAGTCCTGTTTTTTAAGCTCATCTTCAAGATGATAATAGAAGAGCAATGTACTAAAAAGACCCAGTTTGGCCTACACTGTTGAATATTTAATATGTATTTTACAGCCTACAGTGCTGCATTCACAATTCTGCTTGGGATTGTATTACAGTCAACAAGCTTGACAGCAGACATACCCTTAAAGAGGACCTTTCAGCTCTTCTGATATCTCTGGTGTAGTAGATTCTTGTATTCCCCATAAAATAACTATTCTGGAGAATCTTTTCTTAGAACTCTGCATTACACTGTTCCTCTGTTATTCTTTCTGGAAATGTATGAAATAATTGTGTGTTTTATCATCCCACTTGTCAAAGTGATGGGTGAGTAAGGACTTAAAGGGGTTACCCCTTTTAAGAAACATCCCCCCCCCCATGTGCTGGGCCCATCACAGGTAATATACTTACCCCGCACCGCTCCTGGTCCCCAAACCGCTGCTGCTGCTTCTCCCTGCACACCAATGAAAATATCCAGGGTCAGGGGAGCAGCCAATGGCAGGCGGGGACGGGGACGAGCCTCCCTAGCATCGCGGGAGACGCTAAGAAGGCTCATCCCCGTCTCCATCTGCCACTGGCTACTCCCCCCGATACCGGATGTTTTCATCGGTGTGCAGGGAGAAGCAGCAGTGGCAGTTTGGGGACCAGGAGCGGTGCGGGAAGGGGGTAGATTACCTGTGAGGGGCCCGACACATGAAGGGATGTTTCTGAAATCGGATAAACCCTTTAATAAGTCATAAAACTGTTATTTTGGAGCCATTGCCTGGATCGTGCTCATACCATGTTGTTGGTTCCACATTTTATCTTTTCCTGTGTCCCTACACAGTCTGACTTAGTTGGACACACCCCAAGTCGTAACAGCCAGTGGTCAATTTATTTATACATTTCTGGTAGGAATAACAGAGGAATGGGACAGTGTAGTGCATAAATAATGATGTTCCAAAACACTTATTTAGTTGGGATTAATATTATTTACAGAACCAGGGATGTCGGGAGAGGTGACACTCAGGTCTCTAAAAAGCTTAGCTGATCTCCTGTGAGCCAGTCATGTATTCCTACAGCGGGTACTGTATTGTGCATGCTGCATAGATGACATTTTACAGAAGGCACAATTTTCACAGCAAGCTCTGTGCAGACAAACACCAGCAAGGAATACTTGGAGAATTCAACTATGAACCCTCTGAATTGTGAACACAACTCTGGACTATGAAACAGGGTCTTATTGAAGATCAATACAAGAAAACTATTGCTAATTATATACACAGATAATCACTTCTATGTAGATTTACTTTACGTAATTGCAAAGATATTTCAAAAGTGCACATATCCTGTAAGTGGTTATGTACTGAATGTTAGACGGCATATATAGCTCCATTGGACTCAACTGAAATTCCTTAGGGAGCTCAGTTATTTACCATTACTGCAGACCAGGGGTGGGAAACCTTTTTGCTGCCAAGGGCCATTTAGATATTTGCATAGGCGTGCGCAGCCTATTGCATTAGGGTGTGCACCCTAAAGCACAAACACACTTGCCACATCCGTGTGTATGTATGTATATATATATATATATATTATATGCACACACACACATACAGTTATATTACCCCTGTACATTATACAGGGGTAATATAACTAAGGAGGGCTATCAGGGGACATTGTACAGGGGGTCATATAACTGAGGGGTATTAGGGTAAATTATACAGGGGTAATATAACTGAGGAGGGGTATCAGGGTACATTATACAGGGGTAATATAACTAAGGGGTTTAAGGGTACATTATAAAGGGGTAATATAAGTTATATTACCCCTGTATAATGTCTGATACCCTGATACCCCTTAGATATATTACCCCCTGTATAATTTACCCTGATACCTATCAGTTATATTATATAACTGAGGGGTATCAGGGTACATTATACAGGGGACAACTGAGGAGGGTAGCACTGTGTGACATGGTACATACTTCTTTTTTATAATGCGTTATGGGTCCCAGACTGGAGCAGCTGGGCACCAAGTTCCCGTCCAACACTATCACGCCGCGGCACCGCCGTCCTCACCTCACTAGCAGGCGCGCGGGGCACGCAGCATGACGTCAACTCTGCCGCCCAGACGGGACCACTTTCAGCCTGCGCCTGCACAGCACACATGGCTGTGCCTCCACCGCGTCAGCCCCCCTATGTGAATTACTAGCAGCCGCCCGCCGGCAGCCCGCAGCCAGGTATTGTAATTTACAGTGCGGTGGTCAGTGTAACAGTTAAAGTGGAATCAGCGGGGGGCACCTGGGAGCACGGAGGTGACAGAACCTCAATTTTGAGGCTTGATTAGAGTGTGCCCAGGCACACCCGGCACACCCCGTGCACACGCCTATGGATATTTGTAACATCGTTCGTGGGCCATACAAAATTCTCAACTTAACAATTTGACTGTTATATTTGGTTAAACATATAATTGACTTACAGAAATTGTCATTCAATTTATTTAAAAAATCCAGCGCGCTGTATTTTTGCCGCACAAAATGGTGCTTGCACTTATATATTTTGACCAAATATAGCAGTCTAATTTTTAAGTTTAAGTCTTTATTTCTTCATTTGGCATTAATGACAGCCAAGCTCATCCAAGAGGGGTCCAGCGAGTGTTCACCCAGCCTTTGCCCCTTTCTCAGCCTCAGATCCGCACCCCACCTCCACTAGCCTCAGATCAGCCTCCCATCAGACCCCCAGGCTACATAAGCCTCAGATTTGACCCCCATCAGACCCCCCAGACTCAGATCAGACCCCCATCAGACACTCTTCAGCCTCCATCAGTGTCAGACCAGCCCCCATCAGACCCCCCGAGCCTGCATCAGCCTCAGATCAGCCCACAGCCTCCAATCAGACCCCCTCCAGCCTGCACTTCAAATCGGACCCCCAATCAGATCTCAGATCAGATGTTTTAAAAAAAAAATTAAAAAAAAATACACTTACCTCTCTAGCTCCCAAGGGCACTGTCACTCGGCCAAATCACTCACCCTCCCTGGTCTCCTTCCCGCCGCTCTCTACTGTGACCAGATGGTGGTGTGCCTACGTGCACCACGTCCTGACACTGTACATGTCAGAACACAGAGTAGGGCCCAGAAGAAGACCAGGGAAGGTGAGTACTACCAGTGCAGCCAAAATTCAGCAGCGGATTGCAAGTAGCCCCCAAAAATCAACTTGAAGACTGTCTTGGCAAGTTGGTGTATCACGAACAATGTGTCAGCTGAACCTTAAACCGTACCGTATGTACACAAACTGAAAGAGTCTGACAAAGCTAAACACATAAATTACTTTACTGAGTTGCTGACTATAGTTTTTTGACAGATATTTGGACCCATTGCTGTACTTCATGATGGACAAGGCCTGGTTCCATTTACCAGGTCACATAAAATTCCCCGAATACGAGGTACTGGTCCACTGAAAATCCCCATTTGACTCACGAAACACCACTTCACAATCAGAAAATTGGCGTTTCAAATCAACTGTGAATACCACAATTTACCTGGACATCTATGAACAGTTTTATGACCAACTAATACCAGAAGAAAAAATCTCCTGCTTTTTCCAACAAGATTGGGGAACATGCCACACCTCGCGGAACTCACTGGCACAGGTTCATGAACTGTTTACGGAGGAGCAAACTGTGAGCAAGGGGTTCCCCCATGTTCCCCAGACTTGTTCACATGCAATTTTTATCTGTGGGGAAATTTAAAACAAAGTGTCCACTAACAATCCATATCCCCTGGATCAACTCAAGGAAAACATCACAAACACTATCCGTAGCATCACCGTTAAAGAGCTGCAAGCAGTATCCGCCAACATAATCCGACTAGCCCAAAGATGCAGAAAGGTGAATGTTGACCACTTTCAGCATCTTTTGTGACTTGCGGGTAATTAAAAAAATATATAAAAATTCACTTGCTTTTTCATCTTGTCTTACCATCGCTGGAGACGGGCTACTGTTTCGTGGGCCACCCTGTAGAATCAGACAACACTAAATGTGTAGTAAAGATATGTAGAAGGGCACTCAACATATGGAGTCACATTGAATCATAGAAATTCAAATATATAACGATTTATTGAGCTCGTCTAAAATAGACAATTGAGATAATAAAAACAGCAAAGTATTAACACACCATCAAAAGCATATCATAAAAACAAATAACAAAACATAAAATGCCAATCAAACAAGCAATGTAAATGTGTATAAAATGGTAGGGAGGGGAAGTTCCAATTAAAATGTCCAATACCACAAAAAACGCAGGTCAACGCTATAAGCAGATTGGGATCCTAAATCTGCAGTTGTGGGGACTTTCAATATTTTCCTAATATATAATCGTATAGTCTTAGGCTGTCTAAGTTAAAACCATTTCGTGGCGTCCCACATTTTTGAATGGTGTTAAAATCGGCACAGAAAACAATGTTCGATGAATAAATAATCAGAATCTTTACTTAGCTTTATGTGTGGATGCTTATTCAGGGCCTTCTGTTAATCGACACTGTAGCAGTAGTCAGGTATTCTGCTGTAAAGTATCGGACTTAGTTTTCGGCGTCCCACGTGTTGTAGCTTTCGAACACAGATTCGATAGTTAACCCAGGCACTATAGTAATCGAGTCACGCACATTCAATGGACCTTTTTCGCGTGCAGCAAGATTGAATGCTTGCCTCTTCCTCGATCCTGTAGGCGTTCCTCTCCAAGTGTTGTGTCTTTTGGGTAATTGCAATCCATGCTCTTTAGTCTTTTTTTCTTTTTCAAAAAGCAAAGTCCAGTAAGTGTGGGTTATAGTTATGTCCCCACTATGCAAGTCAATAAATTGAGCACCAAACGCATTTCGGAGTGTTGCTTTACTCCTTCCTTTACTTCTTTACTCCAATGAGGAAGGAGTAAAGCAACACTCCGAAATGCGTTGGTGCTCAATCTATTGACTTGCATAGTGGGGACATAACTATAACCCACACTTACTGGACTTTGCTTTTTGAAAAAGAAAAAAGACTAAAGAGCACGGATTACAATTACCTGAAAGACACAAAACTTGGAGAGGAACGCCTACAGGATCGAGGAAGAGGCAAGCATTTAATCTTGCTGCACCCGAAAAAGGTCCATTGAATGTGCGTGACTTGATTACTATAGTGTCTGGGTTAACTATCGAATCTGTATTCGAAAGCTACAACACGTGGGACGCCGAAAACTAAGTCCGATACTTTACAGCGGAATACCTGACCACTGCTACAGTGTCGATTAACAGAAGGCCCTGAATAAGCTTCCACACATAAAGCTAAGTAAAGATTCTGATTATTTATTCATTAAACATTGTTTTCTGTGCTGATTTTAACACCATTCGAAAATGTTGGATGCCACAAAATGGTTTTAACTTAGACGGCCTAAGACTATACGATTGATTATATATTAGGCAGATTTAGGATCCCAATCTGCTTATAGCGTTGACCTGCGTTTTTTGTTGTATTGGACATTTTAATTGGAACTTCCCCTTCCGTACCATTTTATACACATTTACATTGCTTGTTTGATTGCCATTTTATGTCTTGTTATTATTTTTATGATATGCTTTTTATGGTGTGTTGATACTTTGCTGTTTTTATTATCTCAATTGTCTATTTTAGACGAGCTCAATAAATCGTTATATATTTGAATTTCTATGATTCGATGTGACTCCATATGTTGAGGGCCCTTCTACATATCTTTACTTCATACAACCTTACCTCTTGATTTGGGTGCATCAATTGCAGTTGGAGCACCATAGTAATCCTAAAGCAGGGTGAGCCGCCCCATCCATTCCTTGCAACACTAAATGTGTAGTCTGTTACCATGGAAATGCAAAGGAGTTGAAAGTTTTGAATCATGGCAGTTCAAACTTTCTTCTTGATACATTTTGGATGCATCAAAACAATACAATTCAAATATGGATGCAAAGGTGGACACAGATTTCTCATGCAATTTTAAATCAGATTCTAGTTAGTAGGTTAGTTAGTTCATCTTTTTGAGTTTTATTTTCTCTCCTATGAGATCTCACATTTGTAGCTATATACTTTAACCGTGCACATACACAAACTGTATTAGGCTACCTTCACACTTGCAGTAATAGGATCCGGCAGGCTGTTACGGTGGGGAAACAGCCTGCCAGATCCGTGCTAACTCTAGCCCAACGTGCCACCAAAAGTCTGCTACAGTGTACAATACTCTAATGTCAGCATTAAATCATGGAAATTCATTATTTCGATTCAAATAAAACCACAAGAACGCCTCTCATTTCAGTGAAAGACTGGGATGTCTGGGCTCATGGCTGCTTAGGACAAAAATGTTTAGATAACTACTAAGGAATGCTTGCCAGTATTTGCTTCCGGACCCAGCATCCCTCTCTAGAGAAATCAACACTGGTAGATACAGTAGCTGCAAAATTTCACAAGATAAGGCATTTCGTAGCATATTGAGATTACAGATGTTTTTTTTTTTTACAACAGTCTTCGGATTCACATTAACTCTTCTCCATAGATTAAATGTTCAACTTAAAAGGGCTGTATGGGAATAGAAAAAAATAGTTACTTTTTCCAGAAAGTGCCTCTCCTGTCCATGAGCTATGCCCAGGGGTGCACCTAGCCTTTCTGCTGCCTGAGGTGAAAATTAAAACAGCACCCCCCCATGCCAAAGTCTCAACCTAACCTCTACCCTCCTGACATTATATACAGCACTACAGAACATGCAGGGTAATACAGCGCTCCCTTACCTCTTACCTTCCAGTGATGTCTCCTCAGATTCAGATATACTATTTTCTCAACTTCTCCTTTCAGACCAGACCACCATGATGATCTCTGCAGAGATTAATAGACATGTTAGTTTCCTACTTTTCCATCATCCTCCCCACCTTTTGAACACCCCATCGTGTCACCCCCAGTACTGTGTCCGCTGTGCTTGCCAATACTATACTGCAGAACAAGAAACAGCATATACAGTGAGGAAAAGTAGTATTTGAACACCCTGCGATTTTGCAAGTACTCCCACGTAGAAATCATGGAGGAGTCTGGAATTCACATTGTAGGTGCATTCATACTCTGAGACAGAATAAAAAAATGAAAAAAAAATTCAGGAAATCACATTGTATGATTTTTAAAGAATTTATTTGTCTTGGACTGCTGAACATAGTATTTGAACACCTGAGAAACAGCAAGAATTCTGTCTCTCAAAGACCTGTTACTGTGCCTTTAAAAAGTCCACCTCTGCTCCACTCATTAATCTAACTTAGTAGCAGTAGCACCTGTCTGAGCTCTTTAAAGACACCTGTCCACCCCACAGTCAGTCAGACGCCAACTACTACCATGGGCAAGACCAAAGAGCTGTCAAAAGACACCAAAGACAAAATTGTGGACCTCCACAAGGCTGGAAAGGGCTATGGGGCAATTGCCAAGCAGCTTGGTGAAAATAGATCAACTGTTGGAGCAATTGTTAGAAAATGGAAGAGGCTAAAGACGACTGTTAGTCTTCCTGGGACTGGGGCTCCATGCAAGATCTCACCTCGTGGGCTTATCACTGATGATAAGAAAGGTGAGGAATCAGCCCAGAAATACAAGGGAGTGGCTGGTAAATGACATGAAGAGAGCTGGGACCACAGTTTCAAAAGTTAATGTCAGTAGAACACTATGTCGTCATGGTTTCAAATCATGCATTGCACAGAAGGTTTCCCTGCTCAAGTCATCACATGTCCAGGCCCACCTGAAGTTTGCCAATGACCATCTGGTCTAAACTTCACTCGTCGTGTTTGGAGGAAAAAGAAGGATGAGTTGCATCCCAAGAACACCATCCCTACTGTGAAGCATGGGGGTGGTAACATCATGCTTTGGGGGTGCTTTTCTGCAAAGGGGACAGAACGAATGCACTGTATTATGGAGAGGATGAATGGGGCCATTTATTGTGAGATTTTGAGCAACAACCTCCTTCCCCCAGTCAGAGCATTGAACATGGGTCGTGGCTGGGTCTTTCAACATGACAACGACCCGAAGCACACAGCCAGAATAACTAAGAAATGGCTCCGTGAGAAGCATATCAAGGTTCTGGAGTGGCCTAGCCAGTCTCCAGACCTAAATCCAATAGAACATCTTTGTTGGGAGCTGAAACTCCGTGTTACTCAGTGACAGCGCCGAAACCTGACAGATCTAGAGGAGATCTGTGTGGAGGAGTGTGCTAAAATCCCTGTTGCAGTGTGTGCAAACCTGATCAAGAACTACAGGAAACGTTTGACCTCTGTAATTGCAAAAAAAAGGCTTCTGTACCAAATATTAACACTGATTTTCTCAGGTGTTCAAATACTTATGTTCAGCAGTGCAAGACAAATAAATTCTTTAAAAATCATACAATGTGATTTCCTGAATTTTTTTAAATACTGTCTCTCAGAGTGGGAGTGCACCTACATTGTGAATTTCAGACCCCTCCATGATTTCTAAGTGGGAGAACTTGCAAAATAGCAGGGTGTTCAAATACTTATGTTCCTAACTGTAAATGCCCCTTATAATGTGTGCCAGTACAAAATAATGTCCCCATTATGTGTGCCAGTACAAAAAAATTACCCCCGTTGTGTGCCAGTATAAAAAAAATGCCCCCATTACGTACCAGCACAAAACAAATGGCCCCATAATGTGTGCAAGTACAAAAAATAGCTTCTCTGTGCTCCCAGTAGAACCAATGTCCCCTTAGTGCCCCCATAACGCATGCTAATGCTCCTACTGTGTGCCAGTACATAAAATACCCCCTTTTAGTGGTCCCAGTATAGCCATTGTCCCCATAACATTTGCCAATGTCCCCTTGTGTGAGCCAGTGTAAAAATACCCCCTCTTAGTGCCCCCAGAAGAGATAAAGTCCCCACAGTATATGCCCCCATAGCGCTCCTCTCCACCTTCTCCATAGTGCCCCCCACGATCTATGACAGAATAATATCCCTCTATATAGTGCTGCCATAATCTGTGCCTGAATAAAATTCCCCTATATAGTGCCCCCATAATCTGTGCCAGAATAAAAATCACCCTATATAGTGCCCTCCATATCCTGCCAGAATACAATTCTAATATATAGTGCCCCCAATAATCTGTGCTTATATTGTCCTGCCAGTAGATGCCCGCATTGTCTGTGCCAGAATAAACTTCACTTATATTGTCCCCCCAGTAGACTCCCCGATAATGCTCCTTTACCCCTTCCTCAAGTTGACCAAACTGCAGGGTGCAAAATAAAAAAATAAATAAACACACATACTTACCTCCATGGCACTTTCAGCGATGCGATGCAGCCTTCTTCCGGCCTGTGTCCCGCCCTGTGTGCTGCCCGGCTCAGGCGGCGCGATGATAATGACGTCATCATACCGCCTGCGCTGGCTTCTGATAGGCTACAGGCACGAGGCTGTAAAGGGTTAAGTAGAATAAGCTATATGATCTGTATGAAGGACAGGAGGTTGGGTGACATCATACTAGAAGGTGAATATATATTTACATTGACCTTCTGTCTGTATAAGGAACTGTTCCTAATCAGCACTATTGTAATGAGAGCAGCAGCTGTTCTTGTATGTATGTATGGATGTATAAAAGGCCCGTATGGTCAAGAATAAACTCAGAGCTGTTACTGACATCAGACTATGTGTCACTGATAGTTCTCCAGGCCTGTCTCCTGGGACAAAGAAAGGAATCAAGGTGCATTGAGAAGGAAAGGATACTTTCAGCCTGTAGCCTATCAGAAGGAGCAAGGCAGGGAGATGACGCTCCTTTGCCCTGCTGCAGCCTTCAGTTGTATCGCTGTCCTGATAGAGAGATGAGCACTTCCACAATAGAAGCGTTCATCTCCCGCTGATTCTGCCACCGCACCCACTTATATCCAGGGCCGCTCCGCCTGAGGCGATAGTCTCACCTCGCCTAATTGGAGGTGCGGCCCTGGCTATGACTGGTATTGCAGCGCAATCTTATTTACTTGACTGGTGCTGAACTGTACCGTTTCATATACAAGAGTGGTGCTGTTTCTGGGGAAAGAAAACAGTTTTTCTAATCTCATACAACCACTTTGCTACTAATTAGGATACATTATTATACAGATATATCAAAAGTAACTAGTGTCACTAAATTACTGGTGAAATTACATTTTCTGCTTTTTGTTGTGTCTTACCATCTTGGAAACCCTATGATGTATAGTACAAACACAAAGGGGCACATTTAGATGTGGCATTTTAGATGAGATTCAGGAATATTCAGGGGAAAAAAAGGCTTGTTGGGAGCCAAATGTCCAAAAATTCTTGACAGGGTCAGAATACCTGCCTATATGACAAGCACAAGTGTTAATTTCAGAAGAAAAGTGGCTGGTTGTGAACAAGCCTTAAAAAGGTCTCCCTTTTAATTGGGAGCAGCAGCAGTACATTGTGGATATGGAAAGGATAGGGTAATAAGAGGCATGTGGCTGCAATAGTAGCAGCAGCAGCAGAAGCATCATAGCATGCCGCCATCACCGTCTTCCTTATTATGTTTCCTTTTATTAGACTGTGAAATATCATGGTGGGTTCTTTTACCCCCACTCCCCTGCTCTGAATTTGCCATCACCAACATCCATGCATGGGGTCCCCAAAATTCTCCTGAACCTCTTCCTCAAGCCAGTACAAATGCTGACTGCTCTCACACAAGTCATCAACCAGACTCTCTTTACTATCTGCTGTAGGGCATAGTGGGGTTTTCTTGCCATTTATTAGGAAAAAGGAAGGTGCCTCATTAGGAAGAGGCAGTGAAGACTAAGAAGATCCACTGAAAACCTTCTCTGGGGCTGCAAGGAGGAAGATGAGTAGAAACAATGTGACCCCTGGCTCCACGACACAGTGTCAGAATTCGAAGTCACCTCCACGTCATCCTGCTGCGACTGAAAGGAGGAGTGAGCCATCCAATCCACAATCTGGTCCTTTTTCTCCTCAACAATAATGTTGCACCTTTCCAAAGCCAGAGACAACTGCGGCCTGCTAATACTACTACTTCTGGCCGGATAGCTGGTGCTGCTACTACACACATTCTGGCTCTTGGTCTTTCATTTGGAACCCTTTTGTATCCCTGACATTTTTGGGCCTAAATGTACTGTAAGGGATCGTGCTTTACAGGGGGTCGCAATCACAGACTTCTCCTCTGACAATGGGATTCAAGTCCAAATGGTGCTTTATTTTGGCACTTTAGCACCAGCACAAACATAAATCCAAACCAATATAAACACCTGCCCGCCTGGGCCCTAGCTAATACAAAGTTCTTCTCCCTGACTCACCTCTAAGCACAGCTTACACACAGGGTCTCAGACTCCAACCCTTAGCAGGTCAGCTCTCCAAACATAAGTCCAGGGGAGAGATTTGGCTTCTCTAAGCTGCACGGTCTAGCAGCCCACCTGGCTGTGACCACACAAGCCTCTCAGGCTTCCCTCTCTGTAGGGTCACTTACTTTCCCCCCAGACTCATGCACAGAGGGTTGATTTATCCCAGCTTGATTAACCCAGCTGGTCTCACCTGGACTAGGGGTGTGGACTGGAAGACTCCCACTGCCAACCTGTCTCCCAGTCCAAAGAAATGCAGTCCATACAACTTTAAATAAAAAACAGCTCCTGCTACTATGCCTTGCTGAAGCCATACCATTTCTGGATTTCAGTTCTCACCCAGCTAAACTGAAAAATCGGTTGAGACACCATACCTCTACCGTGCACTTTACTGTACACATTACCACAGTACACAGTCACAAAAAGTATGGAATGGTTTGTAAATCTGATTTAAAGGAACTTAAAGATAGGGAGATGAAATGCGATATCCTTCCCTTTCCACAAACACCCTGAAGACACTGCTACCAAGAGTTGACTTTGGAAATACTGCTTAGAGTTGACATTGGAAATACAGATTTGCACCCAATGTCTTTTGCTTGTTAAAATATGCAAATTCCGAGAAAAAAAATCTCCAGTGTAAATCACAAGTTGACAAAGTACAATGCAATTTTGTACAACCACCCTCTCACCATACCAAAACTTGAAGTGCCTGGATTTTGGCCCAATTATTCACGTTACCCTCAATGATATTAACTGTCCACTACCCTGCATATTGTAAGACATGTATATGCTGATTTTCAAAATTTGTATGCAAAAATATTACACTGACATGAACTGTGTGGAGATGAAACAACACAGATTTCAGCCTAGTATGTCACGTTATAACTCAGATACTGTATTAGCCTTGGCTACCCTGCGTATTGTAAGGCACGTATTCTGGTTTTAAAAACTTCAAGTCAAAAAAATAAATTAATTTGAACTGTGTGGAGTTGAAACATAGATTTATGCCTTCTATGCCACTTTATTACTTACAGATGTTTTCCTTAGTTACCCTGCATATTGTAAGACATGTATATGCAGGGCCCTATTTATAGCCCCAGCAGAACCAAATACCACAGTGCAACACAATATACTGCCTCTGCAGAACAAAGTACTACATAGCAGCACAAGATACTGCCCCAGCAGAACCAAATACCATATTTTTTATATATTTTTTTTAATATTTTTTTTATTTTAAATTTAGATAGATGTCCTTTGCCATATTTATTCAGCGTACCAGAAGAGGTTCTTGACGTCTGCATGGCCTGGCTGTACTATATTTCTTCATTTGTCGACTAAAGGGACATCAGTGGCTTCATTTGTTTTCTATTTGATTATCATTATGGTTTCTATTATGTATTTATAGGATCGTATGTGACTTGTGATTTTGTGACTGGTATGTACCTATGGGGGTGGTTTGATGTTTGCCATAAGGGACGAGACATTAGCGTGCCCTGTCACCTGTAGGCACATCAGCATGAGATAGGTGGCCCTAGACACAGCTGTCTGCCTTATGCTACACTTGCTTTAACCTATGATCCAGTCTCTTTCAAGTTGTTTTGGTCCTGTATAGAATATTCTTTGATAGGTGGTGGGGATGGCGCATGTGCTGTCCCGTTTTGTGATGTGTCGCTTGACATTCACGCGGGGGGGGGGCGACACTTCACGGCCGGGTGTTGCGGGGTCCCTTCATTGGGTGCCCCGCGGCATACTAGGGACACCACATGTATGTGCTACCTACATCCACCGTATATTTAATGTATCTTTACAAAATGACCCCACTGATGCAGCCCATTTGAGTATTATTGTATTTATTTACTTGTATGGCACAAGCTATGTGGTTACCTAGGTTATGTATACACCCTGTTGTGGATTGGCCAAGGCTTGGTCCCATGGTCCGCCCCCCTCTTCCTCTGATATGGGCGGAAGTATCCTTGTCAGCGCGCCCTAGGTCACGTGGGCGTTGCTTGGGAGGAGCGCCGCTGACGTCCGGGAAAGGTGGGACTGACTGTCTGACTCCGCACTTGCGCGGTGAGCACAGGGGAACGTCGACTACATGCGGACACACTGAACCACCAATGGTACGCTGTTTTTGAGATATGATTATACAGTCATGTGAAAAAATTAGGACACCCTTTGAAAGCATGTGGTTTTTTGTAACATTTTTAATAAAAGGTTATTTCATCTCCGTTTCAACAATACAGAGAGATTAAAGTAATCCGACTAAACAAAGAAAACTGAAGAAAAGTCTTTTCAAGATCTTCTGTAAATGTCATTCTACAAAAATGCCTATTCTAACTGAGGAAAAAGATAGGACACCCTTGCCCCTAATAGCGAGTGTTACCTCCTTTGGCTGAAATAACTGCAGTGAGACGGTTCTTGTAGCCATCTACCAGTCTTCGACATCGGTCTGAGGAAATTTTACCCCACTCCTCAATGCAGAACTTTTTCAGCTGTGAGATGTTTGAGGGGTTTCTTGCACGTACAGCCCTTTTCAAGTCACCCCACAGCATCTCAATGGGATTCAAATCTGGACTTTGACTTGGCCATTCCAGGACTCTCCATTTCTTCTTTTTCAGCCAATCTTTGGTTGATTTACTAGTATGTTTTGGGTCATTGTCATGTTGCATGGTCCAGTTCCGCTTCAGCTTTAATTTTCTAACTGATGGTCTCACATGTTCTTCAAGCACCTTCTGATACACAGTAGAATTCATCGTGGATTCTATGATGGTGAGCTGACCAGGTCCTGCTGCAGCAAAGCAGCCCCAAACCATGACACTTCCACCTCCATGCTTCACAGTTGGTATGAGGTTCTTTTCTTGGAATGCTGTGTTTGGTTTACGCCAAACATGTCCTCTGCTGTTGTGTCCAAATAATTCAATTTTGGACTCATCTGTCCAAAGAACATTATTCCAGAAGTCCTGGTCTTTGTCAACTTTATCTCTGGCAAATGTCAGTCTGGCCTCGATGTTTCTCTTGGAAAGCAAAGGTTTCCTCCTTGCACACCTCCCATGCAAGTTAAACTTGTACAGTCTCTTTCTGATTGTAGAGGCATGTACTTCTACATCAACAGTAGCCAGAGCCTGCTGTAGTTCTCGAGATGACACTTTAGGGTTTTTGGAGACCTCTTTTAGCATCTTGCGGTCTGCTCTTGGGGTGAACTTTCTGGGGCGACCAGTCCTGGGCATGTTGGCAGTTGTTTTGAAAGCCCTCCACTTGTAGACTATCTTCCGGACAGTGGAATGGCTGATTTCAAAATCTTTTGAGATCTTTTTAAATCCCTTCCCAGACTCATAGGCTGCTACAATCTTTTTTCTGAAGTCCTCTGACAGCTCTTTTGCTCTCACCATGGTGCTCACTCTCACTTCAACAGTCAGGAGCACACCAAACTAAATGTCTGAGGTTTAAATAGGGCAAGCCTCATTCAACATGCAGAGTAACGATCTACTAATTATGTGCACCTGGTGTGATATACCTGTGTGAGATCTGAGCCAATTTAAGAGGGAATACATGTGAGGGTGTCCTATCTTTTTCCTCAGTTAGAATAGGCATTTTTGTAGAATGACATTTACAGAAGATCTTGAAAAGACTTTTCTTCAGTTTTCTTTGTTTAGTTGGATTACTTTAATCTCTCTGTATTGTTGAAACGGAGATGAAATAACCTTTTATTAAAAATGTTACAAAACACCACATGCTTTCAAAGGGTGTCCTAATTTTTTCACATGACTGTAATTATAGGTCAGCTGTGAAAGATCAGCTAAGCCTTACCTTTTTTTTAACCCTTCACTTGATCTATGCACTGGCACATTATTATCACATATGTGTATATAGATGGATGTTCTGTATTTACATGTTATCACTATTATAATCACGGAGACCCCTTGTTTTATCTATGCATAATCATGTATTCACTGTAGTATTCTGATATTTTAGATTGTATAACTATATGTTGTAACAGCTTGATGCATTAAATAGTTAAATTGTTCACTTATACATCACATGACTTGATTCGGGTATATAAACGATGTGTGACACTATTGCATTGCTTGACAAAGGCCCAATTGAGTGGGCTGAAACGTTGCCTGGGAATAAACGGGTCATCACCTTTTTACCACACTTGGAGTGCTGCCTATTTTTTGGATATATTGCAGCATAAGATACTACTATGGCAGAATCAAATATCACATTATAGCTTAACATACTGCCCCAGCAGATCCTGTGCAGCTCAATATACTGCACCAGCCAGAAGAACCAAATACCACAATGTAGCACAATATGCTGCCCCAACAGAACCAAATATAAGAGTGTAGCACAATATACTGGTCCAGCAGAACCAAATACCATAGTGTAGCACAAAATACTACCCCAACGAAATTAAATACCACTTTGTAGCACAATATACTACCCCGACAGAAACAAATAGCATGTTGCAGCACAATATCTTGCCCAGCATAATGTCTTGTTCAGCTGTGGTATTTGGTTCTGCTGGGGTAGTATATTGTGCTGTACTGTGGTATTTGGTTCTGCTAGGGTAGTATTTTGTTCTCCACTGTGATATTTGGTTCTGCTGCAGAACCAAATACCACAGTGCAAGACAAATTACCTAGCCAGAGGCTGCCCCTCTGAGGTGGCCAGTCCCAGCTGCCATGTTCTGGTCTCTTCCTTCAATTGTTTCTAATTAAAATATGGAGGAGGGGGCTGAGAAGGAGAGATGAGAGCCACAGCACAGAGCCAGCCCTACTGTCAACATACTGTCTGGTCATACAGGATAATACAGGACCACATACCTCTTACATCCAGTGATGTCTCCTCTGAAGTAGATGTTCTCTTTCTTGATTCTTCCCCATTCAGACCAAACCACCACGATGACTTCTGCAACACGCCAGACCTGCAGGGTATGACGAAGTGAGGTCACAGTTATGGGCAATCGAGGGTACTCACTATATTTGAAGAACCCTGGGCAGGCGCGTGGCAGTGAAGGAGAGGTAGACACAGTTCCTCTGGGGCACGCTCTGTAGATAGGGACCAGGCCTGATGGTAGTTGAGGTGCCCTGGATGTTACAGGTATTTTGTGTGCCTGGGGCAAGGTCCCTGTGGTATTCGTGACGCCAGTGCCTTTGGCCGGTGGCACGCCGGTTGGTGGTTGGAAAGATGAAGGTACACAAGCATGCAGTGAACCAAACGTAAACTTTACTGGACAATCCAACTTTGTACAGCAGGGAGTAGTATAGTCTCTGTATTAAGGTTCCACAAAAGGGGCTTATTCACAAATATGGCAGGCAATAGTCATGCAAGTTACACTGAGGGTAAATTCCACAAGCACTCAGCAGCAGGTTGTACTTTTCCTAGAATCACGGTACACTGTCCTTTCTAGAACTCCTACTCTGGCTTGATAACTCCCAAGGCCCGGATGCCTAAAAGGGTGGCTTATATCCTTGGTTACTTCCTTCCTCAGGTATTATACTGCTTGCTATGATTCCTAAGATCTTCTGCCTATCAGGGTCTCTTCGCTTACCCTGGGACGCCTCCTCCTATCAGGTGGGTAACTGTTGGTTTCTCCCAGGAGGTTGAATCCTGCAACTGGGGTATCTCTTCAGAGCTAACTTAGGCTCTCTTGTTCTTCAGGCAGGCTGGAGCTTCTCAACAGCCTCCTGGACATCACTAGCAGCCAGGGCTATCCAGCTGCATGTCAGGAGCAGGCTTCTTAACCTGTGTCTTCTCAAACTCCTGACTCTGCACTAACCTCTCCCTGTCTGGGCCTGGACATTTATACTAGGGGCTCCCTATCTCCCTCTAGTGTCTGGGATGTCTAACTACACCCAACTAGGCCTGCTGCTGCATTAGACAGGGGTACATTGCATATAACAACACATTAAAACATACATTAAATGCAGAATTAAATATGACATTTCTGTTCCTTGTGAGTAGGAGTAACGCGCACACCAATTGACCCTTGTGTAGTGCCCACCCATACCTAGTGGGACACTACACTTCTTTATCTTCCGATTTAGAGGAGGGGGAGAGGAATTGCTCTACTCCTCTGTCTCAAGAGCATCTGTGGTGTTTTGCTTACAGGTGTATGGGGCGGCCAGTGTCGGCAGCCTGTTGCTTGTAATTGTTTCTGGCCGTAGTGCTCAGTCTGTTTCTGCCCTTAGACAACCCCTTCCCCCTCTAAACTGTAGAGGAGGGAGTGCATAAAAAATAACATAAAAACAACAACTGTAAATTACTCCCTGGTGCCGCCTTCCTTGCAGGGCACCTCCCTAGGCACATGCCCTTCTGTGCCTAGTGGCAGATATGGCCTTGTGTATATGCTGGTTTTGAAAACTTCAACCTCCAAAAAGTACATTTCAACTGTGTGGAGATGAAACAACACAGATTTTTGCCTAGTATGTCATGTTATGACTCACAGATAACTCATAGTTATCCTCCACAATCCTGTGTATTGTAAGACACACATATGTTAGTTTTCAAAACTTAAACAAAAAAAAAAGGTTAATTATCTATGTGGAGATGCATTTCAGGTGTTTTCACTGATATTTTAAATGCTATCGTCTGGATGGTAAAACACGTGCTGTACAGTTTTGCTTATTCCACAACCCCCCACCCAAAACAAAAAATGTATTTTTGGAAAAATGTATTATGGGAAAAAAATATGTCCTAGCAGGGCTGCTTTTGTGGTTTTGCAGCAGCTAGAGTTGTGCTAACCCTAACCCTAATCTACACAGTTCTTCTTCTTTGTAATTCTAGTCTTTCCCTTTCAATTTTCCAGGAAGTAGAATACAAGCTTTATTGTGACTTTTGACTGTCCCGCCCTTATGCAAAGCCCAACACATAATGACGTTCTGCAAGGACACCTTCCTACCTACTGCAATACTGATTGGCTCACAGGCTGACAGACAGCCTAGATGAGCCAATCAGTGCAAGCCCTTCTCCTTTTACTTCCTCTCAGGGTCATATGAGCTTTCTTCTTCCTCCCTAGTGCTTTTTCCCACCGAAATGTGCAATAAAATGGCGCTGCATACAGTTTTACTAGATTCATCCAAAACTAACCTGAAAAAGTTCAGGTTCGCCTCCTGAACAAAATTTTTAAAAGTTCGTAAGGAATCCAGTTAATTACAAACTGATTTGCTCACCCTTAGTACGTAGCTGTTGGTGTAGTGACCATGTTATTTGTTCATCAACTAAATGTAATACAATCAGAGAAAGCTGGCTGCAGAACACACAGGTAGTATGTTAATTGAAACAAAGACAGCATGGGACTGAGGGCAGATCTAGGATGGAAACCTAGGGAGACTGCAAACTTAGCTCTGTTTGGTCCTGCCTTCACCACTCCATTAATTCCGTTAACCACATCATCAACATGAAGGAAAATGAAAGTGGAATATACAGTAGAAATGCCTATTCCACAAGTTAAAACATGTTTCTGGCAGTTTTGTGGACAAATTTGGATTTGGCGGCTGCTGGAGGATGCTTACTTCCAGAATGCATAGTCCCTGCTGTATGCTTTTCAATGGAGGGTTATATTAATGATACAGCATACAAAATTCTACAATTGTATTCTTACAAGTTGGTGACAACAGTTTCAGGTAGGTCCTTTTTTGCTGCAGCATGACTGTCTCCCTATGCAAAAAACAAACAAAAAAAAACATGCTGAGGTTGGTGTCAACATACCATAATGCACAGAACCTTGACCTTTACCTCATCGAACACTTTGGTAACATTGATTGAAAGCCTACCTAGATGTATGGATGCTGCCATGACCTTAAAAGTGGCCTATATCCAGGGGTGGGATTCAAATTTTTAACAACAGGTTCCCTACTCAGCGGTGGATACGCAGCACGTCACGAGTCACGACACATATTTACATACACCATATATATGCAACACAGTCACGACATATTTACATACATCTCACATTGCTTCTCCCCACATGGCCCCCTCCATGTTCTCACATTGCTTCTCCCCACATGGCCCCCTCCATGTTCTCACATTGTTTCTCCCCACATGGCCCCCTCCATGTTCTCACATTGCTTCTCCCCACATGGCCCCCTCCATGTTCTCACATTGCTTCTCCCCACATGGCCCCCTCCATGTTCTCACATTGCTTCTCCCCACATGGCCCCCTCCATGTTCTCACATTGCTTCTCCCCACATGGCCCCCTCCATGTTCTCACATTGCTTCTCCCCACAGATTCATGGCCCCCTCCATGTTCTCACATTGCTTCTCCCCACAGATTCATGGCCCCCTCCATGTTCTCACATTGCTTCTCCCCACATGGCCCCCTCCATATTCTCACATAGCTTCTCCCCACAGATTCATGGCTCCCTCCATGTTCTCAAACTTCTCATATAGCTTCTCCCCACAGATTCATGGCCCCCTCCATTTTTGTTATGTTGTCACATTTCAATTTCAGCCCCTGGTCGGTGGTCCCCTCCTTAATGCCAACTTGTCAGTGTCACACAAATCACACTCAACCAACCAGGCTGTCCTGAGTCCTGACCTGTCCAGACTCCTTTCTGTTAGGCTAGGGGCCGGCTCTTCAATCTTTCATGGCTGTGTGTGGGGTGTGGACTGTCAGCAACTAGGGCACTCTGCAAACAGTGAGAGGACTCCTCTCTCCTTCTCTGTTCTGGGCTGGCAGCTTCGCGGCGCTGCTCACTCTCAAGACACTCCCCTTTGTTGCCATGACTGCGAGGCTGGGGGCGGGGGGGAGGGCGGCAGCACTGTGGAAGACTGGCTGACACACACACAGCCACGCTCACGCTGACTGACTGTAAGTAACAGCCGCAGGCTGAAAAATACAGGGGTGCAGGCCAGGGGCGTAGCTAAAGGCTCATGGGCCCCGGTGCAAGAGTTCAGCTTGGGCCCCCCTTCCCTCAGTGCTTTGTGGCCAGGGGCCGGGAAGCACATAGCCTTTATGCTGCTTGAGGCAAAAATTTAAACGGCACCTCCCTCCCCACCATGCCAAATTCCTGACCTAACCCCTTTTATCCGGCCGGCAACTTGACCAGTATCAGTGGCGTAGCGTGGGTTGCCTGCACCCGGGGCAAGCCAAAAATGGTGCCCCCCCCTACCCCGGGCACGCCTCTTTTAACAAATACTGTAGTAGATCAGTAGCAGTCCTATGTAACACAGTGATAACTCTCTGAGTACAGATAATGTTGTAGATGGGTGTGAGGCCCCAGAATTCAGAACACGGACAGTGTGACCTGAAGTCTGGGGCCGGGCTGAGGCAGTATGGGCTAAATTCTATATACCCCTTACCCTACCAAGAAACAGATATGTGCATGGATAATATTATTACAGGAGAATGCCGCACAATACCTGTTACATCCAGTGACGTCTCCTGTGATGTAGACTTTTCCAGTGGCGTACCTACCAGGGAAGCAGGGGAAGCAGCTGCTTCGGGGCCCGGGCTGACAAGGGGCCCGGAGCAGTAGTAAACAGACTGGCCACACCCCCTCTACACTCACTTCACTGCTGCTTGGAATATCCTCGGAGCAGAGCAGGGAGCTAAGCCCCGCCCATCAGCACAGACCATTAATAGAGGAGCCTGGCTGCTTAATAGTGCAGCCAGGGCTCAGGACAGTGTGCTACAGGGAGATCCTGTCTCCCCTCCCTCTCCTAACTATTAGTACAGCCCAGCTCCTGCTACAGAGACTGCTCTGTAGTCGGCAGTAACAGGAGGGAGAGGGGAGACTGAAGTGCTGCAGAATGAAGATGCTGTGCCTGTCACTATCAGGAGCCCATACATTCCAGGCTTATGCCTGCCAACCCTAGCTGTCCTGCATCTCATGTAGCCTCCCCAGCTGCATTCATCTGCTGTCCTTTCAGAAGCCCCCCACACCCCCCCAGTTCTGTCCTGTGGGCCCCCTACTTATCTGATGCCCTGCCCTCTAGGCCCCCTATCCATCTGATGCCACACTCCTCTGGGCGCCCATGTGCAGCTTGGGGACACCAGTATGAGGCCAGAATGGGGACTGGAAGATCACGGAGCGGCGTGGAACAGGCGAGTATGGTTTTTTTCCACAACTGTACAATGCACCACTAGTTCGCATCACATTTTTGTCCAACATTTAAAGGGGTTGTCCGGGTTCAGAGCTGAACCCGGACATATCCTTATTTTCACCCAGACAGCCCCCCTGAGGCTAGCATCGGAGCATCTTATGCTCCGATGCACTCCTTTGCTCTGTGCTAAATCGCGCAGGGCACGGGCTCTTTTGTTTCCGCCCGGCAGTGTGTTCGGTGACGTCACCGGCTCTGAGGGGCGGGCTTTCGCTCTGCCCTAGCCGTTTTACTGGCTAGGGCAGAGCTAAGTCCAGCCCATCAGTTCCAGTGACGTCACCGGGCTTCCTGGCAGCCCCATGGAGAGCCCCGGTACGTCACCAGATCTCCAAAAAATGCCTTTGCCCTGCACAATTTAGCGCAGGGCAAAGGAGAGCATCAGAGCATGAACTGCTGCGATGCTCATGTCAGGGACGCTGCCGGGGTGAAAATGGAGGGATGTCCGGGTTCAGCTCTGAACCCAGACAACCCCTTTAAGGCTGGGTTCACATCACGTTTTTCCCATCCGTTTAACGTATACAAAAAAAACATATTCGGATGCCTCATACTGATGCCATGACAGTGACATCCGTTCACCATAGAGTTTCATTGTAAAAAAAAAAAATATATAATTTTTTTTTTTACCGGACTGTGCAGGATACAAGAACGTGCAGTACTGCATTTTTGTATTGTGTACGTCATAGTCCAGTAAAAACACATGTATGTTAAAGAATCAAATGCCACTGTATGACGCCTGCCTGCCCGTTTAAAAATTTGCTGTGGGGCCCAGTCATTTCTAGCTACTCGACTGGTTACCAGGGGCTCAGACCATGGGGACAGACTACAGTCGATGTCAGCCCTGCAGCAATACATAGAATGGGTGCCTATGCTACAGCAGGGGTCATACTGTACATACAGTGTAGTGCGATGTCATGTTCACCTCTCCGGGTATATTACCCAGGAAAGCAAAATTCTGCAAAAAGGACATGTTCTATCTTTTGGTGGAACGGAAGTGCGGAATGGAACCCCACGGAAGCCCTGCGTAGTGCTTATATAGTGTTCCGTTCCGTGATTCCGTTTCGCACCCTTCTGCATCTCTGGATTTGCGGACCCATTAAAGTGAATAGGTCCGCATCCGTGATGCGGAATGCACACGGAAGGGTGCCCATTTATTGCTGATCCGCATATGCGGTCATCAATACGGGAATGGCTGGCCCCTTTCACACAAACGATACGGGTTGGCTCCAGATGCGTTCAGGGTGCATTCAGTGAAACGCGCACCATTTTTCAAGAAAGTTCAGTCAGTTTTGTCTAAGATTGCGTTCAGTTTTTTCTGCGCAGGTGCAATGCGTTTTGATGCTTTTTCATGCACATGATAAAAAACTAAAAGTTTACAAACAATATTTCCTAGCAACCTGGTGGTGAGCGTTGTGACGTCGGCGCAGGTCCTGCTGAATGAAGATAGAAGATTTCTATCTTCATTCAGCAGGACCTGCTCCGACGTCACCATGCTCACCACGTTCTGAGCGCGGTGACGTCACCAAAGGTACTTTTCCTGCCAGGTCCTGAAAGAAGACGAGCCGGGCTGCGCGATCAAGTGGATGAGGTGAATAATTAATTATTTTATTATTTTTTAACCCCTCAAGCCACATGTTACTTAGCATTCTGTATTAAGAATGCTATTATTTTCCCTTATAACCATGTTATAAGGGAAAATAATAAAGTTCGGGTCCCTATCATCTCCTAGCAACCATCCGTGAAAATCGCATTGCATCCGCAATGCTTGCGGATGCAATGCAATTTTCAAGCAGCCCCATTCACTTCTGTGGTGCCTGCGCTACGTGAAAAACGCAGAATATAGAGCGTGCTGCGATTTTTATGCAACGCACAAGTCATGCGTGGAAATCACTGATCATGTACACAGCCCCATTGAAGTGAATGGGTCCGGATTCAGTTCGGATGCAATGTGTTCACATCATGCATTGCACCCGTGCGGAAAACTCGCCCGTGTGAAAGGGGCCTAAGACTTTGACACGGCCCCCACAACAGTATGATAGAATGACACTACATGACAGATAGGGTGTGTGTGTATGTATATAATATATATAATAGGAAAAGGATGGCATGGCAGCCTAGTCTGGTCTAGATCGTAACTAGCCAAAGGAGCGGGGTTTACACGGGGGGGGGGCCCATACAAAAATTTGCTGTGGGGCCCACTCACCTCTAGTTACGCCCCTGGACTTTTCTCAACATCTTCATCCAGAGATAAGACCGCCATGATACCTTCTTTCAACCGCTTCTCGTCTCTGTAGAGTTTCACAGAAAAAAATTTAGGTTCCTCATTTTACTCTCATCCTCTCCTTCCTGGTGTCTCAACAACTCATCCTGCTGCCCCCCAATACTGGGCTAGAGCCAGACAGATAGTCCCCCATAATATTATTCCCCCTGTATATTATAATGGCCCCCATTTTATTATTAATATAATGGCCCCCTCTTTGTTATTAATTTAATGGCCCCCACTTTATTATTAGTATAATGGTCCCCTCTTTATTATTAATATAATGGCCCCTCTTTATTATTAATATAATGGCCCCCTCTTTATTATTAATATAATGGCCCCCTCTTTGTTATTACTGTAATGGCCCCCACTTTATTATTAATATAATGGCCCCCTCTTTGTTATTACTGTAATGGCCCCCTCTTTATTATTATTATAATGGCCCACTCTTTATTTTTAATGTAATGGCCCCCACTTTATTATTAATATAATGACCCCCTCTTTTTTATTAATATAATGGCCCCCTCTTTATTATTAATATAATGGCCCCCTCTTTGTTATTACTGTAACGGCCCCCTCTTTGTTATTACTGTAACGGCTCCCTCTTTATTATTATTATTATAATGGCCCACTCTTTATTTTTAATGTAATGGCCCCCACTTTATTATTAATATAATGGCCCCCACTTTATTATTAATATAATGGCCCCCTCTTTATTATTAATATAATGGCCCCCTCTTTATTATTAATATAATGGCCCCCACTTTAATAACAAAGAGGGGGCCATTACATTAATAACAAAGAGGGAGCCATTACATTAATAATAAAGAAGGGGCCATTATATTAATAATAAAGAGGGGGCCATTACATAGTGGAGTACCGCTTAAAAAAGCTGCTCTTACTCTGTGGGCAAAATAGATGTGTTTCCCTGTGTGTGGCCACCTTAAATATTGTCATCAACCCCATCCATAACTCTTGTTTGGCTAAAAGAATCTAAACATTGGGTCAGGATGAGGGGAAGGTGGAGTAGGCACCTGCTTAGGAGAAATAATTAATACTTACCTCTCTCTCCTTCACAGCTTGTGGCATCCTGGTACAGGCGGTCACCAATGCCTCGCTCACTGTGCCTTCCCGCGCCGCATCATCGCGTCATCTCGCGAGATCCGCCGCAGGAGGTCACAGTGAGGTACGTGACTAAGTCCTGCGTCGCACCTCAACTGAAGCCGCTCCCCCGACCCCTCCTCACTTCGCCTGCCCAGCTGCCCTGCACAGTGCGCGTCACACAGGGCCTCTCCTCTCGGCTTCCGCTCCGCCCCCTGTAAATCTTATTTTAGTTATTCAGCTGCGGCTGCGTTCTCCTGGCTTGAGGGGGCCCTGTGGGCCCCCCTGACTCAGGGGCCCGGTCGCAATTGCGACCGCTGCGACCCCTATAGCTACGCCACTGACTGCAGGCGCAGCTGCAGGACCGGGTCGGGATCCCTGCTTCTCACCGGTCCTGCGAACCGCCTGTAATTTTAACAAACGGTTCGGCAGAACCGGAGAGAACCGGCTGGATCCCATGCCTGCCTATATCTATATAAACAACCTTTGCTTTAGAATGGGATATCCAACAAGCTGATATAGGTGTGATGGTCAGTTGTCCACATACTACTGGCCATATATTCTAGGTTACCTAAATTTCATATAAGGATATTTTCTGTTTTATTCTATTCTAATCTATTCTATGTACAGAGAAGAAAAAAATCAAGTGCTTAGCAATACCAGATCCTTTCAATTACAGAAGTGAACCGTGCTCAATCGACTCTTTTACTATAAAGGGGTCATATAGGTTTCTGGAATCTGTGATTGGGGGACCAAATTGAGCAGTTGTACACCTAGATTAATACACGTTCCTGCAAGCTTAAAATCCTGTTTCAAGAAGCCCCATATTGCAGCTGTGCAGTGTATTGTATGAAATCTTCACTTTTAAACTGCAAAATACTAAAGGTGACCAGACCACTTGAGGGGGTTCAAAGGTGGGTAGCTTAAATAATTTATGGAATGTGTGGACTGCACTGCCTAGAAAAATTATCAATATTAGCAGGGGCGGACTAAAAACTTAAAGTGGCCCTCTAAAAAAATAAAAGTGGCACCATGTGGTTGGCATGTCCAAACTGACAGTAGGTGGGGCAACACAAGTAGGCAGGGCCAACAGAAGTAGCTGAGTCCAACACAAGTAGACAAGGCTACTGTAGTGCAGCCCAAAATACTGTCCCAGCTGAAACAAATACCACAGTGCAGCACAACATACTACCCTAGAAGCTGTCCCTCTATGGTGGCAATCAATAGCTGCCAGGTTATCTCCTCTTCCGATTGTCTCTAATTAAAATATGGTGCAAGGGCTTAGAAGGTAAGATGCAGACCACAGCACCAAGCCAATCCTACCTTCAGCATGCTTCCTGGCTTGTCCCTATTCATGACCCCTATAGTGCCCACAGTAGTATGCTCCCCAAGTGTCCAAATGGCTAAGGAAAAATTAGAAGAAAAAATTAAAAATACTTGAGTCCCTTTCCAACTCAACATCTCCAATGCAGGCCACAGGCCTTTTCTAGTCTGAGTCTTGAGACACCCGTGTTTCTGCTCCATATTTGCATGGCCTCATATAGTGGTCTGTAACCTATGAGGATGTTAAGTATGGCAGGGAGCCATGGGCTCCCATGCCCCACCACAGTTTTTAAATCTATCACTGTCCTGAGGACCGGCATACAATTGAATTAAGGAGGGCATCTGAGGGTGCCATCCAAATATCTAAGTATCTGATGCTTCCAGGGTTATTTAATGAGGAGAGCATCAGATGATTATGTACCTAGCCAGTGGAAGTGAGGAGGACTTGGGCAGTCTCCGGAGCATTGAAATGTCCCTGTAAGGACTATGGCTAGCCCCTGAATATTAGAGTTATTTAGTTTAGAAGAAAGACAGCTTTAGGTGAAATCTAATAACTACGTATAAATATCACTGGTGAATACATTGGTCTCCGTTATGATCTATTTATATCCAGGACTATTGATCATGACATCTAGAATAAAGTTTTCTACACCAACATAGAAGGGTATTCTTTATTGTAAGAGCAGTGAGACCAGAGGAGTTTGAAATGCTGAACTCGCTAAAATAGTTAATTGCATACAATAATATTTCAAATTATAGTTACTAGAGTTCTGGAGAGGGGTCATTGATCCAAGGTGGACTCTGTAATTTGAGTGTGAAGGAAGTTCTCTCTTTAACTTGGGGTTTATCTGCTTTATCACCTTGACTGGATAACAGGCTGAACTGGATGTATAGATGTATCCAGCCAAAGTATTCAGCCAAGTTGACCTAGCAGATAAACCCAAACTATGAAGTTACTTTGCTGCCCAGCTATTAGTGTTCATAAACCAGAACATGATTCTATGGAAGGAAAATAAACTACGAGAGTCATGATACAGTACATTATAATGAAAGATTATGAAATTTACACTATAATACAGCTGTGCCATAAGCCTTCAATCTCCAATACCACATCATTCAGTAACATGACAGAGGTGTGTGTTTTTTTCTCTTAGTCACTATACAATTATAGAGTAAAACCAATAAAACATTAATGCTATAATACTTAACTATATATTTGAAGACTGGTCCACTACAATAATTAAAGAGGAAGTATAAATGCCTTTATGAATACATAAACCACTCATATGCAAGCATTGCCAATCATAACTTAAAAAAAAATATATATAAAATAAGACAAAAATAAATAAAAAATCAGCCCAACACTGGCCAGGACCTTGAGTTGAAATTAGTTGAATTATTTCCCCAGCATGGAACGATAAACTAATGCCAGATCTACAGACAGGTGGCCACCAAGTCATGCAGTTGCCAATAGCATTAAATCAGATTCCAGCTTTCAGCGTAATGTTGTAATATGTTGCAGTTTGGCATCTTAACAGTAACACATAGTAACAGTATGAGAAACTAGATGTATATTTTCCATTATGTTTTATAACATTTTCCAGGAATAGTTTTCAAAGGAGTCATCAGTTCATCGGAAGACTATATTAACTCTTCCAGGAATTACTGGATAATAGAGTTCATGACATTAGTTAGCTGTTGTCCAGCATAGATATAATTAATGCTTTATCATTTCCCTATTTTTTGAATGTCTCACACTTATTAACACTGCTCTTTGGTATCTTATGTAATCAGATATTAGTTATTGGGATTGTTAGTTCAGAGGAGTAGAACAAAAGTCTACAGATAAGTGCTTGTTCACACGATCGTGTGAAGACTGTGCCCGTGCTGTGGACCGCAAATTGCGGTCCGCTAAGCATGGGCACCTGCCGTGTGGCAGCGGCTTAGGGATCGCAGCCCTATTCACTTGAATGGGTCCGCGATCCCTCCGTTCCATAAAAAGATAGAGCAAGATAGATGCGGAATGACCACGGAACGGGACCCGTGTATTGCGGATCCGCAAATGCGGTCTGCAATACGGGCACAGGCTTCACACGGTTGTGTGAACAAGCCCTAACAAGTATATAGCAAACCTAACCCAAAGACATAAAAACATAACATAGAAACATAGAATGTGTCGGCAGATAAGAACCATTTGGCCCATCTAGTCTGCCCAATATACTAATTACTATGAATAGCCCCTGGCCCTATCTAATATGAAGGATGGCCTTATGCCTATCCCATGCATGCTTAAAATCCTTCACTGTATTTGCAGCTACCACTTCTGCAGGAAGGCTATTCCATGCATCCACTACTCTCTGTCACGTACCGGCAGGACAGGTAGTGGATCCTCTGGACCAGAGAGGCGATGGCGCATGTTGTACTAAAGGACCGGTTCTAAGCAGTTACTGGTCTTCACCAGAGCCCGCCGCAAGGCGGGATGGATTTGCTGCGGCGGTAACTACCAGGTCGTGTCCCCTAGTAACAACTCGACCTCTCTGGCAGCTGATAAGGCGTGGTACACAGGGAGAAGGCAAGAGCGTAGTCGGACATAGCAGAGGTCAGGGCAGGCGGCAAGGTTCAAAGGCGAGTAGACGGTAGCAACGGGTTCGGCAACAGGCAAGGCAAACTAACACAGTGGAACGCTTTCTCTGAGGCACAAGGCACAAAGATCCGGCAGGAAGCTGTGGGAGGAGAAGGTATAAATGGGCAGTGCACAGGTGCAGCCTAATTAAGTCAGCACTGCCTCTCACAAACCTTAACCCTTAATAACCCCTTTGGACCAGGCACCAATCACTGGTGCACTGGCCCTTTGAATCTAAGAGTCCCGGCGCGCACGCGCCCTAGAGAGCGAGGACGCACACGCCGAGACACTGGAGTGCTGTGAGCGCTCCGAGGCCAGCAGGGGACCCGGAGCGCTCAGTGTAACACTCTCTCAGTAAAGTAATACTTCCTGATATTACGTTTAAACCTTTGCCCCTCTAATTTAAAACTATGTCCTCTTGTAGCAGTTTTTCTTGTTTTAAATATTCTCTCCTCTTTTACCTTGTTGATTCCCTTTATGTATTTAAAAGTTTCTATCATATCCCCTCTGTCTCGTCTTTCTTCCAAGCTATACATGTTAAGGTCCTTTAATCTTTCCTGCAATGCATGTACTAGTTGAGTATCAATATACTCCAAAGTATCAATATCCTTTTGGAGATATGGTCTCCAGTACTGCGCACAATACTCCAAATGAGGTCTCACTAGTGCTCTGTAGAGCGGCATTAGCACCTCTGTCTTTCTACTGGTAATGCCTCTCCCTATACACCCAAGCATTTTGCTAGCATTTCCTGCTGCTCTATGACACTGTCTGCCTACCTTTAAGTCTTTTGAAATAATGACATCTAAATCCCTTTCCTCAGATACTGAGGTTAGGACTGTATCACTGATTTTATATTCTGCTCTTGGGTTTTTACGCCCCAGGTGCATTATCTTGCACTTATCCACATTAAATTTTAATTGCCAGATTTTTGACCATTCCTCTATTTTTTTTAAATCCTTTTACATTTGGTGTATCCCTCCAGGAACATCAACCCTGTCATCAGCAAAAACACACAACTTACTATCGAGGCCTTCTGCAATTTTCGCTGATAAAAAAATTAATATGGGTCCCAGAAAAGATCCATGAGGTACCCCACTGGTAACAAGACCATGGTCTGAATATACTCTCTTGACTACAATCCTCTGTTGTCTGTCCCTTAGCCACTGCCTAATCCATTCAACAATATGGGAATCCAAGCACAAAGACTGCAGTTTATTGTTAAGCCTTCTATGTGGGACAGTATCAAAAGCCTTACTAAAGTCTAGATAAGCAATGTCTTCTGCACCTCCGCCATCTATTATTTTAGTCACCCAATCAAAAAAATCAGGGAGATCATGTCAAACTAATCTTATTGAAGTAAACCCATGCTGTTTTTCATCTTTCAATCCATGGGATTTTAGATGTTCCACCATTTTAGATGTTCCAAATGGTTTCCATTAATTTCCCCACTATTGATGCCTATAGTTGCCTGATTCCTCCCTACTACCTTTCTTGTGAATGGGAACAACATTTGCCAATTTCCAATCTTCTGGGACGACTCCTGTTGCCAGTGATTGGTTAAATAAATCTGTTAATGGTTTTGCTAGTTCACCGCTAAGCTCTTTTAATAGCTTTGGGTGTATCCCATCAGGCCCCTGTGACTTATTTGTATTAATTTTAGACAGCTGACTTAGAACCTCTGCCTCTGTAAAGACACATGCATCAAAAGATTCATTAGTCTTCCTTCCTGAGGTCATTTTCCTTAATTTTCCTTTGTAAAAACTGAACAGAAGTATTCATTGAGGCAGTCAGCTAGTTCTTTATCTTCTTCCATATACCTTCCATCTTTTTGTTTTAATTGCCATTGAAAATGAAAGGACATACGCTATGGGTGCACTGGGGGTAAGTATTAGGGCTCGTTCACACGACCGTGTGAAACCTGTGCCCGTATTGCGGACCGCTTGGATAGGTCTGAGAAGTCTGCAACACTCACTGGATCACTGCTGTGTCTTCAAATAGCTAATCGAACCCCCACCAATCAGATATTGATGAGCTGTCCTGAGGATAGATCATCTATATATAGGAGTCCTGAAAAACGTTTTTGAACTGCTTCATGTACAGGCAGCCTAAATATGTACTCACCCTCAATACACCTAATATTTGATATAAAAGTACTGGAAATACAGGAAATACTGAAATTAGAGATAAGTGAATCGAAGTTGACAAAGTGGAATTTTATCCGAATTTCAGGTAAAATTTTATTCACAACGAATCCGAATTTCCTCATGCTTCGTGGTAACGAATCATATTTTTTCCTAAAATGGCTGCTGCACGTGTTAGAACATGAAACAAAGAACTCTGGGAACGAGGGATCACCCACAATGCCATGCACGCAGCCAATCAGCAGCCAGCCTGCCCCTGTGATGTCTCAGCCCTATAAATAGCCTCAGCCATCTTGGATTCAGCCATTTTCCAGTGTACTTAGTGCAGGGAGAGACATTAGCAGGCGCTAGGGAAAGTGGTAGAAAATACTTTTTTTGGCTGAATAGAAGTTCAGGGAAAGATCATTAGAAGTGTAGGGAAAAAATATGGAGGAATTATTACACACTATAAAAGGAGGACAGGGTCCAATAGGGGAGTGTGCAGCCTGGGTAATTGGAACAATCCTATTACACATTGCTGCACTGACTGGGGATCAAAATTGCCATTTTACTGCTGCTTTTAGGTTTGCAATAGATGATACCTCTGTAATTCCAGCAAACTGTTCTTGTTGGGGTGCAAGTGTTGTGTGATACAGGGTGTATTACCAGTAAATATTTGTACATCTTATTACCCATTCAGTGGTGCAGTTATATGTTCTAAAGCCTTTTTTGGGATGTATTAGTGGAAAAAAGGGCTTATTTGCTATTCAGCGGTGCAGTCAGGAGCATAGCTATAGGGGGTGCAGAGGTAGCAGTCGCTACCGGGCCCAGGAGCCTGAGGGGGCTCAAAAAACCTTGTGCCATATAAGAGGACACTGGTATTATAGAAAGTACATGCTGGTCAAGTTACACCTCTGGCTGAATGGAAGGGGTTAGGTCAAGAATTTGGATTGAGGGGGGATGCTGTTTACATTTTTGCCTCAGGTGGCACGAAGGCTATGTGTTTCCCTGTCCCTTGCCACAAAGTAGGGGGTCTAAGTTGAACTCATGCATCAGGGCCCATGAGCCTTTAGCTATGCCCCTGGGTGCAGTTATATGTTCTAAAGCCTTTTTTGTGGTGTATTAGTGGGAAAAAAACAGGGCTTATTAGCCTTTGTGCGGTAAAGTGACAAAATTACAGCCTTTTTTGGGGTGTAATAATTTCCTTTTTATTTATTTATTTGATCTAACAGTATGTCAGACAGAGAAGTGACAGGCCCTGCACAGGGGAGGGGCAGAGTCCTAAATGTTTCTGGTGCAGTCACAGGTCGCAGTAAAGTAAAAGGGCGTGGCAGCAGGGGTCACTTCGAGAGGCCTGAGCTCCCGCTGTCATCTAGCGGTCGTGTCTTGACCAGCAACCCAGCGGTTCTTGAATGGTTGACTCGGTCATCCACCTGGTCCTAAGTGACATCAGACATCCCCAGCCAAGAGTCGGTGGGTAGTGATGGCCTTGCGATTCGCCCGGCGGTCAGTTTGCGGCAAACTTTGCATGTTTGCGATCTGCCGAACATAAGGCGATGTTCACGCGCGCCATATTCTTTTGCATTGCGCCGAACTTTGACCCATGACACATCCATCAGGTGGGAGGACAGCCAATTGAGACTCTTCAGCACATGGACACACCCCCACCCTATAACAGAACCCAATCTGGCAGCCAGTTTACATTCTGTATTTTGTGAGTGTAGGAGGAGATTGCTGTGTGGAGCAGGGACAGGCTGGTAGGGACACCAAACGCTAGCTAATAGGGCCACAAAAGTCCTTTTAAGGACTGGTATAGGTGTGCTATCGATAGGTGTGATATACAGAGGGGTGTGATATACTTATAATATACTTTATAACATAGAAAGTATGTTATAGTGCATTTGAACTGTGTACCGGTTGTGTGCAAGACTGCTGTGATACCGCAGCTATATAGAGGTTCAAACAGTTTCGGAACAACTAATTGCAAAGGGTGTGATATACCTGTAGCCCCCCCAAAAAACTGATTGTGGCAGGGGTGTGATATACCTATAATATACTTTCTATATAGTGCATTTGAACTGTGCAGCGGTTGTGTGCGGTTCTGCTGCGATACCGCAGCTATATAGAGGGACAGACACTATTGGAACAACTAATTGCAACGGGTGTGATATACCAGTTGCCCTCCAAAAAACTGATTGAGGCAGGGGTGTGATATACCTATAATATACTTTCTATATAGTGCATTTGAACTGTGCAGTAGTTGTGTGCGGTTCTGCTGTAATAACGCAGCTATATAGACGGGACAAACGCTATTGGAACAACTAATTGCAATGGGTGTGATATACCAGTTGCCCCCCCAAAAAAACTGATTATGGGGTGTGTTATACCTGCTTACACAAAAAACTGATTAAGGGGTTAGATATACCTACTTCCACCAAATATTGATTGAGGGTTGCAATATACCTGCTTCCACAAATACTGCTCTTCTCTAGGGATTAGGCACAGGGTCATTTTGAAAATGAGAGGCAGAGGAAGAGGCAGGCGGTTCCGCAGGGGTGGTAGGGGTCGAGCAGGTGCACCAGGCCAGACCCTAAGTGAGAGGTTGGAGAAGGCACATGTGATTACTTCAAAGGAATCACCAGAGTTGGTTGAGTGGCTCACTCACCCTTCCGCTTCTGCACCTTCCTCATCCTCTGTATCTGCACCCTCCTCACTCTTAGCTGTGTGCATCCCCAAATCCACCACCACCACCATAGCCCCTTCACACGAGTCAGAGCAATTTTTTTCCCATCCATTTCCAGACCTTACCAATGCACAGCCATTCTTGACATCGGATGAGGAAGAGGAGGTAGCAACGTCCGCCACCCAGCGGTCTGACGACAGTACCCAGATCAGCTCAAGGAGGAAGGTCCCTGCTGTTGCTGCGTACTCCAAGATATCAAATGTCAGTGGTGGTGAAGGTGAGGATGATGACGTTTCGATGGACGTCACATGGGTGCCCACAAGAGAGGAAGAGGAGGGGAGTTCAGAGGGAGAGATGGAGCAGCAGAGAGGGAGGAGAAGGAGGAGAAGCAGGCACAGCTCGCAGGGCACAGGAGTCAAAAAGCAGACTGCAAATGTAGCTAGCCATCCACCATGCACGGTCACTTCTGGTGCTCGCAGGACACTGGCACATGGCTCCGCAGTGAGGGCTTTTTTAAATGTGTCAGCTGCTGACAATTGCCATCTGCAGCCTGTGATGTCAATGCGTAAGTTGCGGTAAGCCCAACACTCACCTAGGCACAACCGCCTTAAGAAGGCACCTGGCCTCCCATCATCGAGCCCAGTGGGAGCAACGCCGTCAGAACCTACAAAGCCACACTCCCGGTGCTCCACATCCTGCCTCTTCTCCTTCTCCTCCCATTTGTCCTCCACTCCACCTTCCACCGCGCCGTCGTCGCATTCATCTGGCATAAGGCAGGCTTTTGTGGCCCAAATGTTCGAGCGTAAAAAACATGATGATGCCGGATAACCCTCTAGCCCAACAGCAGAACGCTGGCTTGTTGGAACTGCTAGCCCGCCAACTACTGCCATATAAACTGGTGGACTCGGAGGCCTTTAGAAAATTTGTGGCCATTGGCACTCTGCAATGTAAGGTCCCCGGAAAGAAATATTTCTCCCAGAAGGGCATCCCAGAGCTATATGGCCACGTTCAGTGACAAGTGTCGGTGCCAAGATACATCTGACGACAGACATGTGGTCTAGCAAACACGGGCAGGGAAGGTACATAACTTTTACTGCCCACTGGGTGAACCTTCTGATAGCTGTCAAGCATGTAACCCTTGGTTCCTGTGTGAATTTGGCGTTGCGGCCACGGATTGCATGCAGGCCTGCCTCATCTTCTCCTCCTCCTACTCCATCCTCCATCTAATCCTCGGCTGACTCCTCCTTTTTCACTGCTATCTACTCTTCCGCTGCACCCCCCAAGCTCTCCAGAACCTATTAGACGTCCCAGGTGAGACGTTGCCATGCTGTGCTGTTGATGTTGTGCCTGGAAGCCAAGAGCCACATTGGTCCTGCACTGCTTTCAGCTCTGCGGTCACAGGTTGATCAGTGGCTAACCTCGCTCAATTTGACAGTTGGTAAAGTGGTGTGCGACAACGGTACCAATCTGCTGAGCACGCTGAAACAGGGCAAAATGACACAAGTGCCGTGCATGGCACACATCCTGAACTTAGTCATGCAGCGATTCGTTGACAAATACCCCGGGGTCCAGGACGTATTGCGGCAGGCCAGGAAAATCTCTAGCCATTTTAGAAGATCTTACACGGCCATGGCTCGCCTTGCTGACATTCAGCGGCGACACCATTTGCCCGTCAGACGTCTGGTTTGTGACAGCCCGACGCGCTGGAACTCCACCTTGTATATGATTGATAGGCTGCTCCAGCAGAAACGTGCAGCTAACGACTAATTGTACGAAGTCTGCGGCAGGACAGGTTCTGAGGAGATTGTTTTTTTCACATACAGACTTCTGCGGTAATTTGTTGTTGAGATCACAAAACTGGTCAGTCACAGCCATGGCGCCATCAGTGACATTATATCTTATGCCTTCTTTCTGGAGCGTGCATTGCGTCGTGTCATTGATCAAGCCATTGAGGAGCAGGAAGATGAGGAAGTCGCAATGCTGAATGAATTCCCAGGGGGGGGTTCTCCATCTGAGACAAGTCAGCAGGAGTCTTAAGAGGAGTCAGAGGAGGATGGTGGCTGGGTGGAGGAGGAGGAGGAGTAAGTAGAGCATGCTTTGAGGGAGACTTCAAACTTTTCGGGGATCCATGGTGTTGTCCATGGCTGGGGGATGAGACTGAAGACAGCATTCTCCTGGGCGATGAGCAGGAGCCAGGGTGCTCCACCGCTCCCAATTTAGTGCAAATGAGGGCCTTCATGCTCCAGTGTCTGCAGAGGGACCCCCGTATATAAAGCATAAAGGGCAAGGACCAGTATTGAGTGGCAACGTACTTAGACCCCCGGTACAAACACAAAATGGCGGACATGTTACCAGCATCACAAAGGGCTGGCAGAATGCAGCATTTCCAGGCCTTGCTGCGAGAGATGCTGCATTCTGCTGTTGCGGGCACTGGCACAGGAATTTCCACCCACTGCAAAACAGGTGCGGGTACCTATCCTACTGCGCCTGCAAGAAGAGGGCGGTTTTAAGATGTGTTAGTCACAATGGATATGAGATCATTCTTGCAGACAAACCCATCGACAGCCCCCCTCCGGATCCAGCCTCAGGGAACACCTAGACCGACAAGTATCCGACTACATTAGGTTATTGGCTGAGGTGGACGTTCTGAATAGCGAGGAACCCCTGGACTACTGGGTGTGCAAGCTTGACCTGTGGCCAGAGCTAGCATAATTTACCATGGAACTCTTGGCTTGCCCCTCAACTAGTGTCCTGACTGATAAGTGCACTTGCCTAGCTTACGACTCTAAAAATGAATGAGGCATGGATCTCGGAGGAATTCAACACCTGTGACGACCACGTGTAATTGAATTTCCTCATGTCAGTCCACACATATCCGCCACCACCCAGAACAAAGAATGGTCCTTGTCTTATGTATATACAGCGGCATAAAAGGCCTTTTCTGTCAGGTGAATGCCTAATTTTGGGGGCCTCTTCTCCAGTGGCCTACAGTGCAATTTTTATCAAGTGACCGCCTAATGTGCCACCAGCCACAGAATCACAAGTTCTTTCGTGTCAGATGAATGCCTAATTTTTGGGGTCTCCATTCCAGTGGCCTACAGTAACATTTTTATTCAGTGAATGCATAATGTACCTCCAGCCACATCAGCCAAAGTTCTTTTCTGTTCGGTGAATGCCAAATTTTTGGGGTCTGTACTGGCCTACAGTAATATTTTTATCCAGTGAACACCTAATGTACCTCCAGCCACATCAGCCAAAGTTCTTTTCTGTCCGGTGATTGCCCAATTTTTGGGGTCTGTACTGGCCTACAGTAACATTTCTATCCAGTGAACGCCTAATATACCTCCAGCCACATCAGCCAAAGTTCTTTTCTGTCTGGTGAATGCCAAATTTTTGGGGCCTGTACTCCCGTGGCCTAAAGCAACATTTCTCCAAGCTCCAGCAGGGCACATTTTTGAGAGTTTGCATTTAAGATGCATAAAAATGGCCCCTGATTAAAATACATATTTTTTGTGGGATTTTTTGACAATGATCCCCCTCTGGTATATCACTGTCCATGTTGTGTGACTATTTGTGTTCTTCTAGTAAGTGTTTGCTGGCTGCAAATATGACCTGAAGGTTTTTCAGTTTCGCCTGCCATTAAAGTGAATAGGGCCCGTCGCGAACGTGCGGTTCGCGAACCTGCCTCTGTCATTTTCTGTTCCCTCAGCCAGACAATTATGCTGTGGGCTCAGCTCCACTATACAGTAAGGACGATGTCACGACTGTGACTGATCCAGACAGGTCTGGGAGGAGAAGGTCGCAGCGACTAGCTACTCGCGATAGCTTGTGAGTTTGCTCCGTGGTTCAGGGTATGTCATCCGGGTTTTGCCTTGTGAACCTTTTTGTCCTGACTGGGAGTTTGTAGGCATCCTTCTCAGGTGAGTCCTGTCTGCCACTCCCAGCTACTATATTAGTTTCAGTTTCACTGGCAGTCATTGCCAGATATAGTCCTTACTTCCAGTGCTATTCTGACCTTTGAAGGAGATCGTTTGACGGTATTGCTGTGGTGCTCTGGTCTGGCGTGGACTGTCGTTATTGGGATCACCTTCTCTGCTTGTGACTGGATAAGTCTATCTCTGCTGTAGATTGTTTGTTTGTTGCTGTCTTCCCCTGTTGTTCTCCTAGACATGAGTGATGGTGACTAGTACTCCCATCTGCCTTTCCCCAGTCTAGTCTTGTTAGGGTGACTGAGGATTTAGTCATCCTGCTCCCTGCACGGGTTCACACCCCGTCTAGGGTATCAGGGCAGACAGGTGCCAGCTTAGGGTTAGTCAGGGGGGCCGTTCTATTTCCCATCCGTAGATAAGGGTCCCCCTTCCCCTCCGTCTGGTGCGACACGACTGCTGCTGGGATAGCGGTCGTGACAGACGAGCTACTAGAGGACAGTCAGCAGCTACTGCCCAGCCGAGATCTGAAGGAGACATCCGCCGCTTCCTCCGATAGGCTGGCAAGTAGTGATGAAGAGAGTGGCATGGGAGCTGGTGTTGCGAACCGTCAGAGACCATTGAGGAGGACATCAGTGACGTGCAGACAGTACTCAATGATGATGTATCCGATCACAATTGGGAGTCGGGTGACGAAGGGGCTTCATCATCATCAGGAGAAGATGGTGGCAGCTTGCGCATGAGGTAGCGGTGGAGTCAGTAAGTCGCTAGCATGGCTGGGAGTCAGCAGGGTGGCAGGTCAGGAGCCATACGTGTCCGGGGTAGACCACCCACTTTGCAGGAGCTTACCTGCTTGGGGTTCACAGTTGCAGCAGCTGTAGCAGTCAGTCAGTGCAGAGTGTTGGGGGTAAAATCACCTACTCGGCGGTGTGGCAGTTTTTGTTAAGCCACCGGAGGACGTGAACATGGCCATTTGCCGAATCTGTGAGCAGAAGGTGAAGCGTGGCCAGGGTGCCTATGTTGGCACCACGGCCCTGCGTCAGCATATGCAGCATCACCATAAAGTGGCCTGGGAGAACCGTGGCTTTGATGTGGTGGTCCAGCCTGCTGCAGCATCACCCAGTGGCACGCACCCGATTTCAGGCAGTCAAGGCTCCACCACCTCAGCCAAAGGGAGCTGTCTGTCCTTCCCATCATTTACCGGTCCTGATGCTCCTGTTCCTCGTCACTCATTTCGTCAGCAGTCGATCACCAAAGCGATTGTCAAGAGACAGCTGTCACGGATGGAGTGTGGGGGAACACTCCACACCAAGCACACGAAGGAAGGGGATAGAAACGAGGCCTGGATACTAGGGTAGTGGAGAAGGTAACCTCTAGAACAACCCTAATCCAAGTCCTGACTCACTATATGTATGAACTGGCCTTGATGGTAGGAAAGTTCATACACAGAAACCTAGAGCTCTAACATGCACTGTAGGGCCCTGGTATAGTGACAGGACTTGAGACAACCTATTCCTCCACCAGAAGGATGAACAGGAATCTCCCTGAGACCTGCACACAACAGACAGGGGAATACAATCCATAAACTGAAGCTATAAACAGCACCCCTAGAAGGGGTAAGCAGTAATAAATAGGGGAAGTTAAATGACCAAACCAACAACACCTGCCAGAGGTGTCATTACCAAACAACACAGACACAACAGATCCACAAGAAACCATTCAGATTAACCCACGTGTTGCCAGTCTCTCTGATCTCCTAGCCCCTGTCACGGGAGTGTCTGTGACAGTACTCCCCCTTCTACAGGTGACCTCCAGGCACCAAGGACCGACCTTATCCAGGTGAGACTTGTGAAAGGCTTTCACTAAGCGACTAGCATTCACGTTGGATACCGGTAATCCTCTCTTCTGGTCCATAAGCCTTCCAGGGGACAAGATACTGAAGGGATCCACAGAGAACTCGAAAGTGGAATATCTTAGTGATCTGAAATTCAAAACTACCATCCACCATGACAGGAGCGGGTGGCAAGGAAGACGGCTGCAAAGGTTCCACATATCTTTTCAACAATGATTTGCGAAACACATTATGAATTTTCAGGCCCTGAGGAAGTTCAAGACGAAAAGCTACAGGATTAATGATGGTAGTGATCTTATATGGACCAATAAATCTTGGACCCAATTTCCAAGAAGGTACCTTCAACTTAATGTTTCTTGTGGACAGCCACACATAATCACACACTTTTAGGTCGGGACCATTCATACGTTTGCTGTCAGCCACACGTTTATACTTGTTGCCCATATTCTTCAAATTATTTAGAATTTTTCGCCATATCGATGATAATAATGACGAAAAACATTCTTCCTCAGGGATACCAGAAGTATCAGAACCAGAAAATGTGCCAAAATGTGGTTGAAACCCACATGCCCCAAAAAACGTCGCCCCACCAGTGGAGACAAAAAGGAAGACCACTCCTCCTGGTTCTCAGATACAAAACATCTCAAGTAGGTCTCCAGATTCTGATTAGTGTGCTCCGTCTGTCCGTTCGACTGAGGATGAAAAGCCGAAGAAAAGGACAGTTGCATCCCCAGCCGAGTACAGAACACTTTCCAGAATCTGGAAACAAACTGAGTCCCACGATCTGAGACCACGTCAGAGGGAATGCCATGGAGTTTCACAATGTTGTCAACAAATACTTGTGCAAGTGTTTTAGCATTAGGTAGGCCCAGTAAAGCAATAAAGTGCACCTTTTTACTAAAGCGATCAACTACCACCAGAATAACAAAAAAGAACCCTGCTGCCACTGGAGACTTGGAAAGTCTTATATGTCCTTTGGCCAAACTCTCTGTAATATACTCTCTCACGGCCTGTCTTTTAGGTTCAGAAAAGTTATACAACCTAGATTTAGGCAACTTATGGCTGGGAATAAGATTGATAGGACAATCATATTCCCGATGTGAAGATAAATCCTGGCATCCACTCTCAGAAAAAAAACGTTGGCAAACTCAGATATAAAAGAGGGTAAATTATTGGTGGTTACAACAGAAAAAGATGTATCAAGACAATTTTCAATGCAATTATCACCCCAATCCAGAATCTGCCCAACTTGCAGATCGATAGTTAGATTGTGCTTGCTAAGACAATGTAAACCCAGAACCAGTGGTTCACGGAGACCTTCGAACACAAAACACAAGATAAATTAATGATGAAAGTCACCCACTCTTAATCTGATATCATGCACCACTTGAGACAAACACTTCTGAGCAAGCGGTCCAGAATCAATAGTGAATACAGGATTTTTTTTTTAGAATACACTTGGTGACAACCCGTGCATACGGACAAACTGAGCATCAATCAGGTTCATCCCTGCCCCACTGTCGATAAACACCTCAATCCCTACACAGTCTTGGACTCTAGTGCCACCTCAGCAGTCAGGAGAAATCGGGTACTACCAGTAAAAGACAAATGCACATTTTCTGACTCTCCTTTTACTCCTCCAAGAGTAAAATGAGAATTAAATGTCTTTTTTCCCTCCTTTTACCAGCACATGTCTGGACATACATTGATAAAGTGTCCCCTTTTTTCGCAGAAAAAACACACTCCCTTCCTATTACCAGTGGATCCAGGGGTAGCTTCCCTTAACTGCATGGGTTTGTCCCCCGACCCAAACCCAGGAGTAGCTTCACCCAAAGTGTCAGAGGAAGACGATAAGTTATGTAATAGAATGTCCTGAGAAAGTGGGCCCTTAGATCTCTCTCTCAGGCGTCTATCAATATGTGCAGCAAGAGATGTAGCGGCTTCCAAAGTCTCAGAATTCTCATGAAAGGCCAAAGCGTCCTTCAGCCTCTCAGATAATCCCTGACAGAAATGACTACGGAGAGCTGGATCATTCCATTGAATATCCGTAGCCCACAACCTAAACTCAGGGCAATAGATCTCCGCAGAACGCTCACCCTGATGCAGGCTGTGTAACTTGATCTTGGCCAGGGAAATCTGATCCCGGTCCTCATAGATAAGACCCAAAGCTCTGAAAAATTCATCCACCAATCGGAGAGACTGCGATCCGGTTGGCAGAGAAAAATCCCAAGACTGGGCGTCCCCTTTAAGCAACCAAATAATCACACCCACACTCTGACTCTCATGCCCAGAAGAGTGTGGACGTAGTTTAAAGTACAAAGTACAATTTGCATGCTTCCCTGAACCAAATGAAATGATCAATTCCCCCCGAGAATCCATCTGGGAGGGCAACTTTAGGTTCAGGAAAGGCCTGGTAACCACCACTAGGATCAGTCGACTGTGGTCGATGAATCTGTGAGACGGTCGTGCAGAGGTCAGCTACATCTAGAGACAGCGCCTGCAGCTGTCCGGGCAGTGCAGCGATAGCATCCATGGCTAAACTGCTACAGACAAACAAAAATGATGGTTATTCGGCAGTTTATAATGTCACGGATGGAGTGTGGGGGAACACTCCACACCGAGCACAGGAAGGAAGGAACGAGGCCTGGAAACTAGGGTAGGGGAGAAGGTCACCTCCTACAACAACCCTAATCCAAGTACTGACTCACTATAAGTATGAACTACTGGACTTGATGGTAGGAAATTTCATACACAGGAACCTAGAGCCCTAACACACCCTGTAGGGCCCTGGTATAGTGACAGGACTTGAGACAACCTATTCCTCCAACAAAAGAATGAACAGCAGTCTCCCTCAGACCTGGATACAACAGACAGGGGCTACATGGGGCTGCGTCAAGGTGGGCTGAGCCTTGTGCCCTGCATGGCGCATGTGTTAAATGTGGTTGTCAAGCGGTTCCTGAATTCTTCCACCTATCTGCAAGACATCCTAAAAATTGCCAAGAAACTATGCATGCACTTCAGCTACTCGTACACCGCCAAGCACACCCTCCTTGAGATGCAGTGGCAGAACGGCGTCTCCCAACATAGGCTGATATGCGACGTTTCCACCCGTTGGAATTCCACCCTCCATATGTTGGATTGACTATACGACCAGAGAAAGGCCATAAACGATTTCTTAATGATCCAAGAGTACAGGAGTACTCCCCTGTAACTTTGATGTCAGCCAGTGGCAGATCATGCGTAACACCTGCCACTTGTTCAGCCCCTTTGAGGATGCCACGTTATTTGTCAGTCGCCAGGACTACGGGATTAACGTCATCATTCCACTGCTTAATATTTTGGAACAGATGCTGGTAAATCTGGATGGTCAGGGGACTGGAGACGTGGCGCCTATATATCATGGCCACATGAGCCCTGTGGGGGCTGAACTGGAGGAGGAGGAAGACATTGGAGCACAAGCAATGTGTAGTGAAATGGGTGGTTTTTCTACACAGGTGACATGAGAGGAGGAGCAGGAGCAGCCAGAGGAGCAAGAGGGAGATGAGGAAGATGAGGTAGATGACCCAGGCACACTGTGGCAATATGCAGTGGAGATGGAGGCAGGGAGTCCCTCCGAGTTACTTGCGCAAATGGCCCGCTGCATGCTCACTTGCTTGGGTAGTGACAGATGAATTGTCACCATTCGGCAGAGGGATGACTTGTGGCCTTTTTTTTTTTACACCTGCTGAGAGGGAGGACAAAATGAACTGCTATAGAGACATTCTATGTAGTCAGTTGGCCGCTGCCTATCTGCGCCATCATCATCCATCCTCTCACAGGTCTGACCGGGGGGCCCTCTGTGCTCTTGTTGCACTGCCATGGCTGCTGTGGTGGGGTGGGGGCTAGGAGCAGTACCAGCTTCATCAGCAGCAGCTTGAGTCTAGAGTCTATGATGAGCAGCTTTCTTAACCCGCCTAGTGAAGAAACTACTCACAAGCAGCAGGTAGTCCTGGAGCAGAGCCTGAACCAGCAGGTGGTGGCATACTTGGAAAGCACCCTGCCACCCCACATTGATGATCCGCTGGACTACTGGGAAGGCAAACTGTAATTGTGGCTGTATCTAGCTGAGTTTGCCCTGGAAAAGCTGTTCTGCCCGGCCAGTAGTGTGGCACCAGAGCAGGTGTTTAGTGCGGGGGGGCCCATAGTTACCCCAAGGTGAACTCGCCTGTCCACCCAAAAGGAGAGACTGACCTTTGTCAAGATGAATCAGGCGTGGATCAGCCAGGATTTCCACCCACTAATGTCTGATGCATCAGATTAGATCATCCATGCTGCCTCACCCAAATCTTCACAAAAGAGACTGGTCTCTTCTGGCTACCTGCCTCCGCTACTATTCTGATGCTGCCACCCGCCTGATGCCACACATTTTATGCCAATTGCTCCTTCTTACACCCACCATTGTCAGCAGGTACCGTTTTTGCCACCCACCTCCCCACTCACCGGGTCACTCTGTGGTCTCCTGATGCTGCTGCCACCTCGTCGCTCAAGTCTACTCATGCTGCTGTTGCTACCTCCACACTATGTCATTGTGCTACTCTGTGGTCTCCTCATGCTGCTTCCACCTCCACAGTCTGTCATTGTGCCACTCTGTGGCCTCCTCATGCTGCTGCCAACTCACAACTCTGTCTCTGGACCACTCTATGGTTTCCTCATACTGCTGCAACTTCACCACTCTGTGGTCTCCTCATACTGCTGCCAAATCACCACTCTGTGGTCTCCTCATGCTGCTGCTGCCTCAACACTATTTCACCTTGCCACTCTGTGGTCTCCTCATGCTGCTGCCAACTCACCACTCTGTTGTCTCCTCATGCTGCTGCTACCTCAACACTATGTCACCTTGCCAGTCTGGCCTCCTCATGCTGCTGGTCAGTTTTGGCCCCGTAACTGCCCAAATAAGTGAAGTGTGCAGTGATTCTAAGAGCACCGCCTGTAATCTGCATGTCTTACGGACTCACAGTATTATTTCACTACCACAGCAGACTCCCTATGCGTATTACTGCAAGGCACAGTGTTCTACATCACTATACAGGCTCTCTGCAGCCAGGAAATAGATGTTTTTTAACAAGATTTGCCACAAATAAATTTGGATCTAATCTTTTTGGGAAAATTCGGCGAACCGGCCGAATCTAATTTTTGAGAAATTTGCTCATCTCTTAAGGAAATAATACATTTTAACCCTTTCAGCGCCACAATTATTTTTTTTTATCCTCTTTACGTACCAACAGTCATGGTTTTCAAATTCTTTATTTGATGCATCTGTATGTACTGTATATATTTCTTAATATTTTACATGTTGTTGTAAACTTAATAAATATATAAATGTCGCACTAGGGCACTGAAACCACACCAGGTGCTCCTGTAAATTGAGACCACTCTCTCAATACAGCAAATAATATAAAATGGATAAACAGGGCACTCACGGATAGCCGAGACCAAGTATTAGAAGCAATTATTAGCTTTTATTACTACAACAAATAAAGTCGATAAAACAATGTAGCACAATGTGGCACAATAATAATAGATAAAACAATGTATCACAAAAAACAGTATCGTAGGTGAGCTGTAGATAGGATATATTATAGTCTATTGACCAGCTGAAAAATGTTCAATGATGCGATCTAATATATCTCCAGTCCAATGACGTTGCATCCGAAAATGCTATCAATGAATCATTGACTGCAGTGTTTCAATTGAGAATGGCGGCGTCACGCCGAAGCAATAAGGTAGCGGCGTCCCGCTCCTAAATAGCTTGCAAAGAAAGATAATCCGTTACCTTTACATCGACCTATAGTTCGTCCGGAAATGTCACTTTAAGCCTTCAGATGTTTTGTTCCCAGAATATGCCTTTTGTTGTATTTTAGCACTATTCCATCAGGATATTGAATTCGGCTAGTTTTTTTCCGTTACGGTCGGTTAGTTGGTAACTCCAATATTTCAGTACAGCAATGGGGTGTAGCACCAGACGCGTTTCGGGGTCCAAACCCCTTCCTCAGTGGCAAATTGTTGTAAACTTAGTAGGAGGTTGAGGAGGTGGTGGATGTGGTGTGTGTAGGTGGAAGCGGCGGTGGAAGAGGAGGAGGTAGCCTACACTGCTTTTTGGTTTAATTTTTTTTTTAATTAGGGTACACCCCAAAACATTGGGAAATATAACCTGTGATAACCCCTGCCAGTTGTGCTAAACACACGTTCAGACAATACATTGGCTGCAGGGCAGGCCAGCACCTCCAAGGCGTAAAGGGCAAGCTCAGGCCATGTGCCCAATTTGGAGACCCAGAAGTTGCAGGGGGCAGAACCATCAGTCAGTTCGTGTAGGCATGTGCAAACATACTGCCCCACCATGTCGCACGTCCCCATGATGTTCGCGATCCAATTGGATATCTGCTCTATCAACTTTCGATGTTCTTTTCTGCACCTACCATGTTAATCACGGTTAGCGGCGAATCAGGGTTCCACCCCTGAGAGGAATCGTGAGAAAGAGAGATCACATCCAAGGGAGCTCCATGGATGAAATTTAATTGTGATTGAGCGGAAATGTGGGAAAGGTTATTAAAACGGAAGAATTGAAGAAAAGGAGGGGGCGCACGGTAATTACGCACTACCTACTCGGGGAGGTAGTGACGATAAATAAAAATACAGGACTCTGTATGCCCTGGATATTTGAATGATTAATACATATGATGCCCTGTTATTTGAATGATTAATACAAAAATTATAGGGAATGTCACTGGGGTATTTTGGATTTGGAAACGTTAGCCAGGAGAGGCCCTGCTGCTTTGTTGACTCTAGATAACTTCTGCCTGATCGCACATCCCTGTGACGTCCACCATCCATTTGGATAGCTTCTCTATCAACTTTCGATGTTCTTTTCTGAGCCTATCATGTTGATCACAGTTATCGGCGAATCAGGGTTCCATGCTGGAGAGAGAGCGTGAGAAAGGGAGACCTCATCCAAGGGAGGTCAATGGCTGCAATGGGATGAAGCGGAAATGTGGGACAAGTTATTAAAGCAGAAGAATTGAAAGAAAGGGCAAATTAAAGACGAATTTTAGAAATTTAAGTCCCTGTCACCTATGCAGAGCAGGGGTTTTTCATCTCCAGAAATGGGCTAATGTCACCCACCTTGGAACAGATTATTTTTAAAAATTTCTGTCCCTGTCACCTATGTAGAGCAGAGGTTTATTCATGGCAAAAATTGTAAATTGTCAACCCAAGAATGTAACAGAAAAATTTGTGACATTTACTAACCTGTCTACTAGGTAGAGCAGGGGTCTATCACAGCCAATAATTGTTGAATGTCACCCTAAAAGGTAACAGAAAAATTAGTGAAATTTATTAAGCTGTCAAATAGGTAGAGCAGGGGTATATCACAGCCAAAAATTTGTGAATTTCACCGGAAAATGTAACAGACAAATTAGTGATTTTTTTTTTACCTGTCTACTAGGTAGAGCAGTGTTATATCACACCCAAAAATTGGTGAATTTCACCCGAAAATGTAACAGACAAATTTGTGATTTTTTTTTACCTGTCTACTAGGTATAGCAGTGGTATATCACACCCAAAAACTGGTGAATTTCACCCGAAAATGTAACAGACAAATTAGTGATTTTTTTTTAACTGTCTACTAGGTAGAACAGTGGCATATCACACCCAAAAATTGGTGAATTTCACCCGAAAATGTAACAGACAAATTTGTGATTTTTTTTTTACCTGTCTACTAGGTAGAGCAGTGGTATATCACACCCAACAATTGGTGAATTTCACCCGAAAATGTAACAGACAAATTAGTGATTTTCTTTTAACTGTCTACTAGGTAGAACAGTGGTATATCACACCCAAAAATTGGTGAATTTCACCCGAAAATGTAACAGACAAATTAGTGAAATTGTTTTACCTGTCTACTAGATAGCGCATGGGTATATCACACCCAAAAATTGGTGAATTTCATGCGAAAATTTAACAGTGAAATGACATAAAATAAAATAAAATACGTACAAAAAAATAAATAAAAAACTTGATTTATGAAGTGGAGGTCCATATGGAGTAGGAATTTGAGGAGGCGGTGGACATAGTGGTGTAGGAGGAAGCAGCGGTGGAGGAGGACGAGGTAGCCAACACTGGTTTTATTATTAATTTTTATTTTTTTAATTAGGGTACACTCCAAAAGAGTGTGAAATATCCAAAATACAAGAATGAGCAATTGCGCTGTAGTTTAACATTGGCTGGTTGAGGCCGGTATACATGTCTATTCTGCACAAGGTACGGACAAGTCCTGTGAGATCCATGCCTGGTTCATTTTAATGAACGTGAGCTTGTATAAATTGGCTGTGGACAGGCGGCTGCGCTTGTCTGTGATAACGCCCCCTGCCGTGCTAAACACACGTTTAGATAATACACTGGCTGCAGGGCAGGCCAGCACCTCCAAGGCGTAAAGGGCAAGCTCAGGCCATGTGCCCAATTTGGAGACCCAGAAGATGAAGGGGGCAGACCCATCATTTAGTACATGTAGGCACGTGCACACATACTGCTCCACCATGTTGGTGAAATGCTGCCTCCTGCTAAGACGTTCCATATCAGCTGGTGGTGCTGGTTGTTGTGGCGTGCTGACAAAGCTTTTCCATGCTAACCCTGCCTTCTGAGGTGCTGGCAGTGCCCCCTACCTCTTCCTCTGCCTACGCCTTGTGCTTCCACTGTGCCCCTGCTGTCAGGTGGGAATGCCATCAGCAGCACGTCTACCAGCGTGAGCTTGTACTCGCGCATCTTACGATCACGCTCCAGTGAGGGAATTAAGGACGGTACGTTGTCCTTGTAACGGGGATCCAGCAGCGAGGCCATCCAGAAATCAGCACAAGTTAGAATGTGGGCAACTTGGCGGACGTTGCGGAGACACTGCAGCATGTAATCGCTCATGTGTGCCAGGCTGGCCAGAGGCAACAAAAAGCTGTCCTCTGTGGGAGGTGTTTCGTCTGTGTCCTCTGTATCCCCCCAGCCAAGCACCAGTGATGACCATGAGCTGGTCTGGGTGCCACCCTCCTGTGAACATGGTTCCTCCTCCTCCATCTCCTCCTCCTCATCCTCCACCTCGTCATCCTCCAGAACTGTGCTCTGGCTGGACAATTGTTTACCTGGCGTTTGAGGGTGCAGGAACCCACCCTCGGAGCCACTTGTGAATGACTGGCCGGAAACTCTACGAAATGATCCCTCTTCCTCCTCCTCCTTCTGTGCCACATCCTCTTCCATCATCGCCAGCAGCGTTTTTTCAAGGAGGCATAGAAGTTGGATAGTAATGCTGAGAACGGCGTTATCGGCACTGGCCATGTTGGTGGAGTACTTGAAACAGCGCAATAAGGAACACAGGTCTCGTATGGAGGCCCAGTCATTGGTGGTGAAGTGGTGCTGTTCCGCAGAGCGACTCACCGTTGCGTGCTGCAGCTAAAACTCCACTATTGCCTGCTGCTGCTCGCACAGTCTGGCCAGCATGTGCAAGGTGGAGTCCCACCTTGTGGGCACGTCGCATATGAGGCGGTGAGCGGGAAGGCCGAAGTTACGCTGCCCCGCTGACAGGCGAGCAGCAGCAGGGTGAGAACGCCGAAAGCGCGCACAAACGGCCCACACTTTATGCAGCAGCTCTGACATATTGGGGTAATTTTTAAGGGATCTCTGCACCACCAAATTCAGCACATGCGCCAGGCAAGGGATGTGCATCAAACCGGCTAGTCCCAGAGCTGCTACGAAATTTCGCCCATTATCGCACACCACCAGGCCGGGCTTGAGGCTCACTGGCACCAACCACTCATCAGTCTGTTGTTCAAGGCCCATCCACAACTCCTGCGCAGTGTGGGGTTTGTCCCCCAAACAGATACGTTTTAAAACTACCTGCTGTCGGTTACCTCTGGCTGTGCTGAAGTTGGTGGTGAAGGTGTTACGCTGACTGGATGAGGAGCCGGTAGAGGATGAGGAAGCGGAGTAGGAGGAGGAAGCAACAGGAGGCAAACTGAAGCTTCCTGCAATCCTCGGTGGTGGAAGGACATGCGGCAAACTGCTATCCACCTCAGGCCCAGCCGCCACTGCATTTACCCAGTGTACTGTTATGGAGATATAACGTCCCTGACTGTGCTTACTGGTCCACGCATCCGTAGTGAGGTGCACCTTGCCACAGATGGAATTGCGCAGTGCGCACCTGATTTTGTCCCCCACTTGGTTGTGCAGAGAAGAGATGGCACGCCTGGAAAAGTAGTGGTGGCTGGGCACGACGTACTGTGGGACAGCCACCACCAGAAGGCTTTTAAAACTCTCTGTCTCCACCAGACGGAATGACAGCATTTCAAAGGCCAGTAATTTTGAAATGCTGGCATTCAGGGCCAGGGATTGCTGGTAGGTAGGGGGGTACTTCCTCTTCCGCTCCAGTGTTTGGGAGATGCAGAGCTGAACACTTCCGTGGGACATTGTGGAGATGCTTGGTGACCCAGATGGTAGTGTTGCTGGCAGATCCTCTGTTTGCGGGGTGGCAGGTGGCACTGTCACTCCAGAGGTGGATGAAGAGGCCGAGACTGCAGCAGAAGAGGAAGCAGGAGGAGCCAGAGACCTTTCTTGGTTTTTGAGGTGTCTACTCCACTGGAGCTCGTGCTTCGCACTTAGATGCCTGGTCATGCAGGTTGTGCTCAGATTGAGAACGTTTATGCCTCACTTCAGGCTCTGATTGCACAGCGTGCAAACCACTCGTGTCTTGTTGTCAGCACATTGTCTGAAGAACTGCCATGACAGGGAACTCCTTGGAGCTGGCTTTGGTGTGCTCGGTCCCTTGCTGCGGTGGGCAGTAGCAGGCGTACTGTATAGGGGACGGCCGCTTCGCTTTTGCACCCTGCTCCCTCTTCTGCTGTACTGGTGGCTCTGTGCGACCACCGCCTCTTCCTCCGAACTACACAGGTCACTCGCATGACCTTGATTCCATGTGTGGTCGAGGACCTCATCGTCCTCCACATCATCTTCCACCCAGTCTTCACCCCTGACTTCCTTGTTGGTCTGCACACTTTTGAAAGCCCCAGCAGTTGGCACCTGTGTTTCGTCATCATCCGAGGCATACTGCAATGGTCCTCCTATGTACTCATCTTGAAACATAAGTGGTTGGGCATCGGTGCACTCAATCTCTTCCACTTCTGGGGCAGGGCTAGGTGGTTGGCCCTGGGAAACCCTGCTAACAGAGTCATCAAAAAGCAGAAGAGACTGCTGAATGACTTGGGGCTCAGACTGGTTGGCTGATTTGCAAGGTGGTGTGGTGAAAGACTAATGGCCATAGGCTGCAGGTGCCAACTCTGATCTTTCAGCAGGAGACTGGGTGGGAGACAATGTGAAGGAACTGGAGGCACTGTTAGCAACCCAATCTACTATCACCTGTACTTGTTCTGGCCTCACCATTCGTAGAGCCGCATTAGGCCCGACCAAATACTGCTGCAGGTTCTGTTGCCTACTCTCTCCTGAGGATGGTGTTTCACTTGTGCGTTTAGCTGGCACAGATCGACCACGTCCTCTCCCTGCAACAGGAGCTCCACCAGCACCACCACGACCGGGGCCACGTCCCTTATTTGACGCTCTCCTCATAATTAGCAAATTTAGGATCTTGCCCTAAATAGGTGTTTTTTTATAGCAGAATAGAACCACAGTATCTATAGGGTGTATCTCACACGTACAGATGTAGACTAGGCTGCAATTAAAGATTTTTGCCCAAAATTGGTATTTTTTTAATAGCACAATAGAACCACAATATCTAAAGGGTGTATCTCACAATGACATATGCAGCAAAGGCAGCAAAATTAATTTTTTTGCCCAAAATGGGTGTTTTTTTACTAACAGAATATGACAGCAGTATATTACGCTTGAATTTCACACGTGCAGATTCAGCAAGGGCTGTAAATTTGTGTATTGTGCCCAAAAAGGGTGTTTTTAAAAAAAAAACAGGAATGTATAGCTGTATTTCTAGCTTAAATTGCACACTGACTAATGCTGCAAAGGCACCAGATGTAGGATATTGCAAAAAATGATTATTATTGCAGTATTTCAAGCTTGGATTTGAATGTCACAAAAGCACATATGCAGTGCTGGTGCACTGAGCTTGCATAAAATGGCCGCCGCCGCCCACCTAACTAACAGACAGATAAAAGTTCTTTTTCTCTGCCACTGGGTTCAGGGCAGGGTAAAAAGATTGTGCACTGCACTCACACAACTAAATCTATGTAGATCGCTGAGTTCAATTGGAGTTCTGATTAAAGATTCTGTCCTATTCTCTCCCTCACAGCAGCAGCATCCTATCCCTACACTAAGCACAGCAGAGTGACGTGCAGTGCTATGTGACTACAGCTTATATAGAGGCTGGGTCACATGCTGCACTGGCCAATCACAGCCATGCCATTAGTAGGCATGGCTGTGATGGCTTCTAAGGTCACACAGTTAAACGCTTGTTGATTGGCTGCTTTGCAGCCTTTCAAAAAGCGCTAAGAAATCGCAGAACACCGAACCCTGAACCCGAACTTTTACATAAATGTTCGGGTTCGGGTCCGGGGTCCAAAAATCCAAAAGTTCGGTACGAACCCGAATTTTCGAGTTCGGGTTCGCTCAACCCTACCCATAAGCCTTTAGATACACCCCTGCCTTTAGCCTTAGAAACATGTCATTCAGACCAGGGCTTACACCCTAAGCATATGGTTATCCCTGTGATTTTCACAACTTTCTTATACTGTCCTGCATTTTGAATAGTATTGCTTTTATTGCACTTGACATGTTTTCTTACACAAAATCCTGAAGATTCTGTAAAATAAAGAGTTACTGCAGTTACAGGCATCAGCTGACTAATAACACTTAAGCTGTTAACTAAAGTTGTCAAAAGCACTTCATGTACATTGCTGGAGCTATAAAGCAAAATGATTTATGATCCCTATAACAATGGTAACTGCTAGAGCTGCTCTCCAGTTTCCAGCAATAACTCTTTAATTGGAACTGGCTTTTGGTAACACAATTTATGACACATTATATACATAATAGGATATCTCTGGGTGCTGACGCTGTTTTTCGCAACAATTAGGTACTGAGTATGAACATCTGGCAACTCTGCGTATACAACTGTGCAAATACTCAACCCTGTAAGACAAATACAAAAGCAATTGCATATGCTTGACTATTTAAATACAAAAGCAATTGCATATGCTTGACTATTTAGCAAGAAGAGAGATGAGCTGATGTCCATCATGAAGTTCAAAAGGTCAGTACTAATAGTAGGTTTTATAGTTTAGTCCAGTAGCACTTCTTGCTACTTTCATTATGTTGCACGTTACAAATTACAGCAAATGAAAGGAAACCTGCAAAACAGTAAAGCCCCCAGATAGTCCCCCTAAAGGCTTCTAAACTATAAACCAATATAACTTTATTGCCCGTTGCTTTACTAGATAGATCCAACATATTCATTAGATCTGTGCAGAGACTGTCACAATGGTCCCAGTCCTCAATGGAACTTGCAGTCTACTTTTGCTAGTTGACACGCCTATGCCCAGTACGGTCAATTGCACCCCCATTTATACCTTGTACCCCACACAGGCTAACACCTCACTGCACAACAAAAGTTCTCACAGTAAGGCCTCATGCACATGGCTGTGTTCCGTGGCCGAGAGCGGTCCGTGGTAACACGGCCTGGATTTCTGTTGAGAGCAGGAGCCCACTGAGTCATTGGTTGCTATGACGTCGTGCGCTTAATGCCGCCACTGCACTACAGTAATACACTATACGAGTGCATTACTGTAGTGCAGCGGCGGCATGAAGCGCATGGCGTCATAGCAACCAATGACGCCATGCGCTCCTGCTCTCAACAGGAATCCAGGCCGTGTTACCATGGACCGCTCTCGGCCACGGAACACAGCCGTGTGCATGAGGCCTAAAGAGAAGACTCATGCTGTACCTGGAAGAACCATGAAGAAAAACTCCATGCAAGTGTTGACCTTGGTCAAAATCAGGATGCCTGTGCAACACGGATCTAAAAAAAAAAAAGAAAAAAGAAAAATGCTTTTTGCAACTAGAATTTTCTAAACATCTTAGGCTACTTTTACATCTACGTTTTTAATTCAGGTTTTGAGATCTGGCAGAGGATCTCAAAACCACCTGAATTAAACTAATCCGGTGTGTTTCAGCCGGATCTTGTATTAAATCAAAATGCAACAAAACGGATCCAGTATGAAAATCACTGTAAGTCAATGGGCGCTGGAGCAGTATTTTTCAGTAACGAAAAAATTGGATCTTGCACCATTGACTTACATTGATTTTCATGCCGGATCGGTTTATTGCATTTTTCAAACTGGACACAAAAACGCTGCTCCAAAACGCAACTGAACTGATGCATCCTCATCAGTTTTGTCTCCATTGACAATGAATGCGGACAAAACTGATCCATTTAATTCACATTTTGAGATCCTCTGCCGGATGTCATAACCTGGATTAAAAAAGCAGTTGTGAAAGTAGCCTAGAAATATTTATTTATTATATGCACTTATATAACGCCACTATATTCTGCAGGGCTTAACAGACATTAGCAACAAGCTGTTCCCAATGGGACTCACAACCTAAGTTCCCTATCAGTATGTCTTTGGAGTGTGGGAGACAAGCAAAGTACCTGGAGGAAACCTCACAAACACAGGGAGAACATACAAACTCCATGCAGATATAAACTTGTGCAATATTAATATTGGGTTGGCCAACTGTTTGCTTTATGTATAGTTACAATAACTTGCAGATAGATATAGATAGCTGGCATAGTTCTGAAGACAGTACATTGTTAAGTCTACCCTCCTGTCACATTTTGGGAAATCTTTTTATTTGCGATTGTCTACTTGGGTCTGAATAACACATAGGGTTGTTTACTCAGCTGCATACTGAGATCTAATGGATGACACTTCTATGTGCTTTGCTTCCAGCTAATCTGCACAGGAATGTGTGATGTGGATGTGTGCAATAAAACCATGGACATCAAGACAAAAGAAGTTCTGATCCTAAAAGGTTATCAAGCTCTTCGTACCACTAGTCCATCCCATGAGCAAGAACATATGTGAAGACTTACAAAACACAAAAGGTTATTTGCATGTCTACGCTATATACTGCACCAAAAAGTGAGCTTATATCATGTATAGTATAATGGAATGTTTTACTAATGCCTCTGTAAGGTAACTATGCTCAAACCTAATATTATTGCTAAAGTTACTCAATAATCATGATATTTAGGGTCCAGGAGCAGCTATAACAAAACCAGAATGTGGTTGCTGAGAAGAAGTGGTTTATTAGAAAGTTGTGGGAATGACTCTCAGCCATCTCGTTTAATGAAACGTGTTCATACTGTATGTTGGTATTCTCATGAAGATTTCTCAGCATAGCCCACATTGAAAGCCATATAAAATCTGCGTTACATGTGTGCCTTATTGTTTGCAAAGGGACTCCTCATTGCTGTTCATAGGGCCACATATTTTTTTCTGTGCAGATTTGAAATTTGCATCAAAGAGTTTTTTGGCCTTTCCTAATGTGGTTTTGGCACAAAATTGGACCGATCCACATGGCAGAAATCCGAGGATCAGCCTACAAAGTCAGCTGCTGACTTTGTGGTTTATGTATGTATTGAACTGAAAAATTCACCATATGCACATGCCTTAAAAATGTAAGTGACTATAACCATATGCTGCATCAGCAATTAAGCAAAATTAGCCATGGCATACTCCGCCACTGTCATGGACTTCAGTACTAGATGGAAGGATAACATCTTATGGTCTATGTTCTGGTATTCAATGAAGAAAATGTAATTCAGATACTGTCTCGACAACATGTGCAGTTTCCAATGTTGAGTGACCGGTTTTGCAATGCAACTTTCCTCAGAAGCCAGAACCCCTTGAGAAAGCTGCATGGCGAAACTGGCCAGGTGAAGTACACAGATTGTTTTTATACAAGGCTTTTTCCTATCGCAAGCAAGCACGACCACTGCTGCTGGATTGCAGGGTGGTCGTAACCATGGAAACAAGCAATGTATGATGTGATGGAAAAATGAATCCAGCCAGCAAAAGAAGCAATTTGGACTATCACAATACATTAGTAAGTGCCTTGTATTACCTTCTTCTACATAATAAATGATACTTGCTGAAGTGAGTAAAGCAATAAATGGAGATTTAAAAGTGTATGTGGATCCCACCACGAAAGCTTGTTCCTTTGCCTCTTGACTGCTCATTCCGGTAATTCTTGGAATGCTACAAGTGTAAACGTGAGTCTGAAGACACTGCAAGTCTGATGAGGACAAAGCTACATTGAAAGGAGAAGGAAAACCTGGTCGTGATACAGCCAACATCACGGTGGTGTTTTAGGCTCATCGGGAGGAGGACCGCATGCGTGATGAGGAAGTTTTCAGGGAGAGTTAAAAACACATGATAAACACATAATACATTTGAAGACATTTTGTTCTTAGTCCAATGGATTTTATTTTTTGTTCAGAAGGTTCTCAATCACAAGAGACTACCGGGATTTGTTATAAGTGCCATTTTTATTCTATATCTATTTTTACTGTTTGTGAAAGATACGCTGAATTTCTTCTTAACGATAAGAGCAGTTTTACAAGATGCTCTAACTAGTCCCATATGTGTTAATAGAAACTGGAGACTCTGACAGCATACTAGCAGAGAGAGCAAGTGCAGTAGCTAATCAATGATGTGATTGTTCAGAAACCCCGTATCAAATATCACTACTGAAGCTCATCAAGTAAAATAAAAGCAAATTAGCTCTTTTTCCAAAAACAAAAGAAAACTGTGTTTCTAACGCCAGAATCCTATAAGTCAAGGGGGAGATTTATCAAAAGTGCTGCAAAGGAAATCTGGCTTAGTTGCCCATATTAACCTATCAGATTGATCCTTTCATTTTCCAAAGGAGTTCTTCAAAATGAAAGGTTAAATCTGTTTGTTCCTGTTTGCCTTAAACCCAGCAACACACTGAGGCAACAACTGGTTCACCCCAAAGACCCAACGCCTAAACACAAGATGGACAACATTGTGTACGCAGTCCAGTGCAATGAGGAATGCTCAGAACTGTATATCGGCGAAACAACATAACAACTACATCAGCTTATGGCTCAGCATAGAAGAGCCAAAACCTCTGGTCAAGATTCAGCCGTGTACTTACATCTAAAAGGAACAGGTCACAACTTTGAAGACAGTCAAGTACGTGTTTTGGATAAGGAGGCCGATTGGTAGAAACGAGGCATGAAGGAGGCCATCTACATAAAAATGGAGAAGCCAAGCTTGAATAGAGGTGGGGGGGGTTAGACATCTATTGTCTGCCACATACAATGCTGTCTTGACACCTTTTTCTGGGAAGTCTTTATCACCTACTGACTCCAATTAGGATAATGAGATCAACACCTTCGACCCAATGCTTGGTATAATTACCAGATGTTGATTCAGTTACATATTTATTCCCAGAATTTTTGTACAATCACTCAGAATTGAGACAGCTTGTTGGAAGAACGAGTGAAACGTTTTCAAGAAATCTACAGTACGTCCAGTTGCTTTGATTTATTCTTTACAGATATTTAAATCTGTTTGGTTCCTATGGGCTAGACAGTTTTACTTTGCACTAGTTTTGATAAATCTCATATGTTCAACCTTTTAAACAGGCTTTGAGAAATAACTAGGTCAGCACTGCATGGTTATCATTTTTGGGAGAGATTTATCAAAATTGGTGCACAGCAAAACTGGCTTAGTTGCCCCTAGCAACCAATCAGGTCCCACTTTTTATTTTTAGAGCTCATTTGGAAAATGAAATGATCAATCTCATTGATTGCTGTGGGCAAATAAGCATTTTTTTCTTTGCACCAGTTTTGTCCGCCTTATGCCTACTAGGAGCTCTCCACAAGGAGAAACCCCCTGGATCAAGTAAAATAAGATTTTAAGAAAGTACAATCATATGAAGATATCACGTTGAAGTTAGATTATTTATCCTGTAGCCTCACGCTGAGAGCGGTATTATAGCTCTGAATAAGTGATCAAAAATCACCAACAATTATAAGCAAATATGTTTAACATAAAAACTCAATTTAAACAATAAATATGTCATTTGACACATTGCCTTTAACTAGTAATTGATGTCATCATGGTGTATACAAACTAGAAATGTATGGGCAATGACTGTTCATTAAAATTGAGTAAAAAAACAATTTTATGGGAGAATGCAGGAATGCAAGTCATTTACATCTATATTACATACATTTTTCTTTTTTCCGTTTTTGTTTCAAGAAACATTTTGCCTTCAGACTTATTTAATAGTTAAGATACTTGTCTCCCTAGCCAAGTCTTCTCATGAATGGCAGTTTTCCAAAATTCCTTAAGGTAAATGAAGCACAGACGCTGACATTGTATGCACTCCCCACTGCTTTGGGAAAAAACAGCTAGTAGTCTTATGAACTCAGTGCATCTGGCTGGTTACTAGGCAATAAGGAAAATATACAAGAAGCAAATGGTTCAACTACATTTTCACATTGTCCTCATAGTGCTCCACATCGGCCCCTAGTCTTGCGGCTCCCTTCATATTCACCCCATACACACAGGATGTAGAACAATGCATAGTGGTGATAATAAATTAGGTATTAAAAGTAAAGTCTCGGCTGAGCCTGTTGGTCAAGGCATTGAAGTGTGTATATCCACGGGGGTTCAACTAAGACTTTACTTTTAATATTAATTATCCACCATGATGCATTGTTCCACGTCTTGTTACTAATTGTGGTACTCCACCATGTACACATTTAACATCAGATTTTTTTTTATCCATTGCTACATATTGTTTCATATTTTGCTACTAATGGTGTCACTTTGCCTTTTAGACCCATTGATTCAACCCTCTGCTGGAAATCCAGAGGTAGTATGCACCCCAGACCGGCCTTCCTCCTCTACTCCCCCCCTCCTCCTTTTTCTCCTTCTCTCTATTACTCTTCAATTTTTTTCCTTTATTCTTTTTCACCATTACATACCTCACCGAACACTATATATACCTCTTATGTACGCAACATCACACAAATATCATTTCATTTATGTCACTATCTATTTACCACACACCATTCTCTCCAGTACATATGAGTCCACTACATAGTGTCACATCGCTGTCCTCTGAGGTCTTCCTCTTTTACTCTTTTAAGTCGTACATACCACAAAAATAGTACCAATAAAAACTACAGTTCGTTCCACAAAAAAAAAAACAAGCCCTAATACATCTCTGTAGACTGAAATATTAAAAAGTTATGGCTGTCAGAAAATGGTGATGCAAAGAAAACATATTTTTTCAAAAGGTTTTTATATTTTTATAAGTAACAAAACAAAATAAAAACTAAGCACGTTTAGTAAAGCCGTAATTGTATTGAGCTGCAGGATAAATATGTCATGTCATTTTTAGTGTGCAGTGAACGCCATGATGTCAAAACCTCAAAAACCTTGGTGGAATTTTTTCCCCCTCCAATTTCACTCCACAAAGAATCTTTTTCCCATTTTCCAATGCAAGACACTCTAAATTAAATGGTGCACTTGTAGCCATGGATCAAATACAGAGCAGGTAATCAGGAGGGAGTCCATAATTCCATATTACAGTCTGAGAAGAGTAGTGGGGAGGGTGAGGACTATGACGATAATTGCATGTTGGACATGCCCTGGGAGCCAGATTGGGGTGCGGAGGAGGAGGTGGAGGACTGTGGTGGCAACAGTGGCTATAAAGAGCAGATGCAACGTACAGCCAAATCCTGACCAAAAACTCGCAGGTCCAGATCTGCTTCTATTGTGGTCAGATCAGGAATGGGTGATGTCTCTGATACTTTGGGCACAGGCTCAAAACATGCCAGACCTAGAACAAGCTGGGCCGCTTCTAGCTCTGTGTGAGCAACTCCCATACAGTGTTTTTTCTCCACCAGGCAGGCACACAAAACCACAGCCGTGTGTAAGAGCTGCTGGATTAAAATTTACCAAGAGGAGAATATTTGAAGTCAGTTTTGCTCGAGTCTGTGTTGAAGAACTTTGTGCCACATTTATCAAATGTCACAGGTTGTTTGATAAATTTGGCTTGTCCTTAAACCTAACAGCTCTCTCTAGAGAAGCTACTCCAGTTTTCCTACTCCACCCTCCTCCTGAAGTGAGATTGCAACTTTTAGTGACTTTTAAAAAAAGTCACAATGATAAATCTGGAGTGAAACTCATTAACATAGCTAATCACACCCACTTTTCCACCCATATTAGAAAACTGTAATGAGTGATGTACAAATGCAAAAAAGTCTCAAAATGTTGCGCAAGTGAGTGTAAAAAGTAGCAAATTTTTGGGAAAGCGCTTAAATTTTGTGCAAGCAAGTGCAAAAAAGTTGCAAAAGCTCTATTTTGTGACTTTTTGACGCCAGAATACTAGATTCAAGGAATGATAAATCAGGACCTAGGTCTCTATTGTAGCACATCAGTCAGCATCACTGGATCCTGTGGGAAAATGGAACTGGCCAGCATTCCAAATTAGAGCAAGTCTGTTCTCCTTCTCTCAATCTACTTTGTAGCATGCATCCCCAAGCAGTACACTATCCTTGTTATCATGAGCTACTTCTACTCATGCTTAGACTCCTCCTCCACCTTGTCCCCTGCTCTATCGTGACCATTCATAACGGAATGTGCGGCCATGATAAGACTATACTTAACCTGCAATTAGCTTGAGCTCTAAACTTCTGCTGCAAAACGGAATACTTCTGTATGTCTTCCACCGCAGTTTCTTCAATATTCCATTGGATGGACTTCTGGCCAGTTCCCGTGTGGCACAGTTCCTTCATAAAATGTTAATTTTGCTGCATAATACTTCTGCCCAGCTGTCTATTTAAAAAATAAAATAAAAATTGTCTAGTTTTCTAAATGACTGTGGCCTTTCCCTGGCAAATACCCTGTTCCCTGAGCCCATAGACTTCTGGGAAGGCAGATTAGAATAGTGGTTGAAATTGGCCCAGTTTGCTCAGACTTCTCCAGTCTCCAATGTCAACAGAAAGGGTTTTCAGCATGGCACGTGGCCTTGTCACACTCAAACGGATGACGTTGTCCTCTGCCAGTGTCCAAAACATCACTTCATGAGTCATTTTCACACCTCTGGCTGAGGCTGATGAATAGCTCTGTCATTTCTGAAGGTGCATAATCATGCTACTGCTGCTGTCTGCTTGCCTACCATCATGTTATCTACAGTACAGACCAAAAGTTTGGACACACCTTCTCATTCAAAGAGTTTTCTTTATTTTCATGACTATGAAAATTGTAGATTCACACTGAAGGCATCAAAACTATGAATTAACACATGTAGAATTATATGCATAACAAAAAAGTGTGAAAGAACTGAAAATATGTCATATTCTAGGTTCTTCAAAGTAGCCACCTTTTGCTTTGATTAGTGCTTTGCACACTCTTGGCATTATCTTGATGAGCTTCAAGAGGTAGTCATCTGAAATGGTTTTCATTTTACAGGTGTGCCCTGTCAGGTTTAGTAAGTGGGATTTCTTGCCTTATAAATGGGGTTGGGACCATCAGTTGCATTGTGGAGAAGTCAGGTGGATACACAGCTGATAGTCCTACTCTGTAGACCGTTAGAATTTGTATTATGGCAAGAAAAATGATGCTAAGTAAAGAAAAACGAGTGATCATCATTACTTTAGGAAATGAAGGTCAGTCAGTCCGAAAAATTGGGAAAACTTTGAAAGTGTCCCCAAGTGCAGTCACAAAAACCATCAAGCGCTACAAAGAAAATGGCTCACATGCGAACCGTCCCAGGAAAGGAAGACCAAGAGTCACCTCGCTACGGAGGATAAGTTCATCCGAGTCACCAGCCTCAGAAATCGCGTGTTAACAGCAGCTCAGATTAGAGACTAGGTCAATGCCACACAGAGTTCTAGCAGCAGACACATCTCTAGAACAACTGTTAAGAGGAGACTGTGTGAATCAGGCCTTCATGGTAGCATATATGCTAGGAAACCACTGCTAAGGACAGGCAACAAGCAGAAGAGACTTGTTTGGGTTAAAGAACACAAGGAATGGACATCCCAATCGAGATGGTTTGGGGTGAGCTGGACCACAGAGTGAAGGCAAAAGGGCCAACAAGTGCTAAGCATCTCTGGGAACTCCTTCAAGACTGTTGGAAGACCATTTCAGGTGACTACCTCTTGAAGCTCATCAAGAGAATGCCAAGAGTGTGCAAAGCAGTAATCAAAGCAAAAGGTGGCTACTTTGAAGAACCTAAAATATGACATATTTTCAGTTGTTTCATACTTTTTTGTTATGTATATAATTCCACATGTGTTAATTCATAGTTTTGATGCCTTCAGTGTGAATCTACAATTTTCATAGTCATGAAAATAAAGAAAACTCTTTGAAAGAGAAGGCGTGTCCACATTTTTGGTCTGTACTGTATACACACACACACACACACTCACGTCAAGGTAGAGATGTCTGATGTAATAGTCTGGTTTGCTACGTGTCACACCAGTAATCATTTGTAAAGGGCTGAAATACTTATTTGTATAACTGTATATATACATTACAGAGTGTTGGCGAGAGATACAAAAGTAATATAAGCATTGTACTTGGGTATTTTCTGTCACTGATTTTCTGTGATCCACCCGATATGACTCCTCTTCAAATCCGACCAATGTTTGATGATCGCTATCTGAGTGTGCTTCCCCTTTCACACTCTCTGCAGCTCCCTCACAATCCGCCTACTTCTCCTCTTGGGCCCGGGTCCGGTCATATCTCCGCTCCAACATGCGCTGCAGGATAAAGACTAGGGATGAGCGAACTCGAACTGTATAGTTCGGGTTCGTACCGAATTTTGGGGTGTCCGTGACACGGACCCGAACCCGGACATTTTCGTAAAAGTCCGGGTTCGGGTTCGGTGTTCGTCGCTTTCTTGGCGCTTTTGTGACGCTTTCTTGGCGCTTTTTGAAAGGCTGCAAAGCAGCCAATCAACAAGCGTCATACTACTTGCCCCAAGAGGCCATCACAGCCATGCCTACTATTGGCATGGCTGTGATTGGCCAGAGCACCATGTGACCCAGCCTCTATTTAAGCTGGAGTCACATAGCGCCGCCCGTCACTCTGCTCTGATTAGCGTAGGGAGAGGTTGCGGCTGCGACAGTAGGGCGAGATTAGGCAGATTAACTCCTCCAAAGGACTTGATTAACTGATCGATCTGCAGCTGTGGATCATTGAGCTGCTGATCCTCAATTGCTCACTGTTTTTAGGCTGCCCAGACCGTTTGTCAGTCACATTTTTCTGGGGTGATCGGCGGCCATTTTGTGTCTTGTGGTGCGCCAGCACAAGCTGCGACCAAGTGCATTTAACCCTCAATGGTGTGGTTGTTTTTTGGCTAAAGCCTACATCAGGGTGAAGCTGTCACACCAAGTGCATTTAACCAGCAATAGTCTGTTTATTTTTTGGCCATATACTACATCAGGGGCAAGCTGCGCCTGTCACCAAGTGCATTTAACCCTCAATGGTGCGTTTGTTTTTTGGCTAAAGCCTACATCAGGGTGAAGCTGTCACACCAAGTGCATTTAACCAGCAATAGTCTGTTTATTTTTTGGCCATATACTACATCAGGGGCAAGCTGCGCCTGTCACCAAGTGCATTTAACCCTCAATGGTGCGTTTGTTTTTTGGCTAAAGCCTACATCAGGGTGAAGCTGTCACACCAAGTGCATTTAACCAGCAATAGTCTGTTTATTTTTTGGCCATATACTACATCAGGGGCAAGCTGCGCCCGTCACCAAGTGCATTTAACCCTCAGTAGTGTGGTTGGTCAAGCTATCACACCAAGTGCATTTAACCAGCAATAGTCTGTTCATTTTTTGGCCATATACTACATCAGGGGCAAGCTGCGCCCGTCACCAAGTGCATTTAACCCTCAGTAGTGTGGTTGGTCAAGCTATCACACCAAGTGCATTTAACCAGCAATAGTCTGTTCATTTTTTGGCCATATACTACATCAGGGGCAAGCTGCGCCCGTCACCAAGTGCATTTAACCCTCAGTAGTGTGGTTGGTCAAGCTGTGACACCAAGTGCATTTAACCAGCAATAGTCTGTTCATTTTTTGGCCATATACTACATCAGGGGCAAGCTGCGCCCGTCACCAAGTGCATTTAACCAGCAATAGTGTGGTTATTTTTTGGCCATATCCCAGTCTAATTCTGTCACTAAATCCATACCGGTCACCCAGCGCCTAAATACTAGGCCTCAAATTTATATCCCGCTAAATCTCTCGTTACCGCTGTCCTGTTGTGGCTGGGAAAGTTATTTAGTGTCCGTCAAAGCACATTTTTTGTTCTGGGTTGAAATACAATTCCCAATTTAGCAATTTAAAAATTTAGTGGTTTCTGCTGTTTCAGAGCTATTTAAAATCTATCCCTAAAAGGGTAGATCATATTGAAGGTGCACATAGGGTCATTCAGAATAACTTCACACACCCGCTACTGTGCATTTCCAAGTCTAATTCTGTCACTAAACCCATACCTGTCACCCAGCGCCTAAATACTAGGCCTCAAATTTATATCCCGCTAAATCTCTCGTTACCGCTGTCCTGTTGTGGCTGGGAAAGTTATTTAGTGTCCGTCAAAGCACATTTTTTGTTCTGGGTTGAAATACAATTCCCAATTTAGCAATTTCATAATTTAGTGGTTTCTGCTGTATCAGAGCTATTTGAAATCTATCCCTAAAAGGGTAGATCATATTGAAGGTGCACATAGGGTCATTCAGAATAACTTCACACACCCGCTACTGTGCATTTCCAAGTCTAATTCTGTCACTAAACCCATACCGGTCACCCAGCGCCTAAATATTAGGCCTCAAATTTATATCCCGCTAAATCTCTCGTTACCGCTGTCCTGTTGTGGCTGGGAAAGTTATTTAGTGTCCGTCAAAGCACATTTTTTGTTCTGGGTTGAAATACAATTCCCAATTTAGCAATTTCATCATTTAGTGGTTTCTGCTATATCAGAGCTATTTGAAATCTATCCCTAAAAGGGTATATAATATTCAAGGTGCACATAGGGTCATTCAGAATAACTTCACACACACGCTACTGTGCATTTCCAAGTCTAATTCTGTCAGTAAATCCATACCGGTCACCCAGCGCCTAAATACTAGGCCTCAAATTTATATCCCGCTGAATTTGAATACAATACATTGGGCCAAATAATATTTTTGTTGTTGTGGTGAACCATAACAATGAGGAAAACATCTAGTAAGGGACACGGACGTGGACATGGTCGTGGTGGTGTTAGTGGACCCTCTGGTGCTGGGAGAGGACGTGGCCGTTCTGCCACATCCACACGTCCTAGTGTACCAACTACCTCAGGTCCCAGTAGCCGCCAGAATTTACAGCGATATATGGTGGGGCCCAATGCCGTTCTAAGGATGGTAAGGCCTGAGCAGGTACAGGCATTAGTCAATTGGGTGGCCGACAGTGGATCCAGCACGTTCACATTATCTCCCACCCAGTCTTCTGCAGAAAGCGCACAGATGGCGCCTGAAAACCAACCCCATCAGTCTGTCACATCACCCCCATGCATACCAGGGAAACTGTCTCAGCCTCAAGTTATGCAGCAGTCTCTTATGCTGTTTGAAGACTCCGCTGGCAGGGTTTCCCAAGGGCATCCACCTAGCCCTTCCCCAGCGGTGAAAGACATAGAATGCACTGACGCACAACCACTTATGTTTCCTGATGATGAGGACATGGGAATACCACCTCAGCATGTCTCTGATGATGACGAAACACAGGTGCCAACTGCTGCGTCTTTCTGCAGTGTGCAGACTGAACAGGAGGTCAGGGATCAAGACTGGGTGGAAGACGATGCAGGGGACGATGAGGTCCTAGACCCCACATGGAATGAAGGTCGTGCCACTGACTTTCACAGTTCGGAGGAAGAGGCAGTGGTGAGACCGAGCCAACAGCGTAGCAAAAGAGGGAGCAGTGGGCAAAAGCAGAACACCCGCCGCCAAGAGACTCCGCCTGCTACTGACCGCCGCCATCTGGGACCGAGCACCCCAAAGGCAGCTTCAAGGAGTTCCCTGGCATGGCACTTCTTCAAACAATGTGCTGACGACAAGACCCGAGTGGTTTGCACGCTGTGCCATCAGAGCCTGAAGCGAGGCATTAACGTTCTGAACCTGAGCACAACCTGCATGACCAGGCACCTGCATGCAAAGCATGAACTGCAGTTGAGTAAACACCTTAAAACCAAGGAAGTCACTCAGGCTCCCCCTGCTACCTCTTCTGCTGCTGCCGCCTCGGCCTCTTCTGCTGCTGCCGCCTCTGCCTCTTCCTCCGCCTCTGGAGGAACGTTGGCACCTGCCGCCCAGCAAACAGGGGATGTACCACCAACACCACCACCACCACCTCCGTCACCAAGCGTCTCAACCATGTCACACGCCAGCGTTCAGCTCTCCATCTCACAAACATTTTAGAGAAAGCGTAAATTCCCACCTAGCCACCCTCGATCCCTGGCCCTGAATGCCAGCATTTCTAAACTACTGGCCTATGAAATGCTGTCATTTAGGCTGGTGGACACAGACAGCTTCAAACAGCTCATGTCGCTTGCTGTCCCACAGTATGTTGTTCCCAGCCGCCACTACTTCTCCAAGAGAGCCGTGCCTTCCCTGCACAACCAAGTATCCGATAAAATCAAGTGTGCACTGCGCAACGCCATCTGTAGCAAGGTCCACCTAACCACAGATACGTGGACCAGTAAGCACGGCCAGGGACGCTATATCTCACTAACTGCACACTGGGTAAATGTAGTGGCAGCTGGGCCCCAGGCGGAGAGCTGTTTGGCGCACGTCCTTCCGCCGCCAAGGATCGCAGGGCAACATTCTTTGCCTCCTGTTGCCACCTCCTCCTTCTCGGCTTCCTCCTCCTCTTCTTCCACCTGCTCATCCAGTCAGCCACACACCTTCACCACCAACTTCAGCACAGCCCGGGGTAAACGTCAGCAGGCCATTCTGAAACTCATATGTTTGGGGGACAGGCCCCACACCGCACAGGAGTTGTGGCGGGGTATAGAACAACAGACCGACGAGTGGTTGCTGCCGGTGAGCCTCAAGCCCGGCCTGGTGGTGTGTGATAATGGGCAAAATCTCGTTGCAGCTCTGGGACTAGCCAATTTGACGCACATCCCTTGCTTGGCGCATGTGCTGAATTTGGTGGTGCAGAAGTTCATACACAACTACCCCGACATGTCAGAGCTGCTGCATAAAGTGCGGGCCGTCTGTTCGCGCTTCCGGCGTTCACATCCTGCTGCTGCTCGCCTGTCTGCGCTACAGCGTAACTTCGGCCTTCCCGCTCACCGCCTCATATGCGACGTGCCCACCAGGTGGAACTCCACCTTGCACATGCTGGACAGACTGTGCGAGCAGCAGCAGGCCATAGTGGAGTTTCAGTTGCAGCACGCACGGGTCAGTCGCACTACAGAACAGCACCACTTCACCACCAATGACTGGGCCTCCATGCGAGACCTGTGTGCCCTGTTGCGCTGTTTCAAGTACTCCACCAACATGGCCAGTGGCGATGACGCCGTTATCAGCGTTACAATACCACTTCTATGTCTCCTTGAGAAAACACTTAGGGCGATGATGCAAGAGGAGGTGGCCCAGGAGGAGGAGGAGGAGGAAGAGGGGTCATTTTTAGCACTTTCAGGCCAGTCTCTTCGAAGTGACTCAGAGGGAGGTTTTTGGCAACAGCAGAGGCCAGGTACAAATGTGGCCAGACAGGGCCCACTACTGGAGGACGAGGAGGACGAGGATGAGGAGGAGGTGGAGGAGGATGAGGATGAAGCATGGTCACAGCGGGGTGGCACCCAACGCAGCTCGGGTCCATCACTGGTGCGTGGCTGGGGGGAAAGGCAGGACGATGACGATACGCCTCCCACAGAGGACAGCTTGTCCTTACCCCTGGGCAGCCTGGCACACACGAGCGACTACATGCTGCAGTGCCTGCGCAACGACAGCAGAGTTGCCCACATTTTAACCTGTGCGGACTACTGGGTTGCCACCCTGCTGAATCCACGCTACAAAGACAATGTGCCCACCTTACTTCCTGCACTGGAGCGTGATAGGAAGATGCGCGAGTACAAGCGCACGTTGGTAGACGCGCTACTGAGAGCATTCCCAAATGTCACAGGGGAACAAGTGGAAGCCCAAGGCCAAGGCAGAGGAGGAGCAAGAGGTCGCCAAGGCAGCTGTGTCAATGCCAGCTCCTTTGAGGGCAGGGTTAGCATGGCAGAGATGTGGAAAACTTTTGTCAACACGCCACAGCTAACTGCACCACCACCTGATACGCAACGTGTTAGCAGGAGGCAACATTTCACTAACATGGTGGAACAGTACATGTGCACACCCCTCCACGTACTGACTGATGGTTCGGCCCCATTCAACTTCTGGGTCTCTAAATTGTCCACGTGGCCAGAGCTAGCCTTTTATGCCTTGGAGGTGCTGGCCTGCCCGGCGGCCAGAGATTTGTCTGAACATGTATTCAGCACGGCAGGGGGCGTCATTACAGACAAACGCAGCCGCCTGTCTACAGCCAATGTGGACAAGCTGACGTTCATAAAAATGAACCAGGCATGGATCCCACAGGATCTGTCCGTCCCTTGTCCAGATTAGACATTAACTACCTCCCCTTAACCATATATTATTGGACTCCAGGGCACTTCCTCATTCAATCCTATTTTTATTTTCATTTTACCATTATATTGCGAGGCTACCCAAAGTTGAATGAACCTCTCCTCTGTCTGGGTGCCGGGGCCTAAATATATGCCAATGGACTGTTCCAATGTTGGGTGACGTGAAGCCTGATTCTCTGCTATGACATGCAGACTGATTTTCTGCTGACATGAAGCCAGATTGTCTGTTACGGGACCTCTCTCCTCTGCCTGTGTGCTGGGCCTAAATATATGCCAATGGACTGTTGCAGTGGTGGCTGACGTGAAGCCTCATTCTCTGCTATGACATGCAGACTAATTCTCTGCTGACATGAAGCCAGATTGTCTGTTACGGGACCTCTCTCCTCTGCCTGTGTGCTGGGCCTAAATATATGCCAATGGACTGTTGCAGTGGTGGCTGACGTGAAGCCTCATTCTCTGCTATGACATGCAGACTAATTCTCTGCTGACATGAAGCCAGATTGTCTGTTACGGGACCTCTCTCCTCTGCCTGTGTGCTGGGCCTAAATATATGCCAATGGACTGTTGCAGTGGTGGCTGACGTGAAGCCTCATTCTCTGCTATGACATGCAAACTAATTCTCTGCTGACATGAAGCCAGATTGTCTGTTACGGGACCTCTCTCCTCTGCCTGTGTGCTGGGCCTAAATATATGCCAATGGACTGTTGCAGTGGTGGCTGACGTGAAGCCTCATTCTCTGCTATGAATTGCAGACTAATTCTCTGCTGACATGAAGCCAGATTGTCTGTTACGGGACCTCTCTCCTCTGCCTGGGTGCTGGGCCTAAATATATGCCAATGGACTGTTGCAGTGGTGGCTGACGTGAAGCCTCATTCTCTGCTATGACATGCAGACTAATTCTCTGCTGACATGAAGCCAGATTCTCTGTTACGGGACCTCTCTCCTCTGCCTGGGTTCCGGGGCCTAAATATCTGAGAATGGACTGTTCCAGTGGTGGGTGACGGGAAGCCAGATTCTCTGCTATGGGACCTCTCTCCAATTGATTTTGGTTAATTTTTATTTATTTAATTTTTATTTTAATTAATTTCCCTATCCAATTTGTTTGCAGGGGATTTACCTACATGTTGCTGCCTTTTGCAGCCCTCTAGCCCTTTCCTGGGCTGTTTTACAGCCTTTTTAGTGCCGAAAAGTTTGGGTCCCCATTGACTTCAATGGGGTTCGGGTTCGGGACGAAGTTCGGATCGGGTTCGGATCCCGAACCCGAACATTTCCGGGAAGTTCGGCCGAACTTCTCGAACCCGAACATCCAGGTGTTCGCTCAACTCTAATAAAGACCCAAGCATATAATCCAAAGACCCAAGCATATAATCCCACATTTTTTAACTACCAGTATTTAAAATAATGTCCTCAACAAAACAGCAAAAAGTATTTAAGTCTTTGACGGGGAAATATTAGATTTAATGTTACTGTTATAAATTCTGATTGTATTGCGATTGTATGTGTGTGGGGTCTGAACAATCTGGTATTGGCCAGCTAAGAGAGATGTACCTGGCTAGTGAAGTGACAGTACGGTATGGGGAGTAAAGCTGGTTCGCCTCTCCGTGGTGCACCCTGGGTAATGCTAAATGAACCAGCAAATACTGACCAACAGGACACAAACTCTAATCTATAGACTGTGTGTGTATGGATGTGTGGTATATAGTGTGCGGCAGGAAAATGGATGTGCAATGTGCATGTGAGAGATATTTCTCTGCTGTCTATGCATACATGCTACAGACATAGTGCTGTGATGTCACAACAATACTTAGTGTACCAATCAGTAATAACTACTCAGACCTAATAAAATGTGAAGCTGTATGTATTGCTCAACTATATGAGCATTATTCGCGATCGCAAACATATTGCAATGCTCTATAAAGCTAGTTCTGCCAGACATGCGATATGTAAGCAAAAACTGTTTGTAAAGTAAAATTACTTACCGTGATGTGGAGTTCTCTCTCACATTCACAAAAGTTGCTGCCAGCCATTTTCTTCACTCTCTGGAAACTTCCGGCAGTGTGAAAACTCGAACAAAACTAGACCACACCTCTAATGCGCGTGAGCAACACACATGCGCATATTACATTGCCGATTTCACAATCACGGGAATAATTGCAAAATTTGAGAATTCACAAATTTCAAACGAATATTCGATTATATTTTTGTGAAATATCACAAATTCGAATATTGCCCCTGCCGCTCATCACTAGCAAACACGGGCAGGGAAGGTACATAACTTTTACTGCTCACTGAGTGAACCTTCTGGCGGCCATCAAGCATGTAACCTGTGGCACTCCATCTTCTACTAGTCTGACTCCTTCTATACCACTGCTACTGCCTATTCCGCTGCACCCCCCAAGCTCCCCAGAACCTATTTGACGTACCAGGTGAGAAGTTGCCTTGCTGTGCTGCGGCTGTTGTGCCTGGAACAAAAGAGCCACACCGGTCCTGCACTGCTTTCAGCTCTGCGGTCACAGGCCAATCGGTGGTTAACCCCGCTCAATTTGACAGTTGGTAAAGTGGTGTGCGACAACTGTGCCAATCTGCTGAGTGCGCTGAAACAGGGGAAAAATGACACATATGCTGTGCATGGCACACGTCCTGAACTTAGTCATGCAGTGATTTGTTGCCAAATACCCCAGGGTCCAGGACGCCATGCAGCAGGCCAGGAAAATCTCTGGCCATTTTAGAAGATCTTACACAGCCATGGCTCGCCTTGCTGATGTTCAGCAACAACACCACTTGCCCGTCAGACGTCTGATTTGTGACAGCCCAACGCACTGGATACCTTGTATATGCTTGATAGGCTGCTCCAGCAGAAAGGTGGCATTAACGACTACCTGTACAAACTCTGCGGCAGGACAGATTCTGGGGAGCTTGGTTTCTTTTCACCGTGCCAGTGGCTGCTCATGCGCGACACATGCAGACTTCTGCGGCCATTTGATGAGATCCCCAAACTGGTCAGTCGCAGCCAGGGCGCAGCCATTAGTGACATCGTACCTTACTCCTTTCTGGAGTGTGCATTGTGTCGTGTCATTGATCAAGCCGTCGAGGAGCAGGAGCAGGAAGATGAGGAAGTCGCAATGCTGAATGAATTCCTACGGGGGTCAACTCCATCTGAGACAAGTCAGCAGGAGTCTGAAGAGGAGTCAGATCAGGATGGTGGCTGGGGGGAGGAGGAGGAGGAGTAGCAAGAAGAGCAGGCTTTAAACTTTTTGGGGATCCCTGGTGTTGTTCATGTTTTTTTTTTAAATAATAATTTTCCTTTTATTTTAATCATCTCAGCAGTTTACAATTTGTATAGAAAAAAACAGACTAATAAGATCATCCCCAACCCACCCCACAGACCACCCCCCCCCCCACCTTGCAAGAAAGAGGAAAAAAAAAATAATAAAAAATATATATATATATATATATATATATATATATATATAAATAACTAAAAATAAATACATTAAAAAGGTGTTGTTCATGGTTGGGGAGGGAGGAGACTGAGGACGTATAAAAAGCATACAGGTCAAGGACCTGTACTGGGTGGCAACGTACTTAGACCTACATAGAACTATTACCTTGCCCCTCGTCGAACGTCCTGTCCTAAAGGATGTTCAGCGCAGCAGGGAGCATTGTGACCGATAAGTGGACTACCTCACATTTTTTTAAATGAATGAGGCATGGATCTCGGAGGAATTCAACACCTGTGATGACCACGTGCAATTGAATTTCCTCATGCCAGCCCACACATATCCACCACCACACAGAACAAAGATTGGTCCTTGCCTTATGTATATACAGCAACATAAAAGGCCTTTTATGTCCAGTGAATGTCTATTTTTGGGGCCTGTACTGGCCGACAGTATCCTGTTACCACCTAATGTACCTCCAGCCACAGAATCCAAAGTTCTTTGCTGTCAGGTGAATGAGTATTGCCTAATTTTTGGGACCTGTACTGGCCAACAGTTACATTTTTTATCTCCAGCCACATAATCACACCCATGTCTTACTACTCTGCCTCTCATTATGGTGGATTATGAACCGCATTCATCATAAGGACCTTCTAAAGTCACAGGGTCATGTAACTGTGCCCTCCACCCCCTACTGTGCCCCCCCACTTATACCCTGCATTGTGCCCTCTTACCACACCCTGTGCAGTGCCCCTAGTCCTTCCCTGTACTGTGCACTCTTATACCCTTTTTTCCGGTCACGGTATGGCGGTGTTATCCGGTCACTGTACAGAGGTGTTATCCGGTCAATGTATGGAGGTGGTATCCAATAACTGGATGGCCATAACTGTATCCCTTTCCCTGCCCACACCATCCTTTTTTAGACCTGGCATGAGCGTGAAAAATATGCAGATTGCGGTGCTAAGGACCTTTGCGCCACAATCTGTGTCAGAAATACGCCTAACATAGATGTATTTCTATATAATAAATGACAACCTAATTGCATTATTATTCGGGGGTAGGGCTAATATCTTTATAGTATATAGATTTTAGTGTATTATACTGTGCCCTGTATTTCCCAGTAGAAAATGATCCTTGGGAAACACAGTCCTCATCCCTGACCACCAGGACCAGGTGGTTAGGGATGACGACCAGGTAGCGCTCTGTCAGTACATGGCGGCCTCCCCTTTTGCGCCATGCTGCTCCGCTGTGTACTGGTGCTTATTCTGACACTAGGGCTGGGTTCACATCCTATTTTTGCCATCCATTTAATGCATACCAAAAATGTATGCGTTAACAGATGCCTCAGACTGATGCCGTACAGTGGCGTCCGTTCACCATACAGTTTCATGGTAGGAAAAAAAAGAATTACGTTTAAGTATGCATTTTTTTCAATGGACTCTGCAGGATACAAAAATGTGGAGTGCTGCACATTTGTATACATCAAACCAATAGGAAATAAAATTCTTCTAGGCTCCAGCAGAGCACATTTTTGAGAGTTTCCGTTTAAGATGCATAAAAATGGCCCCTCATTAAAATACATATTTTTTGTGGGAATTTTTGCCAATGATCTCCCTCTGGTATATCACTGTCCATGTTGTGGGACTATTTGTGTACTCTGTTTGTATTTGGTGGCTGCAAATATGACCTGAAGTTTTTTCACGTTCGCCAGCTATTAAAGTCAATGGGCGTGATGCAAATGCACGGTTCACGAACATTTGATCACGAACGCGCATTCACGAACCGTACCGGCTGATGTTCGTCCATCATTAATGGCAAATATCTATACATAAACAGATGTTAAAGGGTATTCCAGTTTCATGAAATTTCTGATCTATCCTCAAAGAAGGGTAGGTCATCAGTCTCAAATTGGTGGGAACCCAGCTACCCACACCCTCGCCGATCAGCTTTTTAACCCCTTAAGGACCAGGCTCATTTTCACCTTAAGGACCAGGCCATTTTTTGCAAATCTGACCAGTGTCACTTTAAGTGCTCATAACTTTAAAACGCTTCGACTTACCCAGGCCGTTCTGAGATTGTTTTTTCGTCACATATTGTACTTCATGACACTGCTAAAATTGGGTCAAAAAAGTTAATTTTTTTGCATAAAAAAATACATTTTTTACCAAAAATTTAGAAAAATTAGCAAATTTCAAAGTTTCAGTTTCTCTACTTCTGTAATACATAGTAATACCCCCAAAAATTGTGATGACTTTACATTCCCCATATGTCTACTTCATGTTTGAATTGTTTTGGGAATGATATTTTATTTTTTGGGGATGTTACAATGCTTAGAAGTTTAGAAGCAAAATTTGAAATTTTTGAGAAATCTTCAAAATCCCACTTTTTATGGACCAGTTCAGGTTTGCAGTCATATTGTGAGGCTTAGATAATAGAAACCTCCCAAAAATGACCCCATTCTAGAAACTACACCCCTCAAGGTATTCAAAACTGTTTTTTCAAACTTTATTAACCCTTTAGGTCTTCCACAAGAGTTGATGGCAGATGGAGAAACAATTTTGAAATTTCTATTTTTTGGAAAATTTTCCAATATAATCAATTTTTTCCAGGAGTAAAACAAGGGTTAACTGCCAAACAACACTCAAAATGGGTTGCCCTGATTCTGTAGTTTGCAGAAACACCCCATATGTGGTCGTAAACTACTGTTTGGCCGAACGGTAGCACATAGAAGGAGGGGAACACCATATGGGTTTTGGAAGGCAGATTTTGCAGGACTGGTTTTGTTTATACCATGTCCCATTTGAAGCCCCCTGTTGCACCCCTAGAATAGAAATTTCAAAAAAGTGACTCCATCTAAGAAAGTACACCCCTCAAGGTATTCAAAACTGGGTTTACAAACTTTGTTAACCCTTTAGGTGTTCCACAAGAGTTAATGGCAGATGGAGAAACAATTTTGAAATTTCTATTTTTTGGAAAATTTTCCAATATAATCAATTTTTTCCAGGAGTAAAACAAGGGTTAACTGCCAAACAACACTCAAAATGGGTTGCCCTGATTCTGTAGTTTGCAAAAACACCCCATATGTGGTCGTAAACTACTGTTTGGCCGAACGGTAGCACATAGAAGGAGGGGAACACCATATGGGTTTTGGAAGGCAGATTTTGCAGGACTGGTTTTGTTTATACCATGTCCCATTTGAAGCCCCCTGTTGCACCCCTAGAATAGAAATTTCAAAAAAGTGACTCCATCTAAGAAAGTACACCCCTCAAGGTATTCAAAACTGGGTTTACAAACTTTGTTAACCCTTTAGGTGTTCCACAAGAGTTAATGGCAGATGGAGAAACAATTTTGAAATTTCTATTTTTTGGAAAATTTTCCAATATAATCAATTTTTTCCAGGAGTAAAACAAGGGTTAACTGCCAAACAACACTCAAAATGGGTTGCCCTGATTCTGTAGTTTGCAAAAACACCCCATATGTGGTCGTAAACTACTGTTTGGCTAAACGGCAGGACATAGAAGAAGGGGAACGCCATACGGTTTTTGGAAGGCAGATTTTGCTGGACTGGTTTATTTACACCATGTACCCTTTCAAGCCCCCTGATGCACCCCTAGAGTAGAAACTCCATAAAAGTGACCCCATCTAGGAAACTACGGGATAAGGTGGTTGTTGTTTTGGGACAATTTTTGGGGTAAATTAGATTTTTGGTTGCTCTATATTACTCTTTTTTGAGGCAATGTAACAAAAAAATTTAATACTAAAATTGTTTCTACATTCGCTATTTAGTTTTGTGGAACACCTAAAGGGTTAACATAGTTTGTAAAGTAATTTTTGAATACCTTGAGGGGTGTAGTTTCTTAGATGGGGTCACTTTTTTGGAGTTTCTAGTCTAGGCTACATCAGGGGGGGCTTCTAATGGGACATGGTGTAAAAAAAAAAAACTGTCCATCAAAATCTGCCTTCCAGAAACCGTATGGAGTTCCCTTCGTTCTATGCCCTGCCGTGCGGCTATATAGCCATTTACGACCACATATGGGGTGTTTCTGCAAACTACAGAATTGGGGCAATAAATGTTTAGTTTTGTTTGGCTGTTAACCCTTGCTTTATTACCGGCAAAATGGATTTAAATTTAAATTTTGCCCAAAAATAGGTGTTTTGGCATCGTTTTTATTTTATATTTTTAACACCGTTCATCTGAGGCGTTTGGTAAAAAGTTATTTTTATAGCGACGACTTTTACGCACGCGACGATGCCCAATATGTATGGCTCTCAGACTTTGGAGACACTAAGCAGGCATCCTAAAACTGCGGCCCTCCAGATGTTGTAAAACTACAATTCCCACCATGCCCTGATGATGGCTGTAGGTTGTCTGGGCATGCTGGGAGTTATAGTTTTACAACATCTGGAGGGCCGCAGTTTGAGGATGCCTGCACTAAAACTAATATTTTTTGGGGAAAGAAAAATTGTTTTCGTGTCTCCAAAGTCTGAGAGCCATAGTGTTTTATGTTCTCTAGTGAACTGTTGGGGATTATAAAAATTTAGTACTCCATGGAAGTGTGATACTCCCTGAAGCAATCGATAATGCAGAGGCCCGGATGATCGGGGCACGTGTCACATTGAGTTGTGGTGTCCTTCCGTATCCCCCTCTTGTGACACACTCTGCACTTTTTTTGGGTTCGTCCCTTCTTTCCAGTATGGGGGACCACACCTGGAAAGTGTTGGCCAGGGACGATCCGGGCGCCTCCAGTTCCCGAGGTACTCCGGCCTGCTCTTTCCCGGTCCGAAAAGATCAGGTCTTTGAGGACTGCCTCATAGAATTGGAGGAATGTCCCTGTGCTGCCAGCGCTTCGGGATAGTACAAAAGAGTTGTACATGGCAACCTGCACCATGTAGACCGCAACTTTTTTGTACCATGCCCGGGTTTTGCGCATGGCGTTATATGGCGTGAGGACTTGATCAGAGAGATCAACTCCTCCCATATACCGATTGTAGTCGACGATACAATCGGGCTTGAGGACCGTTGCCGCGGTACCTCGCACAGGGACTGGGGTGGTGCTGTTACCGTGGATTGTGGACAGCATAAGGACATCCCTCTTGTCCTTATACCTGACCAGCAACAGGTTTCCACTGGTAAGTGCACGGGTCTCACCCCTGGGGATAGGTACCTGGAGGGGGTAGGCAGGGAGGCCGCGTTGATTTTTCCGCACGGTCCCACAAGCGAACGTGGATCTGGCGGCAAGGGACCTGAACAAGGGAATGCTGGTATAAAAGTTGTCCACGTACAAGTGGTAACCCTTATCCAGCAGTGGGTACATAAGGTCCCACACGAGTTTCCCGGTAACACCCAGAGTGGGGGGACATTCTGGTGGTTGAATCCGGGAATCTCGCCCCTCGTACACACGAAATTTGTAAGTGTACCCTGAGGTACTCTCACAAATTTTGTATAGCTTCACGCCATACCTCGCCCGCTTTGTGGGAATGTATTGGCGGAAACTGAGTCTCCCCTTGAACGCAACGAGAGACTCATCAACCGCGACCTCCCTTCCAGGTACGTAGGCCTGCTGAAATGTGGCCCCAAAGTGATCGATGACCGGCCGTATCTTGTACAGCCGGTCATAGGCAGGATCACCTCGGGGGGGACATGCTGCATTATCGGAATAATGCAGACATTTCCGGATGGCCTCAAACCGGTGACGTGTCATGACCATACTGTACAGTGGGGTCTGGTATAGGACGTCCCCACTCCAGTATTGCCTGACACTGGGTTTTTGGACTAGACCCATATGCAGCACGAGGCCCCAAAATGTCCTCATCTCGGCTGCACTGACCGGCGTCCAGCCACCGGGTCTAGCCAAAACTGAGCCTGGGTTTTGAGCGACGAACTGTTGGGCGTACAGATTCGTCTGCTCCACCATCAAATTCACCAGTGGGTTACTGAAAAAAAAACTAAAAAAGTCTATTTCAGTAAACCCCACTGTGGGAATCTGGATTCCAGGATTGCCAGCGAAATCCGGAATCTCAGGCTCAAAGTCCACTGGGGGACACCAGCTAAGTTCATCGGCAGGGGGCTCCGGTGAACTTATTTGGTGGGCCGGGAAACCAGTACGAACCCCAGGGCGGCTCGTACTAGGGTGGGCCACAGGATCCCTAGCATGTGTGGCCCCTGGCTCCGCCTGGCGGCGTCTCCGCTGCCTTGGTGGCTCATCGTCATCCGATGATGATGAGGAGGATGCGGATGACAAAAGGAACGTGGGGTCATCCTCATCCTCACTGGGGCTCTCAGAGTCGGAGGCAATCTGGGCATATGCCTCCTCGGCTGAGAACACCCGGCGGGCCATGGGTGTGTGTGTGTGCGTGTGTATGTGCGTGCGTGTAAACCTTTATTCTATGTGCGTGTGTGTGGGGGCACGGGTGTTCACGTACTAAAAAGTCCAGGCAAAAAAAATGCAAGTGGCGTGGGGTCTGGGGTCTGAAAGTTGTAAAAAAAAAAAGTTTGGAATAAATGTGTTTTTTTTTTTTTTTTTCTAACTTTTCCCTTCTTTCCCTGCCTAACGGTGCCTCTCCCTCACTGACCCTAACCTACCTGGGTGGCGATGGGTGCAGGAGGGTGATGGATGCCGATTTAGGGGGACACAGGAGCTGGTGCTGGACGATGCTGCACGGTCAGGGTGCTGGACAGGAAGAGGAGGGGAGAGAGGAGCGCAGGAAGTTTGAATCTCGCGCCTCTCTCCCCTGCACCAATCAGCACCCTGGACAGCGGCGTTCAGCACCAGGGCCAGCTCCGCCTCTGCAAATCCTCGGACTGCGATTGGTGGTGTAAAATTACGCCACCGATCGCAGTCTTTTTCCGGTTCATCGGGTCACAGGACACCCGAATGGACCGGAAACGCAGAAAACCGCAGGTCTGAATTGACCTGCGGTTTTCTGCGATCGCCGATACGGGGGGGTCCAATGACCCCCCCCTGCGTTGTTACGGGATGCCGGCTGAATGATTTCAGCCGGCGTCCCGTTCCGATTAACCCCTGCGGCGCCGGAATGCAGATTTTAAGTCAGGACGTACCGGTACGTCCTCGGTCCTTAAGGACTCGGGAAATAGGGCGTACCGGTACGTCCTCGGTCCTTAAGGGGTTAAAGAAACTGCGGCATTCATGCAAGCATTGTAACCTCTGTAATGTTTACCTGCCCGCCATCTACATTATAGCGGTGTTGCAATGTAATTACAGCTTCATCCCACGTAGATGGTTTGCAGGTAAACATTGCGGAGATTGCAGTGCTCGCATGAGCGCTCCAGCCCCTTTAAACAGCTGATCAGCGGAGTGCAGAGAGTCACACCCTCACCGATCTGATATTAAATGACCCATTGATCAGTTGATGATAGGTCATCAATATTACAAAACCAGAATACCCCTTCCAAATCTGCAAGGTTTAGTGAGGAGGGTTTAGCAAAATATTTGTGTTCTACCTCATAGTACAATGCATTCTTCAATAAGTAAAAACAGGGACAAGACATCTTGAATGATTCAAAGGCAAATTATTGAAGTTAATGCAACTGGTCTTATTTTTCACAGTTTTTTAAGCCAAAGCCATGGGTGGATTCAATGACTCACCATTTCCTTAATACATTTTCTTAGTCTATAATCAGTTACAAGCTATAGCTTCAAAAACTGCATTAAAAACGAAGGGGCATTTTAGACGACGGTCTTAATAAAGCCCTAAGTTGGCGGTGGACATGCCAAGGTTATGAAGAGGTGCAGGCAGTGGTGTGCCTAGGGTATTTGGCATCCTGGGCAGGTACTTTCCCTGGCACCCCTCAGCCCACTCCATACAAATGCACTTCCGGGCGCTCTACTTCATACTGTGGCTGATGAATCCCCTTGCAGCGCTGCCCAGTTGACCTCCATCTCTCTGGCACTGCAGGTTGTGCCCTGAGCCATTCAGTAAATGTCATTGATCACCCCCCTGTAAGGCTCCATTCAGACGTCCGTATGTGTTTTGCGGATCCGATCCATGTATCAGTGGATCCGTAAAAATCATACGGAAAGGGAGACTTTGTGAGAAAAAACAAAAAAAATAAATCAATTTCCGCTAACTTGTGCCCCAAAAAAAAAATTCTATGAACTCGCCATGCCCCTCATTGAATACCTTGGGGTGTCTTCTTTCCAAAATGGGGTCACATGTGGGGTATTTATACTGCCCTGGCTTTTTAGGGGCCCTAAAGCGTGAGAAGAAGTCTGGGATCCAAATGTCTAAAAATGCCCTCCTAAAAGGAATTTGGGCACCTTTGAGCATCTAGGCTGCAAAAAAGTGTCACACATGTGGTATCGCCGTACTCAGGAGAAGTTGCGGAATGTGTTTTGGGGTGTCATTTTACATATACCCATGCTGGGTGAGATAAATATCTTGCTCAAATGCCAACTTTGTATAAAAAAATGGGAAAAGTTGTCTTTTGCCAAGATATTTCTCTCACCCAGCATGGGTATATGTAAAATGACACCCCAAAACACATTCCCCAACTTCTCCTGAGTACGGCGATACCACATGTGTGACACTTTTTTGCCGCCTAGGTGGGCAAAGGGGCACACATTCCAAAGAGCACCTTTAGGATTTCACTGGCCATTTTTTACACATTTTGATTTCAAACTACTTACCACACATTAGGGCCCCTAGAATGCCAGGGAAGTATAACTACCCCACAAGTGACCCCATTTTGGAAAGAAGTCACACCAAGGTATTCCGTGAGGGGCATGGCGAGTTCCTAGAATTTTTTATTTTTTGTCGCAAGTTAGTGGAATATGAGACTTTGTAAGGAAAAAAGAAAAAAAAATCATCATTTTCCACTAACTTGTGACAAAAAATAAAAAATTCTAGGAACTTGCCGTGCCCCTCACGCAATACCTTGGGGTGTCTTCTTTCCAAAATGAGGTCACTTGTGGGGTAGTTATACTGCCCTGGCATTCTAGGGGCCCTAATGTGTGAGAAGTACTTTGCAATCAAAATGTGTAAAAAATGGCCTGTGAAATCCGAAAGGTGCACTTTGGAATATGTGCCCCTTTGCCCACCTTGGCTGCAAAAAAGTGTCACACATGTGGTATCGCCGTTCTCGGGAGAAGTTGGGGAATGTGTTTTGGGGTGTCATTTTACATATACCCATGCTGGGTGAGAAAAATATCAAATGCCAACTTTGTATAAAAAAATTGGAAACGTTGTCTTTTGCCAAGATATTTCTCTCACCCAGCATGGTTATATGTAAAATGACACCCCAAAACACATTCCGCAACTTCTCCTGAGTACGGCGATACCACATGTGTGACACTTTTTTGCCGCCTAGGTGGGCAAAGGGGCACACATTCCAAAGAGCACCTTTAGGATTTCACTGGCCATTTTTTACACATTTTGATTTCAAACTACTTACCACACATTAGGGCCCCTAGAATGCCAGGGAAGTATAACTACCCCACAAGTGACCCCATTTTGGAAAGAAGTCACACCAAGGTATTCCGTGAGGGGCATGGCGAGTTCCTAGAATTTTTTATTTTTTGTCGCAAGTTAGTGGAATATGAGACTTTGTAAGAAAAAAAAATATAAATCATCATTTTCCGCTAACTTGTGACAAAAAATAAAAAGTTCTATGAACTCACTATGCCCATCATCGAATACCTTAGGGTGTCTACTTTCCGAAATGGGGTCATTTGTGCGGTGTTTGTACTGTCTGGGCATTGTAGAACCTCAGGAAACATGACAGGTGCTCAGGAAGTCAGAGCTGCTTCAAAAAGCGGAAATTCACATTTTTGTACCATAGTTTGTAAACGCTATAACTTTTACCCAAACCATTTTTTTTTTTTTTGCCCAAACATTTTTTTTTATCAAAGACATGTAGAACAATAAATTTAGCGAAAAATTTATATATGGATGTCGTTTTTTTTGCAAAATTTTACAGCTGAAAGTGAAAAATGACATTTTTTTGCAAAAAAATCGTTAAATTTTGATTAATAACAAAAAATGTAAAAATGTCAGCAGCAATAAAATACCACCAAATGAAAGCTCTATTAGTGAGAAGAAAAGGAGGTAAAATTCATTTGGGTGGTAAGTTGCATGACCGAGCGATAAACGGTGAAAGTAGTGTAGTGCAGAAGTGTAAAAAGTGGCCTGGTAATTAAGGGGGTTTCAGCTAGCGGGGTTGAAGTGGTGAAAGGCTTACATTTTTGCATTCCATTTATGAATTCCATTATATTCCGTTATAACGGAATCCATAACGGAATTCCTACACCACCCGAACACCGAACCTGTAAAGTTTGTGTTCACTCATCCCCATCTACCAGCAAAATGGCATTACTGTTTTTTACGCAGGTGACAGTAATTACTGACTGATGTGCCTATACGGTGCTCACTTATTGGTAATCTGTCCTTAACCCAACAAAAATAAAGCGTGTAAAAAACTGAGTAACCACAGCGGTGGGTATTAAGCGTTGGGTGTAAATGTATGTAATTCTATTTGTTTACCAGGAAAATGGCGTTACTGCTGTCGCAGAAACACAAGGACAAGGCCCTTACAAACAACGTATATGATTAAGTAAAACTGCAAAAAATGCTCGGCAGCAACAGAGTGCGTTATTGCTGTCCAATACTTCCGCTAAAATGCAGCATGTTCATGCATGGATATCATGCTCTGATAATAAAATATGCGGTGATTGCACACTGCCAAGTATGTGTAGCACTAGTAACTTCAAGTCTGAGGGAAAAAAACTGCAGATTTTCTGTTCAAATGACAATCAAACAAAAACTTCTGGCAGCATGTGATGACATGTTCTGCAGGCAGTGTCTAATTAGATGTTCTGCAGCTGTAGCTGTTCTATGGAGGTGTAACAGCTAGTAAAGGGCACAATACAACTGCCAGGCCCCAGCCTCAGTTCTTTACTGCCCATGCCAATCCCTGAGCTTTCCCGGCTCAAATCCCCTAGACTCCCCAATTCTTCTTCTTCCTAGCCCTAATCTGTCCCTAGCACTAGAGAAGTTTGAAGGTATAATGGCTGCTACATGCCGTTTTAAAGTATTCGTCCAAAGTGAACCAGAAAATATTCTGATTTGCTTTATTTCCAGGGAAAAAAAGCTGAGATTCGTAACTAAACAACTTGCTCATCTCTAATTGTAAGCCCTTAGTTGAAAAAAGTCACCTCGGATATCTTTGGTGACCATTTAATTTCTAACCTAACTAAAGATGAGTGATTCAATTATTTTTGGCCATTCAATTTGGGCAAATTTTGGGTAGAGAGATTGAGAGAATGAAAATTAAAAAAATTAATTAGAAGTGAGAGACAAAGAAAAAATATGAGTCCTAGGAGACTCAGGCCAATTCAAGCATTTTGATATTGGTACTGTAGAATCAATCTGGACCCAAATCGGTCAACCAATTTAGCCAAATTAATACGGTCATTTATCAAACTAGTATAAAGTAGAACTAGCTTAGTTACAAATAGAAACCAATCCAATTCCACCTTTCATTTTTATCAGAGCCTTTGGAAAATGAAAGGTGGAATCTAATTGGTTGCTATGGGCAACTAAGCCAGTTCTATTTTACACCAGTTTGAAATTTAGCCTAATATAAACCATTCATTTTAAGACTACTGTCTGGGAGGGAAGAAATGCAAATGAGCTCTTAACAAGCTCTGCCTCTAATGCCACCAGATGTAAGGCAGCTATCCTATAAGTCAATATTCAGCTCTTAAAATAAGCCTTGAGACATGACTTGGATATTAAATAAGCCAGCACCTCATCTGATTGCCCCCCATCAGTGCAGAGCAGAGAGTACTGGCTTAACTGTCTGTCACACAAATTTGATAGATAAAATAGAGGCATCATGAGGTATAAATCATCAGAGATTTTGCATTGTAAATATAATTGCAGAAAATTAACCGTCTCACAGCTAAGAAAATTGTAAATGACAGCACAGAGAAATGCATGCATGGATGGAGTCCTGACAGCTACACCTGTTATTATTTGGTGCTATACTTAGAACAGTAGTTTAGGATTACAAAGCTAAGTCTATGAACTGCAAAGATTAAAAACATCCAGCATTTCTTGGTCTAAACACTCGCCCTAGATATAACATGCCCAGTATATATACAGTTTGAATAAAGGGCTGGCTCAAAAAGTACATTTGGTATCAATTACCTATATAATTCTTAATACAACCCTGTAATTTTATGGAAGCATTAGATATAACTAATGTAACGTGTTATCCACTGAGGTTAATACGTTTAGCAAATAATAAGAACTTGTTTTAAATGATTTGCACATTTGCGAGCAATTTCCCCTCTTTAAGTAATATTGACTGTAATTTACAGTATGTATAATAAATCTCCTTTAGTGTCACTAGAGCAAAGATAAAGCACCACACCGTTTTGTTTAAACGTGTGCACAAGCAGCCTTAATGTTTGCAATATCTTTGCTAATAAATAGTGTTGAACGTGAATATTTTAATCGCAAATTTTTATCGCGAATATCTGCACTTCGAGAATTTGCAAATATCTAGAATACAGTGCTATTTCTTCATAATCGTGAATATTCTATTTTTTTTTTTTTTTTTCATCAGTACCCATGATCTCTCACTGCTTCTTGCTTGTGGGCCAATGAGAAGGCTGCAATATCTTTGACTTTAGGAGTAGTGTTGATTGCAAATTTTCATATCGTGAATTTTTATCGCAAATTTTCCAATTTTCACAATCAAGAAAATAAATGACCGAGTGAATTCTCGAATATTCACCCAAATATTTGCGAAATATTGCGAATTAGAATATTGCCCCTGCAGCTCATCACTGCTAATAAAGCCATGTGCTTCTACAGTACATATAGTGTCTGGTTTCGCATGTCAGCCATGGTAGTGTGCACCTGTACCTTCATTTCATATTGTTTAGAGGTGCTGGTCTAAGGCTACTTTCGCAATAGCGTTTTTGCTAGACCCAGCAAAAACACTTCTGTTACCAATTGTCACGGCGGACGTGCACTCTGTACAAAAGATTACACACCAACCAGGCTCTGGACGAGAGACAGGGGAAGGGTAACCTCCTAGCTATTCCCTGACCTCTTTCCCTGCACTGCTCAGCCCACAAGCAGACCTTGAAGGTAGGTGTGCTTGTGTCCTCCAGCCTGGGCTGACAAAACCCTGAACTCCCTAAGATGGTGAAGTGGGGAGATAGGAGCAGTCTGCTCGCACAGAACCTGGATGGAATAGAAGACACAAACAACCAAACTAGAAATGACACTTATCTCTGAAAGCAGGAACTGACAGCCAACCTTCCCTCCAAGCTTCCCAGACCAAAATGAACAGTATAATCTGCTCAGGGCACTGGGCAGTGTGCTATTTAAACTAATGACCCCACCCAGTGCACCTGATGAGAGGCGGATCCAGCACGGCATGACACCGATGAAGCAACCATCTGCATTCATTATGAACGGATCTGTTGCTTTTTTATTATTACAGACCAGTTTTCTATTGTGTCAGAGAAAACGGGTCCATCCCCATTGACTTGCATTGTAGGTCATGGTGGATCTGTCTTTCTCCGCATCCCATAACGGAAAGCAAACCGCAGCATGCGCAGCACACAACCAAACAGAATGGAATGCATTTTGGAGCATTCCGTTCTAGTCAGTTATGTTTAGTCCCCATTGACAATGAATGAGGACAAAACTGAAGCATTTTTTCCCTATGACGGATCTCAATACCGGAAATATTCAATGTGAAAGTAGCCTATTTTTTGCATTCTACAGTTTCCATTAGAATTAATTAGCTGTTTGTGTAATGTACAACCATGTTGAGCCCTTCAGAGCAATATCAAAGAGTGCTCCAGCCAGCACTGTCCACTTACATGCCCTCAGTGGGTGTGGAGATTTGCTAGACAACAAGAGCATGCTGCTCTCAGTAGATCTTGGTGGCCTATTTAAGTAGGTAAATGCTTCCAGACCCTTGCCTGAGTATCAGTTCTATTTTAATGAATTCCACCTCAAGCCATCTGGTTCCATGTTTCCTGGATTGCTTGCTCAAGGATATTGTCCCCTGGACTCTTCATTGCCTTTCTCATGGACTCTTCCTGACCTTGCTCTTGGTTCCTGAACTTTTGCTTCCTGTTGTTCTCCTGGTTCCAACTTGGACTGTTCCTGGACTATACCCATGTCTCACTTTTTGGTTTCTCATTGCCCTTTGAGTTCTGAACTAGCTCTATCTGATTATGCTGTGTCTCCATGTTCCAGTCATGTGTCCCTGTACTAGCTTCATGCACCCACCAGCCCTAGGACCTTGTTCCAGTCTTGTCTTCACACCTGTGTCCGGGGGCAGTCAATGGAGGCAGACCATGCAGTGGATCTGGGGCCCGTGTGGTTGGGGGGGACCAGAAAGGCTACATGGCTCTGCCCCCTTTCCGACCTGAATAAATGCTGCTCATAGACCGATAAGAATGGGCCCCTGTCCTCCTCCTGATTTCTGCCCTCCTCCTTACCACCTGACCTCCCCTCTGGATGCTGAAGCATATGTATTGGAAAAGATAAAAGTTCCCCTGACTCCCAGCACCCAGCAGATGTAACTGCAGTAGTCAGCACATTGTGCAAATGTTATCAGGGTAAATAGACAAATAGACACTGTGCTGCAATGTGGAGGAGAGGAATATAGGCAGGGTCTGTGTGGCTTGCACTAGTGGTAATAGTTTACTGTAAGTGCAAGGCACACATTATCTCTGCCGTAGACATATTGCAACCCTTCCCTCATAAACACCTCCAATAGAAATACAACACCCCCACTTAAGCATCAAGTTCTGAAGAGGCGATCCATTCCCAAACTCTTCCTGCTCTGCTATGTACATGTACAGAGCTGTGACGTCAAAGGCTCAGAAACTGAGCCTGTGCTATCATCTGTTGGTGTAGCACACTACTTCAACTGTCAGGATTGGAGCTAGTTCTAATTCCACCATTTTAACCCTTACAATGCTGTGTGTGGATACTGCAAACATAATACACATAAACTGTTTTAAAAAGCACAAAAAAGACCGCTAAATAGACTTTTCTCAATTAATGCAGTTTTCTTCATCAATATTACACTAACATTCCACACCCTCTCTAAACAACTATAATAAATGTACTTTTTATTGGAGATGGGGTCTAATTCTGAGCTTTGGTATGGGGCCCCATGATTTCTATGTATGCCCTTGTCTGTGTCCTGTTTGGCTGTCAAATTGTGAATTCTGGGAAATGCAATCTAAGGATTACCTTAATGATCATATCCCTTTGGGATTAAAGGGGTATTCCAGTTATATAAAGTTATCTCCTAACCACAGGATAGGGAATAACCTTTACATTGGTGGGTGTCCTGCTGCTGGGATCCCCACTGATCACAAAAACAGGGGCCCCATACTCCGTAGAAATTCCCAAAATGAATGGAGCAGCTACTTGGGCATGAGTGTGGATGCTCCATTCATTTCTAAAGGAGTTCTGAAGATAGCAAGAGTACAGCTCTCAGCTATCTCTGGAACTCCCATACAAATGAATGGAGTGGCTGCGCACATGACACATGCCCTCCGTTAATTTTGGGGTGTTCCATGGGGTACAGGGCTCCTGTTCACATAATTTACGGGGGTCCCAGTGGTAGTACCCCATCAATTTAATAGTTATCCCCTATCTTGTGGATAAAGCGGGATCCGACATGGATCCGGCTACTTACCAGTATAAATGCTTGCTCTCAGCCAGACAAAAAGTCCTGCATGCACAACTTTTTTTCTGGCCAAAAGCCAGCATTTATATCTGAAAGCCTCCCAATCAGATCCCATTGTAGTCAATGGAGATTCAGCAATGCGCATCCCAATCAATCTGGCTATGCAAAAGCATATGTGAATCTAGGCTAAAGCTGACCCTTAGACAGTGCACCCAGTCTATCTGTTAGGGAAAATGGTAATGGAACCATCCTGCCAACCAACAGATTTGGCTTTAGGCTAAACCTAAGGGTGTTATCCTGGTGTCTCCCTGGTTTTGACCCCTTAACCTGTATATCAGGGGTGCACAACCCGCGGCCCACATAAGGCCCCTGTCCTGCTGGGCAGCAACAGCTGATCATGCGACAGGGGTGCACGTAGCCTTTCTGCTGCCTGAGGCGAAAAACTGAAACGGCACCTCAACCACACCAATGACAATTTCTTAACCTAACCCCTTCCCATTCCAACATTACATACAGCTACAAAACATACAGGGTAATACAGCGCCACATACTGTGCCCATTGTGCTTCCCAAAACTATACTGCAGAAACAGATAATCCCCCTGCTGCTGCCCCCCTCTTGCCCCTACCTGGTGCTGCCTGAGGCAATCTCCTCACCTCATTGGTGGTGCACCCCTGCTCACTGTCTAATCAGGAATGTGCCACAGATAAATAGAACTGAATTAGGGAAAACTGAGGAGCATTGATTAAACTTTTTTTTTTCTTTTTTTTTGCGGTCCCTTGAAATAAAGTGATGTGACAATGCACCCCCCAGGCCAAAAAAGGTTGTGCTCTATATAAAGTTCTGATTTTTACTGCAGGGAATGCACCAGGATGCTCATGCTTGGAGTAGTCTCTGTGTATCTGTGTGAAGCAGACAAAGGCCAGGGTAGGTGGCACAGGATCACTACGGTGAACAGGCACGGGTCAGGTCAGACAGCAGAGAGTCAAAATTCAAGAATCAGGCAGAGATTGGTACAGAGGCAGACAAAATGATTATAGCACATTTACAGGATCTAGAAAGCTAGAGGAACCTATTGCTAAGGCAAGAGGCGGAACAGACCATTATATGCAGGAGAGCTGATTAGCTGATTAGTCAAGCAACTGATCACAAAGCAAAAGGAAAATTAACTCATGCAGTACCACAGCATCTAGCCATGTTTTACCATCTAAATGACGGATACTATGAGAAAACACCCACAGACCCCATTTTAGGTCAATGGTTTCTGCTGGGAGTTGTTGGAATTGGTCATAGAATGGATCCAGCAGAGCATCATAGTTTTAATTATAAACAGGTCTCCTGCGACAAGTGTGAACATAGCATAATAAAGGTGGACCCTTAAAATGCAGGAGCACAACAGCGTGATCTGATAAACATACCCTTTAAACATGTATACAGTAAGCTGTGTTTTATTGCTGTGGACTGGTGTAGACTCTGTCCTCCAACATGTGGGACATGTTAGTTGGGTGACCATAGTTAATGAAAGTAATTAGCCAAAATTGTCCAACCTGCTGTGCGTTGTTTTTTCTTGACTCATCACTGCCAAACTCTGTTGTAACTTGCTGAGGTAATCTTGTCTTTACCTTACATATTCAGAACTGTTCTTTTACATTTCTAAATACATTGCATATGATGAATGTATAAATGTGAAAATTTATAAAAACCATAATAAAAAATAATAAAAAAAAATATTACTGTAATGGGAGGAATTGGGAATTTATCACTCAGTTTTGTGACTTTTTACATGCCATTGCAACTTTTTATTTGCAACTGGCCATTTTTATGCCACCCTCGTCAGGTTTCAGGAGGGGACATGGAAAGGGCGGGACCATCCGTCCCAGAACATTTATCATTATATACACCAGAAACCGCCATGAATAATAAGTGAAATCAACAGCATTTATGAGCTGCCGTAGATTTTAATCTGGCACACAGATTGCCTGTGAAGGTATATAATTTATGATGCTCTAAATCATTAATTAAAGGGATTGTCCCACCAAAAATACTCTACAGTTTTCAAACCAGCACCTGGATCTGAATCGTTTTGTAATTGCATGTAATTAAACATTTAGCCACTGAGTTATTCAATAAAATGTATCTGTAGATCACCATCTGCTGTTAGTTTTCTTCTTATTTCTCTGACCTGCTGACTGAGATGGCCGCACATGCTCAGTTTCATCCTTTAACTGCTTCCTGAGCTGTGATGGGGAGAACTGAGACACGCCCCCTTAGCTGCAGCAGTAAAGACACTCCCCTGAGCTACCAGCTTGATGTAAATCGAGCAGAGCAATAAATGTGGATCTCTCTGGATCCATTTGAGGTACAGGGCTGGTTTTAGCTTTGTTAAAAAGAGGTTGTCGTGTACTATATGATTTTTATTTTTTACATTACTCATGGGATAAAATGCCTCCTCCAGTAGTACAGGGCCTATCAAGACTAGCATATCACATGCCTGTCTTGAATCACAACCTACCCTTCTAAATAATTATGTTACATCAGGCTTTCTGGTATTTTTAATTGTACTGTTCTTACTGTAGAAAATACTGGTAACCAGATGGACCACATTAAGGTCAATTGAGCCTGTCAGTGTTTGAAAGTGTAAATGGGATTGCTGTCATGGCTCCATTATAAACTGAAACATTTCACTAACAAATCTTTTGTTCGGCCCTTGTTTCATAATTTCCTGCCTGGTACTGTTCTCGCTTGTTTATTCAAATTATTTTTTCCTATAGATTCATGGCTGACTAGTCAATTCATCTCAGGAGAATATTCTTTCATGGTAATAGGTGCATTCAAGCTGAAATTACTGTGCCGCCTCCATAAGAACACATTTCAATACTCTTTATTGACTGTTTGTAGACTGGAACTAAAAATCAACTTGACAAACAGAACATCAAAAGGCCATTTCAGCCAAGAGAGATTTACATTAGTATTTACTGCAAATATAAGGGTCATTGCTACCAAAGTACAACTGTAGATGCATTAAGGGATATTCCACTAATGTGCACAGCCCCATAGAAATGAATGGGTCCGGATTCAGTGCTGGTGCAATGCTCGCCCGTGTGAAAGGGGAATAAGTCTTCTAAAGTCCTAAAAAAATAAAATTACATTTGCAAAATGATGCCAACATAAAGTAGACATATGGGGAATGTTAAGTAATAAATATTTTATGAGGTATCACTTTCTGTTTCAAAGGCACAGAAATTTAAATTTAGAAAATTGCTAATTTTTCCAAATTTTTGGTAAATTTGGGATTTTTTCATAAATAAAGGTGACCTATATTGACTCAAATTTATGACTATCATGAAGTACAATGTGTCATAAGAAAACAGTCTCAGAATGATTTGGATAAATGAAAGTGTTCCAAAGTTATTACCACATAAAGGGACACGTCAGATTTGCAAAAAATGGGCGGGCAGGAGGGGGGAAAACTGGCTGGGGGTTGAAAGGGTTAAGCATGGCATGTGCTGTAACATTTGTGTTGGCAGTGAAAGCACATGGTAAAATGGCTGCCTGTACATAGGATTACATAGCTAGCTAACAGTAATAACTCCCTGTGTAACAATTACAACTACCGTAGCTAAACAGCTCTGCAACACACAATATTCCTGAAATAAAAAGGTAGACATCTCACCAGATATGCTTTTACACGGATTGTGAAGTTTGAGAAGGAGACATGCATAAGACAGCTCTGCTGATGTGTCCTGGAGACTGGAGACTTCTCTTTCCCAGAATGCTTTGCACTCCCACAATGCAGTGAACTACCCTCAATGCAGTAGTCTTTGTAACAGGAAAAACAAAGTGTAACAAAATTTAAGTCTACTTTCACACTCGCGTTTTGGCTTTCCGTTTGCGAGATCCATTCAGAGCTCTCACAAATGGTCCAAAATGGATCAGTTTTTTTCCCTAATGCACTCTGAATGGAAAAGGATCTGCTTAAAATGCATCAGTTCAGTTTCCATTCTGCTTTGGAGTCGGACACCAAAGCGCTGCTTGCAGCAGGGACGTGCACACATAGGGCTCAAAGGGGGCTTGAGCCCCTGCCCCCTTCTGCCTCTGCCCCTTTAATGCCCTTACAGAACACCAACACTAAAGAGCGAACTGTGAGAGAGTGAGAGCTGTGGGAGAAAGGACCTTACATGACATCATCACCATGTGACCAGTAACATAACGATATTACTGGTCACATGGCTATATGGTAATCAAAGGTCCTTTCTTTTTTCCAGGACTCAGTGTTGCTGCAGCCTGCAGGAGAAGGGTAGGTCATATGGGTCGGCAGTGCTCTGCTATCACAGGCACTGGCCGACTGTCTGCAGAGTAGTAAGATAAAGGATGGCTGCTCAGCAGTGTCTGTAGAGGGCAGAGAGTCTGTCAGTGCTGGAGAGGTGGATGCGACTACTGGGGAGGGTCTGAGGAGTGTATGCTGGGATAGGCTGTTCGGGATTATATACTGGGGGGGCTGCTGTATGAGATAATATACTGGGGGGGCTGCTGTATGAGATTATATACTGGGGGGGCTGCTGTATGAGATAATATACTGGGGGGGCTGCTGTATGAGATTAATCACACACAGCACCCCCCAGTATATCATCTCATACAGCAGCCTCCCCAGTATATAATCTCATACAGCAGCCCCCCCAGTAAATAATCACATACATCAGCCCCCCAGTATATATTTACTGGGGGGGGCTGCTGTATGAGATTATATACTGGAGGGGCTGTGTGCGACCCCAACTCTCAGATGCCAGCAACAGTTACTCCTGGCTGTCTGTGTGAAGTTGTTCTTCTTTCCTGGTTTTGTTTAGAAAGACCTTACGTTCTGGTTTTGGGAATCAACCTTGGGAACTTTGTCGTATATTGTCCTAATGAAGGGGGCTCTCCGCCCCTGAAACGCGTTGACTGAAAAAATAAAAAGTATTGTGTTATCAATACTCACCTGCTTCTGACTCCTGCTGACAGCGCCATCCTAAAGGTTCATTTCTTTCTACTTCTGCAACGATACTTCTCCCCGATGAATGCTTTTACAGCACGGGCTGGAATCTAGGCAGCAGCGCAGGCACCCCGCACGCTGATCGGGAAAATTGGCACAAGCTTCATATAGGTGTTGTGACTCTTCACAACATCGTCTGGTAAAAGTTTCTACTTACCTTTTTACTAATTACTATACAACACCACACATGAGGCGCTGCCTCCTATCTCTCTTTTATCTTCGGTTTTGGGAATCAGACATTTTCGATTTTATGGCCAGCCACAAGAATGTCAGAGGGATTGCTACTACTCTGCTATCTAAAAATAATTTTGATATTTATAACACCACATTAAGGATAGGCTAGGAGAACCCCCTAATTCCTATTGTCCTTTTATGTACAAGAATAGGAAAATTTCAGCTATCACCTATGCACAGGATAAGTGGAAAAAGTAATCACTGGTGGTCCCACCATTGGGATCCCACTAATCATTAGAATGGAGGTCCTGAGACCCCCATTTCTTCTCCCCGCACGACCACAGTGAGGAGCAGTTTGAATGGAGCCATTATTGACGATGTCTACTGGGTTTCTGTGGCTGGGGGAAACAGTACGTAGTTATTTCCGGCAGCACCATACTCCTCAAATGAAGCAGGTAGGTACATGAGTAACTACTGCTCAATTCACACTGGACAACTGCAGTGAGGAAGAAAGGGGGCTTAGAAACCCTGTTCTTATCTTTGGGGGTCCTAGAGGAAGACCTCCAGTGATCATTATCTGTAGATAAATGTTTTCACTGATAACTTCTTTTAATGGGTTTTATTTTTTAGCTTCTTTGGTAATTGGTTACTGTACTATAGTTTACCTGAATCAAATGGAGTTGGATAGAGACAGATATGGTATGTATCGAATATACAGTATAAGGCCTTATGCACCAGCCGCTGTTCTATTTTTTTGCGGTGCGGAGGCACGGACAGAAACACCACAGAAGCACTCTGTAATGCTTAGTGGGGTTCCGTGCCTCTGCTCCACACCACAACTCTGGATTGCAGACCCATTCAAGTGAAAGGGTCCCCATCTGTGATGCAGGGAGTACACGGCCGGTGCCCGCATATTTTGCGGACCCACAGTTTGCTGGCCGTAATACGGCCACGGCCAGGCTATGGCCGTGTGCATGAGCCCTAAAGCTGAGTGTGTGTACTGTATGCGTGTATGTCCGTTAAAGCAATCTGCACTGTCGCATTTACAATGACAACATTTGGCACACAGGTACATTAGGTGTCGGGGAATCTTTGAGACCGTGTCTCAGCTCTCTAGCACATACCGTTCCTGAGATATTCCCAAAAAATTCATTAGCCAATAGAAGCCTGGTCACATGACCCTTATCAGCCAATAGAAGCTCGCAGGCCCTTAGTTTCCACATACACACAGTTTTACACCAGGTTTCTATAACAACTCAACAATTTTTCTTCACTGCTGTAGGTCATCTTTAAAGGAGCAGGGACTGTGGATGACACTGTTAAGGGAGTGGAGTGCTGTGGCGGTCACAGTTAAGGGGGAAGGTAGGGTGGCCATTCAGGCCACCCTCAAAAGATGGACTTAAAAACCCTTCCCCCAGGGCCTGATAAGCCACGCCCCCGACCCGGTTAGGCCATGCCCCCTCCCACTCCGCAGCCGACAGATTGAAAAAAAATGAAGGTAAATATCAACTTCTGTCAGCTGCAGGGGTGGGAGGGAGGGTGATTTTCTCCCTGCAGCTCACACTCAGACAGCACAGTGCTGCTGTCTGAGAGTGAACAGTTCAAAAGGACATCCCTGTGTCCGTCCAGGCCCTGCGCCGGACGAAGGACAGAGAGTCTGAAAGCCGGACTGCCCAGCCTAAAACCAGACCTCTGGCCACTCTAGGGGCAGACTGCTGTGGAGGTCACAGTTAAGGGGACGGTCCGCTATGGAGGTCAGTGTTAAGGGATAGATTGCTGTAGAGGCCACTCTTAAAAAGATAGGTTGTTGTGGAAATCACTGTTAAGGAGATGGGGTACTGTGGAGGTCACTAATAAAAGGGCGGCCGTTGTAGGGGCGTCCGCTGTGGAGGTCAGTAATAAAGGGACAGCCGCTGTGGATGTCACTATTAAGGGGGCGGGATGTTGTGGAGGTCTCTGTTAAGTTGTAAGGGAACAGTGGAGGTCACAGTTAAAGGGATGGTCCGCTATGTAGGTCAGTGTTAATGAGCAGGGTGCTGTAGAGGTCACTGTTAAGGGGGCAGGGTGTTGTGGAGGTCACATTTTAAGGGAACAGAGCTCTGTGGAGATCACTGTTAATGGGGCGGGTTATTGTGGAAATCACTGTTAACGAGATAGGGTACTGTGGAGGTCACTAATAAAGGGGCGGCCGCTGTGGAGGTCACTGTTAAAGGGGCTGAGTACTGTAGATGTCACTGTTATAGTGGATACTGTTGATATCTTAACGACACACACAAACATTAAATGAAATAGATTAAATATACCAGTGCGAAGCTGGGTGTCACGGTGGGGAGGGAGAGGGTAAAAAGGGGATCAGACAGGCCAAAATGAGTGATAAGGGAGCAGGTCACCTCCTACCGCGTCCCTAATCCTCTCCCTGACTCCTCACCATATGAGCAAACCCCGATGGTGGGACGGCTCATACACTGGATACCTAATATCCTGAGTCACCCTGGAAATCCCTCACTTAGGAGCAGAGGAGAGACTACCTGTTCATCCACAACACGGAGGAACAGGAGTCTCTAACTAAGGCCAGGCTGCAAGGAGGGGAAACACATACAGCTAAAGGAGATGGCAGGTAAGTGAAACCAGTAACACACTTACCTGCCACAGACACAGACTGGAACCCGTGCACAAGTGCTAGTGTCCACACCAACATTAAAGGACACAGGGCACAGCACACACCACGAACCACACAGGAACCCAGGACACCATAGCTGCAATAACTTCAGACAGGGGAATGTCTAGTAAACATGACACCAAACGCAACCAGACATGTAACACCAAACTAGACATTCAAACACCCTGCACATAACCCACTCCATATAAATAGGGACAGGAAGGAAAGGAGACACCGGGATGACATAGAACATCTATGACCACAAGGGTGGCCCTCACTGGACAGATGGCACAAGCCAGGAACCGTGGACCACCAGCATACACCAAGGCTGGAGGAACCCAGAGCTTCAGGCATCCAGCAGAGGCTAAATAGCCCAAGCAGCCACACCCACACACATAAACCCAGTGTTCACAAAACACTAGGAAGGGAGTTAACCCTTCCAACACCAGACAAGGGAAGGAAGCCACTTAAAGGGGAAGTGCACACACAAGCAAACTAAGCCACATGTTACCACCGGCAACAGCATGCGTGGCAACCATGTCCCGGCAATCACCCAGAAGGCCGAGACACTGCCACCACATGCTCTCACAGCAACACGTTGCCGCAGGCAACCGCAAGTGTGGCAATAGGGTCACAGCGCAAACCAAAGGCCGTGACACCAGGTCCTTCTGCTAGTTAAATATAAACCCAAAATGTTAGAAAGCAACAGTACCATTGTGCAGATTTTCCAGATGCTTCTGTGAGATGGTGCATAACGGAAAATGGGACGGATCTGTTTTGCAGCCCATAGACTTCTATTATGATAGAATAAATAACGGAAAGCGGTGCTACACCCCATTGCTGTACTGAAATATTGAAGTTACCAACCAACCGACCGTAACGGAAAAAAACGAGCCGAATTTAATATCCTGATGGAATAGTGCTAAAATACAACAAAAGGCATATTCTGGGAACAAAACATCTGAAGGCTTAAAGTGATATTTCCGGTATTTACAGGTCGATGTAAAGGTAACGGATTATCTTTCTTTGCAAGCTATTCAGGAGCGGGACGCCGCTACCTTTATTGCTTCGGCGTGACGCCGCCATTCTCAATTGAAACACTGCAGTCAATGAATCATTGATAGTATTTTCGGATGCAACGTCATTGGACTGGAGATAAATTAGATCGCATTATTGAACATTTTTCAGCTGGTCAATAGACTACAACATATTCTATCCACAGCTCACCTACGATATTGATTTTTGTGATACATTGTTATATCTATTATAATTGTGCCACACTGTGCTACATTGTTTTATCAACTTTATTTGTTGTAATAATAAAAGCTAACAATTGCTTCTAATACTTGGTCTCGGCTATCCGTGAGTGCCCTGTTCATCCATTTTACATTATTTGCTGTATTGAGAGAGTGGTCTCAATTTACAGGAGCACCTGGTGTGGTTTCAGTGTCCTAGTGCGACATTTATAGATTTATTGAAATAACGGAAAGCATCTAAAGGCATTCCGTTATGTATTCAGTCATAGAATTGCGTTATGGTCCGTGGTAACGGAATCCATAACGCAATTCACCTTCTACCAACAAACGAAGTATGAACGAATTTCATAAGAGGAAATTCGTTCATCTCTAATGGTGTTGCTGGGAGCTTTGCCCAAAGTTTTACAACAGTTATAAAAGAATCAGTTTCATTTGCAGTACACGACATCTTGTTTTTCGACAGAGAGTATGTTACAATATGCTGAATAAACCATCTGTCCAAATTCTCATAAAGGAAGGATGGAATTAATAGCAACATCACTGTCTTAAAGAGGATCTCCAGGAATTAAGAAAATGAAAATACTTAAAGGGATTCTGTCAGCTGGATTTTAGTAACAGAGCTTTTGACATCCCCACATCAGTCTCCTCAATTTATTTTAAAATATACCAGTATTACTGTCATCTGTCTTGTCATTTTGTTAAAAAATAAAAATAAAATAGCTTTTATTAATATGCAAATTACCTCAGTAACGTGCCCAAGGGGCTGTCCCCCTGGCCGTTGGTGCTCAGCCGCGCCCATTCTCTAGGAGCCCAGCAGGGGCGGGCTGGGCCGGAGGGCGAATTGCCCCCCAGGCCGCCCTAAAAAAAAGGCCGCTGGGCCGTCTTTAACAAATCATTTTTATTTATTTTTATTCCCCAGGGCCGCACCGCCGATCACCACAGGCGGCGCGACCCTGGATATAATTGCGGCAGGCAGCAGTGGCGGCGGGCAGTAGGAGATGAGCGCTTCCATTGTGGAAGCGCTCATCTCCATATTCATCTGTATCGCCGTCCTCAGGACAGCGATACAGATGGCTGTGCTGTGGGGCAAGGGAGGGAGAGGCGTCTCCCTCCCCTGTTCTTCTGATAGGCCGCAGGCACTAATGCCTGCAGCCTATCAGAGGCCGGCTCAGGCAGCACGATGACGTCATTATCATCGCGCCGCCTGAGCCGGGCAGCACACAGCAGGGACACAGGCCAGAAGAGGCCTGCATCTCATCGCTGCTGATGGAGGTAAGTATTAGTGTTTTTTTAGTTTTTTTTTCTTTGCAGGGGGAGCTGGCACAATGGAGGGAGCTGGCACTATGGGGGATCTGGCACTATAGGGGGAAAAGGGCTGGCACTATGGGGGGCTGGCACTATGGGGTGAACTGGCACTATGGGGGGGTGGCACTATGGGGGAGCTGGCATTATGGGGGGCTGACACTATGGGGGAGGCTGGCACTATGGGGTGAGCTGGCACTATGGGGTGAGCTGGCACTATGGGTGAGCTGGCACTATGGGGGGAGCTGGCACTGTGGGGGGGCTGGCACTATGGGGGGCTGGCACTATGGAGGGGCTGACACTATGGGGGAGCTGGCACTATGGGGGAGCTGGCACTATGGGGGAGCTGGCACTATGGGGGAGCTGGCACTATGGGGGTATCTGGGGGCTCTAAAGGGGCTTTTTTAATTATTGGCAGATTATGGGGGCACTAAAGGGGTGAGAGGCACCATGGTGCATCTGGTGTCACTATAGGGGCATTATTTGGGTGCACTATGGGGGCCGTTTATATTGGCACATTATGGGGGGCACTATGGCATTTGGTGGCACTAAGGAGGCATTTTTTACTGGCACATTATGGGAGGCACTATAGGGGAGAGCGGCACTATGGGCATTATTTGGGGCACTATGGGGGAGTGGAGCACTATTGGGGCATATAGTAGCACTAAGAAGGGGCATTTTTTACTGGCACATTATGGGGAGAGGAGCACTTTAGGGACATCTGCTGAGGGCACTAAGAAGTGGCATTTTTTTACTGGCATATTATGGGGGACACTATGAGGAAGGGGGAGAGGAGCACTATGAGGGCATTTACTGGGGCACTATATAGGGGTATTTTATACTGGCATACATTATGGGGACATTAGCTCAACTGCGGGCACTAAGCGGGGGTATTTCATGTACTGTCATATTATAGGGAGAATTATTACTACTAGGGGGTATTATGGGAGCTTTACTACTACTGGGGGGCTATGAGGAACATGATTACTAGTATGGGCACTATAGGGGCACTATTACTACTAAGTGTGCTCTGGCAGAGAATTATTTCTATTGGTGGGATTTTGGGGAGCACTGTTACTTTGGGGGGCACCCTAGCATAGTATCAGCTTAGCACAATTATTTTTGGGGACATTATCTTTGTACTATTAGTGTCTGGTTTCTGCAGTATAGTATTGGGGTGACAGGAAAGGGTGTTCAGAAGATATGAAGATTATGGAAATGTGCAAAACTAATATCTGTTTGTCAATCTCTGCAGAGACGGGAGATGGCTGAAAAATCATCATGGCGGTCTGGTCTGAATGGAGAAGATGAGGAAAGAGAACGTCTACAACAAAGGTGACATCACTGGATGTAATAGGTATGTGGTGCTATGTAGGAGAGGAGATGCTCCGGCTCCTCCTCCTGCCATTTGCAGAAGGAGGATTCAGAGCTGGGTGAGGACGGCCAAAGGAGGCAGCAGGCTATGGGCGGGCGGCAGATGCTTGGGGGGGAACCACAGGCCTTGAGCAGGGTCTGGGGAGGGAGGAGATTCCTGGCTGTAGCCTGCTATTTATTGTATAATGTGAAGCAGGCAGGTCCTCCCCTCTCCTTATAATGTCAGCTGTACAGTGTTTGTTGGGAGTGGCCTATTATATGTAGAAGGGCTTTTAACCACTTCAACCCCGCTAGCTAAAACCCCCTTAATGACCAGGCCACTTTTTACACTTCTGCACTACACTACTTTCACCGTTTATTGCTCGGTCATGCAAATGAATTTTACCTCCTTTTCTTCTCACTAATAGAGATTTCATTTGGTGGTATTTCATTGCTGCTGACATTTTAACATTTTTTGTTATTAATCATAATTTAACGATTTTTTTTGCAAACAAATTACATTTTTCACTTTAAGTTGTAAAATTTGGCAAAAAAAACGACATCCATATAAAAAAATTCGCTAAATTTATTGTTCTACATGTCTTTGATTAAAAAAAAATATGTTTGGGTAAAAAAAAATGGTTTGGGTAAAAGTTATAGCATTTACAAACTATGGTACAAAAATGTGAATTTCCGCTTTTTGAAACAGCTCTGACTTTCTGAGCACCTGTCATGTTTCCTGAGGTTCTACAATGCCCAGACAGTACAAACACCCCACAAATGACCCCATTTTGGAAAGTAGACACCCTAAGGTATTCACTGATGGGCATAGTGAGTTCATAGAACTTTTTATTTTTTGTCACAAGTTAGCGGAAAATTATGATTTATTTTTTATTTTATTTTTTTCTTACAAAGTCTCATATTCCACTAACTTGTGACAAAAAATAAAAAATTCTAGGAACTCGCCATGCCCCTCATGGAATACCCTGAGGTGTCTTCTTTCCAAAATGGGGTCACTTGTGGGGTAGTTATACTGCCCTGGCATTTTAGGGGCCCATATGCGTGAGAAGTAGTTTGCAATCAAAATCTATAAAAAATGACCGGTGAAATCCGAAAGGTGCTCTTTGGAATGTGTGCCCCTTTGCCCACCTAGGCTGCAAAAAAGTGTCACACATCTGGTATCGCCGTACTCAGGAGAAGTTGGGGAATGTGTTTTGGGGTGTCATTTTACATATACCCATACTGGGTGAGATAAATATCTTGGCAAAACACAAGTTTTCCCATTTTTTTATACAAAGTTGGCATTTGACCAAGATATTTATCTCACCCAGCATGGGTATATGTAAAATGACACCCCAAAACACATTGCCCAACTTCTCCTGAGTACGGCGATACCAGATGTGTGACACTTTTTTGCAGCCTAGATGAGCAAAGCGCCCCAAATTCCTTTTAGGTGGGCATTTTTAGACATTTGGATCCCAGACTTCTTCTCACGCTTTCGGGCCCCTAAAAATCCAGGGCAGTATAAATACCCCACATGTGACCCCATTTTGGAAAGAAGACACCCCAAGGTATTCAATGAGGGGCATGGCGAGTTCATAGAATTTTCTTTTTTTTTTTGGCACAAGTTAGCGGAAATAGTTTTTTTTTTTTGTATTTTCTCACAATGTCTCCCTTTCCGCTAACTTGGGACAAAAATTTCAATCTTTCATGGACTCAATATGCCCCTCATGGAATACCTTGGGGTGTCTTCTTTCCGAAATGGGGTCACATGTGGGGTATTTATACTGCCCTGGCATTTTAGGGGCCCTAAAGCGTGAGAAGAAGTCTGGAATATAAATGTCTAAAAAATGTTATGCATTTGGATTCCGTGAGGGGTATAGTGAGTTCATGTGAGATTTTATTTTTTGACACAAGTTAGTAGAATATGAGCCTTAGTAAGAAAAAAAAAAAAAACAATTTCCGCTAACTTGGGCCAAAAATAATGTCTGAATGGAGCCTTACAGGGGGTGATCAATGACAGGGGGGTGATCAGGGAGTCTATATGGGGTGATCACCCCCCTGTCATTGATCACCCCCCTATGAGGCTCCATTCAGACGTCTGTATGATTTTTACAGATCCACTGATCGGATCCGCAAAACGCATACGGACGTCTGAATGGAGCCTTACAGGGGGGTGATCAGGGAGTCTATATGGGTGATCACCCCCCTGTCATTGATCACCCCCCTGTAAGGCTCCATTCAGACGTCCGTATGCGTTTTGCGGATCCGTTCCATGTATCCATGGATCCGTAAAAATCAAACGGACGTCTGAATGGAGCCTTACAGGGGGGTGATCAATGACAGGGGGTTGATCAAGGACAGGGAAGTGATCAGGAAGTCTATATGCATGATCACCCCCTTGTCATTGATCACCCCCCTGTAAGGCTCCATTCAGACGTCCGTATGTTTTGCGGATCCGATCCATGTATCCATGGATCCGTAAAAATCTAACGGATTGTCTGAATGGAGCCTTACAGGGGGGTGATCAATGACAGGGGGGTGATCAATGACAGGGGGGTGATCAGGAAGTCTATATGGGTGATCACCCCCTTGTCATTGATCACCCCCCTGTAAGGCTCCATTCAGACGTCCGTATGTGTTTTGTGGATCCGATCCATGTATCTGTGGATCCGTAAAAATCATACGGACGTCTGAATGGAGCCTTACAGGGGGGTGATCAATGACAGGGGGATGATCAAGGACAGGGAAGTGATCAGGAAGTCTATATGCGTGATCACCCCCTTGTCATTGATCACCCCCCTGTAAGGCTTTATTCAGACGTCCGTATGTGTTTTGCGGATCCGATCCATGTATCCATGGATCCGTAAAAATCATACAGACGTCTGAATGGAGCCTGACAGGGGGGTGATCAATGACGGGGGGGGGGTGATCAGGGAGTCTATATGAAGTGATCAGGGGTTCATAAGGGGTTAATAAGTGACAGGGGGGGTGTAGTGTAGTGTAGGTGGTGTTTGGTGCTACTTTACACAGCTACCTGTGTCCTCTGGAGGTCGATCCAAACAAAAGGGACCACCAGAGGACTAGGTAGCAGGTATATTAGACGCTTATCAAAACAGCGTCTAATATACCTGTTAGGGGTTAAAAAAATCACATCTCCAGCTTGCCAGCGAACGATCGCCGCTGGCAGGCTGGAGATCCACTTGCTTACCTTGAGCGCACAGCTGCCGCCTCCGGACCGCAGATCTGCGTTAGGCGGTCCGGAGGCGGTTAATAATGGGCGGGGCTAAAATGGGCCACTTGACTGGATTTGCCCCCCAGGACTAAGGCTGCCAGCCCTCCCCTGGAGCCCAGCACCACCCCACTGCTAATTATTCACTCCTCTCATTGCCGATGGTGTGCCGTAATCTCGCGCATGCGCCCTGGAACCAATAATCAGCATCCGCGAAAAAAGTGTGCAGACAGCTGGCGCATGCGCTCCTCGTTCGCTGAGGCTGCTGCTAGGACACCGCGCGGGTGCTGACCAGTGGATCCAGGGCGCATGCGCGAGATTACAGCGCACAATTGGCAATGAGAGGAGTGAATAATTAGCAGTGGGGCGGTGTTGGGCTCCTAGAGAATGGGCGCGGCTGGGCACCAACGGCCAGAGGGACAGCCCCTTGAGCACATTACCGAGGTAATTAGCATTTTAATAAAACAAAATTACAAGACAGATGACAGTAATACTGGTATATTTTAAAACAGAATCGAGAAGACTGATGTGGTAATGTTATAAGCTCTGTTACTAAAATCCAGCTTTAAATAATACTTTATTATAAATATATTCCCAAATACCTTTCATTAGTTATAATGGCTCGTTTTGTCTAGGAGCAATCATTAGGTAAAACAAAATGGCCGCTGTCCTATTAGTACACCAACAACCTGTCCTAATAACTCAAAAGGACAATTTACTTCACAACACTGAGCTAAAGAACTGCCTCATCCACCTCACTGCTCTACTTGTCAGAGATTATGATCCTGAATATAGTTCAATATGAGATTCAGCTGAATCTCTGTAGGAATGGAGTTCATGAAGAGATATGAAGTACAGAGAGTATGGTGGAGATGTGAGAAATGAGCAGCAACATTTGTATGTAGTCTCCATTACCACCGCCCCACATTACCACAGTCTGTCCTGTCCATCCTTCCTGTACTTCATGTCTCCTAATGAGCTCCTTTCCTTCAGAGATGCAGCTGAAAATCTTATCAGCTGTATTCAGGATCATAATCCCTGACAAGTAGAGCAGAAAGGAGGATGAGGCAGCTCTTTACCACAGTGTTGTGAAGTAACTTGTCCTCCAGTGTGACTAGGATGGGTTTTGGTTGTACTAATAGGATGGCGGCCATTTTATTTCTCCTAATGATTGCTCCCTAGACAAAATTAACCAATATAGCTAATGAAAAGTATTTGGGAATATATTTATAATAAAGTAATATTTAAGTATTTTCATTTTTTTAATTCCCGGAGAACCCCTTTAAAGGCGTTGTCTCATGACAGACAATGGGGGCATATCGTTACATTATAGGTGTGGGTCCCACCGCTGGGACCTGCACATATATCAAGAACGGAGCCCCAAAAGTGAATGAGGGCACATTGTGCAGCTGTCCTTCATTCATTTTCTATGGGCTCGACTATTTCCATCGAGCCCATAGAAGTGAATGGGAGCGGTGGCAAGTCATGCGCGGTGCGCTCCCATTCACTTCTATGGGGAGCGCTCTTGATGGTGGCCGGACCGAAGTCCTCCAGCCACTACCTTGCGGGGCTCTGTTCTTGAAATAGGTGCGGGTCCCAGTGGGAGTCATATCCTAGCGATATGCCCCCATTGTCTATGATGAGACAACCCCTTCAAGGGCAAGCAAGCCCTAGACATGATCTGGCTATGGACTATGCTTGGTTCATCTGCACGGAATTGTTCTCAGTTTTTGTAAATGTCTGTAAAAGATTTAAAACCAGTGCGCAGTAAAGTAATAGGCTTCCACCAGAGTTTCACATTGAGAAGATACAGCAACAGCACAGCAGAAAGCTGGAAACGCGCAGCATTGAGATTGAGGCCCTGCTCCCCTTCATGAGCCTGGTTTACCTCACATGAACCTAGCACACACTACTCAAGGGGCTTTAAACTGTCACAGGATATATATATATGTTAACAGGAAATATACTCCGTAAGATATTGCAAGTTAAAAAAGACTGTACTGTAACCTATTTATGGAAAGCAGCATTGCTATTTCTGTAAATTAAAGTTTTAATAAAAATTACAGCATAAACAAATAACATTGGTATAAAAGAAAAGCAGGAACTGAATTCAAGGTTCTCTACATTTCTATCCTTTCATACAGCTCTGAAATTTCAACTTATGCCCTAGTACAGTCTGGTAATGCTGGGAGTTGTAGTTCTCTCCTCTAAGGTTGGGTTCACATCATCGTTTAGTCTTTCATTCTTCTGATCCATCAGAAGAACAGCACAATAAAGAAACAAATGGGTCCCGTATTTTTAAGCATCCATTCTGCTCAGTTATGCACATTTGGCATCTGTTTTGCATGTAAGACTTTTATTTCTGTCTAAAATGAAGGATCTCAAGCAGAAATGGCTCAAACAGATGCAAATAGGTAATATAATGGATGCTTAAAATACAGGATCCATTTTCTCTTTATTTTTCTGTTCTTCTGACAGAACAAAAGAATGGAAAACTAAATGGTGATGTGAACCCGGCCTTATACTCTCTGTGTAATATCCACTTGTATCCAATAATAACAGCTTGGACATGCTGTAAGTTGTAGTTCTCTCCACTTTACCCCTCCCTGTGTTACCCCCTAATTTCCAATAATAACAATCTGGTGGTGATGAGACTATTATAATGTTCTGCAGCATCTGAGGTGTGAATTAGGCTTTGTTCACATCTGCGCTATTGTTTTTCGCCATTGTGCCCTGTCATAGTAGCACAACAACAAAAATCCCGGTAGTGCTGATCTGGCACATCATGGAAGACAACATCTGACAGATTCCGCTAACTAAGGGATTGGACAGGATCATGGAGCCTGGCAGGTTGCAAAATTGTGCCCAGCATTTATGACCTAATCTGCAAATGAGGCCCCCAACACAGATGTGATCAAAGTCTTATATGTTCTCTAACAGCAGATTATGATGTTCTGCAGCAGCTGAGGTGTGTATTATGAGTCTCTACAACAGCTATGGTGCGTATTATAAGGTTGCGCAGTAACTGAGGTGTGTATTAGGAGGGTCTGCAGCAGCTGAGGTGTGTATTATGAGTCTCTACAACAGCTATGGTGCGTATTATAAGGTTGTGCAGTAGCTGAGGTGTGTATTATGAGGATTGGCAGCAGCTGAGGTGTGTATTAGGAGGTTCAGCAGTCGCTGAGGTGTGTATTAGGAGGTTCAGCATTTGCTAAGGTGTGTATTAGGACAGGCATGCTCAACCTGTGGCCCTCCAGCTGTTGCAAAACTACAACTCCCAGCATGCCTGAACAGCCTACAGCTATCAGCCTACAGCAGGGCATTGTGGGAGTTGTAGTTTTACAACAGCTAAAGGGCCACATGTTGCGCATGCCTGTATTAGGAGGTTCAGCAGTTGCTGAGGTGTGTATTAGGAGGTTCAGCAGTTGCTGAAGTGTGCATTAGGAGGTTCTGCAGCAGCTGAAGTGTTTATTAGGAGGTTCTGCAGCAGTCAGAGAAGAATCAGTTGTGTGGATTAAATCCTTTTGTATTTTTTTTGTTGTTCTAACACATTTACATGTTTCCCCTTAAACCACTCAAGTGTTGCTTTAGCAGTCTGTTTGGGGTCATTGTCCTGCTGGAAGGTGAACCTCCGTTCTAGCCTCAAATCAAGCACAGAGTGGGACAGGTTTTGCTGAAGAATATCCCTGTATTTAGCACCATCCATCTTTCCCTCAACTCTGACCAGTTTCCCAGTCCCGGCTGCTGAAAAACATCCCCACAGCATGATGCTGCCACCACAAGGTCTCACTGTGGGGATGGTGTTCTTTGGGTGATGTGATGTATTGGCTTTGCATCAGACATAGCGCTTTCTTTGATGGCCGAGAAGTTCAATTTTAATCTCATCAGACCAGAGCACCTTCCTCCATACATTTTGGGAGTCTCCCACATGCCTTTTCGCAAACTCACAACGTGCCTTTTTGTTTTTAGCTAAAAGTAATGGCTTTCTTCTGGCCACTCTGCCATAAAGCCCAACTCTGTGAAGCGTACAGCTTATTGTCGTCCTATGTACAGATACTCAAGTCTCTGCTGTAGAACTCTGCAGCGCCTCCAGGGTTACCTTAGGTCTCTGTGCTGCCTCTCAGATTAATGCCCTCGTTGCCCAGTCCGTGAGTTTTGGTGGGCGGCCGTCTCTTGGCAGGTTTGCTGTTGTGCCATATTCTTTCCATTTGGTTATGACAGATTTGATGGTGCTCCTGGGGATCATCAAAGATTTTGATATTTTTTTTTTTTATAACCTAACCCTGACTTGTACTTCTCAGCAACATTGTCCCTTACTTGTTTGGAGAGTTCCTTGGTCTTCATGGCAGTGTTTGGTTAGTGATTGGTTAGTGGTTTGTCTCTTGCTTAGGTGTTGCAGCCTCTGGAACCTTTAAAAAAAAAAAAAAAAGATGTGTATATGTAATGACAGATCATGTGACACTTAGATTGCACGCAGGTGGACATCATTTCACTAATTATGTGAATTATGTGACTTCTGAAGGTAATTGGTTGCACCAGAGCTTTTTATGGGCTTCCAAACAAAGGGGGTGAATACATATGCACATGCCAATTTTCTGTTTCTAAACAATAGTTTTATTTATATATTTTTCTCATTTCACTTCACCGACACTATTGTGTCCTGGTCCATCACATAAAATTCAGATTAACAAAACATTGAACTTAAGTCTGTAATGTAACAAAATACAAAAAAAGTCAAGGGGGTGAATACTTTTGCAAGGCACTGTATGTGTATATGTCAGGGCTGTGATATGTACCAGTGTATGTCTGGAGGCCTAAGCTGTGGCCTATTATTTCAGTTTAAAAGAATGCCTTAAATCAGGCATAGTCAACCTGCGGCATTCCAGCTGTTGCAAAACTACAACTCCCATCATTCCTGGACAGCCTACAGAAGGGCATGGTGGGAGTTGTAGTTTTACAACAGCTGGAGGGCCGCAGGTTAAGCATCCCTGCCTTAAATTAATGGACTCCTTACTTAGAAGAAGACAGAGTGGGTGAAGCTTTGACAGTCAAGGCCTAAAGTGAAGTGGTGTATAATCCTGATGGTATAAATCCCTATGGGCGTAATGTCACAAATAGGGATTTTTGTGGTGCAATTGGAGATTTTCCTAGCTATTGTAACGGAAAATATGGATTTTATTGAAGACAGGAGGCGAGCATTGTGCATTAACTTTCTTTACTACTCCCATTAGCAGCAAGAATAACTATTACAACTAGTGAAAGAATTTTTTCAAGACAGGTATTGGATATGTAAATTAGGTAGTCCAGGTAGCCAATCAGAGACCTCCCTAATGTATATAAGGTGCTGTTGCTGTAGATTCTGCCTCTTTCTTGATGATGACTCACGATGAAGTAACTTGAAATTAAACAGATCTTGACCATAAAGGAATAAAGCGTAGATTCACACGAAGGAAATCCGAAGTAACAGGAACAGTGTAGGATGAATGGAAGATTGGAGATATCCTAGTATGCTATAGAGACAGAAAAACATATTTGAAAGATGATTAGGGTTGGGTTAAAAAAGGGTGGGACAATGCTCGCCTCCTGTCTTCAATAAAATCCATATTTTCCGTTACAATAGCTAGGAAAATCTCCAATTTTATTGCAACAGGAGGCTCACATTGTGCAAGTTTAAAGCTAACTTTATGCTAGACAATATAACTATCCTTCAATGATAGACATGGAAACATGAGTGTCAGGTTTGAAGTAAAATGTTTTAAAAGTGGATTCCGAAGACCAGTCCGCGGCCTTCAAAATCTCAGATAGAGAAGCTCCTTTTTGGAATGCTTTAGTAGAAACCGCCCCTCGGATAGAGTGTGGGCCAAATATTGTAGTATTAATCCCTGCCATTTGCATGGTAAGTTTAATCCATCTTGCTAGTGTAGGGGAAGATACTGGAAGGTGTGGTTTACGAAAAGAAATAAGAAGTTGTGAAGATCGAGGAGAGCGTAAAGATTGGGTCATGGATTCGTATGTTTTTAAACAGCGGACAATGCATAGTTTGTCGTTAGACGGGAAGGCCGGGTAGAACACTGTGTGTAGGTTGGTTTTGGTTCTTCTCGTTATTTGGAAAGTTACTCCGTTAGGGGTGAAGGACCTATGAGATATATCTAAGGCTCTAACATCCGATACTCTTTTTATGGATATGAGGCATAAGAGGGTCGTGATTTTAAAGGAGAGTAATTTTAGTGAAAGGTGTTCATTGTCTTCCCAGTTAGAAAAAAGGTTTAGAAGGGAAGTAACATCCCAAGTGGAATGGTACCTAGGTTTTGGGGGATTTCTAAAACGAATGCCTTTCATGAGCCTACAAATCATCGGGTGTTTGCCGATTGGAATGGAGTTAATAGGGGTATGTTCTGATGATATAGCGGAACGGTAAAGGTTTATGGTCCTATAGGCTTTCCCCATATTGAAAGCTTCCGAAAGGAAATTTAATATGTGGGTAATAGGTGCTCGAATGGGATCCAAGTCTCGTTGAGTGCACCAATGAAGCCAAATTTTCCAGGCTGATCTATAAGCCTTTTTGGTTCCCGGGGCCCATGCATCAGAGAGGATGTCGATAGTAGATTGTGAAAATCCGAGATCGATTGTTGGTTGCCTGAAATCAACCAAGCTATCAGTGTTAGATGTTCCGAAAGTATTAGGGGGTGTAGATGTCCCGAAGGGTCTCGGAGAAGATCTTGTGGAGAAGGAAGGATCCTCGGGATGTCTATCGTCAGACTGAGTAGTGTGGGGAACCATGTCTGAGACGGCCACCATGGGGTGATGATCACTAGTGTGGAATTCTGTGCCATCGTCTGTAGTAGGACTCTGGGGATTAGTGCAAATGGGGGAAAGGCGTAAAGACGTTCCTGTGGCCAAATTTGGCGGAGAGCGTCTATGGCTAAGGCCTCTGGATCCGGACGCCAGCTGAAGAATTTGGGGAGTTGGGTGTTCAGTCGTGATGCAAAAAGATCTATGAGAAAGGGACCCCATAATTTGTTGATCTGTTGAAAGATGAGCGGGTGTAATTGCCAGTCGCTGGAATCCGAAAGGTATCGGGAATTCCAATCGGCCACTGAGTTTATCAAACCTGGGAGGTACTCTGCTTTTAAGGTGATATCCCTGTCTAGACAGAAGTGCCAGAATTCTTTGGCAATGTCTGTTAGAATCTTGGAGGTGGTGCCTCCGAAACGGTTGATGTATTGAACTGCTGCAATATTGTCCATACGTAGGAGGATGCAGCAATGTGATTTGTCTTTTGCGAAACTTTTCATGGCGAAAAAGGCCGCCAGTAGTTCCAGACAATTGATGTGTAGTTGAGATTCCGAGTCTGACCATTTTCCTCCTGTGGAGTAAGGGCCACAGCGAGCGCCCCATCCCGAAAGGCTGGCGTCTGATTCCAATATCAGATCTGGTAGGGAGTTGAATATCATTTTCCCATTCCAGATCTGAATATGTTGAAGCCACCAGAGAAGTTCTTCTTTGGCTTCCTGGGATAGTGGGACTTTGCTTGAATATTGTAATCCCTCTCGTAAATGTTGCGTTTTTAGACGTTGAAGGGCTCTGTAGTGTAATGGGGCGGGAAATATTGCTTGTATGGAGGCCGACAAGAGGCCTACAATCCGTGCTATGGTCCTTAGTGATACTATTTGTTTGTTTAGTACTGAACGGATTTCTTTTCGAATCAATGTCAGCTTTTTTGTAGGAAGACTCAACAGAGCCGAATGTGTATTGATGTTGAAGCCCAAAAACTCTATTTCTTTGGAAGGGGATAGGATAGATTTTTTGTGGTTGATTAGAAAACCAAGATTGGTTAGAAGAGAAATGGTCCATTGAGTATGTGTGAGTATTAATGAGAGTGTTTGTGCCATAATTAGGATGTCGTCTAGGTATATGATTAGACGTACACCCCGGGATCTTAGTGAAGATATCACTGGTTTCATTAATTTGGTGAAGCACCAGGGGGCTGATGAAAGGCCAAACGGGAGACAAGTGAATTGCCATTTCTGATTGTTCCAATAGAATTGTAGGAAAGGTTGATGTGAATGGTGAATGGGTACAGTGAGATAAGCGTCTTTTAGGTCTATTTTTATTAGCCAATCTTGGGGAAGTAGGAGATCCCTGAGAAGGTGAATTCCCTCCATTTTGAAATGATGGTAAGTCACGAAATTGTTTAGAGTCTTCAAGTTTATGACTGGTCTGTGACCGCCGTCTTTCTTTTTTACTAGAAAAATGTTGCTGATAAAACCTGGGGATAAGAGTGGTACTTGAATGATAGCTTCCTTGTGGAGCAAATCTCGTATCTCTGACTCTATGAGGTCTTGGTCTAAATTCGAGAAATGTATTGGTTGAGGGATGTGGTTCTGTGAGGGGAGAGATTGGAAATCTATCATGTATCCTGAGATAGTGTTCAGGATCCATAAGTCTGAGGTTAGAGAGGACCATATTTGGAAAAAATGTTTCAGTCTTCCCCCTAGAGGGAAGTGGGGATAGTTTGGGATAGAAAAGCTTACCTGATGAGGGTCTGGATCTAGGGAAACCTCGTTGGCCTCGGGTTCTCCATGGGCGTCCTCTGGTTGGGAAAAAAGGTGTGGTGTGCGGTGTGAAGGTGGTAGTTCTGTCTGATTGGAAGGGAGCCCGCTGGGTCTGTCTGAACTGTGAAGTTCGGCTGGGAAAGCGGCCCCTGCCTTTCCCAGCCCTGCCAAAAATTTTGGGTTGACCTACTTTTTTCAAAGAGGTTTTGGCTTTATCTAGGGAGGAGAATACTCCCACGAATTTTCCTATTTCTTTTATGAGGGAATCCCCAAAAAGAAGACCGTCGGCAGACTCATCGGGGTCAGAATTGGCCAAATGGGTGAGCTGAGGGTCTAATTTCATCAGAATATTTCTTTTTCTTTCCGCACTCAAGGCGGAGTTGATGTTTCCGAAAAAACAGATGGCCCTTTGGGCCCAACCACGTAGAACTGATGTGTCTACTGGTTCGCCTGTAATAACGGCCTGTTCTGATAGGTCTAAAATTTTTGTGAGGGGTCCTAGTAAATCTAAAAGTTTATCCTGGCATAGTTTAAAAGATCTGTCCAGACCTCTTTTGGGATTTTTTCCTGTTTTGTTTAAATATTTAAAAATTATGGGGTCTAACTCTGGAGTTAAGGATTTTTTCTTTGGTAAAGTAGGCCTGGGACATTCGGCTTTTAGTTTGTTCCTGGAGGATCTATCCAGGGATTTATTGACCCATTGTGCCAAAAATTTGGAAATTTGGGGTTGGGGAACCCATTCGCCCGACCTGGGGTGTTTTATTTGATCGGGATTGAAAAAGGGGATACCCTGACTGTCTAGGATCAAGGATTCTGAGATTTGATTATTTGAAGAGGATTCCTCAGGATCCTCGGTATAATCATCCTCATAGAAAAAAGGTAATTCATCTCTTAACACGGAATCAGAATCATCTGAATGTGATGAGGAAGATATTTCTTTGTAAGAGATAAACTTAGCCCTCTTACTGGCTGTCATAACCCGGCTATTGGTAATCTCCTCCCGGGTGGAGGGTCCTTTGTGGGGATTTTCGCCACTGTTATCGTTACCGTGAGGTTTATGCGGACATTCTTGGGGATTGTGACCCTTTCCCATGGTATGGGGTTTAGGGTCATCTGTAAATCTCCTCTTTTTGGTTGCTTTGCCTGATTTTTTAAAACCTTTGGCAAGTTCCGTAACTGAGTCCTCCGCTGAGAGGAAATTGTCAGTTGGAGTAGAGGGGTAATTTTGCGGTCTTTGGTTTACTACCAAGGAGAGAGATTTGGAGATTGAATCCTGAATAGATACCATGGCTGATTGTATTGCCACTGATACCGATTTAGAAACGGATTGATCAACCATTTGTTGAATGGAATCCGAAATTAGTAGTTCATAATCAATGGGTATTGGTTGAGTGGGTTGGGGGTTAGGTTGTTCTTCAGAAGGGTTCATATTGCTAAATAAGGGATAGAAAAGGGAAAAATGGGAAAAATTTAAATGAGAGTTTTATTCATAAACATACATATATATATACAGACGTGGACAAAATTGTTGGTACCCTTTGGTCAATGAAAGAAAAAGTCACAATGGTCACAGAAATAACTTTAATCTGACAAAAGTAATAATAAATTAAAATTCTATAAATGTTAACCAATGAAAGTCAGACATTGTTTTTCAACCATGCTTCAACAGAATTATGTAAAAAAATAAACTCATGAAACAGGCATGGACAAAAATGATGGTACCCCTAACTTAATATTTTGTTGCGCAACCTTTTGAGGCAATCACTGCAATCAAACGCTTCCTGTAACTGTCAATGAGACATCTGCACCTCTCAGCAGGTATTTTGGCCCACTCCTCATGAGCAAACTGCTCCAGTTGTGTCCGGTTTGAAGGGTGCCTTTTCCAGACTGCATGTTTCAGCTCCTTCCAAAGATGCTCAATAGGATTGAGGTCAGGGCTCATAGAAGGCCACTTTAGAATAGTCCAATTTTTTCCTCTTAGCCATTCTTGGGTGTTTTTAGCGGTGTGTTTTGGGTCATTGTCCTGTTGCAAGACCCATGACCTGCGACTGAGACCAAGCTTTCTGACACTGGCTAGTACATTTCTCTCTAGAATTCCTTGATAGTCTTGAGATTTCATTGTACCCTGCACAGATTCAAGACACCCTGTGCCAGACGCAGCAAAGCAGCCCCAGAACATAACAGAGCCTCCTCCATGTTTCACAGTAGGGACAGTGTTCTTTTCTTGATATGCTTCATTTTTTCGTCTGTGAACATACAGCTGATGTGCCTTGGCAAAAACTTCGATTTTTGTCTCATCTGTCCACAGGACATTCTCCCAGAAGCTTTGTGGCTTGTCAACATGTAGTTTGGCATATTCCAGTCTTGCTTTTTTATGATTCGTTTTCAACAATGGTGTCCTCCTTGGTCGTCTCCCATGTAGTCCACTTTGGCTCAAACAACGACGGATGGTGCGATCTGACACTGATGTTCCTTGAGCATGAAGTTCACCTTGAATCTCTTTAGAAGTCTTTCTAGGCTCTTTTGTTACCATTCGGATTATCCGTCTCTTAGATTTGTCATCAATTTTCCTCCTGCGGCCACGTCCAGGGAGGTTGGCTACAGTCCCATGGATCTTAAACTTATGAATAATATGTGCAACTGTACTCACAGGAACATCTAGTTGCTTGGAGATGGTCTTATAGCCTTTACCTTTAACATGCTTGTCTATAATTTTCTTTCTGATCTCTTGAGACAGCTCTTTCCTTTGCTTCCTCTGGTCCATGTCGAGTGTGGTACACACCATATCACCAAACAACACAGTGATTACCTGGAGCCATATATATAGGCCCAATGGCTGATTACAAGGTTGTAGACACCTGTGATGCTAATTAGTGGACACACCTTGAATTAACATGTCCCTTTGGTCACATTATGTTCTGTGTTTTCTAGGGGTACCATCATTTTTGTCCATGCCTGTTTCATGAGTTTATTTTTTTACATAATTCTGTTGAAGCATGGTTGAAAAACAATGTCTGACTTTCATTGGTTAACATTTATAGAATCTTAATTTATTATTACTTTTGTCAGATTAAAGTTATTTCTGTGACCATTGTGACTTTTTCTTTCATTGACCAAAGGGTACCAACAATTTTGTCCACGTCTGTATATACATAGAAGTGTGTATATTCATATATATGTATATATGCAATCATATATACACTAATGCATGCATTTCAGGAAAACACTAAATCCGTATAATACATACAGACCAGTATAAATTACCTGAGTGCATGCAAGTGTAAAATTTTTTGAAGTAAATGTGGTGTAATGTGTGGGTATACTCACAATTAGTTATGAAGTGTATTAACTGTTTGAATAATCTGTGAGAAACTGTTAGCATGTACTGTGTCCAGTGAGGCGACTGGCCGCTCTGAGGTAATTTGAAAAGCGCGCACAATCACCTCACAGTCACAAGACCGGAGCGCTCGAAATCTCGCGATAAACGGGACTTCGGCGCTGAATGCAGGAGAAGGAGCTCAGAGACTGGGGACGAGACGGAGGCACGTTAGGAGGTATTGGGGGTTGGAAATAGTGTTATGGGCCGCAATAGAAGATGGGAGGGAGGGAGAAGAAACAGCTCATTAATATTGTAATGAATGGCGGCATACAATGCGCACCGCTGAACGGGGGACACGCGCCGTTGTTAAAGGTGTCAATACCGGACCTCAGTCCTGGTAAAATAATGCAAAGACTTATAATTTTGCTCTAAATACAATAATTATAATCGTAATAAGGTACTATTGAAAATACATATCTTTTCTCTGAGGGAGCAGCAAGAAAGAGGCAGAATCTACAGCAACAGCACCTTATATACATTAGGGAGGTCTCTGATTGGCTACCTGGACTACCTAATTTACATATCCAATACCTGTCTTGAAAAAATTCTTTCACTAGTTGTAATAGTTATTCTTGCTGCTAATGGGAGTAGTAAAGAAAGTTAATGCACAATGTGAGCCTCCTGTTGCAATAAAATTGTGCCACATCTTGCCTTCATCACTTTTTAAAGCTACATCACAGATTTAGGTCTCATGCACACTAACTTTTTTTTTTGTATGGGTCGGATGCAGAACCATTCACTTCAATGGGTCAGCAAAAGATGCGGACAGCACACCATGTGTCGTCTGTATCCATATGTCCGTTCCATGGCACCTGCAAAAAGATAGAACATGTCCTATTCTTGTTCATTTTACAGACAAGGATAGGACTGTTCTAAAGAGGCCTGGACGTTCCGTAAAAGGCAGAATGCACACAGCCGGCATCTGTGTTTTGCAGATCTGTAATTTGCGGACCCCAAAACAGGCTCATGTCGTGTGCAAGAGATACATTTAACAATGCAAATCATACATTGGGGCAAACCAAAATGGTACCGGCATAATATTCTGGCAAAAAAGAACCAGCTTCTTCTGGGACAGAACATCCTGGTCGGTTGTTTGGCAAAAACCCAAGGTCGGGCAAGTTTACCAGATGTGACGCTCTTTAAACACTTTTATCAATGTGTCTTGAATAGTGGCATAACTAGAAATGACCGTACCTCATAACTAATTCTAATTTTTTAACGCCACCCCCGCAACTTCTTCCCAATCACTGACTCCCATGACACCCCCACTTCGGTGGCTAGTCAACATGACTCTCTCAGACGAGGCCCTGCAGCTGCTCCGTCCGTTTCCTGCAGTGTCTCTGTATATAAATTCATTGTATAATACCATTGAGGGGTGCTGACAATAAATGGGGTCACTTATCAAACTGGTGTAAAGTAGAACTGGCTTAGTTGCTCATAGCAACCAATCAGATTCCACCTTTAATTTTTCACAGCTCCTTTGCAAAATGAAAGGTGGAATATGATTGGTTGCTATGAGCAACTAAGCCAGTTCTACTTTACATTAGTTTTAAAAATGATCCCAGAAGTGTTTTATTCCCCCTCCTTGCTGGGCCCCTTCTGAGTTTAGCCTCAAGCATCATGTTTGTGAGAAAATAGAACCCCATTTTACCTAAAACTGGTGTGAAATACTTTACCTTGGAAACTTGTCATATTATGTAGACATGACTCCTCTGATTGCTGCTGCCTCTAGGAGCTGGGAAGGGGAGGAAAAGTCTGTGGAACCACAGGTCCCAGCCAGTACTTCACATCAGTGTACAAATCATTTGTGCTACTTGCATTTACATCAAGATAGGTGACTTTCTCAACAGGTATTCAAGTGACTCGTTCTAAAGTGTTCGAATACATGTGATTTTTTTGGGGACTGGCTTTTGTTTTTAATATTTGTACACCAGTGTTGAGTGGTGACATTTTACCAAGTTGTATATCGATAAAGCGAGACTCTGGTATATACTCATACTGAGTGCCTGTAGTTTGTTATCTTATGTATACATATATACTACACCATTATTGTCCAACCAGGATCATTAGAGTTCAAATGAAATTACATGCACACGAACGTTAGAGCTCCGTGCCCGTCCTGTGGACCGCAAATTGCGGTCCGCAATGCATGGGCACAGACAGTGGGGCAGCCGCATGCGGATCACGGACCCATTCGCTACTTTTTTGCGGTGCGGAGGCACGGCCAGACACACCACAGAAGCAATCCGTAGTGCTTCCGATCTGTGCCTCCGTTCCGCATCTCTGTGATTGCGGACCCATTCAAGTGAATAGGTCCGCAATCCGTGATGCGGAATGCACACGGCCGGTGCCCATGTATTGCAAACCCGCTGTATGCGGGCCGCAATACGGCCACGAGGGGCACATGGTCGTGTGCATGTAGCCTTAAAGGAGTATTCCAAGTATTCCGGTTATATTAAAGTGTATTCTAGTCATAACAAGTTATCCCCTATCCACAGGATAGAAGATAACTATCAGATTGGAGCCCCCCTCAAATGAACAGAGTGGCAAGTCAGGCATCTGCTCAGTAGCTTCATTCAGTTCTATAGGATTTCCAGGGAGTACAGCGCTCGGTTATCTCCTAAACTCCCATAGAAATAAGGCTAGGTCTTCACGACGACATTTGTTGCGCGACAATTTTTATAATGACAGTCTATGGTTTTGCACTGCAACATGCAACATGCTGTGACTGCAACAGTCGCAGAAAATCCATTCGAGATTCGCAGCATGTCACATGTTGATAGTGGGCACAGACGTGTATACTGAATGCCCACCATGGTGGCATTGAGCATAATGGGAGTAGTAGTTTGGTTTAATTTCCATTTTTTCCCCCCTTTTTCCCGCCTTTTCTATATATTAATGTGTGTTCTTTTTCAGTGTTCTGAGGTAAATCTGAGTAATGATTCTGATTGGTACCTGGTTGCCTACCTGTTGCTGAGGTACCTGTTTTCTGCTAGTTGCTGATTGGAGATTAATGTTCTAGGGCGGGAAATTTAAGTATTTAAGGAGGGTCTCATCAGGTCCTGGAAGAAGAGGACGTCGTCCCGCCCGCCCTACCCCTTTTTTAAGAAGCCGTGGTCCTGGATTAGAGGGGGACCAATGTGGACCTAATGAATATTTAATGAGTATTTATTGATTGGTTATTTCATTATTGATGCCTATTATTCTCAGCAGTATTATATTTATGTAACCCTTAATAAAGGACCACGGCCAATTTTCTACCACAATTTGGTTTGGTGTTTTATTCTAGTTATGTTAAGCCTTAGAGAATATTTGTTCTAGTCAAGTAATTGCTCATCTGGCACCATGCCCATTATACGACATGTTGCCATTATATGCCTTTATACGACACCATAGACTGCCATTATAAAAATTGTTGGGTGACATTGGTGCAACAAATGTTGCAGTGTAGTTGTGCCCTATCTGTCGCGCGACAAATGTCGTCGTGTAGACCTAGCCTAAATGGAGCGGTCAAGCCTATAACCAGTCGGCTGCTGTATTCATTTCAGGGGGCTTCATGGGGCCCCGTTCTCATTATAATAGTTATCCACTCTCCTGTGGAAAGGGGATAATTTAATATATCCAGAATACCCCTTTAAGTTGGTGTAATGGGACAACCCCTTTAATTCTCAGTTTTAAAAAATGACATCTATTTGTAGGAACCACAACACATGTATCAGCAGAAATAGGAGTGCATTTCCACCCTGACTGATTTTCTGCCTTCCTCTAGGAGCACAGCAGGAGAAGACCTGCATCAGGCTTGCAAATCAGCAGGGGGTGTTTGTTTAGTCAGTGCCTTGTACACAATTCTGGCTGGCATGGGACTGCCTGGTGGTCTGTGATGAGGAGTTGGAACCCCCTTCTTTCCCAGGTCCTATAGTTTGTTGGGAGGAGCCTGCTGCCGCCCCCCTTCCAGCTGCCTATTTCCCTCATTACACAGCACACTTCAGCCATTCTCTCAGCTGCTGCTTCTCCAGGAGAGGACAATGCCTTGGGGCTGTATTCAGTCGCATCTCTTGGTATTATTATCCAGTTATCTAATTCTGATATCTCAGCTTTCCAGAGCCGCTGACACCCTCATTCCTGCAGGTAAGTCCCTAGAAAGCCTATGTCTAAGCTGCTCTTCCAAATTGACAAGGTCACTGTGCTGGCTGGATCTCAGGCAGCTGCCTGCAGAGTCCTGTTCCAGGAGCAGAACTTCTCACATGGCCGGGATACGGTTAAATATTAGGCGGTGCGTAACTGATTGTTAAGGGCTTATGCACACAAACGTATTTTCTTTTTTCTTTCCGTGTCCGTTCAGTTTTTTGTGTTTTTTTTTTGCGGATCGTATACGGAACCATCCAGACAAGGATAGGACTGTTTTATTAGGGTCCAGCTGTTCTGTTTCGCAAAATACGGAATGCACTCGGACGTCATCCGTATTTTTTGCGGACCGCAAAATACATACGGTCGTGTGCATGAGCCTTAAATCTCTGAGCTTTTACCTGCAGTCCTATGTAAAATCCCAGCTAACACACCCTGTAAATGACTTTCTTCATTGTGTGTCATCTGGAGGCAGTATAGCGGTGTAGGAGAGGGACATGGCTGGGGTGCAGTACAATTGGAGACTTGTTAGGCTTCTAGGTAAGGTGTTACAGACAGTGATTCATTCAGCCGGATGGTTCCAGACACTCGGCTGTTTATTTAGCACATTCCCCTGCACGTCCGCATGTTCTTCTCCGCTCTATCAACCCAGATTCATGAAACGTTTAGTACTTTCATCCAGTTTCCCCAAAGCAAGATTATCTATTTAAAAAAAAATATTTGTTATATACACCCTTCCAAAATTGCTGAGTCGTATGTTCTTGCAGCACTCTGCTTAAAGGTTTTTGCTGCAGGGAAATCTGTTTTTATCTATCACTTCGCCTCTGATGGTATCAAATGTATCTAGATACAGTGTAATCCTATACTGAAGTGCAATAGGGTGGGTCACCATCATCCCCTTTTTGCCTTCTGGACCTCCAACAAATTATTAGCAACAATTACAGATAGCAGAGCTGGATTTAGTCCTACAACGTTACTGCACCAGAATAACTGGAGTTAGGTTAGCCGTGTAAAGATTAGTGTCGCCCCGATGTGAACAACTAGCATGCCAGACTAAGGGGTCATGCACACGGAAGTATTTTCTTTCCGTGTCCATTCCTTTTTTTTTTTATATGCGGAACTAGTAATTTCAATCGGTCCGCAAAAAACACGGAAGTTACTCCGTGTGCATTCCGTTTCCATATGTCCATTTCACAAAAAAGATAGAACATGTCCATAGTGCGGACAATAATAGGATAAGTAGACTACTGTTCTATTAGGGGCCAGCTGTTCCGTGCCACAAAATACGGAATTCACACGGACATTATCTGTATTTTTTGCAGATCAGTGTTTTGCGGACTGCAAAATACATACGGTCGTGTGCATTAGCCCTAAGGGCATATTTTTTTCTCGTATCTGTATAGTTTTTTTCTGACTGTATGCAGATCCCTTCAATTCTAGTCCGCATAAAAAAACGGAATATACTCAGCACATGGCTGTTCCGCAAAAAAATAATAATAAATACAATATGCCCTATTATTGTCTGTATAGAGCTCATGCACACGGCCGGTATCTGTGTTTTGCGGATCCGCAGTCTGCAGACTGCAAAACAGGCACCAGTGGTGTGCTTGAGCCCTAAGGGAGCCTTCACATGCTGCAGAAAGTTCAGTCCGAAAATTCACAACATCAAGACTTCCACCATGTTATCCTATGGCAAACTCATTCTGCAATGGAAAAAGCCGCAACGAATTGCGCGCAGATTTTGTTGCAGATTTTTCTGTGACTTTTCTACTACAGAATTTGTTTGCCATTGAATTGAATTGAGAGATTCTCATAGAAGAAATCTATACCATACTTCTCACCCAAGAATCCGCGACAATCCTGCAAATTTTCTGACAGAATTTTCCACCTCGTGTGAAGGCTCCCTAACCAGGAAGATATTTAGGTGTGGCTTTCGTCAAGCGATCATCTGTAATCGGCCAATCATGCCTTCTTCCTGCCAACAAAATCCAACCTTGCATCACATGCTTGGCGGACATTGGTCTGCAGTTTGCCATCGTGAATGATGGTTTGTGTGTAATTGTCAAACTATGGTGGGATGAAGCTGTCAAATCTGGCCATTTCTACTTTTATCTAATGTGTATGGCCAGCTTTAGGGTAACCATACACATTAGGCCGGGTTCACGTGACAGTATTTTTTTTCCTCCTTCTGATACGTCAGAAGAACAGAAAATCTTTATTTTGAGGATATATTGCGCTCATTTTGCATCTATTTTTGTCCATCAGAGATCCATTATTTTAGACGGTATAAAAGGTCCTGCATGCAGAGCTTTTTCTTCCTTCTAAAATGACAGGTCTCTGTCAGAACTGACAAAAACGGATGCAAAATGAGCGCAACAGATGGTAAAAATAAAGGATTTGGGTTTTATTTTTATTTTTTTCTGTTCTTCTGATGGATCAGTGAATACAGTGACATAAATGTCAGCTAAAGAGGCTAATTTTGGAAGGATCAGACCCAGGGGAGTAGGTAAGAGGTGAAGCAACCCTCTCCCTATTAGGCCTCATGCACACGACAGTATTGCTTTTTCAGTGTTTTGCGGTCCGTTTTTTACGGATCCGTTGTTCCGTTTTTTGTTTCCGTTGTGTTTCCGTTTCCTTTCCGTTTTTCCGTTCCGTTTTTCCGTATGCCATATACAGTATACAGTAATTACATAGAAAAAATTGGGCTGGGCATAACATTTTCAATAGATGGTTCAGGAAAAAACGGAACGGAAACGGAAGACATACGGATGCATTTCCGTATGTGTTCCGTTTTTTTTGCGGACCCATTGACTTGAATGGAGCCAAGCACCGTGATTTGCGGACAAGTATAGGACATGTTCTATCTTTTCACGGCACGGAAATACTGAAATACTGAAACGGAATGCACACTGAGACACTTCAGTATTTTTTGCTGAACCATTGAAATGAATGGTTCAGTATATGTTCCGTATACTGAGCTCAAAAAACGTCCAGTATACTGAACGCAAAATACTGTCGTGTGCATGAGCCCTTAAGGACACATGCACATTTGGCTGAGCGTGTGGCAGTGTTGGACTGGCCCAACAGAGTAACAGAGAATCCTCCGGTGTGCCCGGGCTCTAATATCATAGTGAGCCCCAATAGAAAACAAAAAAAAAGCTGCCTTTAAGTACCCTCACAGGTGGTGCAAGAATCCGCAACAAAATCCACAGGTGCGGATTATACAAAGTTGTGGATTATAATTTGTTCCGCAATGGAATAGGATGGGTATTATCTTTGTGAATGATGTTGCGGATTTCTGTATGGATTACATCTCCATATAAATGAATGGAGCTACAGGAAATCAGCAACAAAATATTATTTGCATTCTGTTTTGCTGCAGAATTACGGTAATATTCTGCCACAGAACAGATATTGAAACTTTTTACCCCCATAGGCTAACATAGGGGCTGTCTTTATGTTGCAGAAAATTCTGGCACTTGTGAGGGCACCCTTTGGAGACAAAAAGTTGCCACTAGGGTCTATTTCTTTGGATCAAAACCTATTAGGTTTGGTATCAGATTATACGGGAGTTGTACTCCGAAAATAATTTTCTCTGGTGGGCCCAAGGAACCCCAGTCGGGGCCTGCGTGTATGGGGGAGTCGGAAGGAATAGCCGCCAGCCAGTCTAAAGCTCCCAGCACATGTGCAGATTACAAACCATAATATAATACAGTACTAGCAAAGTGTATGAGATTAAAGGGGTATTCCTATCACATACAATGGGGGCATATCGCTAGGATATGCCCCCATTGCTTGATGGGTGCGGGTCCTACCTCTGGGACCCGCACCTACAACGAGAATGGAGCGGGGAGAGCTGTGGCTGGAGGACCCCGGATTTCCCGGGGTCCGTCGACCACCAAGCACTGCTCCCATAGAAGTGAGTGGGAGCGCATGCGCGGGCCCTGCTTTCATGAATTTTTATGGGGCAGACGGAAATAGCCGAGCCAGCGCTCGGCTATTTTCGGCGGCCCCATATAAATAGAGGGCGGCTGCGCATGTGCAGTGTGCCCTCCGTTCATTTCCCCGCTCCGTTCTCATTGTCGGTGCGGGTCCCAGAGGTGGGACATGCACCTATCAGACAATAGGGGGAATATCCTAGCCATATGCCCCCATTGTCTGAGATGGCAAAACCTCTTTAAACAAATAGTGTACACTTATTTTTTTACTCCATGCGGAAATTGACCCGCCATGCGGATGATAAAATCTACAACATGACAATTGTTTATGCAGTTTGTTTTGTGCAAATTTCCACCAGAGGAAAGCTGATGAACATAAAGGCACTTTAAATGTGTTGTTTATAATGTACTGAATAGATTGTATTCCCATGCAGCCCTTCCACCACAAAGTATGGTATATGGTTGATTCTTACTTTTATCTTCCTCCTTCTCCTTTTCCATCATATCAACATGCTTATTCGTTGCATATAATGCCCTTGCATATATGCCCTTTGAATATAATGTTTTACATGGTCAGCTAGGCTGGAGGCCCTTGTATATAATTTTTTTAGAGGTTCAGCTCACCAGCAGGCCCTCAACTACAATCTTTTATAGGGTCAGCTCACCAGCAGGCCCTCACCTACAATCTTTTATAAGGTCAGCTCACCAGCAGGCCCTCGCATATAATGTTTTAGAGGGTCAGCTCACCTGCAGGCCCTCATCTAATTATGCCTAATAGGTCATTTGCGCGCATGCTGCCATGCTTAGATGTGGTTGACGTAGCCGTTTCTCAGGCTCCCTCTCCGGAATCGAACACTGATTTACCATTTCCCATTGTCACCATGGTTTGCGCTGAAAATAACATCGAAAGTTGATAGGGCAGACATCCGAATGGATCATCGCCGTCACGGGGACGTGCGATCAGTTCCAGGTTATTTAGAGTTACCAAAGCGGCAGCAGGCCCTCACCCATAATGTTTTAGATGATCAGATCAGCAGGCCCTTGCTCCAAATGTTTTTGAGGGTCACCAGCAGGCCATCAATCATAATTTTCAAGGCTGTGTATGATGCCCTCTTTTATGTGTAACAAATGGTGTATTTTAGTGCCGATTCCTTGTAATTTTTTGGGCAGCCCTTTCACTTAGTGCATAGGCTTTATGAGTGTACTACTCGGACAACATCGTTCCCAGCAGAGACCTGGGAGTCCAAGATGCATCCAGAGCCCATGCTGTTCCCGAACCATTTTGGTGGGGTTTCCATCAATTTCTGACCTTTTCTTATGAACCAGACACCCACCCCTCTTCAGAGCAGGGGGTGCCTGGTTTAATGCTCGGGTCCTCCGATTGACTTCCATTATACTCGGGTGCTTGGTAGAGCACCTGAGCATCCCGATGTGTTCGGCCAGAGCACCCGAGCACTTTGGTGCTCAATCAACACTACTCTTTAGCCCTTACTCCAGGGAAGGTCAGTGATATATGCAATTCTACATAATATATTTTGTAAATGATTAAATATGCAATAATCTTTGGCAATCTGTTTTAGATAATGTTTTTCACTCACGTGGTGTGTAAAGGTTAATTCAGCGCCATTATCACCCAAAATTTGAACCACAATCTTCACAAAGTGAAAATTGAAAAAACTTTATTGACACTGTATAATTAATACATACATAATAAAAGGCAGCACAGAGGTGGAACACAAAGATGAGGAACAGGACCCAAGAGGGGGCCGAGAGGTCAGCATTGTCTCACCCACTAGATGTTAGTTTACATTTACATTCTGAAAAAACCTGATGTCCACAATAAGGAAGCCGGCACACTGTGTGGATTTTTGTGTGGAAAAACTGCAGTGTCATAAATTAGCAGCAAAGTGTATGGAATTCACCAAATCTCACATATGCTTAGCTTTTTTTTTTCCTTAGGTGCGGAAATTAACCTACCGTGCAGATTTAAAATTTGCGTTTTTCTTGTGTGGATTTCACCCTTTTTATGGATCTGTGAAAAATTTGCACCAAAAACCACATAACAAATGCACCAAAAATGCAATAAATAGTGCAGATTGATGGGTGTGTGTTTATTTAGTGCAGTATCTTGCGGATTGTCCGCACATGTGCGGGCACCATAAACCTCGCCAGAACTAAGCTGAAACATGACTGTGTGCGGAGCATAGGTCAGTACATTTAATACTAATACCACGGGGGTCTGCAGATGACTTTAGCCCTTTGCTATTAATGTACGGTCGGTCTGGGTTCTGATTGAAACAAAGTCAATTTTGTCTGTGCTAATGTTTTTAAACAGTTAAACTGATTTCTGAATAAGATCCTTGTGGGAAATACGGTATACACAGTAAATTGCAGGAAATGCATAAGAAGCTGACTCAGCCACTACTCTGCCTGTGATACAGTGTCGGCTTTGTCAGAGAGGACGCCTGGCACTAACCATCTTTTTAGTGCAGGGTTACAGTAAGAATTCGAGGGTCTATATTCAAAGGAGAATTCGATTTATAAGTGGACTCTTTCTGCCTCTTGCACACGAATGTTGTATGCCCGTGGCTGTATTGTGGTCCGCATATGGCAGGTCCACAATACATGGACACCAGCCCGTGTGCACTCCGCATCACGGATACGGACCCATTCACTTTAATGGGTCCGCAAACCACGGAGATGCGGTACGGAAGCACGGATCTGAACCCCACTGAACTATTCAACTTGAATGGGTCTCGATCCGTCCCGGCTGCCGCACGGACGTTGCACGTGCATTTGGGACCGCAAATTGCGGTCCCCAATGCACAGTATGGATGCACAACGTTCGTGTGCAAGAGGCCTAACTAGAAGCCGACTTGGCCTCGTACCCTTCCTTTGTTTCTCTTGCCTGGAGTGTTCTCTTTGAATTCCAGGTAATTGTAGTAGAGTGTAATTCTCATCAGGGCTGAATGTACAGTTTACCCTGCGCTAGGCATTAAGCCTAAATACGCCCCATTTAAGGTCTAACAACTTTTACCTCTAAGCCATTGTGATGATAATTGGCTATGGTCAGTGTTAGCAAAGGAGAAGATCAGCAATAGACCAATTATCATCAATTCTGATGCTGTAAAAATTGTTATTGAGGCCAAGACTGACAAATGTTAATACTGCTCGTGGGGATATTTAGGAAAGATTAAGACGAAGATAAACTGAAAATAATAAAATATGGCTCCGAGATATGCTCGTTAATAAATCACAATATACACACCAGCTGGAGAAGCTGAAGGACAGTAATGCAGGGCCTGCAGCACTATAAATCAGAAATGACCGTGAAGCTACCTGAACATGTCATCAGGAGTTACACCCCAGTGCCTCTGCTCTACTCAGCTGCCAATGCCCAGAAGAAGAGGCCAAGCAGATGAGGTGAGGTAGTCCTGGGGTCAGGACCATAAATTACCAGTTACTGACTGAACTTTCACACTGAAGCTGCACACGTCTGCATTGCTGGAATGTCTGCTAGTATTGTAGGACATTTCTGGTGTGATGGATAGATTGGCCCAGGGGTACAGATTGAACCTGGATGGGACCCTTCTGGCTCTTGCTCTTTCACTTTGATGGTGTCCAGGACCAGAGCGCTCATCTGCTGCTGCTGGACTAAAGTCCAGACTGTCAGGACCTGACAGAATCAAGGCATTGTTTGTCCGAGTTGCCCTGTAGCTATGGCTGTACTTCTGTGTATGAAAGACAGTTGTCTTCCAAGGCCCTGCCCCCCTGCTGCCACCAGATATTTAAACAGCACTAATGCTTAAGGCCACGTTCACATCACATTTCACAAAAATCACTGTGTTACATCCGTCAAGATGTCTGCGAAGCATGCGTGTTTGTTCCGTGTGTCCATTTTTTTATCCTCTGTGTGTGTTATCTGTATTCCACGGATGATGATCACCTAAAAATTAATTTGCAGAGAATCTCCTATCAGTGGTCTGTGAAAAATGGACACAATACAGATGCTTTTCATGGACCTACTGTATAGACTTCAATGAGTGTGTTTGGTCCACATCGCGGACCAAAGTAGTGCAGGTCTCAGTGATTTAAAAAAAAAAAATCACTGACCCACATTCAAGAAAATACTGATGTTAACCCAACTCATCACTCCTCCCCGCTGCTGAACGCCATGCTGACAGGCGCAGGCAGCGGCATTATTAGCTGCCCTCCTGCCACCAGCATCTCCCTCCTGGCTCTGAGCGGAGCTTGCACTCTGGCTCATAGTTCCTTGTGGGTATTTAGGGTATGTGCGGGCGTGTCCCTCCTCCTTATGTGAGGCAGCATGTGCATGTCTTCTATCTTCGCCAGCCTATGGCTGGTCTGCAGGAAATATTTAAAGGCGCCTCCCTCTACAGGAAAACGCCTGAGCAACTTAAGTTCCTAGCTAGTCTAGTCTCCTGTTTGAGCTAAGGTGGTCTGTTCTTGTAATTCTGTGTACTGGACTTTGGTTTACATATCACAGACTATGCCCGATTGCCGCCTGCCCTGACTTCTGCCCGCTGGTCATAACAACTGATGTGAACAGACATAATGCACTCACTATCTCTATTGCAGCTCTCTGTCTGGTATTGCAGCTCAGCTTTTATTCAAATGAATGAGCTGCAATACCGTTTATAACAAGGCACATGAGGGCACGTGCCTAGGGTGTCTGGAAGAATGGGGAAGTGTCAGTTCACCGATAAAATGAATGATTTAGGTTTATTCTTTCACCTTAAGGCCTCATGCACACGACCGTTCTGTTTTTTTGCGGTCTGCAAATTGCGGATCCGCAAAACACTAAAGCCGCCCAATGGAACAGGCGGCCCATTGTAGAAATGCCTATTCTTGTCCGCAAAACGGACAAGAATAGGACATGTATTTTTATTTTATTTTTTCGGGGCTACGTAACAGAGCAACGGATGCGGCAGGACACAGAGGGCTGTCCGGATCTTTTGCGGCCCCATTGAAGTGAATGGGTCCGCACCCGAGCCGCAAAAACTGCGGCTCGGATGCGGACCAGAACAACAGTCGTGTGTGTGAGGCCTAAGTCGGATTCACACGTCAGTGTTTTGGTTAATTTCCATAAGTGATTGTGAGCCTAAGGGCTCATGCACATTGACTGATCATCGCCAGACCTTATTGCAGTCAATGGGGATCTGATTGTGTAGTAGAGAAGATATTTTAATATCTACATGATGTTTAGAGCCATTTGCTCAATCTCCTGGTATGATGTTTCTTTATTGAATCTGTCAAATTCTGTGTGGTTATTTTATTATGTACCGGTATCTTCATAGAGTAGCATTGATTTACCAAGCTCAGCAGGGCATTCATATATTCTTAGTAGGGATGGGAAATAAGCTGCTGCCAGATGCCTCTGGTGGCAGACTCTTTCCCGTGTGATAAAGTATTGGGCATGTTGAACTCCAGCAGCTTGACCCTTCTTTCCCTGACTTCTTATGTCAGGGAAAAGTTAGGACACTCCATACATGTTAGATGATTGCCAGGTTTGGCCACATTTTAATTAAAATAATGCATTTCAAGCTGCCTGCAGACACTATTGGGGGGAGCCTAGTGTCTTCAGTGAATTCCTCCTAGAATTGGCTGCAGGCATCTGGGATTTTTTTATTTAAAGTACACGTTCATGTTTCCAGTGATTTGTTACATGACCATTGGAACTCTGAAACTAAGGCAATTACTATTCATCTGAAAGTGTATTTTCCAGGCTATTTATCCTTGTAGCTGGTACCCTTTAATCCCTTGCTGTATGTGGCTTGTACTATACAGAGTAAATACCTCAATGTACAGACATTAGACCTGAGCGAACTTCTAAAAAATTTGATTCGGCCGGTTCACCGAACTTTACGAAAAAATTTGATTTGATCGGAATTTATTCGTGGAGAATCACGTTAAAAACAGTTTCTATTTCCTGGCTGCATAGAGCCTGTATAGTGGTGTAGAACACTGTGCCTTGCAGAAACACGCATCGGGAGTCTACTGTGGTAGTGAAACAATGCTGTGAGTCTGTATGACATGTAGATGACAGGCGTTCGCTCTTAGAATCACTGCACACTTCACTTATTTGGGCAGTTACGGGGCCAAAACTGACCAAATAACTCAAGTGTGAACTCAGCCTTACAGGTCAATGTTAGCGCTAGGTGCAGAGGCCCAAGATCCTACTATAGCGTGAAAGAGCGCACTCCTTTTACACCGTCGTCAGCTGATTCCACATAGATTTCTACAGAATTTGTTCTAGTAAACGCTTATACAAGTAGAGCCCCCCGACAGAGTGGAGAGGGTGTCATCAGTAAGTATGTGTTGACATTGCTGATTATTTTGCCCATCCTCTGATCCGTCAGAACAATAACCCCCAAAAAACTGAACCTGTCTGGGGAGCATCCGCCTTCACTCGGTCAGCATTTGGTCAGTAATCCATCAGTATTGCTAAAGCCAAAAATACAAGAGATGACACGTGAATGGAATCTTTGCACGTCTTCTGTGTTTTGTACCCACTCCTGCTTTTGGCTACTAAATCATAAGCAAATTCTGATGCAAAAAAAAGGGATCCACGTCATGCAGGCCTTACAGCTGATACATAGACAGGATTTGTTGTGCGTATAATTTTTCCTTCCTTCTGACAGATCAGAAAAAGGGTCAAATAAACGATGTCAGCCAGGCCGAAAGGCAAAATAGTGGCCCAGTCATGAAGTGGGGAGGGTGGGAACAGCATGAAAAGTCCATAGAGTGGGCCTATGACATAGTGGTGAGGTGGAAGTAGCATATGGAGATCACAGAATGGCCCAGTGACCAGTCTGTAGGTGGCAGCAGCATCAGGAGAAGGCCACAGAGTGGCACAATGACAGTGAGGAGGTGGCTGCAGCATCAGGAGACCACAGAGTGACCCGTTGACAGAGTGTGGAGGTACCAGCTGAAGATGGTCAGGCGGGTGGCAGCATCAGAATAGTAGTTGAGGCAGGTAGCCAAAATAAATCTGTCTCTTTTGTCAATGTGTTGGTGTGGCACCATAGAGGATCTAGTCTGATGCATCAGGCATTGGTGGGTGGAAATCCTGGCTGATCCATGCCCAATTCATCTTGACAGTATCTCCACATTTTGGGTGGACCGGCAAATTCTTCTTGGGGGTAACTATGGCTCCCGCAGCGCTAAACACCTGCTCTGATGCCACATTACTGGCCGGGCAGGACAGCTTTTCCAGGGCAAACTCTGCCAGTTGCGCCCACAAATCCAGTTTGGCTGCCCAGTCAAAGTATGCCAGGTCCTGCTCCAGGTCTGGCTGCTGCTAGGGAGTAGTTTCTTCACTAGGCGGGTGAGGAAAGCTGCTCATTTGAGACTCTAGACTCAACTTGCTGCTGATTGAGCTGAAACTGCTCCTACAGTCCCACAGCAGCCATGGCAGAGAAACGTGAGCGCAGAAGTCCCCCACCCCCGCCAAGTCAGACCTGTGAGAGGATGGATGATGGCGCAGATAGGCAGTGGCCAACTGACTATATAGGATGTCTCTATAGTAGTTCAGTTTGTCCTCCCTCTCAGCAGGTGTAAAAAAAAAAAAAAAGCCCCCCCCCCATTTTGGACCGGTAGCGAGGGTCCAACAAGGTGCAGAGCCAGAAGTCATCCCTCTGTCGAATGGTGACAATTTGGCTGTCACTCCAAGTGAGCATGCGTCAGGGCATTTGTGCGAGTGACTCGTAGGGACTCCCTGCCTCCTGCCACAATGTGTCTGGGTCCTCTGCCTTGTGTCTCCTCTGGCTGCTCCTGGTCCTCCACTCCTGTCACATGTGTAGAAAAACCAACCTTTTCGCTACATATTGCTTGTGCTCCAATATCCTCCTCCTCGAGTTCAGCCCCCACAGGGCCCATGTGGCTATGAGATCTAGGCACCAAGTCTCCTAGTGCCCTGACCAGCCAGATGTATCGGCATCTGTTCCAGGACATGAAGCAGTGGAATGACGTTCATCCCGTAGTCCTGGCGTCCTTAAAGGGCCTGAGCAAACGGCAGGTGTCAATTCATGAACTCCAACGGGTGGAAATGTTGCATATCAGCCTATGTTGGGGGGATGCCATTCTGCTGCTGCAGCTCAAGGAGGGTGTACTCTGTGGTGTATAAGTGGCTGAAGGGCATGCTAAGTTTCCTGGACATTTTTAGGATGTCCTGCAGATGGGTGAAAGACTTCAGGAACTGCTTGACAACCAGATTGAACATGTGTGCCATGGCTCAACCCCCCTTGACGCAGCACCAGCACCATATTCTTCCCGTTGTTCGTCACCATGGTTCCGATTTTGAGTTGTCCCAGAGAAAGCCAGGATTCGATTTCTTGATGAAAGATGCGGAGCAGTTCCTCCCCATGCAAACTAGGTGCAGAACAGCATGACACTGCTGTGCCCTGCACATGTGGTATGCAGGAGGGGCACCTGTGAATTGTCCCTGCAGTGGAGTCTGTGGACACGGTGGAGGATGAGGAGGCAGAGACGGACATTGTCACAGGACCAGCGGCGTAAGAATGTGGAGGCAGAAGCAGCGTCACCTGGACAAGTTGCTGTTGTGCCTGTGCAGGAACCACATTCACCCAGTGGGCTGTAAAGGACATGTATTTTGCCTGACCATAGTTACAGCTCCACATGTTGGTGCTGCTGTGCACTTTGGCTGACATCAACGGGCTCAAGGACTGGCCCACCTTCTGTTCTATATATGTGTGCAGGGCTGGTACTGCTTTTTTGGCAAAGAAATGATGGCTTGGGACTCTCCACCTCAGCTCAGCACAAGCAATCAGTTCTCTGAAAGGTGCAGGTAACACTACTTGGAAAGGAAAGGACTGTAGCACCAGCAACTTGGCCAGGAGCACATTCAGCTTCTGTGCCTGTGGATGAGTGCACGCATACTGTTGTCTCTTGGCAATCGCTTCGGTGATCGATTGCTGATAGAATGACTGACTAGGAGTAGGGGCAGGAGCATCAGGACCAGCAGATGATGGGAAGGACAGACAGCTCTCTTCGGCTGAGTGGGTGGAGCCTTGACTGCCTGAAATCGGGTGCGTGACACTGGGTTATTCAGAGGTTGCTGTGGCAGGCTGGGCCACCACATCGGAGCCACAGTTCTCCCAGGCAACTTTATGGTGACGCTGCGTATGTTGACTCAGGGCTGTGGTGCCAACATTGGCACCCTAGCCACGCTTGACCTTCTGCCCACAGATTCTACAAATGGCCATGTTCACCTCCTCCAGGGGCTTAAGAAACTGCCACACCGCTGAGTAGGTGATTTATTTATTCCCCCCCATCACTCCGCACTGACTGACTCCTACTGCCGCTGCTTCAGTGAACCCATGCACCACTACTTTATGGACAGGTAGGCTACTGCGAAGCGGGTGATCTACCCAGGGCACATTTGGCTCCTGACCTCCCACTGCTGCCACCCTGCTGACTCCTGGCCACACTAGCAACTTGCTGGCTTTCCCACTGCCTCACGGGCAAGCTGCCCTCTTCTCTCGATTATGAAACCCCTAATTCTCCCGGCTCCCAAGTGCTACAGTTACATCATCATAGAGTACTGTCTGCATGTCACTGGTGTCCTCCTCAACGGTCTCTGGGTCAGGAGCCTGAACACTCCCAACACCAGCTCCCAGGCCACTCCCCTCATAATTACTTGCATACCTAGCGGAGGAAGTGCCGGATGTCTCCTCCACATCTTGGCTGGCCAGTAGCTGCTGATTGTCCTCAAATAGCTCATCCTCGCTGTATAGTGGAGCTGAGCCTACAGCATATAATACTTCTCTGGCTGAGGGAACAGAAAAGGACAGATGCAGGTTGAGGACAGGTGGGGCACAGGGCCTGCTCCCGGGCCATGCCAACTAAGGGTTGTGTCTGACAAACCCACCGACTCTTGGCTGGGGATGTCTGATGTCACTTGGGATAAAGTGGATGACAGAGTCAACCATTCAAGAAGCGCTGGGTTGCTGGTCCAGACACGACTGCTAGATGACACCGGGAGCTCAGGCCTCTCGCTGCGACTCGGATAATAAGCCCCCTTTTTTTTCACTAATACAAGCAAAAAAATGCTTTAGAACATATAACTGCACCGCACAAGGGCAAATAATACGTAGAAATATTTCCTTGTAATAAACCCTGTTAATGGCTGTATCAAACAGCACTTGCAGCCAAATAAGAACGGTTTGCTGGAATTACAGAACTGTATAATGGTAATTTGGATCCGCAGTCATGCAGCAAGGTGTATTAGGATTGTTCCTATTACCCAGGCTGTAACCTCCCCTACTAAACCCTGTTCTGATTCAATACTATGGAATGATTTCTCCCTATTTTTTCCCTGAACTTCTATATTGCAAAATAAGTCTTTCCTAGCGCCTGGCGCTAATGTCTCTGACTGCACTATGTACACTGGAAAATGTCTGAATCCAAGATGGCTGAGGCTATTTATAGGGCTGTGACATCATAGGGCTAGCTGGCTGCATACGTGGCATTGTGGGTGATTCCTCGTTCCCAGAGTTCTTTGCTCCATTTCCTAACGTGATTTGTTACCACGAAGTGTGAGGAAATTCGGATTCGGTACGAATCAAATTGTTCCTGAAATTCGGATCGAATTCTACTTCGTCAACTTCAATTCGCTCATCTCTAATAGACATGTTATGTAGATACCCAGAAATCTACCTCATCTACTTTAAATGCACTGCCAAGTAGTCATTTTCATTTCTACTCAATTTTTTATAAGATCTTTGAAGCCTACCTAAAATAATGGTGTTTAATATCTTTACATTTTTGGGAAAGGCCATTTAAGATCCTAAGCAGTTGCTTCAGGTTTTCCAAAGGCACCATTCAAAAATTACTTTCTAGATGGACGAGGTCACATGAGCTGCTGTCGCCAATGATTGGCATTCTGCAGTGGTGTGTACCCAGGCAGCACGTCACCAAGCATTAATGCGGCACTTAAGCACACATCTGAGGCCAGTCATTGGCTTCTGAGGAACATGTGACCACCCTCCATCTGGAAGTGTACAGACGTGTACCAGAAGGCGAATGAAGGCAGCACGCGAGTATGGATTTTTCCACAGGGACCGCTGACTGCCATGACATATGTCATTTTGCTACTGCTGTGTTTGAGATATTGTCGATGGTGCTTTGTATAGCATGATAGTAGGGTAATTTTGAGTAGAGCCTGGAGGTCTCATTTATTCATTCTCCTGCTCTTCTTGGGGCTTTTGTGTGCAGATTTCCACACCGAAAAACAGACCCAATTATGTGCATTCACACAACAGCATATTATTTCCGGGCAGACCTCCAGACCGCGCTAAGAAGGGACATGTCCCATTTTTGTCTGCAATTAACCGTGAATTAAAATGTTGGATTGCAATATGTCTCATTCTTTAGTTCTCACCGGAGATATTTTGATGCCAGAAATTTTTGACAAAGGCTTCTTCCCTTCTTCCCAAGCAGCATGTGACTGTTGAGGTCATGCACTGTTTGGAGACACTGCTGAGGCCAGTGTAGAACTGCAGCACTGTGCATGATAGATAGGACATCACACCCTCATTCTGAGAAGGAGGGCAAACTGGAGCCTCGAACACAGAAATATAGTGGCAAATCTGGGGGAGCTGCTCAACCCCAACACTGTAGCGTGTTTTTCATTGGGGGAGCAGCCCCACCGCATGTGGACCGCAGCAAACGACTATCCCCAGCAAAATAAATTTTGCATATGGTGGAGGATGTCGGCGCGGTCCACATGCACCACAAAGGCATCCTACACAAAACTGAGCATTGTGCGGATGAAAGTATAATCATATAAATCACAGAAGAAATGCACCAAACGGATATGCCACTGACTATACTGGCTAGTCATAAACGCAGATATAAAAAGCTGAGACTTTTGCCAATATATTCCTGTCAGGAAGATATCGGAGCCCAACATGCACCACGTCACGGTTCTCAGCATGGCAAGGGGTCCTACCACTAAGCTACCTATGGTGTGAACAAGGTCTGAAGGTGATGTAATCCAGCTCACAGCCAAGCTTCCACACAACCGCCTAGCAGGACAACTAGTGCAATGTGAACAAAGCCAGACTGTAAGCCACACCCATATCAGACCATGTGATGGAGGTTACCAGGTGCAAAGGAGAGTGTTTGAATGCCAGGTAAAGGCACATACACTACATATAAAACCAGACAAAAACACAGAAATATAGTGGCAAATCTGGGGGAGCTGCTCAACCCCTAACACTGTAGCGTGTTTTTCATTGGGGGAGCAGCCCCACCGCATGTGGACCGCAGCAAACGACTATCCCCAGCAAAAAAAAATTTGCATACGGTGGAGGATGTCGGCGCAGTCCACATGCACCACAAAGGCATCCTACACAAAACGGAGCATTGTGCGGATGAAAGTATAATCATATAAATCACAGAAGAAATGCACCAAACGGATATGCCACTGACTATACTGGCTAGTCATAAATGCAGATATTAAAAGCTGAGACTTTTGCCAATATATTCCTGTCAGGAAGATATCGGAGCCCACATGCACCACGTCACGGTTCTCAGCATGGCAAGGGGTCCTACCACTAAGCTACCTATGGTGTGAACAAGGTCTGAAGGTGATGTAATCCAGCTCACAGCCAAGCTTCCACACAACCGCCTAGCAGGACAACTAGTGCAATGTGAACAAAGCCAGACTGTAAGCCACACCCATATCAGACTATGTAATGGAGGCTACCAGGTGCAAACTGGAGCCTCACCATGATGGTGTTTTAGTAAGTAAGTGGCCTCTTTTTTTTGTTTCGTTAAAGACCCTTTCAGCCCTCATAAATTTTGGGGGTCAGACAACTCCTTTAAAAGGGCATGTCCAGTCTCGTAAGGAAACTGGACAACACAGAGGATTAACCTGTAATAAAGAATCTATGATTATTTACCTTGCCACTCCACTTCTCCTGGCCAAACTCCTTTCCTTGCTGCAGTTGTAACATGTCAACAAGATGTGACCGCTGTGGGCAATCGCTAGCGTCATCAGTGCTCTGACGAGGCCACAGGTTGACTGCAGCTTTCACATGTTGTTGACCTGACTTCACTGCTGCAACAAAGTAAACGGAGACCTTTCACGAGTACCAGAGTGGCGACACAGAATTTGTTTGGCAATTAATCATCTTTTCCTTGTTACAGGTTGATCCCCTGAGTTGTCCGGTTATCTCATGAAAATGGACAACATATTTAAGCTAGTTTATTTTCTTTGGGTGGGGGGGGAGGGTCCTTAAGGCGGATTTATACTGTAGAATTGGTGGGCAGGTTATCAGGAGAAACCGTTACTATGAGCGCTCATTCTCAATCTGCTGATATAAAGGTGCTGCCGATCTTTTATGGAGCACATTAAATAATCATTTCTAGGCAGCAGATAATGTTGTGTGAAACAATGAATGAGGATGAGTGATGGCAGTAATCAGTTCATTCCCATTCAATGGAGGAGATTGCTGTATGTAGTGCAAGTTCAGCTCTTTCCTCCACTGACAAGCGGGCAGTTATCAGGATGGAACGGTGCTCCATCACTATGCCCGTTTCCCAAATGCTGTAACCAAGGACACACATTGTTATCTAAATTCCGTTCCCTCTTATTCCAGCTCTTCAGGGAATGATACCTTATCACGACTTGTCATGGTCCTGCTAATTATACTTTGAATTATAAACAGGGATCTATCTCCATTATGTTCCTGTCTAAACAGAACTGAAGTATCTAACCACTTCAGACGTTGACTAGAAATGTGGGCGTACCAGTGTTTATGGAACACTCGAGCAATTAGATCCATTAAAGTAAAAGCTTCTGTAGTGTACTAAATAAGATACCATTCATATGTGCATTTCTGCTGAAAGCCATTTCCAGGTAACTCAAATCACATTTTAGTTTTTGGGCCAGGCAGTGAAGGAATTATTCCTATCCTGCATTCCATCTAGGGATGAGCGAATCGATTTGCATAATACTTCGTTTTAATACTGTACGGAGCGAGCACTCCATAAAGTATTGGCTCCTCTGAGCCGAAGTTATTACTTTGCGAAGTCACGCGAGACTTCGCATAATAACTACATAAATCAATTTGTACTGTAAAAAAACATTACAGTATTCAAACGAAGTATTATGCAAATTGACTTTGGATGTTTCATCTGAAGTTGATTCGCTCATCCCTAGTTCCATCCACAACCATTTCCAACTAACTTTCTAGATGTTATATCCTTGGCATTTTCGCCTACCAAGAACATGGCAGTAGAGAGACAACATCGCATGTAATAAATAAGTCTGCAATGTGCATTATTTGAAAAAAAGTCCCAGAAGGATGTTCTAGTAAGTTCCCGGATGCATGATAAAATAACGGTACCTGGGGTAAAAACTTAGATTTCTAGACCTGATTTCTTTATTCATGAAGTTAACATCATCTTTATGTCTTAGAACATATACATCAAACATTTTGTGCAGCGAAGGCAAACACTCATAGGTATAGCCATATAACATTTGATAACCTTCTTTACATTTGTGGTTTACCCATTGCTGGTCCAACAACTGGGGATATGGGGTAAGTTGTCTTAATGGGACAATCCTTTTAAGCAAAAGTTTGTACACTCCTGTCCATGTCTCAAATTCATTAGCTCTTAAAGAGGTTGTCTGGGCCCTGTTTAAAAAATATATATATATATAAAATGGGAATGTCCTGGCATAGGATGTGAGGGGGGAAAAAAAGCCCATTCATTTGCTCTGGTTGGCTCATCTACTTCTGGTCCAAGCCTGGCCAAAAGTGTGAAGTGCTGGCTCCCCATATGTCACTGCTGACAACTAATCAATGGCTTCAGTGGTTCAATCAAGTATTTGCAATCCTCTGTTCTTTGTTTTTAAGAATTTATATGTATTGTCTATTTGGTCTTAAAAATATTGCACAAGGGTGCACAATTTCTTCATATGTTACTTTTCTGCTTTGGTAGTACTACTATCATATGCAGACAAATCTAGATCAAAGAGTAGGACAGCACATGATTGATGCAAATATCACAGATGTTTATTTTAAGCTGCAGCGAGATCAAGAAATAGAAGGCAACATTTAGCAAAAAGCCCCAGAATTTTATTAGAAACATCACTGTGGGAGCTGGAGAGGTGAAGGACATTGCATCCCTAATTGGCCACTGAAATCAGGCAAAGGAGCAGTGATGGAAACATGCCCAATCAGAACCTTCTAGCAGACCGCCAATGTGGTCTCAAGAGCTTTATTTTGTATAACCCAAAGAGACAGGAAAAGTTTCAGCTTGCAAGACTGTAGGGTCTGTTTTTCAGTTTGTATACAGATATCTGTTTCAGTCTATTATTTAATCCTTTCTTTTAGATAGTAACTTAGTTTTTAAAAGGTTGCGACATACATGGTTATCATGAAGGACCATGTAGTTTCTGCAGTCCTAGTCATGAGTCCAGACTTGTGAATTCTGGTGACTTATTTACCCATCTCTACCAAACTCTATAGGTGACTGCCTCTTCACTATATGACTGGGACTACATGGAGGCATGTGTCATGCCCCAGAAAGTTGCAGACAATTTGCGCAATGAAAAAATGTGCGACTTTTCTGCTGTTCTTTTAGAGCAAGTTTCAAGCAAATTATATCAAAGTCAATGGAGTAAAAATCACTTGTGACCCACGACACAAGATGCATCAGCTCTGGATATTTTCCTACTTCCACGTCGCAGTCAATGCATGTTGTACTCCTATTGACAGTCATTAGACCCAAAATCACTTGACGCATTTCGCCATGTAGCCCCAACATAATTTCCTCTTGCATTTATTCCACAGCATTCATTTCTATAATAGGCCATTTGAGTTATAGGATAGCTGCCTTACATCTGGTGGCATTAGAGGCAGAGCTTATCAAGATCTCATTTGCATCCTTTCTTCCCAGAATTCCAGAGGAGCATGACCTTTAGGATAGTGGCCATACAGCTGGTGGCATTAGAGGCAGAGCTTATCAAGATCTCATTTGCATCCCTTTATTCCAACGCTGCAACACAGACATAACAGTATAACACATCCCTGGATGGCCTTCACATTTTCTTTTGACTGCATCTCCACTTTCAGCAAAGTTGGAGCGAAATGTAATGTTCCTCTGATTATGCTGTTATTTCCAGTAATCACCGTGCTGCTTGATATACTCCTAGTTTACATACTGAAAGGGCAATTTGCTTTAGCTGTCATACAACCGTCTTCTGGTAACGAGATCATTTGGAAGCCGTGATGTGTGTTATGATTGGACAGCGGGTAGGAAGACAACAGTTCAACTAAATATTTACTTCTGTTTGGTTATACTAAGCGCAGAAAAGAAATCTCGTTGTCAGCCACTGGTTTTCATTTTAATCCACACAAGATTTTCCATCTCCAGATGTTTTCACATGGCAAGTCCTGAAGTTTGTCCATAAACTATTTATAAGTTCATTGCTAATAAGGATATATTAGAAACACGCAATAATCGGGCACGTTAAAGGCCCCTAACACAGCCGACGTTCATTCCTGACAATAGCCTGCCCATTGGAGGAGATGAGAGCTGTATGTACATGTGGACAGTGGCCTTTACTGCTGTCCTTGTCAATTTTTAGTCCAATTTGTGCTTTTCTGTATAAGGAATATTTTGTAAGTGACACATTTTGGCAGTGGCATTTTATGAGAAAATATATATTTCACATACACAAAAGAGGTGTGCAGGACAGGAGTGGTGGTAGTAGTCACTTATGGTGGCGGTCCTTGCTGGCACCCCCTGGGGCTGTGCAGTAATCAGTGTCTCCCCCTCCCAGGAACACATTTGGACTGCTGGGCACTCCGTCCCCGTACAGCCCATCTGCCTGCATTCCCAATAAGTTTTCACTGCCTTTTCAAAGTACTGGGGGGCTCAGCAAAGTAGACAGGGAGCGTAGCCTCTAAGTGCAATAGCACTAGCCTTGTTGCTGTCAAGACCATGGTTTGGTTTATTGTCAACCACATACCAGCCGCCCTCACCATGTGGTTTGGTTTATTGTCAACCACATGGTGAGGGCGGCTGGTATGTTGCCTCACATGTGGTTGCCGCTGGCAACATGTTTGTACTTGGCAGTATAGCAGCCTGAGCTGTTGCTGCGCAGCTTGCTGTCAAGTGCATGCGGTTACTCCTGGCAACCTCTCCTTGTATTTATGCACTTTGTATGTCTGGTGTGCACGAGGTTTATGTAGGTGTGCACTGTGACACTTCCCTTCACTTGTGGCTGCCCGTGGCAATGTATTGTATTGTGTACATGTGGTGGCAGTGTCTCGGCCTTCTGGCTGACTCCCAGGACATGGTTGCCACGCATGTCATTGCCTGCGGTAACAGCTGCAGTGTAATTGTTTATGGTACACTTCCCCTTTTAGTGACACTTACCTGGTTTGGTGATGAAAGGGTTAACTCCTTTCCCAGTGTGTGTGTGTGTGTGTGGGTGTGGCCGCTTGGGCTATTTAGCTTCCTGCTGGATGGCAGAAGCTTGAGGGGTACTCCAGGCATGTTGCTGGAGTCATTCTCCTGGTATCCTGTTACCATCCTTCCAGTCATAAAACCGAATCCCTGATGTTAAGTTGATGTCCTATGCTTTTGGTTTTTATTGCAGCTATGGATGTCCTGGATCCTGTGTGTTCTTATGTCTGTGCTGTCTTCTTAATGTTTGTGTGGACAGCGTATCTGAGCACGGGTTCCAGTCAGCAAGGCTGTGGCAGGTTATTGTGGAACAGTTTGGTTCACCTGTCATATTATTAGGTCTGTTCATGTTCCCCTTCTTCTTGCTGCTTGGCCAGTGAGACTCCTGTTCCTCCGTGCCTAGGAGGAATAGGTTGTCTTACCCTGCTCCTAGTTCAGGGCCACCCTGAGGGCTTCTAGGGACTATTAGGTTCCAGAGTATTAGCCCTCCTACCATCGGGGTCGGCTCATACAGCTAGGAGACAGGGTCAGTGTTAGGGACACAATAGGAGGAGACCTGCTCCCTAATTCTGTCGTCCTGGCTGAGTAGCGACCGGACATCTTCTGATCATCGCACGGCTGAGGGTTTCCCTCATCCTCAGCTGTGACAGTTGCACACCATAGACGTTTTTATTTTTTTTATCCCCTCTGGATTGCCAGCAAATAAGTAGATGGCACAGATATCATGAGACTTTACTTTAAGTCCGGATCTACAGAGGCCAACCTTTTTACCTACTGGTATACAGGGACAGATGCACTTTAATTGCTGAGCAATACATACTTTAAGCATACTTGTATAGTGAATGTGTATAGCACAGCACAAATGGTTATGTGTGATTAAAATTGGTAAGAAATCTGTAGCCAAGAGCTGAGTCACACTGCATACTCAGCGTGAGGACCAAAGCAGTCCCTCTAAAATGGTCCACAAAGCTTAATGTTCCCAGAGACATTAGTTTATGGTTTTAGTGAACTTGCAAAATAAGATTTTTATCTTTCAATTTCCACTGCTTATATATAATTTATCACATAACCCACACAGACAGCAATATGTGCTGCGTTGCATCACAAAATGAAAGAGGCCTTAGAGGTTATGTAAAGTAGAATTGTGTGAATTAGTGGATCCCACTATTTAATCGCCTTTGGGCAGAAAGTTCATGCTGAACTACGGTGTATAATTGGGTTACTGTGTCGTACAGAATCCTCCCAGAATTTCTATTTCATTTTGGCCTTGGGCATTTCAGCGATCGTGACATTTTGGTACTCGCACAACCACTTTATCACATCTTTCTCATATTTTTTTTTTTTTTTTTCCCCTTCTTCTTTTTTGACCTCAGTGGAAAGTTAGGTGTCGCTTCTGGATTTGGCTGATAAAACCCATCTTGAAATGGCATGGTTTTAAAAAAAAAATGTTGTGTGTGAAACCACCCCCGAGAATGACTGCCTTAGAAACTAGTATAAGCAAAGGCTGTGCGGTTGTTAAATGGAGTCTGTCACCTCCATATGGCCATACACTTATATTGTCTTATAGCACACCTATACATGAATGGAATGGTACCTTTGTCTTTTTCTTTACACTTGCAGAAGCTAGAAAATCTAAGTTCAATTTATATGCAAATGAGCATTCACAAGTGCCCAGGGGGCGGCGTTCACTGTGTTTAAGCCCAGGCTGCTCTGCCTTTTTTTCATTGTTTCCCCACCCCAGCCTCTGCCTGCCCTCCTATTGTATTGCGTCATCCTTCGGTCCGGCCGAGATCCCGCGCACTGCCTCGCTGGGCTGGGGCATGCGCACTGTGATGCCCATTGTGGACAAAGCATTGCTTTAACCATTGTGCATGCGCCGGCGAACGCCCCCTTGCCGCTGGCGCATGCTTAGTAGTTAAAGCAATGCCGCGCCGACAATGGGCATCGCAGTGCGCATGCCCCAGTGAGGCAGTGCGCAGGCATGTGATCTCGCCGGACCAAAGGATGGCGCAAGAGAATAGGAGGGCGGATATAGGCAGAGGCTGGGGCGGGGAAACAATGAATAAAGGGCAGAGCAGCCTGGGCTCCAACACAGTAAACGCCGCCCCCTGGCACTTGCGAGTGCTCATTTGCATATGAATGAAACTTTGTTTTTCCAGCTTTTGCAAGTGTAATGAGTACTATTAGATTCATGTATAGGTGTGCTATAGGACAATGTAAGTGCTGTATATGCCCATATGGAGGTGACAGAATCCCTTTAGGGCTCTTTCCCACGAGCAGATGCCATGCAGGTAATCTGCTGCGTGAAAGAGAGCCAAGCCCCGTTCCGGACAGCAGAGACATGGAGCATTAACATGATTGATAATGCTCCTTGCCTCTCTGTGATCTTTTTAATACAAAATCACAGCGAGATAAAGTTGTCACCGTGATTTTGTAAAAAGATCATGTTAATGCTCTATGTCTCTGCTGTCCGGAATGAGGCTTGGCTCTCTTTCATGCAGCGGATTACCCTCACGGAATCCACTCGTGTGAAAGAGCCCTTAAAGTCAATATATAATGGGTTAACTTTTGGACCATTTTTTTATTAAAAACGACAGTGTGATGTGTTATTAGACAGGCTATTACCACCGGCTACCATCTGTTTACCCATTGCAATTTGTCACTGCCATTGCTTCTTGGCATTAAAAAGCTTGAAAGGGGTTGGTACAGTCTAAGGAGAGTCAGATTGTTATACCCAACTTTTAATGGCAATTGGGGCACTTTTGATTTGGACTGAATCGAATGTGATGCCCATTTCGACCCAATTGGACCTTATTTTTTTTAAAATTATTTAACCTCTAGGGCCTCTCGCACACGAACGTTGTGTGCCAGTGGCCGTATTGCGGCTCGTATACGGCGGGTCCGCAATACACAAGGTACCGGCCGGCTGCACCACGGATGCGGACCCATTCACTGGAATGGGTCCGCAAACCAGGAGATGCGGTGCAGAAGCACGGATCGGAACCCCATGGAAACACTACGGAGTGCTTCCCTGGTGTTTCTGGCCGTGCCTCCGTACCGCAAAAAAGTAGTGCATGCACTACTTTTTTGCTGTACGGACCCCATTCACGATCCGCTTGCGGCTGCCCCACGGTCGGTGCCCGTGCATTGCGGACCGCAATTTGTGGCCCTTAGATGTTAAAAAAATGCATACTTGAATGGATAATTTAGCTAAAATGGTTCCTTTTTCCCCTCCATGCCACACTTCCCTAGAATAGGACTTACTACTTAGTTGTCACCTCTGTACAAGATTGCCTGTCTTCACAGACCCCATAGTAGCTTCAGAGGCTACGTCTAAGGCAGGGGTGCACAACCTGCGGCCTGGGGGCCACATGCGGCCCTTGATACCATTCTGTGTGGCCCCCAACCATCTGGTAACAGACATGTATGTCTGTTTTGTGGCTGCTCACATGGATCTTTCATGTAATTCCCCATTAGATGGGAGTACTAGAAGTGCAACTAGACATTTATGATATATACTGTATGTTCAATATGCTATAAATATAGTATTTCAGTTGGTAATACCCCCTTTAAGTTTTATTTTCGGCCCTTAGAATTGGTTCAGGCTGACAATGTTGCTCCCGAACCAGAAATGGTTGTGCACCCCTGGTCTAAGGTATTCACATACTAGCACAAAGCAGCATCTGTACATAAACACTGTTTCAGAAGAATATAGTACACATTTCCGGACTGATTAGGGCTTGCATCTAATTCCTCTGCATCAAGCCCATATACTTAATTCTTAGGCCTCTTTCACACGGGCACCCCGGATTGCACCCGCACGGAATTCTTGCCCGTGTGAAAGGGGCCTTAGGAGGGCAAATGATCTTCCAGTCAGTTTTTTTTTTAGATAACTGGAGAAACTTGAGACTCATTTTACCATCATGTGTGGATATAACTTGCGTTATATTAATTATATGAATAAACTTGTGACATTACAGAATACATATACGGGAAGATATCTGCAGGTCTTACCACATAAATAATTGATAGAAAATATGGGGGGGATTATCCAGTTCATGGGAATTACAACATATAAACTTCTTAAGCCGAATATGCTTGTTCCCATCTCTCAGTATACAGTAGAGCTGTTGATCTTTGTTCCGTTTCCTGTTTGGAGATAGAGTTGGTTAACAGCTGTATTCTGTGTAGATCACATCATGGAAGGTGAAACGAGATTGATGCCTTTACTACTTCAGGAAGTATCATGGATCCTTTTGCTTATACAGTAGACGTGTGAAAACCAGTTTGTTTTTTAGTACACTGACTCTTGTCTGAAAGGAAAAGCTAGATCTCCTTCCTTTTACTGCAGAAGACTGTGTCATTGAGGAACCACTGCATAGATCTTGTGACTGAGCATTTTGCTGATATTTCCTCGAGGAAACGCTCTTCCACCTCGGGTACTGGTCTCACATACAAGCATATATTCCTATTATACATTGTATTTGGTTCTTGTTGCTTACATAGCGCCAACATCCAGTATTCTGCAGACTTGTACAAAGATTGTCATCAGTCCTTGTCCACAAAGGCGCTCACAATCAAAATACTCAAAAACACATATATAAGCTATAGCCAATTTTATAGGAAGACAACTAAGGCTACTTTCACACCTGCGCTTTCCCTTTCCGCTATTGAGATCTGTCATAGGATCTCAATTGAGGGGAAAACGCTTCTATTTTGTCCCCACTCATTGTCAATGGGGACAAAACTGAACCAAACGGAATTCACCAGAATGCACTCCGTTTCATTTGAAAGCAGAGTTTTTCTATCCGCGATGTGGTGCGGAGCCTCAAGGCCTCATGCACACAAACACATTTTATTTCAGTGTCCATTCCGTTTCTTTTTTTGCAGACCTTATAAGGAACCATTCATTTCAATAGGTCTGCAAAAAATAAATAAAAAGTTATTCCGTGTGCATTCCATTTCCGTATGTTGTATTACGGACAAGGACTATCCTGTTCTATTAGGGGCCAGCTGTTCCTTTCTGCAAAGCACAGAATGCACATGGACATCATCTGTATTTTTTGAGGATCCGTTTTTCTGCGGACCGCAAAATACATACGTTCGTGTGCATGAGACCTAAGTCAATAGGGACGGATCCGTTTTCTCTGACACAATAGAAAACTGATCCGTCTACTATTTACTTTCAAAGGTGTTCATGACTCAGTATGGTATGAAATTATCCTAACCTATCACTATGAAGGTTACACAATACATACCTGCTTTGGGACCTATAATACACAAAATGCTGATGTTCGTGTTGCATCCATTTCTTTTGTGGACTCATTGATTTCAATGGGTCGATGGTCCGCATTTTGCATCCAAGATTAGGAAATGTTCTAAAACTGTCATATGAATGCGGAAAGCAACTTGGACATCGCATGATAAGTCATCTGTATTTTGCCCATCTACATTTTGTGGGCCACAAAATGCTGTATTTTTCACCCTATAAGATGCCCCCCCCCCCCTCTCCTAAGGTCTGATTTAACATGGGGGTTATTCACATTGGAGGTCTGATCTGAGATCTGATTGAAGGTATTATGAACATTGGGGGTCTTAACTGAGGTCTGATTGGGAGTCTGAGCTGACGTCTGATTGGGGGTCTTACTAACATTGGGGCTCTAATCTGAGGTCTGATGAAAAATGTATTTTATGGACAGATGTTTCCTATATGGTACATACAGTCGTGTGAATGCCCCCTTTATAGTGTGTGGGAGGAAAAATGCAACATGTTTCGCTGGCGGCCTGCCAGCTTCATCAGGCATATGAACATACAGTGTCCTCATGGTGGTTTGTAACCCCTCAAGAACCAGAAGGAGAACATAGGTCACTGTTCACTCACAACCTTCATCAATCAGGGCAGTGCCGTGTGGATAAAGTGTGTATATGAGCAGCGATATATAAGAGCAGTGGATGTGAAATCTGTAGTATTAATACAGCTGGTGTAAAGGGGACAAAGAAGGAGTGTTGGGAGTGGGGCAAAATGATAGAAAGTGGAGGTTCAGTATGATGTGAGTGATGTATGTCCGTATTGAAGAAAGTTGTGGACAACCTGTACAAGATAAAGGGACCTAATGTGAATATGAAATGATTGATAAACTTTTGTGCAAAGAAAAATAATGATTAAGAGTATAAAATTGGTATAAAAAGATGAATCCCTGATTAAGGCCTCTTGCACACGGCCATATGTATTTTGCGGTCCGCAAAAAAATACATATGGCGTTCGTGTGCATTCTGTATTTTACAGAACGGAAAAGCTGGCCCTAATAGAACAGTACTATCCTTGTCAGTTATGCGGACAATAATAGGACAAGTTCTATCTTTTAGTGGAACGGAAATACAGAAACAGAATGCACACTTCTTTCCCAAGAAGAGAATTTTCACAGAAAATATATATCTATTTCTTTTAATATACACACAGACCTATTATATGTCCCCACATATGCACTGTAATGAGGTGGGCTCCTACGACCACTGTTGAAGAAAGGCAGGGACACAACAAACAACTTACAGTTCAGTAAAGCCGGATCGCAGCAGGGTCAGGTAATCAGTCCTAACAACCGAAATAAGTAAGGCTCAGACCTCCTTTACATCCGTCCACAGGCCAGTGTTGCTCCACATTTGCCTTGCACTTGGTGATCTGTAGCCTCCTACTCTAGCAGACACACCCTACTTCATGCTGATGACTTTTTAAACACAAGGTGGACATGAGCCACGTATAAAACCCGGAGTGGATCGTGGGGAATAAGCACCCACCCAGCTCTTTGCACATTCCCAGTTAAATTCAAGCCCGGATTAGCTGATACCAGCTATACTAAGAAACAACAGTGTCCACTATCTATATTAGAGGACACTCTAGCTATTGGCTTCCACTCCACCAAGGCCGGGTACCTTGGTGGCACGTCTCAGGTGAACCACAGCGAACCACGATATGCATATCCTAAGACCTAATAGGTTTCCTGCATCATTCTCGGAGGCACATACCTTCTTCATATATGAGGCCTGTCAGTGCCTCACGGCACACATGTATGCATGCACACACATCTTCTCTGGAAAAATAAAATAGAAATCCTATAATAAGCAAAAAGACAAGGGAGTGTGTGCTATTTAGTGTTTTCTATTGTCTCGTTCAGACCATCAGGTAAAAGCGTATTTAGGATTAGTAAATTTGAGCATTGGAACCAAGGATCCCAGTGATGCAAGGTAACGGTGCTAACCACTGAGTCTTCCTTGTGTCTGTACGCACATTTCCTTTAAGGTAGAAACCCATACAAAAGACTCTTGAAAATAGAATACGTTTGTATTATCTCAAATGGTTTTAAAGAACACCAGTGTTGCAGTCAATGTATCTATGGAGTTACGAGATTACAAAATCATGACTTTTTCTATCAGAAAGAATACCACTGTTATTTATTAATTTGATATGCAGTATCGCAACCTACTCCCAAAGTGGTGCTATATAAAGCTGAACAATGAAATGTGACTGACTTTAAATTAAAGGGGTTGATCCACCAAAAAACATGATACAATTCTTTTGAACAAGCACCTGGATAGAAATACTTTTTCTATTTCCAGATAATTAAAAATGTAACTTGAAATGAGTTATAAACTTACATGGAATTGAGTTATTAGGTAAATGAAATGTACATGTATAGTGCCACCTGCAGGTTGATTTTCTACTTATTTGTCCACCATCCCAGTAATTGGAGATGAGCAAAGTTCTCAAAAATTTGATTCGGCTGCTTCACAAATTAGATTTGTTACGAATTACTTCATCATGAATGGCATTCTATTTTATGTTGCGGGCGCAATGACAGGGAATAGCGATCGCAAGCCCTGCCCCTGCCCAGGGTTCATGGCTCATTGCAGTATCTGACGTCAACAGTTAATCAGTAGTAAAAAAATAATAATCATATTCTCTTCATCCATTTGCTTGCGGAGAGAGGGCGTCTCGACTATCTTGTTTGAACAAAAATAAGTCACTGCATGCAAGTTTCTTCAATCAAGATGGCCAATAACTACTAAACTGTTTTAATATTGATCTCAGATGCCATGACCAACGATGAAGGCGGTATCTGAGGGGTTCAATGAGGGGTGGGTGGGTGGGTGGCGCAATTGTCATTCCCTGTCATGTCACCAGCTACTTACAAAAGGACAAAGTAATTCATAACGAACCAAAATTTTTTGGTAGTCCAGAGTTGTCTCTTCAGTGCAATTGGTGCAAATGTTGGAGAAATATAAAAATGTAATAAAAAATGTATATTTAGAAAAAAAAATTTACAACATTTTGCACAAATTGCAATGAAGTGACTGCTCTAGATGTTTTGTCACATTATATAAAGTGTACATTTCTTTTTATTTATTGTATGCACTTATATAGCGCTGCTATATACAGACATTAGACATTGGCTTCTAACTGTCCCCAATGGGGCTCAAATATCATCTGTGCGGACCCCACAGATTAATAATATATACTAAGTGCACAATTATACTTATTCTAGGGGGATTGCCATATATAGCAACCTTTTTAATGATTATGGTTGGGGGATGGAATATAAAACAGATCTATGTAACATTGTTTTATTTATTTTTGCTATATGAAAACGACATCAATTATCAATAAACCGTTTGCATTTTTTCCCCCAATAACTATCTCTTTTTGTTGTAAAATTGGCGGTGGATGAGAGTGCCTACTGTGTATAGAACTGATATTTATGCCTCCATATGTATTTAATTAGAGAATAATCCACAAGATGAATTGTAGTAGGAGTTAATTAATAACTGAAGGGTTGGCCAATCTCCAATTTAATTGTTCAAAATGTTATGTACTGTACAGTTATGTGTGCACCATCCAAGCATACATGACTATATACTGTTCCCCAGCTTTCCTAATGGAGGCCCGGGGCTGCCTGGGTTTTATTGACGTAAACATACTTGTCTGTCATCCTCTGTATCCCTGGGCTGCAAGGTGACCAAGTTAAAGGGGTTGTCTGAGTTATTTTTTTTGTTCTTTGTATGTTTCTAACTAGGCAAATGTAAGGACTTTACAATGCACTTACTTTATCTCCAGTTGCTGCTTTCTCAGATTTCACTAAGGGTCACATGACCTGTAATGTCAGGTTCTCTCCCTGCTCTTATGATGTTTCGTGCACAAGCCTGAGAGAGAAGATATATGTATGTACACCAGTAACATAGTATATAAGGCCGAAAAAGACATTTATCCATCCAGTTTGGCCTGTTATCCTGCAGGTTGATCCAGAGGAAGGCAAAAAAAAAAAGAAAAACTAAGGGGAAAAATATTCCTTCCAATCAGGCAATCAGAATAGCTCCCTGGATCAATGACCCCTCTATAGTAGCTATAGCATGTAATAAAATACATCCAGGCCCCTCTTGAACTCTTTTAGTGAACTCCCCATCATCACCTCCTCAGGCAGAGAGTTCCATAATCTCACTGCTCTTACCGGGAAGAATCCTCTTCTATGTTTGTGTACAAACCTTCTTTTCTCCAGACGCAGAGGATGTCCCCTTGTCACAGTCCTGGGGATAAATAGATGATGGGAGAGATCTCTCTACTGACCCCTGATATATTTATACATAGTAATTAGATCTCCCCTCACTCAGTTTTTTTTTTTTTTAAGTGAAAAGCCCTAATGTTGATAATCTTTCAGGGTACTGTAGTTGCCCCATTCCAGTTATTAATTTAGTTGCCCTCTGCTGTACCCTCTCCAGCTCTGCTATGTCTGCCTTGTTCACAGGAGCCCAGAAATGTACACAGTACTCTATGTGTGGTCTAACTAGTGATTTGTAAAGTGGTAGGACTATGTTCTCATCACGGACATCTATGCACCTTTTGATGCAACCAATTATCTTATGCCTGACACTGGTTTTTACAGCTTAGTTTGCTGTTCACTAAAATTCCTAGGTCCTTTTCCATGTCAGCGTTACCCAATCAAAAATGGAGTGCTGTGTACAGTTCTGGGCTCCTGTGAACAAGGCAGACATAGCAGAGCTGGAGAGGGTACAGAGGAGGGCAACTAAAGTAATAACTGGAATGGGGGGACTACAGTACCCTGAAAGATTATAAACATTAGGGTTATTCACTTTAAATCTCCCCTCAGTCATCTTTTTTCTAATTACTATGTATAAATATATCAGGGGTCAGTACAGAGATCCCTCCCATCATCTATTTATCCCCAGAACTGTGACAAGGGGACATCCTCTACGTCTGGATGAAAGAAGGTTTGTACACAAACATAGAAGAGGATTCTTTACGATAAGAGCAGTGAGACTATGGAACTCTCTGCCTGAGGAGGTGGTGATGGTGAGTTCAAAAGGGGCCTGGATGTATTTCTGGAGTGTAATAATATTACAGGTTATAGCTAGTAGAGATGGGTTGTTAATCCAGGGAATTATTCTGATAGCCTGATTGGAGTCAGGATAGAATCCCCCCCCCCCCCCCCCCCCCAAAGTGGGGAAAATTGGCTTCTATCTCATTTATTTTTTATTTTTTGCCTTCCTCTGGATCAACTTGCAGGATGACAGGCCGAACTGGAGGGAAAATGTCTTTTCGGCCTTATATACTATGTTACTATCTATAAGAGGCAAGCCAAAGGACAAAACTATGCCACTTCTACCTGTCCTGGAAGATTGTGGGTGGAGGAATTGGCAACATAGTACTCCTTTCCCTGGATTTGTCTTCTGCTTGTGTCTGCATCTGCGCACACACAAGTATCTAGCAGTGTTTCTCTCCAGGTATAGAGAGTAAAGCATGGGATGGCAGCTGGCAGGGCGTGATGATCTGGTTGCTGAAGAACATTTCCAAGAAGTTGCACAGTTTTCATAAATGTATAAAACATATTTTATTTATTAAAACATTGTTTTAAACTATTTAACATACTATTTTTTTTGTTTTTGTTAAGCTCTTGGAAACTATATGGCACAGAAAATGTCCTTGGCCTGCTATTTTACTAAACGCAAACTGAGTAGCAATATTGAAACAAGTTATTTTTTTCATTCTTGCCTAGCCAAAGGGAATTCCTGCTAGATGGCCTTGGCTTTCTCCTTTTGGATATGCATACTGCAAATCTGGAAATTTATAAAGGAACATGCTAAATCTGCCTTGTCTATCTAGGAAAAAATACAATGGGGCAGATTTACTAATCCAGTAAACTTAGATGGGCACTCTATGTTCACATGCCATCATCTACAGCAGAAATATCAGTAGCAGAATAAGTAGCTGAAGGCAGTTCATTTTTGGTGGTAGAGTTTTTAGAAGCATTTTTGAGTAATGCTTTTCTGCTTCCCCATTAACTTATATGGAAATTACTAATCAAATCTGCCTAAAATACATGCATTTGGAAAGTTTTCAGACCCTTTCACATTTTTTCACATTTTGCTATGTTGCGGCCTTCGGCAAAAATAAAGTTTCAATTTTTCTCAATCATTCTGCACTCAATACCTCATAACAATAACAAAGCGAAGACAGAATGTTTAAAATCTTTGCTAATTTATAGAAAAGGAAAAAATAAAATCTTGTATTGACATAAGTATTCAGGGCCTTTACTCAGCACTTAGTTGAAGCACTTTTGGCAGTGATTACATCCTCCAATCTTCTTGTATATGATACTTCAAGGTTTGCACATCTGTATAAACCTTCGGCCCAGTCTGAGGTCCAGAGCACTCTTGAACAGGTTTTCATTAAAACTATCCATGTACTTTGCCTAATTAAGCTTTCCCTCAACTTTAAATAGCAAAATTCATGTATAAAACAAAACGTTATAGAAAATAGTTTAAGTGGCACTGCGTTCAACTTTCCCCGCCTGTACTGGCTGTGTCACTTGTTGCAGGTAGGGTACATACTTTAGTAACCTGGCGGTGCTCTTTGCCCAAAAGTAAGCTTGAAAATGTGCAAAAAGAGTATATGTAGGCGGCACTCACCAATCGGTGCAATCTACTTTTATTTCCTCCAGAGCTGAGTACATCATTGCTGAATACATCATTGCTGAGTACATGATAGCTGGATACATAAAAGCTGAGTACATAAAATGGCTGGAGGCGGACTTGCATACATGCAGTGCTGATAAAGATGATAAGGCAACGGCCATTCCGCGCCTAAGCGCTTCTTCAGGCCAAACAACTTGGTGGCGTCACTACGTCAGCTTTTGAATACCGGCGCTCATCTCGCATGCGTGACGTCACCAGCGGCACTGAAGTACGGCGCATGATGATGTCACCACAGGTCTGGCGTTCCTTACCGTGTTACAAAACACACAATTTTAAAAACAAAAACCTGCATTATGACATGCTAAATCCTATAGAAACACTCCCATATCGATTTTTATTTTTATTTTCATTTAACCCTAGGGCGCCCATTGTGCATGAGGGCAGAATCTACTTACTCTCTCTCCTGAGAAGTTCTTTATGTCTGTCTTCCCCTTGTGGGGATAGTCTTACCTATATAAAATATACCGCATATGCACAAATTTGCTTTTGCATGTGATCAAAGTAAAACCAAAAAAGGGGGTCAGTCAGCACATGCCAAACCGCAGGAGCACATTACTATGGCAGGGAACAACATTGAAAGACAAAAACATGCAAAGCGACAATTAACTGCAATATAGAGTACAAAATTGCATAATAATAACAAGTACTACGTTATAAGTGCGAGATACTTGACAAATCGGTTTGTACAAAATTATTTGAGCCCGTCTGCCGAGCGTCAAGGCGATCTCTGTTAGACAGGTTCCTATGCTAAATTCTACCTGTTAGGTGCCATGACGGCTACCATACACTTCAGGGAGTGTAGGTTCCACATTCCTACATTGAATTCTACCTGTTAGGTGCCATGACGGCTACCATCATCTTTAAAGTAAGCATACCTACACGGCTCTTGGGTTAAAGAGATTATGTCACACACCAAAAAAGCAGATTGTAATGCTGAAATGGTGGCCGCTGCTGCCTTCTACAGTATTTTGTATAATCCCTAACGCCAAACATTTTAGCTTTGGCTCTTGGAAGTAAGGTTGTACAATGAATCCAATAATGGCACCTCAGCTGACTAGCTCGCCAGCAGCCTTTATTTGTTATGAGACCTGTTATTTGCTTCCAAAACTAGCAGCAATGAAAATGCAATTATCTTTTCCACATGAGACCTCCCTGAACGATGACCTATGGTTCCATGAGCAAAGAAATCACAGGGCGCTTGTACACAAATTATATTGCATTGAGCTATTATAAACCTTGTTCATTTAGCAATGAAATCTGGAAAAATGCATTACAGTACCTACAGTTTATCTCGAAACGGCATTGTACTGGTGGACTAAATGGGATGTTACAAAAAAAAAAGATGGAGAAGAATATCGACATCAGGAAAATGTTTCCATTCATGCTTTATAAATAATTTTTCCTCTAATTATGCAGTTATTCATTTTACTCTGCCTTGCATTGCTACTGTTACCTAGCACAGCCATATAGCATCACTTTTGTTCCTACAACAATAGATGATCTTGCAACACATCTGGACTGAGGTAAACCTACTGTACTTGCCATACCACATTGTGGTCAAGTTTTACTGACACCACCGCTCTCAATCCTATGAAAATCGGGTTACTTTTTAAAATAATGGCCAAGGTTTCCTATGATGCCCTAATAGGGCATATGGACAAGTTGTCCTTGTGTCCAGTCATGCTTTATAAATTATTTTTCCTCTAATTGTGCTGTTATTCATTTACTTAGGCTTGGCCATGGTATTCAGATGCAGGACTTAAGCTGGCCATACATTTTAAAAGCTGTTGGCCCTTAGCTCTACTGGTATCTGGCATCAGGAGACAGCTACCACACTTCCATACACCTAAAACGGTTGAACCTGCCAATTTCTGAGAAAATGGTCAATCAACATTAATCTCAATTAATAGGGGTACAGATAGGGCAATCTGTCACAAAGACCGTGATCGTCGAACGGTGTGTTGTCTTCCTGGCGCTCGAGTTCGACACATCGTGGATCTGGTTGACAGATTACTGGGAGGGGCTGGAGAAGATCCAGCGATCATGGTCCATATCGGAACCAATGACAAAGTTAGAGGTAGGTGGAGCGTCCTTAAAAATTATTTTAGGGATTTAGGTCAAAAGCTTAGGGCAAGGACCTCAAAGGTAGTATTTTCCAAAATACTACTGGTACCCCGAGCCACACAGGAAAGGCAGAGGGAGATTAGGGATTCGTTGGTCTAAATGACTATATATCCTACACCTGCTTCATTTGAAGGATTTTCTCCTGAAAATTTCAATCTATGCAGTTACGCGGGATGGGAAAAACATGACAGTGACGTGTCAGTCACTATACTATCTAGACATCGAGATATATGGGAAACCTTAAATACCACCTTAGTAATATGGGTTGATATTGGTGACCGCATGCATTTTATTAGTTATGGGGGTCTGGAGATCCTAAATCGATATATATACGTGGTATTCCCTATATCCTCTGATTATAACATTGTCATCTTATGTATCAATAGTCTCAAGGGACGATACAATGGCAATGTGAGTATATCTACTTTTGTACTGGTTATAATTGTCCTATAATATTAATCACCTCTGGAGTCGGCACTAATTTTCAGTGCTCCCCCTATATAGCAGGCAATTCTTGCCCATGAAAGTTTACCCACAATAGCGGTTAGCATAGGAGATTAGGCAGTGCGGAGCAACAGGACGTCTCACCCCTTTTGGTGACGTAACTGCTTGCCGAGGAAGCTCCGCCCAGTGGGAGTGGCGATCTTGATATGAGATTGGCGGCCAATGACGGCTGCAAACAAGTGCCGGAGGCTGTGTCTCTTGAGCTGCATGCGCGCAAACAGGAGCGTGCAGCATTCTCCTACCAGCAAGCATAGTGCAAGTTCTGAGATTAGATGAACTGCACTAATGCTTATTGTAACTCTGCTCCTGAAGACATGTCACTGGTTGTACAGTGATATAGAAACGCGTCAAGCAGACGCATGATGAGGCAGGGACAGTCCACTTTTTATTTGAGATAGTGATGGGATATTAGAGATTAAGAGAAGCTGGGTTGTAAGTAGAGCTTAAACAAAAAAAGTTCTTACCCGCCACTTATCTATCCCAATCACTACCATTCATGCTTGCTAGTTGATTTATACTGTTGCAACATATTGCTATAGTTGCCACTATTGTATTAGCTGGTGATTTTGATACATCCTAAATATATCCAGCGCATCTAGCAAGTATTCTCAGTGTGTCTGGGAAGTTCATCAGGAGATCTACACAGACAATATAATCCTGATATATCCAGACTTACACGTTTTTCAAGTGTGGAGGCAGTGGCTGCACCCATACAATTGTGGGGTGAGCCATTCTTCCAGACTTAGCCTGATGAGTTCACTATGTGGTAGATTGCCACGATTTTAATAAATGCCCAAATAAAGTTCCTTTTTAAGCGTTTATTCCTGGAGAACTTGGCTGACTTCTCTGTTGGCTACAGGCTCTATCGTAGGCATGGGCTGCACCTCAATGGGGAAGGGGCAGCTGTGTTGAGGGAGAAGATGGCTAGAAGGTTGGAGGAGTGTTTAAACTATGGACTGGGAGGGAGGGTAATTATGGGAAGATAGAGACCGGGGGCAAGGTAATGGGACTGGGGGAGAAATGGAATGAGTGACTAGAACAGCTCAGAAGGAAAAGTGTAGGGTACAAAATATACATAAACCTCCTAAATGTATGTATACTAATGCCAGAAGCCTAATAAAACTGGGAAACTGGAATTAGTGATGTGTGAGGAGGACTATGACATAGTGGGAATAACTGAGACATGGCTTGATGATAGCTATGACTGGGCAGTTAATGTACAAGGTTACAGTCTGTTTAGAAAGGATCGCCAAAACCGGAGAGGGAGAGGGAGTCTGCCTTTATGTAAAGTCCTGTCTAAAGTCCACACACCGGGAAGATATAAGTGAGGGACATGAACTTGTGGAGTCACTGTGGGTAGAAATACATGGAGGCAAAAACAACAATAAATTATTATAAACCACCTAATATACCAGAGTACACAAAAAATCTTTTACTAAACGAGATAGATGAGGCGGCAAATCATAATGAGGTGGTTATTATGGGGGACTTCAACTACCCAGATATAGACTGGGAAACTGAAACTTGTATATCTCATAAAGGAAACAGGTTCTTGGCAATAACCAAAGACAATTACCTCTCCCAACTGGTTCAGGACCCGACTAGAGGGACGGCCATATTGAACTTAGTATTAAACAATAGACCTGACAGAAAAATAGATATGCAGGTCGGAGGGGAACCTGGGAAATAGTGACCATAAAGTAATAACCTTCCAATTATCATTCAAAAGAGTGTTTCTTCAGGGAGGAAAAAAAAAATTCAAAAAAGCTAAATGTAGCTAAGAGAGGCCATAGGCCTAACTAACTTGGGGCAAAGTCCTCAAATCAAAATACAGCCACAAAATGGGATATTTTTAAAAGCATCCTAAATTCTAATTGTGAGAGGTACATACCTAATGAGAATAAAAGGTTAAGGAACAAGAAAAAAACTGTGGATAAATAGAACTGCAAAGAAAGCAATAAACGACAAAAAAGAAAGCATTTAAATCACTAAAACAGGAAGGTAACGAGTAAGCACTGAAAAACTATAAGGAAAAAAATTGAATATGTAAAAAATAAATAAAAGCAGCCAAACTAGAGACCGAGAGATTAATTGCCAAAGAGAGCAAAACTAACCCTAAAATGTTCTTCAATGATATAAATGGTAAAAAGTATAAATCTGAAGGTGTCGGCCCTTTACAGAGTGATGAGGAGGGAGTTGCAGAGAGCTATGAGGAGAAAGCAAAGCTATTGGGTCACTGTCACTAATGGAGTACCTCAGGGGTCAGTATTGGGTCCTAGTCTCCAATATATTTATTAATGATCTTGTAGAAGGCTTGCACAGTAAAATATCAATTTCTGCAGATCACACTAAACTGTGTAAAGTAATTGACACGGAAGAGGATAGTATACTACTACAGAGGGATCTGGATAGATTGGAAGCTTGGGCAGATAAGTGGCAGATGAGGTTTAACACTGACAAATGTAAAGTTATGCACATGGGAAGGAATAATGCAAGTCACCCGTACATACTAAATGGTAAAACACTGGGTAACGCTGACGTGGGAAAGGACCTAGGAATTTTAGTGAACAGCAAACTAAGCTGTAAAAACCAGTGTCAGGCAGCTGCTGCCAAGGCCAATAAGATAATGGGTTGCATCAAAAGGGGCATAGATGCCCTTAATGAGAACATAGTCCTACCACTTTACAAATCACTAGTCAGACCACACATGGAGTTCTGTGTACAGTTCTGGGCTCCTGTAAACAAGGCAGACATAGCGGAGCTGGAGAGGGTCCAGAGGAGGGCAACTAAAGTAATAACTGGAATGGGGGGACTACAGTACCCTGAAAGATTATCAACATTATTGTTTTTCACTTTAGAAAAAAGACGACTGAGGGGAGATCTAATTAATATGTATAAATATATCAGGGGTCAGTACAGAGATCTATCCCATCATCTATTCATTCCCAGGACTGTGACTGTGACAAGGGGACATCCTCTGCGTCTGGAGGAAAGAAGGTTTGTACACAAACATAGAAGAGGATTCTTTACGGTAAGAGCAGTGAGACTATGGAACTCTCTGCCTGAGGAGGTGGTGATGTTGAGTACAATAAAGGAATTCAAAAGGGGCCTGGATGTATTTCTGGAGTGTAATAATATTACAGGCTATAGCTACTAGAGGGGGGTCGTTGATCCAAGGAGTTATTCTGATTGCCTGATTAGTGTCGGGAAGGAATTTTTTTTCCCACTTAATTTTTTTGCCTTCCTCTGAATCAACTTGCAGGATGACAGGCCGAACTGGATGGACAAATGTCTTTTTTCGGCCTTATATACTATGTTGCTATGTATTGGGATCTTAAGGCAGAAAATTAATCTTTGCCCTAGGCAAAGAAAACTATTTACACCTTTGGTTTAATGACAGCATGGTGACTCAATTGCCCATGGTTTAAATCTGAATGTGGGCATTCTTGCATATGTTTTATGTATTTCCTCTATATCCTGTGCTCTGATTGTAATGCAGAGCAATTAGAGAACTCCAGTACAGGCACATGGAGCCTCTGCTTGCCTGTAATTTCATAAATAATATTTTTTTTCTGTCAGATTTGTGGGTAATAAAAATCATAGCACGTTCCATCAGATTCTGTATCTGTAAAACTATTCTCCCCTAGAAGAATTGTCATGTGTACAGAAAGCAAAGGAGATCACTAGGCCACTAGACACATGGCCACTGTACGCTGTCGAACAGGCTCTCTACAGATGGCTTTGTCGTGTGCATAGCTCTTAGTCTGCTTTTATGTTCTTAGTTCCTGTGAATGTAATTTTTGTTTCAGTAATAATGGCTGACATATTTTGGATGAAAAATTGAACGCATGTCTTTATTTTTTAGATAGATTTTTATTTTTCAAGTTTTAGAGTGTTCATTATGAGCCAGGGTCACAGTATCCTGGAGTCTGACACACTCACTTGGAAGTCAATGAAACATTTAGTGTTGATTTATTTTTTTATGACTTTGGCAAAGTCCCTTGTTTCCAAGATGATGATCTGGTAAATTATTTCCATGGGAATAAAAATATGAGAAGTAAAATAAATGGAGAAGTAATTACTATTGGTACAGTATTTGTTTTACCTTTTACCTCACAATGCAACAGTTACATTACCATAAATTAAATAGTTCTTACATTAGACAGACCATTTCATATAATTTCAGCCTTTTATAGTCCAGACTTTCCTGTTACTCCCGAGAACTGCATCAAAGGCATCTCGCCCAGCCGGCAGCCTGCTCTCTACTGATGAGCAGCAAAAACTGTGAAAACGCGTTTTCTACAGTCTCTGGCTTGGCTAATATCTCTAGTCATGTTTCAAGGCTCTTTGATGGGTTGAACAATGACCTAATGTTTAATTCCCTTTTAGGTAGCACTATGAAGACCATTTTGTTCCTTCTGGATGAGAGCTAACTTGCATACTCTTGAAATGTATAATATTGGCAGCATGGTGGCTCAGTGGTTAGCACTGGTGCATTGCAGCACTGTGGTCCTAGGTTTTAATCTAACGCCAACATCTGCATGGTGTTTGTATTTTCTCTCTGTGTTTGCATGGGTTTCCTCCGTGTTCTCTGGTTTTCTCGCACACTGCGGAATATGTCAGCGTTATATGTGCATAAAGTAAATAAATACCAACCAGGAAATTCTCTATGGCTCCTCTGTACATAGCTTTAGGCATTTTCTGTGCCACACTTTGGTGCCTCCATAAGGCACTTTATTACAGAAAGGTATGCGCCCATGACATTTGTCTGTAGAGGACAATAACTCTGTACTGTTTTGTCATAGCATATGACAACTGTTTTATTTTCTGAAATTGTAGTGGAAACCCAAGCTGTAGTTAAGCAGTAAATCTCTTATGAACTGACTAGTATCAGTTAGCCGTTCAGTTTTTATAATTTCCTAGCCCCCTGCAGTAACACTACAAATTTGGAATATCTTAATACTCTGCTGTAGCATAAACTGTGCCTTAAAGGGCTTCTGTCACCCCCAAAACAAATTTTTCATTTTTGGGCATATTAAAATCCTTATTGTACGACTATTCCCTATATAGGGCTCTTACCTTCTTCTGTGGCTTTGTTTCAATAAAAATTGAGCTTTTAAAATATGCTAATTACGTCACATCCTCCTTTAAAAAAACGCCCCCTCTTCCAGTTGATTGACAGGGCCAGCGAGCGCTGTCCTCCTCCGGCTGGCCCTGTCTGCAATTCAAATCCTGCGCCTGCGCCTTACGTGTCTTCATTTGGCGCAGGCACTCTGAGAGAAGGACGCTCGCTTCCTCAGCACTTCTTCAGTGCGCCTGTGCCGATGACGTCTTCTATTTCGGGTTTAGAGGTGACATCATCGGTGCAGGCGCACTGAGGGAGTGCTGGGGAAGAGAGTGTGGGGGGTGACAGAAGCCCTTTAAATAGCCACCTACTCATTTAATATAAAGTGTGCATTGCTACTGTCACCTAGCACAGCCGTGTAGTGTCACTTTTGCTCCTACAGCGATAGATGATCTTGCACCACATCTGGACTGAGCTAAACCTACTGCACTTAACATACCACATGGTGGTCAAGTTTTACTGACACCTCAGTCCTATGGAAATCTGGTTACTTTTTAAAATAATCGCAAGCCATGTAATGCATAGATGGGTCTGGACCACCAGAGCAGGAGCTCTTACAATTAAGTTCTCAGTTCTATATCTATAAAGAAAAGGTTTCCTATGATGCCCTAACAAGGCATATGGACAAGTTGTCCTTGTGAGACAGCCCTTTAATTTTTTTTTGTACAACGTAGATCAATTTAAGTTATTATGAAATTGGCAGCTGTTTTTGTTGTGGAGAAAAAAGATTAGCGGGCCTCTTAGTTACTTATACACGTAGACCGTGTTCTTCATTTACCAGATAAGAGAATGTCACCACAAAGTTTTCCTTGCTTCTGAACAATATTTGGCTTCTTGATGGAACAATTTCCTTTTTAATCAGTGTCCTTCTTCCACTTTGTTGTTAGAGGACCTTTAACTTCCCTGAATTGTCTTTAAGTAACTTCTAAAATTTCCCATATAATAACAATTCAATATCATCTATTTGTGTGTTGTGCCATTTCTTTATCATTCCATCGAAAAGTTTTAAACAAATTGATGGCAGTTGGACGCTAGCTGGTTGTCCCGAGTTGACGAGTGTGTCCCTGCAGAGCCTGACACTGGTAGCACTGACTGGAAACGTCAGACTGTGCAGATAAACACTCCTGACTGGTAAGATCCATCTGGAACTTCTCGACTAGTAAGATCCATCTGGAACTTCTCAACTAGTAAGATCCATCTGGAACTATTGCACTGTTATCTTATCCAAGCATATGGGGACGAGGCAGTAAAATATGTGAGTGGGTTATCCACCATGGCGATAAAGACTGCTGGACCCCCTTCTTTGTCCTTTGTCTAATAAAAAAGCTGGAGATTAAAGCTGGCTGCAAGCTCATCTCCTATGCAGTATGTAGCATGTGAGTATCAAGTGATCGGCCACATGAGTGTTGACTCTGCCGATCGTGTTTACCCGTGTCTGGGAGGGAGCGTGCGCGGGGCGTGCTCGTTGCTGGGAGGGTCGTCCGGACCCCGGGCCTCTGCCCACGCCAATTATAGAGAACTTAGATAAAATGAGCCACCTCGCACAACTCCTTTACTAGGCTTTGGATGCCGGGTGAATCCTGCCATTCTCCTCAGATAGAGTCCTCCACTTGTTTTTTTTTAAAATTCTTCACATAAATATGGATATTTGTATGCAAATATTGTTAACTACGTCTGTGGACTGGATTGGACGGACTTATGGATTGTAAAATATTGGATATGTGATATGGTTATTAATTTTGCATTAAAATAATAAAATATTAAAAAAAAAAAAAAAGATCCATCTGGAACTTTTCGACTAGTAAGATCCATCTGGAACTTTTCGACTAGTAAGATCCATCTGGAACTTTTCGACTAGTAAGATCCATCTGGAACTTTTCGACTAGTAAGATCCATCTGGAACTTTTCGACTGGTAAGATCCATCTGGAACTTTTCGACTGGTAAGATCCATCTGGAACTTCTCGACTGGTAAGATCCATCTGGAATTTTATTGCTAGTGATTCATTCATATCTTCTATTAGGGATACTAAAGGAATGGCACATTGTAGCATCATAATAATTGTCCAGAATTGTTATTAGAAGGAGGCTGCAAGTAGTTACTAAAGTAGACATGTCAAGAAAGAATACAGGTCCTCTTTAACTGTGTGATGCCACTCCATGCACTTTTTGGATACTGTTGACCAATGTGTGTGTGTATATGTATGTATGTATGTATATATATATATATATATATATATATATGTTAGATGAATATTATGGCACTTACTAATATAGCCTTTGTTGATATTCTTTGCCATTTGTTATATTTCATAAGCCATGCCCCCTTGTTTGGCAAATCTTCTGTGCTGTCCACATGGAAGTCTTATTCATAAGATGGCTGCTGATGGGGGGTCCTGTGGCCATCACAAATTTTCTCCATTCTACAGTGCATGTGCAGATGGCAGGTGCAGTGTATTTGAATGGAAAAGACCTCACATGGAGGTGCTTTGTTTTGTCACATGGCCCTCCATCAGTAGCCATTTAATGGAGAAGACTTGGCAAATAAGGAAGAAAAGAATACCTTATGGAATATAGAAAATGGCACATAATCTCAACAGAGTCTACGTTAGTAAGTGCTATATAGTAATGTTACACACACCATTACTATGTTACTACCAATGTTATTCTTAATAATGAAATAAATCAAATTTGTTCTTACAAATATGTTTACCGGGTATAATAAATATCGAGAGCTATGGAAACATAAATTGCATATGCCTGTCATCACGGTCTTGCGTGGCTAAAGAGGAACCCTACGTATAATCATATTATCATTTGCTACAATGTTCCTTCACAAATAATGACTGTGGTCGATAACTAATAAGCACATTAGGCAAACCTTTTATTATCTGCTATTTTTTGCTGTCCGTTTTAGCCTGTCTCTCACAAAGCCTATATCATATAAAATGTAAGTGTGTGGCATAATTGTAGTTTTTTCATGGTCTGCTTTCCGCTATTTTATATAGTCTGTAATTTAAGATGAAAAGACTCTAAAATTCATAGTTCTATAGTCTTCAGAAAATTCTTTAAGTGTAAGTTTTGCTATGAGATATATAGATTGTACTAAAAGAAAAGTAGTATGCATGCATAGATCACCCCATAATTCATGTAACCTAAAGGTTTATTGTGCATTGTTGGTCAATGTGGGTTTTTGCAGTATATGATTTAAGGGAGGATGCAGTCACATACTGTTCTGCACAGATCTAAATCTGAAACCCGACAAGTGACATATAATTTGTAATCTAATCTGAAAGCACTGTGTTATAGGGCAGAAGGAGCAGGTTGATATATACCATATTTTTCACTTTATAAAAAAAAAAGAAAAGGGGTATACATACTGTGGGCACTCGCTCTGGTAGACAGGATTAGCGGACCCAGTATAGAGGCAACAACAAGTTCTTTGTATCAAACAGTTCAGTGTTTTATTCCCAATTTAGGCAAGTGACAAAACAAGCAGTCATATTCAAACAAAAAGTCACCTTGAAGTGTTGGTGGTAATTCGCACCATACGACAATTGTGCCTCAAAGGGTCCTTGCTCATAGCAGCACCAACCTGTTTTCACGCCAAACAGGTAGCAAGCCTTCATCCAGACACAAGGCTCCCAGATCCCAATACAGAGGCATGTCTTCTGAGCCCAGCTGCCTATTTAAGGACAGCCAGGTGCAGGACAGATCCGTTATGCTGCCCATAGACTTGTATTATGACGGAATGCAAAACGGAAGCCTATAAAAGGGATTCCATTTTGTTTTCCATCATGATAGAAGTCTATAGGCAATTATAATGGATTAGTCTGATTTTTGTTATGCAGAACGGAAAAACTGTTCCGTTATGATTGCCCATAGACTTTTATTGTGACTCGTCAAAACGGAATGCCTTTCAAAGGCTTCCGTTATGACTTCCGTCTTATGGATTCCGTTATTTTCCGTTATAACCATGTTAAAATGGAAAACAATAACGGAATCCATAACAGTGATGTGAACAAGCCCTAAATGTCAAGAAAATGCTGACTGTATTCATAAGAATCTATGTGGTGCCCTCAAGTTCCAGGAAGCATTCCAGACTTAAGACAGCTTCTGGTGGCCTGCTTATGATCAAATGAAATCAGCGTCTTAGTATTCCCACTCAAGGCAAATAGTTACAAGGTGGAATTTGGATTAAAAGCCCATCCCTCTGTCTGTCTTTCTTGATCGCATAGCCATGTTTACATTGGGAAGTGTGGAAGTGAAATGTTGTTTAGCAGCAGAGTATATGCTGAGTTTTTATTTTTTTTCGGGATGGATTCACACATGCATTACTTGATGAAAGCCTAACGGAAGGAAAACAATAAAGGGAATGTTCCACGTCTCCTCTTTTCCATCTACTCGTGGACTACGGTAGTTGCTTATGTAAGAGCTTATTCACATGTGCGTTAAAAAAAATCACAGCCAAAAAAGTTACATGTGAATAAACCTAAAATTAAACCATAATTACTACACAAGGCCTAGTGTCTGGTCTAGGCCTTCACATATTTAATTCATTGTAACAAAATAACCAGCAGTTTGTAAATTAACACCTCACTTCTCTCTAATTTTAGTGTAAATTTGGCTTCTTATGCTCACAGCACATACATACTGAACATACATGTATGCATTGACCATTCACTGTGCAGTGATGCAAAACGGATGGAAATGGGGAAGATTTGTCAAAACTGGTGGAAAGGAAAACTGGCTTAGTTCCTTTGAAAAAAATAAATAAAATAGTGGTATCTGGTTGCTATGGGCAACTAAGCCAGTTTTCCTTTGCACCAATTTTGATACATATCCCCAAATGTGTTTTTATTTTTTATTATTTGTTTGTAGCCGTATTTTAAGTTTCCTGGCTTATTTTTTTTCACTTGATGTTTCTTCAACTTGCAGTGTGCCCTAGGTGCGACAAACAAAATATTTCCAATTCTGGCTAATACTTTCTGGTTCTAACATGCTCTTTATAAATTTCTATCAACATTACTATTTATTGGTAGTATAAAATATATGCCTGCTAAAGCAGTTTTGTATATGAATTTTATATCTTATGTTTATTGTGTTGTTTTTGTTTTTTTTGTGATTAATTACAGATTTAAAATTGAAATATATATATATATTTTTTCTAGATAAATTATTGGTGTTAACTGTTGCAACACGAGAAACCGATGGCTTCCACCGTTTTATGCAATCTGCGAAGCACTTTAACTACACTGTGAAGGTACTTCTCAGTCAGAATGTGATTATTTTTTGGTTGAATATAACAGTCATAAGTATTACTCGGTGTTTCATCTACATGTGGTTTAGTTAGAAATTACAGTATTTATTGGAGATTTTAAAGGTTAATTTCTATTGTGAGTAAGCTAAATAATAGATTTCTGATCAGGGTAAAGGTGGGACAGAGGGATAGCGAAGGGAGGAAGCGGTTAGAATTATGTAATTATGCATGTGCAACTTTTCCTTCGGCATTCCACCTGCTGTGGAACTACTGTACCACTCTCGCCATTCATACCTGCAGTACTCTGCTGTTCTTGTAACTCCCACAGAAGTGAATAGAGCATTCTGGGAATTGTAGTTTCAGAACAGCTGGAGTGCCGGAGTTTGCTGATCCCTGTTCTATAAGGACACAATATGGGAGATTTTTGTGCAAGGATTTGTCCTGTGTGCGGACCATGACAATTTCATTAAAATGACACTACTCTGAGGATTTGCTAGCTATTTGCAATGGATTTCACCCTACAATGCAAAGGGTGAAATTTGTATCGAATTCACATTAATGGTTACATGTAACACTCATGCTACTTCTGACCTGGCCGTACACATTCAATAGTTGTCAGCAATGAACTTTTCCTCCCGATTATCCTATACACATGCACAACAAGTTTGTCCAAACAGGTATGTGTTCTGTATTGGAAGAAAGGAGTACTCTACTGCCAGACACTTCTCTTGGCAACATATCTGCTATGAAGACAAAAAGGTAAACTCAATGTGCCTGATCCATTCCTCCCCCAACTTCTGCTAAATGAACATTAGCTGAATGTCTAATACACGGTAGATCTGGGATCAGCAACCTTCGGCACTCCAGCTGTTGTGAAACTACAATTCCCAGCATGCTGCCATTCATTTCTGTGAGAGTTCTGAGGAGAGCAAGTATGGATGCTGGGAGTTGTAGTTTCACAACAGCTCTACCCCTGCAGTAGATGATCAGCCAGTCCCACCAAAATCGGTTGGTTCAGCAAACATTAATCCCTTTGCACTTTGGTATGTATATGTCCATCATAAATGAGGGCTAGTTAGTGCTCCATGATGTATCTACAGTATATGTCATAGGGATTTTGCAGAAACTGCCGCTATACCCATAAAAACAGTGGCAGTACCATGGCTGATACAAATACCTTGCTATGATGCTGGCACATAACCCTTTATATTCCATGGTCAATAGTGGCTGTGGCTTTTAGGTAGTTAAAGGGCATCTGTCAGCAGTTTTGCACCTATGAAAAGGCTGACCTGTTACATGTGCACTTGGCAGCTGAAGACATCTGTGTTGGTCCCATGTTCATATGTGCCCGCATTGCTGAGAACAATAAAGTTTTAATATATTGTGGGGATTCGCTCTGGTAGGCAGGTTAGCGGACACAGTATGGAAGCAACGGACCAGGTTTTAAATCAATCTTCAGTGTTTATTTACACTCATAACACAACACAACAGTCCCTTTTTCAGGCTTGGTGCTTGTTCACACACAGAAAAAACAAAATAACGTTCACCTTGTATCCCGGGTGTCAGTTCACACCCTGCTAAATGCTCGCCTGACACACAGTCTTCAGACCTCAGCGCAGAGATCTCCACAGTTCCACTGTCAGAGGGAGGTAATCCCCACATCACCTGACACCCGGCCTGGAACGTGGGGAGAAGCCACCCACCCAGCACTTTGGCCACTCCCAGTGAAAGCTGTTCCGGATCAGCTTTACAGCGGTGCTGAACAGCTGAAGTGTCAGACTGTAATCTGCAAAACTGACACATCAGGAAAAAAAAATGCTCATACCTCACCAAGGCCAGGAACCCCGGTGACATGTACCGACCATCAATGATGGTCCCTTGTTACTTCCTACAATATGCAAATGAGCCTCTAGGAACAACTGCGGCATTGCCATTGCAGAGAGAATGGAGTCCATTGCTCCTAGAGGCTAATTTGCATATATTATAATGTACATTTTCTCAGCAACAAAGATATCTTCAGCTGCCAAGTGCAAAAATAACAGGTCAGCCAGTTTCATAAGTAGATATCTGCTGACAGATGTCCTTCAACTGCTTAAAAGCCACAGCCACGGTTGACCATGGAATATAAAGGGTTATACTGCCAACATCATAGCTAAATATGTGTATAAGCCATGGTCAGGACAGCCAGTTTCAAATGGAGGGGGATCCCCCCACAGAGTGGTGATGGATTTTCGCAGAGGCCGGGGAACTAACCATGTCTTACGGGTCTGGAGGCTCTAATAAGCTGCCTGTCAGTACGACACTTACAGACAGGCATAATACAATGCACAACATAAGCTATCAGAGGACCTTAGTGTGACTAATAAATATAGTTAAAAGAAAAGTAGATAAAACACAAATTTTGAAAAATAATAGGTTTTATTATGGGAAAAACTATACTAAATAACAGGTGCCTATAACAGGCTGAACTACAGCATCAATGTGATTTTTATTTTTATTTTTTTAACACTGCTCCATTGAAACGGAGAGGACACAGAACACCCGTTCACATCATTTGGGGCAGGGGGGGAGGGTTTCCAGTAGTCAGACCTCCGCCGCCCTAATGGGACAAACCCTTTAAGTGTTCTAAGGTAAATCCCTTTGAACCCTAGTAAAGTAACAGTGCAATTTTTTTTTTTTTTATTTTTTTTTTTTAAGAATACTTTTAGAGGAACAAGTTCTCTTGCAATCTTTGCCTCTGTACAATTGTACTTTTTGGTGATGTATTCAAAATGTGGTTTTAATAATGATTTGGCTTTGAGCCATAAATATAGTTATAGATTCTGCAGTGGCCACAATGAAAAATACATATGTTTCTTGTCTTAATTTTTCCTCCAGGTTCTTGGCAACGGTTTAGACTGGAAAGGTGGAGATGTGGCAAATTCAATAGGTGGTGGCCAGAAAGTCCGTCTTTTAAAGGAGGCTTTGGAATCCATTGCTGACCAAGATGATCTCATTGTTCTTTTCACAGACAGGTAATCATTTCAGTATGAAATAATTTTGCCTTTAAAGCATATTTACATTGACAATGCTATTTAAAGTTGTTTGAATTCATCTTGGATGATGATCACAAAATATTGGATTCATTTTTAATCAAAAGCTTCTGGTATACAACTTGATAAATTGATATTTCATCACATACTGGGGAAGATTTACTAATCCTGTCTAGCACATTTAGACTAGATAGTTTTACGATGCATCACATTTACTACAGTGAGTAATGCAGATTGATAAATTTGGTACATAGTGCAGTGCGCAGAACTGCAAATGGTTTGTTCTTTAATGTTAAATAATGTAATGTTATGCTATGTAGTGCTATGCCATGTGTTGCAACCAGTAAAGCCATGTATGGATGGCAAACTCAGGGTTAATAATCCTGGCTCAGATCTTTGCATCTATTTGCTAGGCGGTGGCTGGCTCCACTCCTAACTTTTGTAGAGCCTGAGAAAGGGAGTCGGAGTGGGAGGATGCACAGATTAGGGTTCCTTCACTTCAGGCCTCAGGTTTAAGAGAATAACAGATCTCTTTGTAATTTCTGCAAGATCTACAGCAAAAAAAGATAAAGGAGAGAAGGAGAAAAAGATAAAGGAGGTAAATGGAGAATTTGGAATCTGCTTGGCCAGACATGGAAGTTAGTAAGGTAATAGCTGTTGAGGGCAATAAAGACTTTATAGTTGTGAAGGGTTTACAGTTAAGAAACCCTACACACCTTGCCAAACATATCATTCAGCCTGTACACCATTGTGCACATTGCAGGCATAATTCAAAAGGTACTGTTGTCAACCATAAATTCTCCTCCATCATATGCCTGCCATTGCACTCTACATGCCCTGTCTTGCAGCCATCCAAACACCTAACATCAAGAACACCCCAGCAAATATCAGACAGGAGCCCCAGAATCGGGGTGTGTCCTGAGGGAGGAAAGGGTGCCCCCTCCTGATGTTACAATGGCCCCGAGGGGCGACAGTGAGAGGACAACCACTATGATAGACCTTGTGATCAACACTTGTATCCTCCACTCCAACTCTTCACAGGCCGCTGTAATAGCTAGATATTTTTGTCTACTTTTACATAACTTATTGGTTTGTTGGCTCATATTGAGCCAACATTTTTTAACCACACCCACAATGTTTTGCATAGTGTGTACCGCAATTCAGGTACATTTTAATTAATAAATCTGCTTCACTAAGTTTATTCGTCTTTAAGTAACTGGAAGAATCTTGTCCTCCACAAAGAACTTTTTCCCCCATCAAAAATAACAGCTCTCAGATGAAACTGACAAAAAGGATGCTAGGTGGGAGACCATAGTATTCTGCTATGAAAGTCCTTTTGTTTTTCCTTCATCCAAATTTCTCTGTTTTTCATACCTCCCCTTGAGGATTGCCAACATCTATACAAGAGCAGAACGTGTCTTATATCAATGCCTGTTATGGTTTCTACTGAACAAACATACAAAGGAAATTCCAAGGGCCCACCATCAATATACCTGTAGCTTTACAACATCTCTCTGATGTATGGAAACAGAATAAATGTGCCATATTATGAATCCTAACTCTCTATTACATCCATTTGATTTAATGCTGTACGAAAGAAAAGTGTTGATTTGCATACTTCATTTTTTATGGTTTTGCATGTTGGAACCAAGCACTTGTGAATTTGCTAAAGAGGCAATTGCGCATTTCTGCAAAAATTTACAACTTTCAGAAATGACCTTGAGTTTCCTGTTTAATGACATTTACAATATAATTGGTACTGGGCATATATTTACACACTTTTCTGTGATTTCTAGGAAATATTACACAGACTTTTAAGTATAAGATTATAATAAAATGATTAGGGTTGAGTGAATCTAAGTATCTGAAGTGGACTTCAAACCGAATTTCAGGGAAAAATTTGATTCGCCGTGTAGCCAAATTTCTTCATGCTTAGTTGTAACAATTCAATTTTCTCGGACATGGCATTAAAAAAAAAAATATACTCGCCTCATTCATTTGAGCGAGAAGAGGCCTCCGCGGCCATCTTGATTGAAGATCCCACCGCAAAATCTTGTGCGCTGTGACGTATGACGTCTACACGCCGCTCAGCGTCATGATGTCATCATGCACCGCATGAGATCTTGCGCGGGATCTTCAGTAAAGGGTAGGGTATTTTTTTTAACCCTTGAAAGCCCTCATTTTTAATGTCTGATACTGTGATCAACAATGCAGCTGAGGGGTTCAATAATCGGGGGTGGCCTAATCTCAGTTTCCCTTTATTGCACCCGCTACTTACAAAGAAACGCACTTCATGACAAAGTAATTAGTCACAAAGCAAAATTTTCCAAGGCTAGTCTTGCTACCAAGGATAACCGGGGATGTTAATGCAGAGTTTCCTATCAGAAAATTTTCATACCCTTCCACCCTGTTGAAAAAAAAATCTTGGTATATAAGATTTGTATAAATCTATGAACAGCTGTGGTCCTCCTTAACATTAGGCTGAAGCAACTTGCCCCCTTGACCGTATGCACCAGAGGAATAGGAGCCCTCTATAGCCACCTCTGTAGGGAGAGCTGAATGCTCTCCATACATTCATAACAGCCACAGAATGCGTACATGTTTGGTTTATCTTGCATTTTCATGGTGTGAGGTTCCCTTTAATTTTGATACTATCTTACGGCATGTGCTCACAATCTCGTAAATAAGCTCATCTGCTGGTAACAAGATTTGTTTAATTTTCCTTGGATAGATATACATTCCTGGAATATTTTACTCAATATTACAGATGCCTTACACTGATAAGTACAGCAAAGTTAAAGAAAATATTTGTAGAAAACTGTAGCAAATATCTCGGAAGTACGTTTGCATTGTTTTTATACTTAACATGGTCCTTGTACCACACATGCCAATGAGGCCCTCTACTGCTAGAAGTACATTCTTTGTAACATTGTTTATGAGAAATTATTTCTTTTTGTCGTGACAGAAGCTGGACAGTCCTGGTATCATAATTTTAAGCTGTCACGTAGATAAGAGTTTTTATGGGCCACAATGTGGCCGATCAAAGTCCATTGGATCACTTGTATGAATGATCATGGCGTACCAATCTCCTTCAATCAGTTGATTGGTGGGGATGCTAAGAATTTGACCCCTACCAATCTGATATAATGTTAACTGAAGGGTTTAACATTAAATGAAGAAAATAGTAAGAATAAAAGAATGATAGCTTAAAAAAATAAGCTGATGACCAGGTATAGGATGTACATTGACAGCAGTTGTGATATAACATATTGAAAAAAAGTTGAAGACATACTAACAATGTCACTCTGGGTATCTGTTCTAGGGACAGTGTTGGTAGTCAAACATCCATAAATATGTTAGTGTTTCTTCTCCCATCTTTTTTTTCTTTTTTTTTTTACTAACATATCATTGAAATGGAAGGAGGAGAAGGAAAGTAGGACAGAGAGGATTGGGGGTTGTGCCTAGTTTTGTTACTAAATTAAACGGTGTTTAGTAGTGTAAAATGAATTAAGGAGACTTGTAACTAGTCACAATATGACTGATCAGTTGTAAGCAAACGACGAGCCTCTTGATTTATATAGATATGCCCTGTGGGATGTCCATCTAGACCACATATGCTTGTAAGTTTGATGGGAACGTGATTCTGAATACGATCTTGGGCTATTCTAAGGATGTCATCAATTTTGGAGTCCCAGAGAACCCCTTTAATAAAAAGCTTGACCTCTAAGTTTCCCAAAGTGTTTAGCTAAATGTGTCTTCATGTCTTGCTTGGTGTTAAAATTTCCAATGAGCTTTATTAATCCAACATAAAAACTATGTGATGTTTCCACATTGGTGTCCCACAGAGATCTCTCAAGTATTCTCAGTCTTGAGAAGGACTCTTGCATAGGTTGAGACATTACACTTTTTTGATGGCTTAATAATGTTGATTAGAAATGTTAAAATCCTGATGTATGCTGTCACATTCTACTATTTTTGGCAACAGGGTCTGTCGGTGCTTTCAGATTTATTCCTGATAAGGGACAAGAATGCTTGGGATGATACAAAAATCTTGCTGCTTTCATACTGTTTCTAGTTATGCATTTTCCATACAGAAATTTCTTCACTTTTTTATTTGATTGGAAAATATAGGGCAATTCAATTTTTTTTTTTTTTTAGGTTAAACATTTTGGTACTCATTTCATAAACATGCACATGATGCTGGTTTTATTTTACAATTTGGGTAATAGTCACTATCCTCCAATATGTTTCCATATCACTTCTGCAGTAATGTTGGTTGTACATTTTGTCTATTCATTTACAATTTTAAGTCACTTTTCATCAAAAAAAATTTTTTTAGCATATGTTACTGCTGCAGCAGCAAAACAGTCTTTAGTTTCTTCCCATACCACAGCTTTCCTTGAGTTTTTCTCTTAGTTACGGCTGTTTAAACATTTACATTATGAGGACCTTCTCAAGATGGCTCCTCTGCCAGTTCTCTGAGGCCAAAACTGCTTTCCCTCACTTCCCATACACACTTGCTGTAGCCAGCAGCTCCATGACAGCCAATCAGATTGGATTACTGAGAGACATGCCTCCTCACTCTGAAGCCTAATGCAGCCATGCAGTGTGAAGGACCGCCCCTTCGTCTTCCAGTCTTCTTAGTCAGAGACGGACAAGCCATAGCAACTAGTTAGATAATTTTGTACTCCGCACACCTTGGATCCAGTGTGGGTGCCTGTGAGAGTGGTTTAGACAATATAAGTTAAATCCACGGCACTCCAAAAGTTTTTTTGCAAAATAAAGTTTCACATTTTAATTTTTAGTATACAGAATATCGTTCATGTACATCCAGTGCAATTCATAGTGCAATTCATTTACATATAGTAAGTATGTGCCATATCAGATAATTCCCGAACGTTTCGGTCTGTGCGACCTTCTTCAGCGGGCTCTGTAGGCAGGGTCAGGAGGCTGGCGCTGGATGTCCAGCGCCAGCCTCCTGACCCTGCCTACAGAGCCCGCTGAAGAAGGTCGCACAGACCGAAACGTTCGGGAATTATCTGATATGGCACATACTTACTATATGTAAATGAATTGCACTATGAATTGCACTGGATGTACATGAACGATATTCTGTATACTAAAAATTAAAATGTGAAACTTTATTTTGCAAAAAAACTTTTGGAGTGCCGTGGATTTAACTTATAAAGCCATAGCAACTGTCTTTTAAAGGTAACCTGTCATATGCAAAACGCATATTAAACCGACAACAGGACCTTACAGTATCCCCCAGTGTGTTGCTAATAATGTTTTTCTTGCCTCTTTGTGTTTCTTCATACTTGTTAAAAACGCTGTTTTAATGTCTGTTGGCGCTGTCTCCGAGTCAGGCTTGAAGTCAAGGGGGCAGCGGCCTCCTTGCTTCAAGTAAAGCTAAGTACGCCCCTTAACTCTCCTCTCTACAATTAGATGGACATGTCGCCGTGACGCCTGGATCGCGCTCTTCTAGCGCATGCGTGGTACACTGCCTGTTACAATGTGACGTCCTGGTGCACACGCAATCGAATTGCCCGGCGCATCTGCAGTCAGAAAAATGCAGGCGGGTGAGTGAGGATTGCGCTGTAAGAGGCAGCATACCGCGCATGCGCTAGAAGAGCGTGATCCCGGCATCACGGCAGCATGTCCATCTAATTGTAGAGAGGAGGGATAAGGGGCGGGCTTAGCTTTACTTGAAGCAAGGAGGCCGCTGCCCTCTTGACTTCAAGCCTGACTCGGAGACAGCGCCAACCAACATTAAAACTGAGTTTTTAACAAGTATGAAGAAACACAAAGAGGAAAGAAAAAACATGATTAGCAACACACTGGGGGATACTTTAAGGTACTGTGGTCGGTTTAATATGCGTTTTGCAGGTGACAGGTTCCCTTTAAGGGATCAGTGGAAAGGGACAGGGGATATTAATGAAAGCTGTTCTAAGGTAATTGCACATCTTTTGCAATCATTGACAGACTAACTCAGGTACTGTATACATGCATAGTTCTAATAAACTAGAATTAAAAAAAATTACAGTTACACCTTTAATCTAGTGGTAGGTAGCCCTTTACATAATGTAAATGATGAAAACTCTGTTTTCAAAAATCTATTACTATGGCAACAAAACAGTCTTTCTCAGTACATTTCCAAAGGCTGAAAATGTATTGGGTGTAGACTGTGCTCGAATATTGACATTACCAGGTAATTTGGCAAGTTAATATGGAATTTAGGCCAAGTAAGTGCTATATGTACATTCTATATTTTACAAGTGTAAGTTGTAGTATATGTAATATATAGGAGCCAAGTAATCTATGGACTGTGAAGTCTTTTCTTTCAATGAAATGGTTGATATGATTTTCTTGTTTCATGTCTCATCAGTTCAATCTTCTTGAAATCCATTCTCTAAAGAGATGTCTAGATAAAAGGAAAACCATATTGGTGTGCAGAATGATTTAGTATTTTCACAAACTGACCATGCTTTTCAATAATATACAAAATATGTCTGGATAGACTGTATGGAGAACATATTGGCACACCTAAAAGTTACAGCTACATCTGCAATTATGACAGCATATTTTAAATCTATAGGCATTAATATAGAGTTCTCCCCACTCCTTGCAGATAAAACAGCTCCCGCTCTTCTGGGAAGTCTTCCTGCAAGATTTTGGAGTGTATATGTGTATATTTTTACTCATTCATCCAGAAGAGCATTTGTGAGGTCAGACACTGATGTTGGATGAGAGGCCTCACTCACAATCTCCATTCTAGTTCATCCCAAAGGTGTTCAATGGGGTTGAGGTCAGGACTCTGTGTTGGCCAGTCAAGTTCTTCCATACCAAACTCCAACCATACCTTTATGAACATTGCCTTTGTGCATTAGGACACAGTAACCCAGGAACACAAAAGTGCCTTCTCCAAACTGTTGCCAAAAATTGTCCAAAATGTCTTGACAAGCTGGAGCCTTAAGATTTTCCTTTACTTGGCCCCTTTCCACCAAATTGTACAGTTGGCACAATGAAGTCAGGCAGGTAACATTCTCCTGGCAATTGGCAAACTCAGACTTGTCCATCAGATTGCCAGATAGAAAGTTTAACTAGTCGCGCCACAGAATATGCTTCCACTATTCCAGAGCCCAGTGGTGGTATGCTTTACGCCACTGCATCCAATGCATAGCATTGTGTTTGATGTAAGGCTTGCTTGCAGCTGCTCAGTCTTGGAAACCGATGTCATGAAGCTCGTGGCACACAGTTTTTGTACTGATGTTAATGTCAGGCAAGTTTCTTAATAATAGGTAAAAGAAAGAAGGTGGCACTCACCACTGTTGCAGTTGAATTTCTTTGTTCTTCCATGTTATAGATGCAAAAATATAAAAATAGAGCTGGGGCGGACCTGTTATCACACAGAACGCTGAGTGGCGATGGACGTTTCCTCGGGCCACTGACCTCATCGCGCAAGTCTGTGCCTCCTTTTGAGCGTCCTTACGTGTGATCATCATGGTAACCTCTGACGCGGTCTCGTTAATTAAAAACAAAACTCTACATTGACACAATAATTAATTAATTAATTAATTAATACATATTTTTTTCATATAAATACACTCAGGTAATTTCTCTCATTGAGACCCAGGGGACCCATGGCAGCCGCTCGACTAATCCACCTGGCCTTTCTTGGTAATAATAGGCGGTGCCTATTGCCACCCTGTGGCATACCTGGGATCAGCTCAATACCTGCAAATGCCAGACAATTCGGGTCACCTCCATGGGTCTTATTATTGAGTCTGGGGCACCCCTTTCCTGTTCTCACAGAATTCACATGTTCTCTGAACCTTTTATACAGGGGTCTTATTGTTTTGCCTATGTAAAAGGCACCACAGCGGCATGTCACTAGATACACTACAGAATTACTTTTACATGTAGTAAATTGAGTCACTTTATGGTGAATGCCTCCAAACATCAAGAATTTATTTTGACAGTTGTATCTACAAAATGAACAGTTGCCACGTTTATAATTCCCTGTCTGGTTCCCATCTGTTAACCAATTACTCACTTTTCTTTCACATAAACTGCTCCTCACTAACTTGTCTTTTAATGTGTGACATCTCCTGAAGGCTACCAGTGGTTTATTTTCTACAAACTCCCTCAGGCTCTCCTCATTTCTTAATATATCCCAGTTGTTATGAATAATATGGCTGATTAGCTCTGCTGCGGGACTAAACTTAAAAGAGAATGCAAACCTCCCCTTGTTCTTTTTATTATATTTCCCTGTTTCGTTATTTTTCAGTAGTTCCTCTTGTGTATGTAGATGCACTTTATTCATAGCTACCTCTATTCTCTCTTTTGAATAGCCCCTCCTGAGAGCTTGTTTGACATTCCCCTCTTTGGTGTTGTTAATTCTTCACAACCTAATGAATTGTCCGTAAGGGACAGATTTTTTCACGCTAGGTGGGTGAAAGCTATCATGGTGCAATAGAGAATTAGTAGCAATAGGGTTTTGATTTGCTACCAGTATTTTGAATACCATCCGCAATGCTAACAAGAACGTCAAGTAACTCCAATGATGTACGACCATAATTTAAAGTGAATTTCAAATTAATTTTGTTGGTTTTGTTGAGAAAAGAGACAAACTCCCTACACTGGGACTCCATACATGACCACACCATGAATACATCATCCACGTATCGTAAAAAAAGCTGCATGTAAGGTAGGTAAGTTTTTTTATGTAGAAGATATACCTATCCTCAAATGTGGCTAGATACAAATTGGCAAAAGTGCATGATACCGGTGTGCCCATCGCTGTTCCATATATTTGTTTGAACCACTGTTCACCAAATTTGAATACATTATTGGTAAGGACAAAATTTAAAGTTTCTTTAATGAACTGGCAATAGAGATAACTCTTACCAGTATTTCCCAAAATATCCATAATTGCCCTCACACCCGCTCTATGCGGTATGCAGGTGTATAGACTTTCAGCATCTAGCGATACCAAGCTAAATCCCTCCTGCCACTGAAACTCCTATAGCGCCAGGAGGAAATCGCCGGTATCGCCAAGATAAGTAGGGATTTTTTTAAGAAGTGGTTTCAAAAGCCAGTCAACATATTTTGAAAGCGGTTCAGTCATTGACCCAATCCCTGCCACAATAGGACGGCCAGGGGGCTGGGTCAGCGACTTATGGACCTTCGGTACAAAGTACCATGTTGGTTTTTTCAGGTATAGTGGCACCAATTTATCAATGATGTTGCTAGGAAGGAAATCCACAGCTATGTATCTATACAATTCTTTTATCTGCATCTGTATGATTGCTGTGGGATCACGCGTTAATTTCTCATACACAGAAGTATCTCCCAGCTGTCAATTTGATTCCTGCAAATAATAATCTCTTGTCAAGAGAGCCAATTTTTCACCCTTCTCTGCTGGTTTCACAATTATATCTTCATGCGCAGTAAGCCACTGCAGGGCTACTTTCTTTTTTGCTAACATTATCATGTGCTCTGGGGTACACCAGCGCCCTGGCGTCCCTCAGTATGCGTTTATAAAATATATTTATGCTACTACCAGCGGGCAAGGGGGGGGCAATAAGAAGATCTTATCCCGCCATCTAATCTATAAAACTCAGATTCTCCCACTGTTTCTTCACGTAAATCCATGTCTGTGAGTAACTCTAAGCACGAGACCTCAGTCTCATCAAATGTTGAAACCTAGGTAGTTAGTGTCTACCGGGTCGCCTTGTTTTTTAGATTGCTGCTGTATCTGTGTTTCATGAAAAAAATATTTCAGGTGCAATTTGCATATGGATCTATATAAATCAATTTCAAACCCTACTATATCGAACTGTTCAACCAGACTGTATCCTAGCCCCTTGTTGAGGACTGAGATACAGTCTGGCAACAGCTCGTACACTGTGAGGTTAATATTAATAACTATATTTTCCTTAGTTTGATATGCAGAAATGGGGTTTGTCTCCAAGAGACCTGTTTCTTCTTGAGAGTCGATTTCCTGACATCTCTTATTTCTTTTTCCTTCCACCTCTTCTAATCCTGTTTCTAAAGGGTCTTTTCTCTGTGTCTGCTCGATTGGGCCACTCAAATCATCTGAGGCACTTGAGTCAGAATTCATAGTCCAGTAATCGCTCCTCGCCTTTCGTTGTAGGCATCTTCTTCATTGTTCTTTCTTATTACACTCAAACACCTTCCCGGTGTCATAGTCACATTTATCTCTAAGGAACTTATCTATTTTCCTTTCCCTGATTTCTGTTTGTGTTATCACCAACTTTTTATTTAATTTATTTTCCAAGATTAACAATTTAATCACTGATTCTCTGTTAATCTTGTTTGTCAGACAAGGTTTGAAACTCTGCAGTTACTGATTCAGCAGGACGTTGGCAACTTTTATGCATTATGCACTTCGCTGCTCAGTACCTTTTATGCTATCAGTCACATCATGGCTAAGTTGCTATGGTTGATGAATGCGTCAGTGGCGTACACACAATCCATGGGGCCCTGGTGCAAAACTGAGCCATGTTTTTGACACTCACTGCTGGGTTGAGTGGCGTAATATGGCTGCGCGGCCGCCCACCCGCTCAGCTTAGTTAGAGGGAAGGGAACACTGACTGCAGGGGCCAGGGGGGTTCACTGGTGGCTGGGCCCGGGCCCCTGGAGTGCCAGGCCCGGTCGCAACTGCGACCCCTGTATGTACACCACTGGAACGCGTCCACTTTGCAATAACACCACTCACGGTTGATCATTGAATATCTAGTTGAGAAGAAATTTCATTAATTGACTTTTGGTATCCTATTACTGTACCAAACTGAAATTCAATGAGCTCTTTATAATGACCCATTCTTTCACAAATGTTTGTAAAGGAAGGCTGCATGGTTAGGTACTTGATTTTATATACCTGTGGCAATGGGACTGAATGGAACCTGATTACAATGATTAAGAGGTGTGTCCCAGCATCTTTGTCCATACATGTATTTGCATTATCTAAGTAGTCTCCCTGGTTTTCACCCTGTCCCCACTATACAGGAATCTTCTATTCGCTGCAGGGGAAGCACCAGGCTGCTACCACTTGGAGTAGTCTCTGTTCAGTGATAGTGACCCAGGCAGGTCAAGAGACACTGGTGTGCAGCACAGGGAAAATCCTAGTCAGTGGAGAAGCCGGCAGACAGAGTTTGTTTAACCTCGTAAAATGTAAACCTTTTTGCTCAGGCATACTCCCATAGTGCAAGCTTCCTTAAATACCCATGGACGGGTAGCCATAGGTTAAAGACTGATTAAGTCATGTGCTAACACTTTAAAAGCCAAAGAGACTGCACATGCGCCCTTCAGGAATGGAAGACAGAAAACGTGGAGCAGAAAGGCCACAGAAGCCTAGCATGGAGCAGGCAGAGCTACAATTCTTTGCACCGGCAGCACCAGACCAATTAAATTTGGGTGCAAATCCTCAAAACTGCGGGCTCAACAAAGTGGTGTGACCTCAAGAAAGCGATTCACACCAGACATCTCAAGAATATTGCTGAACTGAAGCAGTTCTGTAAAGAAGAATGGTCAAGAATTACTCCTGACCGTTGTGCACGTCTGATCTGCAACTACAGGAAACATTTGGTTCAACCAGTTATTAAATCCAAGAGTTTGCTTACTTCTTCCACCTGCACTGTGAATGTTTACATGGTGTGTTCAATAAAAACATGGCAACAATTAATTCTTTGTGTGTTATTAATTTAAGCAGACTGTGATTGTCTATTGTTGTGACTTAGATGAAGATCAGATCACATTTTATGACCAATTTGTGCATAAATCCATATCATTCCAAAGGGTTCACATACTTTTTCTTGCAACTGTACATATACAAAAGGTAAATAAAACACTTATCTTCAATGAGGCTTTAGTAGCACCAAAAACTCAGCCGAGAAACAAACACAAACTAACCACAAGTCCAACAGAAGCTTTAAACCAGAAAGCATAGTGGGAGAAACAACAATAAATAGAGGAGATAAAATGACCACAATAGCCACACCTGGGAAAAGAAAGTGTGGCAAGCACCAAAAACAACACAGACGTCATTTGATCCAAAAGGAAAACATGTCAGATCAAACCACGTGTTGCCAGTCTCACAGATCTCCTGCCACCTGTTGCGGGAACATCCGTATGTCTCGGTATGTCCGTGACAAGTGGTGGGACTGATGTCATGGGGGTAGGGCAGTAAATGGGTAATCTCAGTACAATTGGTGTCTAGGGAAATCAGGTGGCTAATTCCAGTATCCTTAGTAGTCTAGAGCATTGAAGGGTCTAGTGGTCATAGTGGTCTATGACAGTGAAAGGGTTAATGGCATTCCCATGGAGCAGTAACTGGTGAATTCTGCATACTCAACTCTCCAGACTTCAGCATCGTCTTGGCTGTAGCTTCCTCTTTCTTTCCTGGATGGATCATACAGATTAGTACAGGGATAGTGTGGTCTGTGCAGCTGTTAATGTACATAGTAGCTGCATATTTCTCTTTATGATCATGTAGAACAATTCGGGATCATTGTGTCTGTTCAGCTTAAGTTTGGTGAGGTGGTACTGTGAGCACTACTGGCTTCGACCAAAGCTAGAAACTTGACCCCTATGGCTTTGCCACTACTGACTAGTGTAAAAGCAATAACACTTATTTTTATCTTTATTTGACTTTTTTGTGGATTGCTATTGTCATAAGGTTGCAGACCCTGCTGTAGATGTAAGAAGTCAGGTTAGTGATTTATTTTCCTTTGTTTGAAAATTTTAAGGACTAAGCCTTGCTACAGTTTAGGAATAAAATGATATACAAAGAGAAATTTAGCTGTAATTGTGGTGAAAAAAGTGCTGTCCCTAGAAAATGAAAAGAAAATATGATGATACAAGTTAATGTCCTCTCTTATAGAGTAGGAATTTACTACCCAGGTTAAAGAAACTGCCTTGTAAATGGAAAGTAAATTGCACAGCCCACGTGTCTGAGGCTCGGGGAATAATCTGCTTTACATGTACAGCTGTAATTTATTGGGGAAGCCTTCTAGTGATGGCACAAGGCTAGTAGCATAGTGTAATTTCTGGACAATGAGATAACTGATATAAGTTTCCTTTATTTGTTGTCTGAATTAATGCTGCCAGATCTTTAAGCTACTGGAGCACACGTCATGACAACTATATGGAGCTTGATTTGATGAGTCTGAAGCCTGGAAGTATGCACCGAAGTGTAGCTGTATGTCCCATAAAACTCTCATTGGACGCAGATGTTTGGAAGAAAATCTATTTCTTTTATGCACTTATATATAGTGCTATTCCACAGCACTTTACAGACATTCGCATCAAGCTGTCCCCAGTGGAGCTCACAATCTGTTCCCTATCAATATGTCTTTGGAGTGTGGGAGGAAACTGGAGTACCTGGTAGTGTTGGGCGCGAATATTCAAATCGCAAATTTTAATCGTGAATATCGCCACTTCGAGAATTTGCAAAGATTTAGAATATAGTGCTTTATATTTGTATTCGTAAATATTTCTAGATTTCTTTTCATCTGAACCCATGATCCCTCCCTGCTTCTTGCTTGTGGGACAATAAGAAGGCTGCAATGTCTTTGTCTGAGCTTAGCAACCTCCCTAGCAACCAATCGGAAAGTTGCCTACCCCTTACTATATAAGAACCTCCCCAGCAGCCATGTTCTGCAGTTTTTTGCAGTTCTGAGAGAGAGAGAGCAGTGACATTGCTGTGCTCTGTGCTTTGCTGTGTCATTACATTAGATAGATAGTTAGATATCTTATATATATATATATATATATATACTATTACAGATAGTCGTGTAGGTTAGATCGTAATATAGTGTAGCTGATCCAGGTTCCAGTCCAGTGTGTTAGGTAGTGTGATAGGTTCTGCGGTCCATACATACATGCTACATACATAGTGCTGTGATGTCACAAGTTCACAACAATACTTAGTGCACCAATCCCTAATAAGTAGTCAGACCTGCTAAAATGTGAAGTTGCACATATTGCACCAAAATATGCGCATCATTCATTGCCGATTTGCGCAATCACGAAAAAATATTGGAGCACGCTATCTGCATATAAAGCTATTATAGGTTATTATATGTTCTGCCGTGCCAACCATTTTCTCCAGTCTCAGGAAACTTCTAGCAGCTTGAAAAATGTAGCAAAAGTGACCCATGCCTGTATTGTGCACGCAATATGTGCATATTGCATTGCCGATTTTTACAATCAAGAAGATAGTGGTGAATTCTCAAATTTATGATGAATATTTGCCCAAATGGTCAGAAGAGTAAGGGAAATTTCTCAGGTCCAGCATGAAGGGCTGCTTTCCCCTGGAAAACATCCCTCCACGTTCACTGACTGTATGGCTGGGGTGATGTATGGAAGGGGTGGGGCACTACAGAGGGGGTGTGGCTTATGGGAATGCTATAGCTGCAGGGCACAAGATTGCATGCAACTCGGTGAATACATTTGTGCTGTAGCTATAGTTAAAATTAATTTGCTGCATAAAAAAAAAGTGTCAGTGGAGGCTGAGCCTCCAGAGGAATAACAGCAGTTTTTTTTCCAGTGCAATGCTGGGATTCATGCTGGAAACCTAGCAGACTCCATTATAGGAAATGGGATCTGTTCAGTACCAGCGGTGTTTAGACTGTCATGTCAGACCAGAATACTGGAATTTCAAAAGCCGCTGTGAACATAACCTAACAATGCTGAAGAATTGTTATTTTGTGGACGCTACAATGATTTAATATAACAGATGTCTCAGGAAAGCCTGTTTAAATCCAGTGACATCTTCATCTAGACTGCTGTGACAACCTCGCCTGACCACTGTAGAGTTTTCTGCGCAGACATGTTTGGCTCCTTGCTAAAGATGTTTTTGTAACAGTTTTTTTTATTAAAAATGTTGATTTGTTTAACTTCTGCATCTTCTTTGTTTTACAGTACATTGCTAGCTGAGAATGCTGTTCACAGAGAAATCAGCTGAACTGTCTGTCTGATCTGTCTCTTCTTTCTTGAGCTAAAAATCTCACTCGGGAGAGGAGAGAGGACTGGAGTCAGCTGATAGGCAGACAAGCTGTCAGATGTATTGCAAAATGGCTGCTATGTACTGTGAAACATAAAAGCTGCAGAAGATAAATAAAGCAAAGTATTTAACAAAAACCTACTATGTAAAAGAAGTAGCATATCAAAATACATCTAAATTAATGGAAATAAATTAAGGGATCAGGATAGGGCCTGCGCCAGCACCCGGCATACCCGGGCAAGTGCCGGGGCTCACTGCCCACTGCGCAGTGTGTGCCAAGAGGGGGGGGGGGGTGGAACCCCAGCACTCTCTGTCCCAATCCCTGCGGAGTAGACACGTTCTGCAGAATGCAGTGATGTCACCGCTCAAAGGGAGCATGTTTGATAGTAGATAAGGGGGGTGTATTGAATATTTGCATAGAGGCGTGGTTATGCTATGTAACCACGCCCAACAGATTGGAGCTTCTGTCAGGGGCAGGAGAATCTCAGTGGCCAGCGCTCTGTTTGTGTAGAGTGGGAGTAGAGGAGCTGGGCACCTGGAACTGTGCTCCCCGTGCTCTGGAGCTATAAGAGCAGCAGGTAGGTGCTGGATCCCACCGCACACTCTGCATGGAGTCTGATTCGCCCTGCTGGACTGGACTGTGACCCTGAGAACCCCTTTGCTGGACAGTGCATGGTCTATATCACTTCCAGATCTGGAGATTTCAGGTTGCTATTAAGTTGATAGGGAGATGAGCTGTGGCTACCCTGCACTTCCGCAACAATAGATATGTGAGGGGGCCATTGGGAAGGGGGCTTTATGCTGTGTAACGGGGCCATTTGCGGGAATCATTATACTGTGTGAGGGGTCCACTTGGGGGGGTAATTATGTGATGTGAGGGCCCCTAACACAGTTTAATGACTCCCAGTGCCCCCCTTTCAGTATAGTGATCCCAATGGCCCTCCATACAGTATAATGACCTCCAGAACCCCCCCATACAGTATGACCCCCAGTGCCCGCCTATTAAATATAATGACCCCAGTAGCACCCCATACAGTATAATGACCCCCTTTGGCCCCCTCACAGACTATGACCCCCAGGGCCCCCTATTCTGTATAATTGCCCCCAGTGACCTCAATACAGTATATTGTCCTCCAGTGCCCCCTCCATACAGTATCCCCCCCCCCCCCCCACTGCAGTTTCATTGCTGAGTAATTTGTGAAAAAAGGTTAGGCCCACAGTATCTTTATCGCACAAGGGACCACATGAACCTGGAGCCGGCCCTGGTTCAGGACACGAATGATGATAGATGATCGTGGTAAACATGTGAGTTCTCTTTTCCTGGTTTTATATACTGTATTATAGTGGTGAGCCAATCGAAGTTCACGAAGTTGGCTTAGATCCTAATTTCAGTGAAAAGTTGGTTCGTAGAGAAGCCGAACTTTTCATGGTCATAAATCAATTTTCCCAAAAATGGTGTTAAAAAAAAATAAAAATCAGACGTGAACGCGGAATCTGAGGGGTTCACTATTGCTGTTCCCTGTCATTGCGCCCACTACTCACAAAGAAATGCGCTTTGTGACAAAGTGAAATTTGGCAAAATAGCCAAATCAAAGTTTTGAGAACTTTGCTCGTCTCTAATATTGTACAATGGAATAAACCTTATTGTTGCTGTCAATAGTTATTTTTCTATAGAAATATCTAGAAATCTTTCTAGAATGTCATTAAATTATAAAATAAAAACCTAAAGGTGGCATATGTTAAACCAGTTGTGTGACTTTTTTTTTTTTACCAATAAGTATGAATTTAATTGCATTGAACGACTGAACTAGAAAAAATAGAATGACTTGTAGTATCCGAGCTTTTCCAAAAGATGGAAAAATCTGTGCTGCACTATTAACACACAAACTTTGGCATCTGGCTTTTCATTCTAGCATGTGGTATGTCTTGGGTGTGGAGATTTTTATAGACTTCTGTACTTTAAACAGCTGGTGTGGAAAAAAAACGTGTCTGTTTTTTGTCAGACAGCAAAGCAAACATTATCTCATGTAGATACAGCAAAGCTGTTCGACACATATTCTGCTGGTTGTCTTCTCTATTTCTCCAAATGATCAATAATTTTCAATAGCTTTTTACATTTTTGTAGTGACAAAGTAGCTTTCATTTGTGTTTAGAGTTGATTCTTAGCACTTGAAATTTTTAAGTTAGTTCACGACTAGGGATGAGCGAACTCGAACTGTATAGTTCGGGTTCGTACCGAATTTTGGGGTGTCCGTGACACGGACCCGAACCCGGACATTTTCGTAAAAGTCCGGGTTCGGGTTCGGTGTTCGTCGCTTTCTTGGCGCTTTTGTGACGCTTTCTTGGCGCTTTTTGAAAGGCTGCAAAGCAGCCAATCAACAAGCGTCATACTACTTGCCCCAAGAGGCCATCACAGCCATGCCTACTATTGGCATGGCTGTGATTGGCCAGAGCACCATGTGACCCAGCCTCTATTTAAGCTGGAGTCACATAGCGCCGCCCGTCACTCTGCTCTGATTAGCGTAGGGAGAGGTTGCGGCTGCGACAGTAGGGCGAGATTAGGCAGATTAACTCCTCCAAAGGACTTGATTAACTGATCGATCTGCAGCTGTGGATCATTGAGCTGCTGATCCTCAATTGCTCACTGTTTTTAGGCTGCACAGACCGTTTGTCAGTCTCATTTTTCTGGGGTGATCGGCGGCCATTTTGTGTCTTGTGGTGCGCCAGCACAAGCTGCGACCAAGTGCATTTAACCCTCAATGGTGTGGTTGTTTTTTGGCTAAAGCCTACATCAGGGTGAAGCTGTCACACCAAGTGCATTTAACCAGCAATAGTCTGTTCATTTTTTGGCCATATACAAAATCAGGGGCAAGCTGCGCCTGTCACCAAGTGCATTTAACCCTCAATGGTGTGGTTGTTTTTTGGCTAAAGCCTACATCAGGGTGAAGCTGTGACACCAAGTGCATTTAACCAGCAATAGTCTGTTCATTTTTTGGCCATATACAAAATCAGGGGCAAGCTGCGCCTGTCACCAAGTGCATTTAACCCTCAATGGTGTGGTTGTTTTTTGGCTAAAGCCTACATCAGGGTGAAGCTGTCACACCAAGTGCATTTAACCAGCAATAGTCTGTTCATTTTTTGGCCATATACAAAATCAGGGGCAAGCTGCGCCTGTCACCAAGTGCATTTAACCCTCAATGGTGTGGTTGTTTTTTGGCTAAAGCCTACATCAGGGTGAAGCTGTCACACCAAGTGCATTTAACCAGCAATAGTCTGTTTATTTTTTGGCCATATCCCAGTCTAATTCTGTCACTAAATCCATACCGGTCACCCAGCGCCTAAATACTAGGCCTCAAATTTATATCCAGCTAAATCTGTCCCTAGTGCTGTAGCTGGGCGAGTTATTTAGTGTCCGTTCAAGCACATTTCTTGTTCTGGGTTGAAATACAATTCCCAATTTAGCAATTTCATAATTTAGTGGTTCCTGCTATATCAGAGCTATTTGAAATCTATCCCAAAAAGGGTATATAATATTGAAGGTGCACATTGGGTCATTCAGAATAACTTCACACACACGCTTCTGTGCATTTCCAAGTCTAATTCTGTCACTAAATCCATACCGGTGACCCAGCGCCTAAATACTAGGCCTCAAATTTAAATCCCTCTAAATCTCTCGTTACCCACCGCTGTACTGTTGTTGCTGGGCAAGATATTTAGTGTCCGTCAAAGCACATTTTTTGTTCTGGGTTGAAGTACAATTCCCAATTTAGCAATTTCATAATTTAGTGGTTTCTGCTATATCAGAGCTATTTGAAATCTATCCCTAAAAGGGTATATAATATTGAAGGTGCACATTGGGTCATTCAGAATAACTTCACACACACGCTTCTGTGCATTTCCAAGTCTAATTCTGTCACTAAATCCATACCGGTGACCCAGCGCCTAAATACTAGGCCTCAAATTTAAATCCCTCTAAATCTCTCGTTACCCACCGCTGTACTGTTGTTGCTGGGCAAGATATTTAGTGTCCGTCAAAGCACATTTTTTGTTCTGGGTTGAAGTACAATTCCCAATTTAGCAATTTCATAATTTAGTGGTTTCTGCTATATCAGAGCTATTTGAAATCTATCCCTAAAAGGGTATATAATATTGAAGGTGCACATAGGGTCATTCAGAATAACTTCACACACACGCTTCTGTGCATTTCCAAGTCTAATTCTGTCACTAAATCCATACCGGTGACCCAGCGCCTAAATACTAGGCCTCAAATTTAAATCCCTCTAAATCTCTCGTTACCCACCGCTGTACTGTTGTTGCTGGGCAAGATATTTAGTGTCCGTCAAAGCACATTTTTTGTTCTGGGTTGAAGTACAATTCCCAATTTAGCAATTTCATAATTTAGTGGTTTCTGCTATATCAGAGCTATTTGAAATCTATCCCTAAAAGGGTATATAATATTGAAGGTGCACATAGGGTCATTCAGAATAACTTCACACACACGCTTCTGTGCATTTCCAAGTCTAATTCTGTCACTAAATCCATACCGGTGACCCAGCGCCTAAATACTAGGCCTCAAATTTAAATCCCTCTAAATCTCTCGTTACCCACCGCTGTACTGTTGTTGCTGGGCAAGATATTTAGTGTCCGTCAAAGCAAAGCACATTTTTTGTTCTGGGTTGAAGTACAATTCCCAATTTAGCAATTTCATAATTTAGTGGTTCCTGCTATATCAGAGCTATTTGAAATCTATCCCAAAAAGGGTATATAATATTGAAGGTGCACATTGGGTCATTCAGAATAACTTCACACACACCCGCTACTGTGTATTTCCAAGTCTAATTCTGTCACTAAACCCATACCTGTCACCCAGCGCCTAAATACTAGGCCTCAAATTTAAATCCCTCTAAATCTCTCGTTACCGCTGTACTGTTGTTGCTGGGCAAGATATTTAGTGTCCGTCAAAGCACATTTTTTGTTCTGGGTTGAAGTACAATTCCCAATTTAGCAATTTCATAATTTAGTGGTTTCTGCTATATCAGAGCTATTTGAAATCTATCCCTAAAAGGGTATATAATATTGAAGGTGCACATTGGGTCATTCAGAATAACTTCACACACACGCTTCTGTGCATTTCCAAGTCTAATTCTGTCACTAAACCCATACCTGTCACCCAGCGCCTAAATACTAGGCCTCAAATTTAAATCCCTCTAAATCTCTCGTTACCGCTGTACTGTTGTTGCTGGGCAAGATATTTAGTGTCCGTCAAAGCACATTTTTTGTTCTGGGTTGAAGTACAATTCCCAATTTAGCAATTTCATAATTTAGTGGTTTCTGCTATATCAGAGCTATTTGAAATCTATCCCTAAAAGGGTATATAATATTGAAGGTGCACATTGGGTCATTCAGAATAACTTCACACACACGCTTCTGTGCATTTCCAAGTCTAATTCTGTCACTAAATCCATACCGGTGACCCAGCGCCTAAATACTAGGCCTCAAATTTAAATCCCTCTAAATCTCTCGTTACCCACCGCTGTACTGTTGTTGCTGGGCAAGATATTTAGTGTCCGTCAAAGCACATTTTTTGTTCTGGGTTGAAGTACAATTCCCAATTTAGCAATTTCATAATTTAGTGGTTTCTGCTATATCAGAGCTATTTGAAATCTATCCCTAAAAGGGTATATAATATTGAAGGTGCACATAGGGTCATTCAGAATAACTTCACACACACGCTTCTGTGCATTTCCAAGTCTAATTCTGTCACTAAATCCATACCGGTGACCCAGCGCCTAAATACTAGGCCTCAAATTTAAATCCCTCTAAATCTCTCGTTACCGCTGTCCTGTTGTAGCTGGGAAAGTTATTTAGTGCCCGTCAAAGCACATTTTTTGTTCTGGGTTGAAGTACAATTCCCAATTTAGCAATTTCATAATTTAGTGGTTCCTGCTATATCAGAGCTATTTGAAATCTATCCCAAAAAGGGTATATAATATTGAAGGTGCACATAGGGTCATTCAGAATAACTTCACACACACGCTTCTGTGCATTTCCAAGTCTAATTCTGTCACTAAATCCATACCGGTGACCCAGCGCCTAAATACTAGGCCTCAAATTTAAATCCATCTAAATCTCTCGTTACCCACCGCTGTACTGTTGTTGCTGGGCAAGATATTTAGTGTCCGTCAAAGCACATTTTTTGTTCTGGGTTGAAGTACAATTCCCAATTTAGCAATTTCATAATTTAGTGGTTTCTGCTATATCAGAGCTATTTGAAATCTATCCCTAAAAGGGTATATAATATTGAAGGTGCACATAGGGTCATTCAGAATAACTTCACACACACGCTTCTGTGCATTTCCAAGTCTAATTCTGTCACTAAATCCATACCGGTGACCCAGCGCCTAAATACTAGGCCTCAAATTTAAATCCCTCTAAATCTCTCGTTACCGCTGTCCTGTTGTAGCTGGGAAAGTTATTTAGTGCCCGTCAAAGCACATTTTTTGTTCTGGGTTGAAGTACAATTCCCAATTTAGCAATTTCATAATTTAGTGGTTCCTGCTATATCAGAGCTATTTGAAATCTATCCCAAAAAGGGTATATAATATTCAAGGTGCACATTGGGTCATTCAGAATAACTTCACACACACGCTTCTGTGCATTTCCAAGTCTAATTCTGTCACTAAATCCATACCGGTCACCCAGCGCCTAAATACTAGGCCTCAAATTTATATCCCGCTGAATTTGAATACAATACATTGGGCCAAATAATATATTTGTTGTTGTGGTGAACCATAACAATGAGAAAAACATCTAGTAAGGGACGCGGACGTGGACATGGTCGTGGTGGTGTTAGTGGACCCTCTGGTGCTGGGAGAGGACGTGGCCGTTCTGCCACATCCACACGTCCTAGTGTACCAACTACCTCAGGTCCCAGTAGCCGCCAGAATTTACAGCGATATATGGTGGGGCCCAATGCCGTTCTAAGGATGGTAAGGCCTGAGCAGGTACAGGCATTAGTCAATTGGGTGGCCGACAGTGGATCCAGCACGTTCACATTATCTCCCACCCAGTCTTCTGCAGAAAGCGCACAGATGGCGCCTGAAAACCAACCCCATCAGTCTGTCACATCACCCCCATGCATACCAGGGAAACTGTCTCAGCCTCAAGTTATGCAGCAGTCTCTTATGCTGTTTGAAGACTCCGCTGGCAGGGTTTCCCAAGGGCATCCACCTAGCCCTTCCCCAGCGGTGAAAGACATAGAATGCACTGACGCACAACCACTTATGTTTCCTGATGATGAGGACATGGGAATACCACCTCAGCATGTCTCTGATGATGACGAAACACAGGTGCCAACTGCTGCGTCTTTCTGCAGTGTGCAGACTGAACAGGAGGTCAGGGATCAAGACTGGGTGGAAGACGATGCAGGGGACGATGAGGTCCTAGACCCCACATGGAATGAAGGTCGTGCCACTGACTTTCACAGTTCGGAGGAAGAGGCAGTGGTGAGACCGAGCCAACAGCGTAGCAAAAGAGGGAGCAGTGGGCAAAAGCAGAACACCCGCCGCCAAGAGACTCCGCCTGCTACTGACCGCCGCCATCTGGGACCGAGCACCCCAAAGGCAGCTTCAAGGAGTTCCCTGGCATGGCACTTCTTCAAACAATGTGCTGACGACAAGACCCGAGTGGTTTGCACGCTGTGCCATCAGAGCCTGAAGCGAGGCATTAACGTTCTGAACCTGAGCACAACCTGCATGACCAGGCACCTGCATGCAAAGCATGAACTGCAGTGGAGTAAACACCTTAAAACCAAGGAAGTCACTCAGGCTCCCCCTGCTACCTCTTCTGCTGCTGCCGCCTCGGCCTATTCTGCTGCTGCCGCCTCGGCCTCTTCCTCCGCCTCTGGAGGAACGTTGGCACCTGCCGCCCAGCAAACAGGGGATGTACCACCAACACCACCACCACCACCTCCGTCACCAAGCGTCTCAACCATGTCACACGCCAGCGTTCAGCTCTCCATCTCACAAACATTTGATAGAAAGCGTAAATTCCCACCTAGCCACCCTCGATCCCTGGCCCTGAATGCCAGCATTTCTAAACTACTGGCCTATGAAATGCTGTCATTTAGGCTGGTGGACACAGACAGCTTCAAACAGCTCATGTCGCTTGCTGTCCCACAGTATGTTGTTCCCAGCCGGCACTACTTCTCCAAGAGAGCCGTGCCTTCCCTGCACAACCAAGTATCCGATAAAATCAAGTGTGCACTGCGCAACGCCATCTGTAGCAAGGTCCACCTAACCACAGATACGTGGACCAGTAAGCACGGCCAGGGACGCTATATCTCCCTAACTGCACACTGGGTAAATGTAGTGGCAGCTGGGCCCCAGGCGGAGAGCTGTTTGGCGCACGTCCTGCCGCCGCCAAGGATCGCAGGGCAACATTCTTTGCCTCCTGTTGCCACCTCCTCCTTCTCGGCTTCCTCCTCCTCTTCTTCCACCTGCTCATCCAGTCAGCCACACACCTTCACCACCAACTTCAGCACAGCCCGGGGTAAACGTCAGCAGGCCATTCTGAAACTCATATGTTTGGGGGACAGGCCCCACACCGCACAGGAGTTTTGGCGGGGTATTGAACAACAGACCGACGAGTGGTTGCTGCCGGTGAGCCTCAAGCCCGGCCTGGTGGTGTGTGATAATGGGCGAAATCTCGTTGCAGCTCTGGGACTAGCCAATTTGACGCACATCCCTTGCTTGGCGCATGTGCTGAATTTGGTGGTGCAGAAGTTCATTCACAACTACCCCGACATGTCAGAGCTGCTGCATAAAGTGCGGGCCGTCTGTTCGCGCTTCCGGCGTTCACATCCTGCCGCTGCTCGCCTGTCTGCGCTACAGCGTAACTTCGGCCTTCCCGCTCACCGCCTCATATGCGACGTGCCCACCAGGTGGAACTCCACCTTGCACATGCTGGACAGACTGTGCGAGCAGCAGCAGGCCATAGTGGAGTTTCAGCTGCAGCACGCACGGGTCAGTCGCACTACAGAACAGCACCACTTCACCACCAATGACTGGGCCTCCATGCGAGACCTGTGTGCCCTGTTGCGCTGTTTCGAGTACTCCACCAACATGGCCAGTGGCGATGACACCGTTATCAGCGTTACAATACCACTTCTATGTCTCCTTGAGAAAACACTTAGGGCGATGATGGAACAGGAGGTGGCCCAGGAGGAGGAGGAGGAGGATGAGGAAGAGGGGTCATTTTTAGCACTTTCAGGCCAGTCTCTTCGAAGTGACTCAGAGGGAGGTTTTTTGCAACAGCAGAGGCCAGGTACAAATGTGGCCAGCCAGGGCCCACTACTGGAGGACGAGGAGGACGAGGATGAGGAGGAGGTGGAGGAGGATGAGGATGAAGCATGGTCACAGCGGGGTGGCACCCAACGCAGCTCGGGTCCATCACTGGTGCGTGGCTGGGGGGAAAGGCAGGACGATGACGATACGCCTCCCACAGAGGACAGCTTGTCCTTACCCCTGGGCAGCCTGGCACACATGAGCGACTACATGCTGCAGTGCCTGCGCAACGACAGCAGAGTTGCCCACATTTTAACCTGTGCGGACTACTGGGTTGCCACCCTGCTGGATCCACGCTACAAAGACAATGTGCCCACCTTACTTCCTGCACTGGAGCGTGATAGGAAGATGCGCGAGTACAAGCGCACGTTGGTAGACGCGCTACTGAGAGCATTCCCAAATGTCACAGGGGAACAAGTGGAAGCCCAAGGCCAAGGCAGAGGAGGAGCAAGAGGTCGCCAAGGCAGCTGTGTCACGGCCAGCTCCTCTGAGGGCAGGGTTAGCATGGCAGAGATGTGGAAAACTTTTGTCAACACGCCACAGCTAACTGCACCACCACCTGATACGCAACGTGTTAGCAGGAGGCAACATTTCACTAACATGGTGGAACAGTACGTGTGCACACCCCTCCACGTACTGACTGATGGTTCGGCCCCATTCAACTTCTGGGTCTCTAAATTGTCCACGTGGCCAGAGCTAGCCTTTTATGCCTTGGAGGTGCTGGCCTGCCCGGCAGCCAGCGTTTTGTCTGAACGTGTATTCAGCACGGCAGGGGGCGTCATTACAGACAAACGCAGCCGCCTGTCTACAGCCAATGTGGACAAGCTGACGTTCATAAAAATGAACCAGGCATGGATCCCACAGGACCTGTCCGTCCCTTGTCCAGATTAGACATTAACTACCTCCCCATAACCATATATTATTGGACTCCAGGGCACTTCCTCATTCAATCCTATTTTTATTTTCATTTTACCATTATATTGCGATGCTACCCAAAGTTGAATGAACCTCTCCTCTGCCTGTGTGCTAGGCCTAAATATATGCCAATGGACTGTTGCAGTGGTGGCTGACATGAAGCCTGATTCTCTGCTATGACATGCAGACTAATTCTCTGCTGACATGAAGCCAGATTGTCTGTTACGGGACCTCTCTCCTCTGCCTGGGTGCTGGGCCTAAATTTATGACAATGGACTGTTGCAGTGGTGGCTGACGTGAAGCCTGATTCTCTGCTATGACATGCAGACTGATTCTCTGCTGTCATGAAGCCAGATTGTCTGTTACGGGACCTTTCTCCTCTACCTGGGTTCTGGGCCTAAATTTATGAAAATTGACTCTTACAGTGGTGGGTGACGTGAAGCCTGATTCTCTGCTATGATATGAAGACTGATTCTCTGCTGACATGAAGCCAGATTGTCTGTTACGGGACCTTTCTCCTCTGCCTGGGTTCTGGGCCTAAATTTATGAAAATTGACTCTTACAGTCGTGGGTGACGTGAAGCCTGATTCTCTGCTATGATATGAAGACTGATTCTCTGCTGACATGAAGCCAGATTGTCTGTTACGGGACCTTTCTCCTCTGCCTGGGTTCTGGGCCTAAATTTATGAAAATTGACTCTTACAGTGGTGGGTGACGTGAAGCCTGATTCTCTGCTATGATATGAAGACTGATTCTCTGCTGACATGAAGCCAGATTGTCTGTTACGGGACCTTTCTCCTCTGCCTGGGTTCTGGGCCTAAATTTATGAAAATTGACTCTTACAGTGGTGGGTGACGTGAAGCCTGATTCTCTGCTATGATATGAAGACTGATTCTCTGCTGACATGAAGCCAGATTGTCTGTTACGGGACCTTTCTCCTCTGCCTGGGTTCTGGGCCTAAATTTATGAAAATTGACTCTTACAGTGGTGGGTGACGTGAAGCCTGATTCTCTGCTATGATATGAAGACTGATTCTCTGCTGACATGAAGCCAGATTGTCTGTTACGGGACCTTTCTCCTCTGCCTGGGTTCTGGGCCTAAATTTATGAAAATTGACTCTTACAGTGGTGGGTGACGTGAAGCCTGATTCTCTGCTATGATATGAAGACTGATTCTCTGCTGACATGAAGCCAGATTCTCTGTTACGGGACCTCTCTCCTCTGCCTGGGTGCTGGGCCTAAATTTATGACAATGGACTGTTGCAGTGGTGGCTGACGTGAAGCCTGATTCTCTGCTATGACATGCAGACTGATTCTATGCTGACATGAAGCCAGATTCTCTGTTACGGGACCTCTCTCCTCTGCCTGTGTGTGTGCTGGGCCTAAATATATGCCAATGGACTGTTGCAGTGGTGGCTGACGTGAAGCCTCATTCTCTGCTATGACATGCAGACTAATTCTCTGCTGACATGAAGACAGATTCTCTGTTACGGGACCTCTCTCCTCTGCCTGGGTGCCGGGGCCTAAATATCTGAGAATGGACTGTTCCAGTGGTGGGTGACGGGAAGCCAGATTCTCTGCTATGGAACCTCTCTCCAATTGATTTTGGTTAATTTTTATTTATTTAATTTTTATTTTAATTCATTTCCCTATCCACATTTGTTTGCAGGGGATTTACCTACATGTTGCTGCCTTTTGCAGCCCTCTAGCTCTTTCCTGGGCTGTTTTACAGCCTTTTTAGTGCCGAAAAGTTCGGGTCCCCATTGACTTCAATGGGGTTCGGGTTCGGGACGAAGTTCGGATCGGGTTCGGATCCCGAACCCGAACATTTCCGGGATGTTCGGCCGAACTTCTCGAACCCGAACATCCAGGTGTTCGCTCAACTCTATTCACGACCCCTATACTGACATCATTCCCTATTAGTGCCTTGGTTCCTCGCCAGTTCATACTTACTTGGGCAGTGGTGACCTGAACGTGGACTGCACCAGACTGCTGCAGTTACATGTCCCGTACAACACACCGTTGCCCTACTTTATTTAACAAGATATTGTGAGGTAACTTTTGATAATATTCAGGCATAGGGTCATATTGATGGAATATAAAAGAAGTAAAGTTATTTCAAGGGGTTATCCCACAGAGCGCAGTTATCGCCCATCCACAGCGTAATCACCGGGTGTCCCAAGTTCTCTGTTTGAATGGAGAAGTAGATATGTAGCAGTTCTAAACTTGACACTGATATCGTGACACAAAAGCCATTGAAAGGGTCAATTTAAAAATGTGTTGCCGACAGGGGCGTATATATAGGGGGTGCAGAGGTAGCAGTCCCTGCCGGGCCCAGTAGACTGAGGGGGCCCAAAGACCCTTGTGCCATATAAGAAGACACTGACATTATAGAAAGTACATGCAGGCCAAGTGACATCTCTGTCTGGAGGAAAGGGGTAAAGTCAAGAATTTGGCCTCAGGCAGCACGAAAGCTATGTTCTTCCCTGCCAATTGGCCACAAAACTCTAATGGATAGGGGGCACAAGCTGAACTCTTGTACAGGACCCATGAGACTTTAGCTACGCCCTGGTTGCTGATGTATACTTAACTTGTTAGGTGCCATTTGCATGTTGGTCTACTGCTCCATTCACTTCTATGGTACCGATAGAGCGTTGCGGAGAGGTGATAAATGCTGTTTGTGGGATAACATCCCTTAGGGTCCATTCACACGTCTGCAAAATGGATCCGGATCAGTTCAGCAACATTGCAGAACGGATCCGGACCCATTCATTTTCAATGGGTCCGGAAAAGATGCGGACAGCACACACTGTGCTTTCCGCATACGCACTTCTGTACCGCAAAAAATAAATTATGTCTTATTCTTGTCTGCAGACACAGACAAGAAAAGGAATTTCTATTTAAAGTGCCAGCCTTGTGCGGTCCGCAAAATGCGGAACACAACTGGCCGGTGTACGTGTTTTGCGGATCTGCAACTTATGGACCGAAAAACACCTGCGGATGTATGAATGGACCCTTAGGCAGGATTCATAACACTGTTTTGTGTTCCGTTCTTCTGATCTGTCAGAAGAACAGCAAAAAAAAACAGGATCCTGTAAAAAAGGATCCTGTAAAAAAAATAAAAAGGATCCTGTGCATCAGTTATGCACATTTTGTATCCGTTTTAGCCATTTGTGTATGAAATCAGTTTTTTTAATGGGGAAAAAATGGATATCGGATTAAAATGGATAAAATGGGTGCAAAATGCGCATAATAGATGCACAGGATACATTTTTTTGACAGGAATGCTGCTTTTTCTGTGGCATTTGTCATGCTTTTTTCTTGCCAAAAACACAACAACCAGTTGTAATAAAGTCTATGGGGAAATATGAAACCAGGACAAGTAATGCTTTTTTGGCTAGTGATTTTTTTAAATTTTGTTTGCGTTAGGCCTCTTTCACACTACAGTATTTTGCGTTCCGTATACGGTCCGTTTTTTGCGTTCCGTATACGGTCCGTATACGGAACCATTCATTTCAATGGTTCCGCAAAAAAACGGACTGTGTTCCGTATGCATTCCGTTTCCGTATTTCCGTTTTTCCGTTCCGTTGAAAAGATAGAACATGTCCTATATTTGGCCGAGAATCACAGTCCGTGGCTCCATTCAAGTCAATGGGGCCGCAAAAAAAACGGAACACATACGGAAATGCATCCGTATGTCTTCCGTATCCGTTCAGTTTTTTGCGGAACCATCAATTGAAAATGTTATGCCCAGCCCAATTTTTAATATGAAATTACTGTATACTGTATTTGCCATACGGAAAAACGGAACGGAACAACGGAACGGAAACGGAACCACAACGGAAGCAAAAAACGGAACAACGGATCCGTGAAAAACTGAACGCAAAACACTGAATGCAACATACTGTAGTGTGAAAGAGGCCTTAATGGTAGCATGAGTACGCTCTAAGGCCTCTTTCACACTTGCGTTGTCCGGATCCGGCGTGTACTCCACTTGCCGGAATTACACGCCGGATCCGGAAAAACGCAAGTGTACTGAAAGCATTTGAAGACGGATCCGTCTTCAAAATGCTTTCAGTGTTACTATGGCACCCAGGACGCTATTAAAGTCCTGGTTGCCATAGTAGTAGTGGGGAGCGGGGGAGCAGCATACTTACCATCCCTGCGGCTCCCGGGGCGCTCCAGAATTATGTCAGAGCGCCCCATGCGCATGGATCATGTGATCCATGCGATCACGTCATCCATGCGCCTGGGGCGCCCTGACGTCACTCTGGAGCGCCCCGGGAGCCGCACGGATGGTAAGTATGCTGCTCCCCGCTCCCCACTACAGTTTACCATGGCTGCCAGGACTTTAGCGTCCCGGCAGCCATGGTAACCATTGAGAAAAAGCTAAACGTCGCATCCGGCAATGCGCCGAAACGACGTTTAGCTTAAGGCCGGATCCGGATCAATGCCTTTCAATGGGCATTCATTCCGGATCCGGCCTTGCGGCAAGTGTTCCGGATTTTTGGCCGGAGCAAAAAGCGCAGCATGCTGCGCTATTTGCTGCGGCCAAAAAACGTTCCGTTCCGGAACGGAAGACATCCTGATGCGTCCTGAAGGACGGACTGTCCATTCAGAATGCATTAGGATAATCCTGATCAGTATTCTTCCGGCATAGAGCCCCGACGACGGAACTCTATGCCGGAAGACTATAACGCAGGTGTGAAAGGGCCATAAGTATGGTGTTTTTCACTTGGGCATCTCTTTGAAAAATGCCAGAAAACTAGGTGTTTGGTGCAATAAGGGTGTCAGCATTGCTTTTGTTCCACCCAAGCTCCACTCTTTTCTGAGGCCAGCCCCTCTCTGGCTGCTTTTTCCACAGTCTGACTCTATCAAAGCAGCAAGGGAGGGGCTGGCCACAGAACGGAGTGGGGCTTATGTGCAACAAGAGCAATGATGATGCCCTCATTGCACCAAGTACCTAATTTGCATATTTGGGAAATGTATCATAACTTGGGAATGGAGCCTTAGATCAACAAAAGAAAAATAGTGCTTTAATCAGGAGAACCACAGTTATGTCTCTATCCAAACAACTGGATATGAAGGTCGCTGGTGACAGATTCCCTTTGTACCAACTTTCAAGACTTGGACTTATCCTCCATTAACTGAATAGCGGACAAGCATCCATCTAATTAGTGGTGGTCTGATTACTGGCACTATCACCGATCGTGGGAAAAGGGAGTCCTCAGTCGCCTGTATTAATAGAGTGGTGGCCAAACGAGTACAGTGTTACATTTATTCTTCATGGGACTGCTGAAAATGGCTTACTGCTGTCCTCAGCTACCTCCTTCAGCCCCACAGCGAATGGAGGGCGTGATGGCACATATTCACTAATGCTCTTCCATTCACTCAGGGGACTCAGAACATCATTTATATGATCTGTCTCCCCTCTATGAGATAAAATGTTATTGTATGAATAAGTTTATATATCGATACAAATCCTTTTAAGTGGGCTGAAAATATCAGCTAAATGTTGATCAATTCTGTCTGTTTTGGTGCAAAATCTGAAATATATGGAAGCAGAAAAAAGCAAGAATTGGACATTTTGGATGTAAATATACTTAAAGGCTATGTACACCTTTTTAAAGGCAATTTTGTTTAATATTGCATTTTACTCATTTTTGGCTAAAAATCATATTTTCCATTGGCCTTTATTAAAAATATTGAGCTGTTCTGTTACAAAATGTTAACTGTTTTTCTAGCTGTGTGACTGGTACTTTCAACTTCTCTTTGTGTTGGTTATCTAATTATCCTTATCTCTAAACTACTGAGAGGTCATAAACACTTATTTAAGCCACATTTTTATCAGTTACATAAGAACTGAGCTATAATGAGTGTTTATAAGGGCAGAGATAAGGAGTCCTTCTGCTCCTGGTCTGATGTAAAATACAGAAAATCTATAGGCTGCTACTGCAGCATCTCAGCTATGTACACAAAAAAATAATCCATATTTTTAATAAAAAAGAACTGAAAAAAAAAAAGATTTTCAGCTCAAAATAAGTATAATGCAATAATAAAAAAAATGCCCCCAAAGGTGTACATTAGCCTTTAATGCTGTCTGACACTGTTACATCCCACTCTATCTATAAGGCTACTTTCACACTAGCGTTTGGGGCTCCGCTTGTGAGTTCCGTTTGAAGGCTCTCACAAGCGGCCCCGAACGGATCCGTCCAGCCCTAATGCATTCTGAGTGGATGCGGATCCGCTCAGAATGCATCAGTCTGGCACCGTTTGTCCTCCGCTCCGCACGGCCAGGCGGACACCTGAACGCTGCTTGCAGCGTTCGGGTGTCCGCCTGGCCGTGTGGAGGCAAACGGATCTGTCCAGACTTACAATGCAAGTCAATGGGGACGGATCCGTTTGAAGTTGACACAATATGGCTCAATTTTCAAACGGATCCATCCCCCATCGACTTTCAATGTAAAGTCAAAACTGATCCGTTTGCATTATCATGAACAAAAAAAAATAAAAAATTATAATTTTTTTTTGTTCATGGTAATGCTAACGGATTCGTTCTGAACGAATCTAAGCGTTTGCATTATAGGTGCTGATCCGTCTGTGCAGATACCAGACGGATCCGCACCTAAACGCAGGTGTGAAAGTAGCCTAAGAAAAAAATACTGGCAAGCTTGGATTGACAGATTTTTTGGGACATTGGGATAGCTTTCTGGATGACAGCTATTTCATGTGCATGGCTAATCCTTGGTCTTTTGCTGTCAACTGTCTAAGGAGTGGAGCAGAAATAAAACTCTTCAAGCTTTAAGATACAGCATCCATCCAGTGACTAATGTGAGATAGTTTTCTTCCTTCTGGAGGAGTTCCAATTTGCATATTTTCCCATGGAGAATTGCCTGTAGGTCTTTCTTCAGTCAGAACCCGTACCCCCTGAGAACCATCAGAACTGAATTTTGGCTTCTGTGGGAAATAATTGCAATTGTTGCCTCTCTAGCTGATTATTTTACTGTATTATTTAATAGGTGTTTATATTTCTGGTGTATTTTTTTGAATCTTGTAGTAATGATGATTTTGCTTCTCTTTCAGTTATGATGTTATCTTTGCTGGTGGCCCAGAAGAATTACTTAAAAAGTTTCAGCAATCAAACCATAAGGTTGTATTTTCTGCAGAGGCATTGATATGGCCTGATAAGCGATTAGCTGACAAGTACCCTGTGGTACGCAGCGGCAAACGATTTCTTAACTCGGGAGGCAAGTACTTTCACTTTATTTCTGTATAAAATGTATATAATATATGCATAGGTTCTGGAATAGCTGATAATTCCTTTTGTCATGTGTTCCTCCTATCTGGTCTGGTCATAGTTTTTTCTATGGATTGCTGTATGCAGATTCCAGTAAGTCCTTATTATTTGCTGTCTTCACTCTCACTTGTATATCCTGGTTTATTGCTATATTATGAAATTTGAGTTTGGAAGTTAATTCAGAGAAAATTGTAACTGTAGTAGGATTCAAGCAACGGACTTTACTGCTGCAGAAATAGCCTCAGAGCCACCATGCTGCCCAGTGTCTACTGAATACATTAAATAAACCTCAGCGTGTTTTTTTTCTCCAATTGTAATTGATGATAACAATTAGAGATGAGCGAAAATATGAAAAATTCTATTCGGCTGCTTCGCCGAATTTCACACAGAAATTTGATTTGAGATGAATTACTCAATCACAAAGTGCATCCCATTTTATGTAGTGGGTGCAATGACAAGGAACGGTGATTGTGCTGCCCCCACTGTCATTGAACCCCTCAGATGCCGCATTTATTGCTAATTGAGGCATCTGAGATTAAAATTAAGGCTTTTCAGTTAAAAATCCAGTTAAAAAAAAAAAAAACTAAACAAAAACATCCTCCTCTTATCCATTTGATCACAGAGAGGCTGTCGGCGGCCATCTTGATTGAAGACTGTGACGTGATTGATGGAGTCACTGCACTCGGCCTGCGCGGTGACGAACACGTCACCCTGTGCAACATTTTGCACAGTTTCTTTAATCAAGATGGCTGCGACAGTCTCTTCACGCGCAAATGGATTTCAGGAAAAATAGATTTGTTACCACAAATTGCGAGGTAATTCATCTTTGTGGCAAATTAAATTTTTCCTAAAATTCGGATCACAGTCACTTCGTATACTTTTATTCGCTTAACACTAATAATAATTAATGGCAGCCATATTGGACACATAGATAACTAAAAATAAAACTGCAGAACATTAATTCTTAGGGTACTTTCGCACTAGCGTTATAAGAATCTTGCAGGCAGTTTCGTTGCCGGAATGCGGATCGTCTGACAAATGCATTGAAATGCCGGATCCGTCTCTCCAGTGTCATCCGGAAAAAACGGATCCGGTATTTCTTTTTTTCACATTTTTAAAGACCGGAAAACCAGATCTGTTAATGCGCCAATTTCATGAACACTTGGTACCGGATCTGGCATTTATAAATTTCAATAGAAATGAATGCCAGAAATGGCAATCCGGAAAGTGTTTCGGAATTTTGGCATGCTGGCCAAATACCGTAAAAGGGACGGAACGGAGGACATCCGGAATGCTTTCCATTCAGATTGCATTTAGACAAAACTGAAGCGTTTTTTATTTTTTTAACTTTAACGCTAGTGTGAAAGTAGCCTAAGCAATCGATTGAAGGCTCATGTGGTGTAGGATCATTACACCACAGGATGGCCCGTGGTAACTGCATATGCTAGTGTTTTTGTGTTGCTGCATTGGTAGAACAGTTGGAAAGGAAGGATCGGAGCTGATGTGTGCATACAGATGCAGCCAGCGCTATCTGACTCCAAGTGTGTATTTTTGTGTGCGTTAATCTTAGCTTTCTGGATAAGTTTGCTGCAGAACATATTTTTCAAATGTACAGTCTCTTTAGTGGAGATTTCCAGACAAAAGCTTTTTATTAAGTTTTGGTGGGTTTCCATACATTGCAATGTTACTGGCTAAAGATGTTGTTAGATTCCATTGTGTGCTTTCTATCCAAAGGTCCGTAAGGTGCCTTAAATGATGGAAGAACAGGGTCATATGAAATTACAATACTTGGTTAACCTATCACTTACACTTTCTGGCCATTCTTGTATTTAGTGGAAGAATAAAACTGTACTTTCAAATTACCGAGTTCCCCTTAAATTACAACTTCTTCTAAAACAGCAGGAAGGGCTAAGCTAAGTTTGGAACCCGGTCAAGTCTAAACAAAGTCTAAGTACTAGGAGTACAGAGTGCACGATAAGTGCACAGTTTGCAATCCATCTGCTCTGACCTTTTCTCTGGGACTCGCAACTGAGATAGAAAGGTTTTCATAGCTGCCTAACTCTGTTTACCATGATTCCTTTCATTTTTTGACTGAATTTTGCAGATGATCTGTCCTCTGGATAGATCATCGGCATCTTATCGGCGGGGGTCCGACACCCGGGACCCCTGCCGATCAGCTGTTTGAGAAGGTAGCGGAGTTGTCAGTAGCGCCGCGGCCTTCTTGCTGTTTACCGCAGGCCCAGTAATGTCACTACTAGTATCAGTGGCCTGGGCGGGGCTAAGCTCTGTTCACTTGAATGGCGCTTAGCCGCACCCAGGCCATTAATACTAGTCGTGACGTCACTGGGCCTGCGGTAAACAGCGAGAAGGCCGCGGCGCTACTGCCAGCACCGCTACCTTCTCAAACAGCTGATCGGCAGGGGTCCCGGGTCTCGGGTCCCCGCCGATCAGATGCTGATGATCTATCCAGAGGATAGATCATCAGTTTAAAAAAACTGCAGAATCCCTTTAAACTAGATATTATTTTATTACATTTGTTACAAAAATCCAGCTCTGAATGTATAGAATACAGGTTGCTGTGTAGTTTGAGGTGAAAGTAATATACCATTTGAATTTCAGGATTTATTGGATATTTATCAAATGTCAAGAAAATTGTTCAGCAGTGGACGTTACAAGATAATGACGATGATCAACTTTTCTACACCAAAATTTACATTAACCAACTTCAAAGGGTAAGAATTCAAATATGTGGGAACTATGAGGATTGCTGCGTGGAATTTGGCAGACTGACTTGTAACTTGTTTTTCTGTCTTTACTGTCCAAGTTCTATCCAGATGGCAGGAAAGGGTTATTGATTTAAGTTTGGTTAAGATTACTGCAAGTAACAAGCATCTTTTTTGACTGTCAGTAGATAAAGCTGATTCGTAGGTAGAAGTTTTGCAATAGGTGATATCTGATGTCTTAAACTATGCTCGTCTCATAGCTAGAATATTTTAACCATTTCCTGACCTCTGTTGTACATGAACAGCAAAAGTCAGATATTTAAAAATGGCGCCCATAGCTACCGAGCATTGCAGACATGTAACCCCTGAGATGCTGTGGTCATTTTTCACCACGGCAGGTAAGGCAGCTTTCCCTGGAGCACTGAGATTGGAAAAGCCATTCATTGGTGGTGGTCATCTGGAGCCTGCTCGAGGTTACCACCATCATAGGAATATTCCTATGAAGGCCTGCAGGTGGCAGTGCTCTATAGGAATGCATTCAATCTCCCATAGGAGGAAATGTTAAATAAATGCAGTGGGAAGCAATCAAATGATCGCATGTTAAAGTCCTCTAGAGTGACATTAAAAAAGTGAAGAAAAGTTTAAAATATAAAAATTCTAATCACTCTTCTTTCCCTATAGTAAAGATAAATAAGCAAAAAAAGATATATATATTTGCAAATCCACATCCCAATTTGTCCATACTATTGAAACATGAATGTATTAATCCTGAACAGTGAATGCCATAACGTAAAAAATAAATAAAAAATAATAAAAATTATAATGGTCAATTGTCAGTTTTTTTTCATCACTGCACCTCCCAAAAAATTGAATAAAAAGGGACCAAAAAGTCATACACACTTCAAAATTGTGTCAATAAAAACTACAATTGCCCTGAAACAAATTAGCCCTCACACAACTGTAGACATAGCTGTAAGTTATAGAAGGCAGAATATAGTGGTGCAAAGAGACTTTTTTAATTATTTTTCTATTTCTAGTTTTTCAGTATTTAAACCCAGGAAAAATATATAAATGTTGTATCACTGTCATTGTACGGATCTGGAAAATTAAGGTAACATGTCAGTTTGTCTGCATAGGGAATACTGTAGAAATGAAACCCATAAAACTGGAACTGCTTGCTTTTTTCCAATTCCAGCCCATTTGGAATTTTATTTCCAGCTTCCCACTACTTTGTATGCATTATTAAATGGTGCCATTAGAAAATGCAACTTGTCCTGGAAAAAGTAATTGCTCACACACATATGAGAATGGAAAAAAAAAATGTATGGCTCCAGGAATACGGGGAGTAAAAAATGAGAGTTCAAAAATGGAAAAGCGCAGGGTCCTGTAGGGGTTAAATAAATATTTGAAAGTATAGGAAGTAGCGAATATACAAAATGAAATATATTACTTATATATAATGACCCAGGCTGAGAGGGCTACGCGAATGGAAAAATAAAAAAGCTATGGCTCTTAAAAAAAAGGAAGTAAAAAAACTAAGGGTTTTTGGTGCATCACAATAAGTTACAGTTTCTAAGCTATCAGTGACTACAGTAGTTTTTGCTGTATGCGTAAATGTGTACATATCCTTCCATCTTCTTGGAAAATTCTTTATGCTTATACTGGAATAACATGTTTCTGTAGTTTTCCTTTATACAGCGCTTCTCCAGTATATTCACAAGTTCTCATAAACGGCCCTCCATCACATCCTTTGTACTGTGGCCAGTGTACCAATGGGGAGCCCATCTGCAGAATAAATCATGTTAAATTTGACACCAATTTCTTTTTATGTAAAAGTGAATGAGAAGTCAGGAATAACTTAGTCTGTGATTTTCGTCTGGGTTGAACAGGATGGAGGAGAATTACCTAAACTATGTAATAAAAATGAGCTGTCTTTTTCTGCAATCGCTGCCAAATCATGACTCGCTTTTCTGCCTCGACGCTGACCACATGGTGTTTTTACTTACCTCATTTCTAAGATCTCACGTACATAGAGTTCTTCATGCCATAAGGGTATGCTGCCCTTTCTGTGGTATAGCAAGAATACCCTATTACTAGGGGACATTGTTGAGTTAGGATAAATATGTTTTCTTGACATGCCTCTTATGTTAGAGTATAGTAAATTACAAGGCTGAAGAACATTTTTTTCTTACTCCTTATTGTAAATCCTTGGTTATTCCTCCAGGAAATCTATAAATAAGTGCTGCCTTTACCCTTTGTCATTGGGGCTGGTCCCTATATAAGTGATGAGTCAAAATTGTCACTTCATTCTTAAATTTCCAGTTCTAACAAAATTGTTTCCATAATTGCTTTATGGAGAAAACAAATATTTACAAAACAGATCAGTCATGAGAGCTGATCGTCTATCAGTGATGAACTAGCAGGAAGCTCCTTGTATATTAGCATTTGTTGCATCCAGTGGGGTTGTCCACACATGTATTGCAAATGCTTTCAAATAATACCTTAAGAACCACCTACCACTCCTGTTCCAATGCTACTTTTATTATTTTTAAGCATTCTATTTATTTTAAATTAAAGGGGTAGAGGAAGTTAATACAAGGCACCTACTAATGTATTGTGATTGTCCATATTGTCACCATTGCTGGCTAGACTAATTTTTCCATTGCATTATACACTGCTTGTTTCCAGGGATTATGGCCACCGCTGCAGTGCTTATACGAGATGGCAGGGGCATGAACTGCTGCGCTTGTGCCTATGTGCGCTCCCATGGTCCCAGCCACCAGAGAGGCCATGCTTTTTCCTATAGTGTATAAGCATGGCCACCACTGCAGGATTGCAAGGTGGTTGTAAACCCAAAAACAAGCAGTATATAATGCAATGGAAAAATTAGTCTAGCCAGCAATGGTGACAATATGGAAGACTTGGTACATTTTATTTGTGAATTAGTAGTCAGAGGATATGAATTTTATATTTTTACATTTTATTACAGTATATTGTGCAAATATAATTCATTTTTAACCCCACCATGTCTATTTAAGCACATCTGCCAAGCCTCTGGTTGCACCATTCTATTCAGGGACTTTATTTGTCTCTCTCAGCCCTGGCAAATGACTTTCTTCTAATGCCAATTCTATGGTTGTAATAGTTTTAGAGAATAACCAAACTATTACAGTGAAATGGAAAATGTCAAAAAACACGGACTGTTTTAAGAGCTTGCTGTTTTCTTCTGAACCTTTTACAGGAACACATCAACATCACCTTGGATCACAAATCTGGAATTTTCCAAAATCTAAATGGAGCAGTTGGTAAGGCAAACTGTGTTTTTCTTTCATTCCAGTGAAATGGTAATTGCTGGTTTATTGTGGGTACAATGCATTTACAACAGAACACCATAATGATTCAACAGAGAACAATGGCGACGTTATGCATTCAAATGATAGTGTGTGCACACTGCCAGGAAATGTTCCTGTGGACAAAACAAAGCTGTTTTTAGAACCTAAAAGGAAGGCCTTAACTCGTATACTTTTTAGAAGGGAATTTATAGTTTGTGTCTAGTATGTGCATCATGCCCATCAATAAAATTTTGTATAAATACATTTTTATTAAAAAAATAAAAATAAATGAATCATGGCCATAGAAAAAAAAGATGTATTTATATCCAAATTTAGTTAAAAAAAAATAACTTGACTCCTTATGGATCATCAAGCTAAATGCTGATTTATTTTTTTGTCATTAACGAGTACTTCCAGTCCCCTCCTGCCTGATCTGACATTTATCCAGCCACATGTGAAGAACCTCCCTATGATAGTTCTGGCAGAAGAGAATGTAAAGTTTAAATGAATGTTATGTTACTTGTGTACTTTATACAGTTCATATATGAAATCATAAAGTATGTTGTCCTTTTTAGTATACCTGGATTAATTCTTGAATCCATCCCCACTATTTCTTGCAGATGAAGTTGTATTATATTTTGAAAATGGGAAAGCAAGAGCACAGAATACTCAGTATGATACCTTGCCAGTTCTTGTACATGGAAATGGTCCAACAAAGGTGAGATCAGACAATACTGCATAGCTATCTTCAACAAGGAAAAATAAAAATAAAGTGATGACATTTTAAAGCATTTTACACCATGTACGAAAGTTTTTTTTTTTTTTACTCCATAGCACATATATTACAGACGAATAAGAAAAAAAAAGAAATTCTATTTGAGATCTGATTTTAATTTATCTAAATATTGTTTGGTATACCAAAGGTACCTAAATGAGAGAATGCAGTTGAGGCAAGCTGTCTTTTTATCCCCATTATTGAAATTTAAAAAGTTGACTCTCCGCAGACCTCCCTTTTGATTAGCCTTTGTACCTAAAAATATGAATATTGTAAAATACATTGAAATTGTTTGTCCCATGATATTTGACCATGTAATAGTATTGGCTGACTTGCATATTTTTCTGCATATACACATGCTGCTTAGCCCTCTGTTTCCTAACCTAATCATAATCTAAAATACATATATATCGGAGTTCCCTTTCTTGATGTGACTTTTGTTTCATTTGACTTATAATCTATTTTACTATTGACAGGTAATGTGTATGCATCTACTGTAATTTTGGTTCTCACTCTTACCACTAGATGGCTTTATTATAGCAGAGACCAGGCAAGGTTGCATACGGGAGCTTGGAGTAAGAAGTGAGTCAGTGTGTAGCTAAAGCCACATGTGGTGCCAGTGAGCCTGCTGATGTTGTGTGAGTGGTATGATACACTCACTCTAGAGCAATCTAGTGGTCTGACAGAAGAGCAAGTGATGGAGAGACTTAGTAAAGCTGTGCAGTGTGGTCTATAAATGGCCACTGCCCGGCTGCCAGAGTAGCCTATAAAACTATTGTACCAATGTAGTGCTATGCTGCTGAGTCTGAGTGTCTTCCCCAAGAATAGGACAGATTGTGCAGTGTGACCTAATCAGATGCATGAGAAACAGGTTGTTTTCTTCAAATAGCAACAAGCCACTGAGGGGTGTGTCAATGGGATAAAAGTGGAGGTCAATGGGAGCAGATGATTGTGAGCCTGAGTTGAAGCTTCACAGTGAGTCACTAAAAAGTCCAGAAGGCCAGAGTTTCACCATGGAATATAAGGTGGTGACTGGTGAGCTAAAATATTTAGAGGGTTTTAGAGACTGTCTTGGCTTTGAGGGAGGACTTCCACCCTGTGGGACCCATAGCTGAGTGTGCTTTCAACAATGAGTGTTACAGGCCATCCTGTGGAAAGTTGGAGACTGACTGTCTGGAGATCAAGAGAACTGGCTTGAGAGTTCTAGTCATTGGACTTAACTAGTGGAATGCACAGGGAGAGTGCTACCCCATCAGTCTCCTTGATTAGCTAAATGTCACAGAATATCCCTCCTGTTGTGTCAAAATGAAAAGTTCATATGTTGCACTAAACACCGTATGTTGAAGTTATATTGTAATAAGTTAAAGTTGGTTTGTGTGAAAATATAATTGACCTGTGTGAGGAGTTGAATTTGAAATGTCCTGAGATGGAACCACTACCTAGCAAAAGACTTGAGCTTGATGTATTCACCACTCATGTGTGAAAGACAGCAATCACTGGATGCAATATGCATCTTGGGGAACCAAGAGAAGTATACCAGTCTAAAATAGTTCCATTGGAGCTGGTGTACAAAGATCACATCTGGTATAGGCTCATTCAAAGTCTTGATTGCCTGCTAACCAGGAAAAACAAGCTGTAAGGAAGAGAAGTTGAGATAGACTGGGGTCTCTGTGTTTTTTTGTGTTATGTATACTTTGGCAAAATAGCTGAAATAAAACAACCCCTTTAAGGAATAAATCTATTTTATTAGACATTTCAATACGAAAACATGTATATCAACTATTACATGTTTTGCGAACTTTGTTATCCTCTCATAGGATTCTTTCACTACAGTAACGGTCTAATTTATTAGTGTTTGTACATTTCCTAAAACTTAGTTTCATACATTCCAAGCTTCTGCTTTATTTGACGATACATTTTAACCTTTCCATCAAAGTGAGCCAGGACATAAGTTCTGGACCACAAGCTACACTTCTGCCTGCCAAACATAGGGAACAGATGTAGAAATTGAGTAGATGGACAAGAGGAAAAAGTTTAAAATGAACTCTGAAGTCTGAGAAGAGTTTGATCTTCAGAAAGTAATTTTATTTCAGTAGGTGCCATTTTCCTAATCTACAGTATTATATACTCTGGGTAGCGGTGGAATAATTCACTTTTCCACGACCTTTATATTCATATTTTGTCAGCCTTTGAAACATACCCAGGAAACAGGAATATTAGTCTAATAATGTTTGTTTGGCATTGCTGTCTCTTCAGTCTTTGTCTGAAATGAGATCTCCAAGTATAAAGTCTGAGAACTTGTTTAACCACAGTGTACCTTGTTCTTGTGCAAATAAACGACAAGAAAGAGAGGGATGTATTCTTCATTTGGAAACACAGTGTCATAAATATCTTCATTCTCTGAGTGACTCACCAGTTATTTTAGGATTGGTTTTCAGTCTCGACTTTAAGTGAGGTTACGTGCACCAAAGAAGTCTGTGACTTCACATAAGTAATTCTCTGACCTCGGTGCTTAAGTCTGTGTTATACAGGCCTCATTGGTATTTGTTGAGTTAAATGTCTGCACATAAGGTTTCCTATTCCCTCATGAGCCCGTTCAGTCAACTAATACGGAAAGTAGGAAACTCTATGAAAGGAGGAAAAAGGTGTCTTAGGAGAGACGGGCCAGACTGTCACAGGCTGATGTCAACTGGAAAGCATTTGCTGCCTTTCCTGCTTACATTAGTTTGCGGCTTTGGACTCATCATCTGAGTTAGTATTTTAAAAGTCCCTGCATAAGGTAATGTAGAGTTAAAATAATATTAAATGTAGTATATTTAAATTGTTGCGTTAATGGGCCACAGTTATTTGATTTCTGTAGATTTCTGTTTTAATTATGAAACCAGAGAGCAAGGGAAATTGTATATTTGAATATTTAATAGTATAGGTATAATATGTTCATGTTAGAGTTAAAACTACAAAGAAAAATTGAATAATAATAAAGTATAAAACAAAAAGTTTTTCCTCCTAAAATGGAAATGACCAATAAACAGAGATGACACCATCATGCCAAATTATAAAAAATTCTATCAAGCTGTAATAGTTTAATTATATTAAAGGGATTGGCCACTGTCTATCACGTGCGTGCAGATAGTAATAGACTTCAAACCATTGATGCCGTATTTTATATTTACTTGCAGGTCCCAAACGGGCGGCCTCAAGTTCACTTACATTGGGGACGGACTGGCCACGTGCTAGTTCCCCTGTTCATCCCCAGTATAAATGAATGGAGGTTGGTATTGGATGGTGTTACGACACTCACCGCCAGGTAGATGACGCCGCTGGTTAGTGAATAAGCCCCTTTCTCCAGGAATGCAGTTTTTAATCCAGCCGATCATCAAATCCCCGAATGGAGCATAAGAACGTGGCAACTCCCGATCAGCAATTCAGTCGAACTCCTTCCACAGCTAGCAATATACGAAAGCGCTGTCCCAATAATAAATCCCTCCATAAACGAGACCAAGCTCCGTCTTGAAAGTCAAACAGGGAATGTTTTATTGAGGGCTACCCGCCCATTTTTATGCAGGTCCCCATCTGGTGGACACGCCCCTAGGGGCCCAGAATGGAGACTGGGACACAGGACAGACATGTAGCACTACAGAGACAATACATCCCCACAATGCATTATGGTTTTCTCCTCTCTGCCCTGGCGACACCCGAGGAATAATCCAATTATCTCCCAAGACAGAGGGAAATCACCAATACACGTGTGGGGACAACAGAACAGACATCACCATTTACACACACAATGTCACAACCCTTTTCAATACACAGACATTTAACATATCCCACAATGGCACGAATTAGTCCAGGAGGTCAAGTTGGTTCAAGTCCTCTGTGAACAAGGAGGCCATTTAGGTTAACTAGCAACACACTCCTCTCCTGGGTGGCCGTCTGTTCAGTAGTTCCAATCGGTATGTGGGGAAACACACGAAATGAGGGCAAACAGACGAACCAGCAATATAAGTCTATACAGATGGATCTGTCACAGATGGCACTGATCACATGACCCCTCTTTAGCAGCCATTTTGGGAGCACTGCATAGAGAAGCATGTAAATGGTACATTAGGCATATTTAACTATCAGACATTGGCACGGATGGTTCAATAATGCCTATGACTAGCTGTATCTGTTGTTCCCTGTAGGGCCTCCATAAGGGTACTGTACATCTTGTGGGTATTTGCTCTGGTAGACAGGTTAGCGGACGCAGTATAGAGGCAAGAAGCCAGGTTATAAATCAAACTTCAGTGTTTATTCACACTCAGCAAAACAAAACAATGTTCACCTGGAATCCTAGGTGTTGGTTCACACCTGGCTGAATGCTCAGCCACAGAAAAGTTCACTGGCAGGCTTCCAGGTGGCCTGCACGCCTGTTTGCAGTCTTCAGCCTTGAGGACTCCACAGCTTCACTGTCAGATGGAGGAAAATACACACCACCTGATAGTGCTGACTGCTTTTATAAGCCTGCCAAGACCCGGCCTGGAACGTGGGGAGAAGCCACCCACCCAGCACTTTGGCTACTCCCAGTAAGAGCCGTCCTGGATCAGCTTTACAGCCATACTAAACAGCTGAAGTGTCACGACGGTCATGGTCGTGACTCCTGTAACCGAATGCAGTTGCCTGCGGCCTAGGTCGGGTTGTCAATCACAGGTGAGGGCTGTAGTATGTTGCCTCACCTGTGGTTGCCGCTGGCAACATTAGTTATGTGGTAGCATAGCAGCCTGAGCTGTTGCTAGGCAGCTTCCTATGTTGTGTATGCGGTTGCACTTGGCAACGTGTGTTTATATGTGTGCACTTTCCTTGTTGGAAGGGTTAACTTCCTTCCTTGTGTGTGTGCACTGGGTGTGTCTGAGTGTGGGTGTGGCTACTTGGGCCTATATAGCTTCTGCTGTGATTCAGAAGTCTGAGGGGTACTTCAGCTATGTAAGCTGGAGTCATCCTCCTTATTTTCCATCTGCCAGTGAGGGCCACCCTTGTGGTCATAGATGTTTATATGTTCAGTTGATGTATTCCTTTTCTTATTTAATGCAGCTATGGATCTGGGTTCCTGTGTGTGTATGTGTGTTGGCTGTGTCCATTTAAGTATGGTGTGGACATCAGCGTGTCAGCACAGGGATCCAGTCAGCAAGGCTGTGGCAGGTAGGTGGAACTAGTGCACTTCACCTGCCATATCCATAGGTCTGTTTTTGTACCCTTTTTCCTTGCAGCTTGGCCAGTGAGACTCCTGTTCCTCCGTGCCTAGGAGGAACAGGTCGTCTTACCCTGCTCCTAGTTCAGGGCCACCCTGAGGGCTAGCAGGGACTATTAGGTTCCGTGTATGAGCCCTCCCACCATCAGGGTTGGCTCATATGGTTAGGAGACAGGGTCAGGATAGGGATGCGATAGGAGGTGACCTGCTCCCTAATTCTGTCGTCCTGGCCGAGCAGCCAATAACATCTGGCATCACACGGCTGAGGGTTTTCCCCATCCTCAGCCGTGACATGAAGTGTCAGACTACAATCTGCAATAATGACACTTCAGGGGAAAAAAGAACGGCTCTTACCTCACCGAGGCCAGGAACCTCGGTGACACATACATCTTGCTGGCACCAGCCACCTGGTCGAGGGTGGAGATTTCCGGGGTTTAACTGGCCCCCTCCCAACAGAACCCCATGTAGATTTCTGGTGGCTTCATAGCGCTCCACCCGGTCGACCATCTCTAGGGCATTACCAGGAGACACCTGGCTGATCCAGTGCTGGAGAGGGTACGGCAAAGCCCTCCAGAACACATCAGCCAACAGACGGTCCAGCATAGCAGTGGGACTTAGTACGTCAGGCTGCAGCCATTTTTGCAAACGATGTAGCAGATCATAATACTGCAGTCTGGCGGGTTCAGCCGGGTAAAATTCCCACTGATGTACCCGCTGGGCACGGACCAGTACATTTACCCCCAGTCTGGCCAGAATCTCACCCTTTACGGTCGGGTAGTCGGCCGCTTGATCATCTGGTAAGTCGAAAAACACCTGCTGTGGTCCAGACGCCTGGAATGGAACGACAACCTCAGCCCATTGTTCTCGGGGTAACTTCTCTCTCACGGCCACCTTTTTGAACACCGCCAGATAGGTCTCGACGTCGTCTGTTGGAGTCATCTTAGGGATCGCCGCACGGACAGCTTTCCGGGCATCATGGACATTCTGGGAAGCTCCTGCTGCTTGTAGCGCCATCACATACTTTAATAGCAGCTGGTTGGTTTCCTGCTGCTGCTTGTTAGCCTCCGGCTGCTGCAAGTTTGCCTCTGAGAGCTTTCACGACCGCCTACATTTTGTCAGGGGACACGGGTTGTAACCTTGCTGGCTTGATATAGTACATACCCCCAGTGCCCGGGAAAAAAACAAAAACTTTTCGGCCTTTATGCCAGCCTCACTGCATTTGCCCGCATCCTGCATTTGCCCGCAACCAAATGTGGGGATTTTCTCTGGTAGACAGGTTAGCGGACACAGTGTAGGGAGCCAGGTTGTAAATCAAACTTCAGTGTTTTATTCACAATCGTCAAAACAAAACAATGTTCATCTGGAATCCTAGGTGTCGGTTCACATCTGGCTGAATGTTCAGCCACAGAAAAGTTCACTGGTAGGCTTCCAGGCGGCCTGCACGCCTGTTTGCAGTCTTCAGCCTAGAGGACTCCACAGCTTCATTGTCAGATGGAGGAAAATCCACACCACCTGATAGTGCTGACTGCTTTTATAAGCCTGCCAAGACCCGGTCTGGAATGTGGGGAGTAGTCACCCACCCAGCACTTTGGCTATTTTCAGTAAGAGCTGTCCCTGATCAGCTTTACAGCCATACTAAACAGCTGAAGTGTCAGATCATTGCAATCTGCAATAATGACCCTTCTGGGGGAAAAAAAGGCTCTTACCTCACCGAGGCCAGGAACCTCGGTGACACGTACCGACCATCAATGATGGCCCTTGTTCCTTCCTACAATCCACATGAGATTTGTGGATATAAAATCTAAAGTAGAGTGCGGTAGCAGCAAATTTCATTCACACACCGTGGAAATGTTCTATGCAGAAATTGACGTGTGATTTTTAAAATCCATTGCATGTCAAATGCTGCCACATATCTTCATATTGGTCTTCACTCTTTTCAATGTACAGTGAAATCTGCTACAAACTAGCATACAATTCTCCATGTTTGACATGGACAACTACAATTTCCAATTTTGCCCTGACAGCCTATGGAAGCAGATGGAGTTTTCCCACAACAATCTGTTACGGACAAGGAGCATCTAGTTATGACTGACGATCATACAAGACTCACTAGTCAACCAGCAATAAATCAGTGTGCATGCCATCTCCTCTTTGTTACTTTTAGCATAGTTTTAAATTATATAATCAAACGATTATGAAAGTGTCTTACACAATAGGTGGTTTAAATAAGGTGGACTCTGATAACAGTACACATGCAAAAGGAAGAGACAGGTGCCCCAAAATGTCACATCAGTAAGCACTTGTGCATATTTCTCATCTGTAGCATCATAAGCATTTCTGAATGCGCGCAATCTGAATGAACTGTGTAAGGCTACTTTCACACTAGCGTTAATATTTTTCCAGTATTGAGATCCATCATAGGGTCTCAATACCGTAAAAAAAGCTTCTGTTTTGTCCCCATTGACAATGAATGCTCCAAAATGCATTCTGTTCCATTCTCATACCGGAGAGCAAACCGCAGCATGCTGCGGTTTGTTTCCATCCTGGGATGTGGAGCAAGATGGATCGTCATAACCCACAATGCAGGTCAATGGGGATGGATCATTTTTTTTCTGACACAATCGAAAAAGGATCCATCCCCCATTGACTTTCAATGGAGTTCATGACGGATCCGTCTTGGGGATGTTACAGATAATACAACTGGATCCGTTCATAATGGATGCATGGATGCAGATGGCTGTATTATCAATAATGGACGCGTTTTTACTGATCCTTGCCAGATCCAGCATAAAAGGCTAGTGTGAAAGTAGCCTAAGCCACTTTCCTCAATAATCGTGTTACTGTATCTCCATATTATATGCTTTAAAACATTGCACATAAAAAGCAATAAAAAGAGGCACATATGATTGCTGATATATTTCTTAGTTTGAGTTGGAGAGAGACAGGCATGAGAAGTGAAATATTGCGGTCCCTCAAGGTAAAATGGCTTTAGAATACAATATTTTCAGCATACAATAGTCATTCCTGGGCCATCGTATATTGTAACTAGACACCATATATGATGCTTTGTACTCAGATCCAGACAATCAACATGGCCATTTCTCTGCTAAAACCCTGTATTGGTTGTCTAGGAACTCCTCTTAACGGTACAGTGTGGTACTGCATGTTCTGTATTGCCATCTGTCTGTGCTAGGATGAGCTGTCCTTAGGATGTCAGGTGATAGCAGCTCCACTTTATTTTTCTGGCACACTGTATATTTTACATGTACCTGAAGAAGCCCGTGTCCTTGTCATAGATAGTGATTCAAAGCTTCCAAACTACTATATGTAAGGAATTGCTTTATCTGTGGTGGTTATCTGAATAATTTTCTAATAATAATCTTCGTTGTCTCGTATCTTGGGATGACATTTTGGTGCTTTGGAACCAATTACAAGTTATCCATAGAGTTATGAACTCAAGTTGCAGTGGTTTCAACATACACTGGTCATCCTGATATAGTAACTTGAGAGACCACTGTAATGTGTGCATATAGCTTATTAGAAAAAAATATATATGTATATTTCTTAGAAAATATCCTAAACTGCTGCTTAATTTAGCTGTAGTGGTGTGACCTGGTGGTGACCACCGTTTGTCAGTTGTCATGATGTGTGCTCATTAATTTGTGCAGTGGAGCTTTCAAATAATACTGTACGTGGCTTTGAAGAATGGTTTTACTGTGCTGTGTAATCCTGCCAGTATGAGTCTTGGTTATCACCACATTAATGTAGGACATCTTGGATAGCAGCTTAGTGATTGCTTCCAGATGAGACACACACATAGAAAGTCTGTGGGATGAGTTTACTTCTGGCCATCCGCGATGTGGCTTTGTGCCCACAAATGAGAAGGTCTTATTCCAGCCACAGTGGGATGAGACAACGGTGGTTCTTTGTGAACACGGAGCACATATTTCTAAAATGACACTGCTGCTACCCCAGAGGGTCTTGTTGAGTTTAAAGAGGATAGAATGATTTCCTTCTTGTTCCTACATTTTTGCCAGCATCTAGCAAATTAAAGGTTCTGATTTCTACTAGATAGTGATTTATTCTAAGACGTGTTATAACACAAGATCCTGAAGATCTTTCCACATCTTTCCTCTTCTACAACTTGTCTCTCCTTTAACACCTGTGAAAAATTACGTTTACGAGTCACTTAATGCCTAACGTGTAGCTCCAGAAAAACACCTGTTAGTACATTTAAACTGGAGCCTTAGAACATGGTTTGTAAATGCTTGTAATGAAATATGTGCTAGTGTAGGACATAAAGTGTATTTTCATGTGACTATATTTAAATTTAAAGTGATATTGCCACTTCACCTCCATTTGACTATTTTCAGCCTCTTGTGTATGAGGAGGGAGATGAGATAAAAATAAAAATAAAGTAATAAAAAACTGAGAAATATATAATATGCAGTGGTGCTTTATAGTTTGTGCACCCTTCAGAAATTTGTAATGAAATAAAATCATAGCTTACCTATAGTAGCAGCATGGAGGTGCTAAAGCTGCACCAGAAATTCCAACATCAGAGAAAGTCCAGCTCGCTGCATAGTAAAACCTCAGACCTTTATTCGATCATCCTGGTAGACCATACAGGACACAAAATATAGTATGAATAATGTCCCCATAGTGCTCCCTCTGTCTACATAATGGCTCCATAGTGCCCCTCAATATATATTTGTGCCCCATTCTGCCCCAGTATATATAATGCCCCCCAAGCCTTGGTAGTGTCGACAGATCCATTAACCTCATCCACTTGCATACGATGGAACACTCGCTGCTCACTGGAGTCAGCAGGACTTGCACTCCCAGTGTGCTGATGTCACATCATGTGATGTCACCATGCTTGGAGTGTCAGGTCCTAAAGCTTGTCACCACACGTGCAAGTGGGAATGTGCTGTCCCATTGAGAAATAGATCATGTCTTATTTTTTGACTGTCGCTATTCACGAGCCATTAAAAAAAGGCCATATAAATAGCCTCATTGACTTCAATTGGTTCACTTGGTCACGTGAATGTAGCCTTATGTTTGGAGAAAGGAAAATGCTGAATTCCAACATAAAGCCTCATCCCATCTGTGAAACACGGCTGTTGTAGTATTGTGGTTGCTCGTATTTTTTGCCCTTTAAGACGCACCGCCCCATAAGACACACCTAGGTTTTAGAGGGGGACAATAAAAATATTTTTTTTTCATTATACCTTAGTTCAGACCACCAATCAGACCTCAGCTAACAGCCCCAATAAGATCCCCATTGTTAATAAGACCCTAATCAGACTTCAGCTCAGACCCCAATATGAATGACCCCCAATCAGACCTCAGATAAGAGCCCCATGCCTCTCATCAGCCCGCAGTAGCCTCTCAATCAGCCCACAGTGCCTCTCAACAGCCACCAGAAGTGTCTAGCAGCCTCAACAATATAAAATATTTTTAAAAAAACACTTACCTCACCTGCTCCTGGACGCTGCCGCTCCTCTTCTCCAGTGCGATTTGCATCCTCCTGCTGTCGGCTGTGCTGTAAAGGCTGTGCGCAGACCTGCACAGCCGACAGCTGAGAACCAGGAAACTGTGAGTACAAAGCCTTCATCGCTTCCCGGTCCTCCGGTACTAATGAGCGCTTCCATAATAGAAGCGGCTCATTAGTATTCGCCCCATAAGACGCAGGGGCATTTCCCTCCCCACTTTTGGGGGGGGGGGGGGGAATGCGTCGTATGGGGCAAAGAATACGGTAGTTGCAGTTATTGCTGCACAAAGGGATCACACCAGATACTGAAAACAAAGGTTCACAAACTTTTGCCACTCTGACATGTGATAGTGGATCATTTTCCTCAATAAATAAATGACCAAGTCGAACATTTTGGGCTCGTTTGGTTTGGTTAACGTTATCTACTTTTAGCACTTGTATGAAAATCTGACATAGTTTTTAGGTTAGAGTTATGCTGAGATATAGAAAATTCTGAAAGGCTTTCAAGCACCACTATATATTGCTATTTTTTTGTTTTAATCTAATGTTAAATGTAGCCAGATGTACAATTTGTGCTCTATTTTTCCACATTATGATGTTTATTAAATTTTGTCCTTTTTTATATATTAGTATACTGTAAATGTAACAATTTTATTTTAAATTGTCTATGTTTTGTTTTAGATACAGCTAAACTATTTTGGAAATTATATACCGAATATTTGGACACCTGAAACTGGATGTGGGACATGCGAAATGGACACTATAGATTTATCAACACTTGAGGTAAGTTCTGTATGATTTCTTTTTTAATGTAAATGTTGATATTATTTCTGTTTACGTAAATTATTTCAAATAGAAAATCTGTGTTTTGACAGCGATTAAATGTTTTACCTTAAATATCATATGCAGGATTGTAAAATTGTATTTAATCTAAAAACTAAGGAAGAGATTTATCAAAACTGGCACAAAGGAAAACTAGGTTAGTTGTCCATGGCAACCAATCAGATTCCACCTTATCTGTTTCAAAGTTCATTTGGAAAATGAAAGGGTCAACGTAATTGGTTGCTATGAGCAACCAAGACAGTTTTTTTCTGCACCAGTTTTGATAAATCTCCCTCTAAATATCAATGCTGAACTCATAGGAACACATCTAAAGTACATATCTGTTTGCAAATGCAAATTCTAAAGTGGACCTCACTATTAGAGTTGAGAGAAGCCAGTTTCGGATGTCTCTGTACATTATTAGAATGTATGGGCTCCGATGATACGAAGTAAGTTATTCATGAAGTTGCTCGTGACTTAGTTAAATAACTTCAGTAGTTGATTTTTAAAGTGGAGTTAGGTTCCGAGGTACTAGTCGTAACCAATGTTTAATTGATTTGATTGTGGAACCAGTGGTACGGCCATTTCTCCAAAGGGTCCCAGGACATAATTTTCAACAGGACAATGCCAGGCTGCATGTTGCTCATGCTACCGTGACCAGCCTGTCTGACCTAAGCATGCTATGACCTGCTGCATCTCCGTACTTGTCTCCCATCAAGCACATCTGGGACATCATTGGTAGTCAATTACAAAAGAAGCTGCTTGCAGTGGATAATGGTGATTTGGGTGTCAAAGTGCATTTAGCATAGCAGAACATTTCTCAGGTAACCATTATTAACCTCATTGATGGCATGAGAATGTGTGCATTTCTGTGTATAGTGCGCATACTCAATACTGAGTAAATTGGGATGATTTGAATATTTTGTTTCCAATTTTTTTTATCATTTGCATATCAACAACAAGTCTAGCAATCTTGTGGTTTCCATTATTCCATGACTTTTCCTTCTTGGTGTTACAACTTCAATTTTGAGGAGTGCAGTAAAGTGTTTCTCAACTCTGGTCCGCAAAAAGCCCTGATAGCTAAGTATTCAAGGATTTATTTAACACTACTCAAGGGAAAGCTGAAAAAAGGATATGGTCAGTGCTCAAAATCAAATACAAAATGGTGTTTCTTTCAAATCTCACTAATGAGTTTTTTTTTAAATCATTTATTTGTAGTGCTGCCCATTTCCTTGTTTAATATGATTAACTAATTGTATCATGATTTCTAAGGGTGGCAACATGTATGTGCTGTTCAAACTAATGCAAAGGCACAGAATATTGCCATATTCCCAAATCATATGCTGTTGTAGTTAGCATAGAACTGGAGATGAAAAACAATGGGAACGATTTACTAATCTAATAAATGGAGTAAATGTAGACAGGTTGTCTAGATCGAAATCAGATTTATCACAGTATCTTAGAATGGATGAAGGACATATATCAAGACTTGTGCTCTCATACACCATTCTTGATCCCTGTGCGCTGGAGTAAAATATGCCTAATTTAGTAAATGGACAATGACCTTATGCATAAAGTGTATATAGTGGTTCCCTATAGAATATAAAGTTCACTTAATGAAATACAAAGCTCTGACTCCTACACTATACATTGTAGGAAGGCGCAAGGATGGAAGATATGTGTCACCGAGATTCCTGGCCTCGGTGACGTAAGAGCCAGAAGTTTTAAGTGTCAGCAGCAGCTAGTGCTGACTGACACTGTTTTCTGTTAGTGTGGCTGTAAAGCCGATCCGGGACGGCTCTTACTGGAGTAGCCAAAGTGCTGTGTGCGGTTCTGTTGCAATACTACAGCTAGATAGAGGGCTAGACCCTATTGAAATAACTAATTGCAACTGGTGTGATATCCCTGTTGCCCCCCAAAAAAACGATTAAGGGGTACGATATACCTGCTTCCACAAAATACTGATTAAGGGGTGTGATACACCAGCTTCCATAAAATATTGATTGAGGCCTGCGATACACCAGCTTCCACCAAATATTGATTAAGGGGTTTGATATACCAGCTTCCTGCAAATACTCATTAAGGGGTTCTATATACCTGTCTCCACAAAATACCAATTGAGGAGATTGATATACAGGCTAACACCAAATATTGATTGAGGCCTGCAATATACCTGCTTCCACAAATATTGCTCTTCTATAGGGACTTTGTCACAGGGTCATTTTGAACATGACAGGCAGAGGAAGAGGCAGGCCATTACGCAGAGGTGGTAGGGGTCAGACAGGTGCACCAGGCTGGAGCTTAAGTGGGAAGTTGGAGAAGGTGCGGGCAATTATGTCAAAGGATAAGCCAGAGTTGGTTGAGTGGCTCACTCCGCCTTCCACTTCTGCCTCCTTCTCATCCTCTGTACCTGCACCATCCTCACTCTCTGCTGAGTGCACCCCCAAAGACACCACCATCTATTCCCAGACCTTACCGATGTGCAGCCATTCTTGGCATCGGATGAGGAAGAGGAGGTAGCAATGGCCGCCACCCAGCGGTCTGACGACCGTACCCAGATCAGCCCAAGTACTGTTGCTGCCTACTTCGAGATCACTAATGTCAGTGAAGGTGAAGGTGACGATGATGACGTGTTGACGAATGTCACATGGGTGCCCACAAGAGAGGAAGAGGAGGGGAGTTCAGAGGAAGAGACACAGCAACAGATAGAAGGAGGAGAAGCAGGCAGAACTCGCAGTGCGCAGGAGGCAAAAAGCAGACTGCAAATGTATCTGGAACGAGCCATCCACCATCTGGTGCTCCCAGGACATGGCTCCCCAGTGTGGGCTTTTATTAACGTGTCAGCTGCTGACAATAGTGTTACCAACCGCAACCTATGGTGTCAATGCATAAGTCACGGTAAGCCCAACACTCACCTAGGGACGACCACCTTTAGAAGGCACCTGACCTCCCATCACCGAGCCCAGTGGGAGAAACACCGTCAGAACCCACAAAGCCACACTCCCGGCACTCCACGTCCTGCCTCTTCTCCTTCTCCTCTCTTCTCCCATTTGTTCTCCACTCCACCTTCCGCCGCTCCGTCATCGCATTCATCTGGCAAAAGGCCAGCTTCCGTGGCCCAAATGTTCAAATGTAAAAAGTTGCTGATGCCGGATAACCCTCTTACCCAACTGCTGATGGCTGACCGCTGGCTTGTCTGAACTGCAAAAAATTTGTGGCCATTGGCACGCCGCAATGGAAGGTCCCCTGAAGGAAATATTTCTCCCAGAAGGGCATCCCAGAGCTATATGGCCACGTTTAGTGGCAAGTAAATGCATCTCTGGCACAGTGTCGGTGCCAAGAGGCACCTGACCACAGACACGTGGTCTAGCAAACACTGGCAGGGAAGGTACATAACTTTTACTGCCCACTGGGTGAACCTTCTGACAGCTGTCAATCGTGCAACCTGTGGCACCCGTGTGGATTTGGTGTTAATGCCACAAACTGTATGCAGGCCTGCCTCTTTTTCTCCTCCTCCTACTCCATCCTCTGTCTCCACCTCGGCTGACTCCTCCTTTTCCACTGCTACCGCCTCTTCCGCTGCACCCCCCAAGCTCCCCAGAACCTATTGGTGCCAGGTGCGATGTTGCCATGCTGTGCTGCGGCTGTTGTGCCTGAAAGCCAAAAGCCACACCGGTCTCGCATTGCTTTCAGCTCTGCGGTCACAGGACGTTCAGTGGTTAACCCTGTTTAATTTGACTAAGTGGTGTGCGACAACTGTGCCAATCTGCTGAGCATGCTGAAACAGGGCAAAATGACACACTTGCCATGCATGGCACACGTCCTGAACTTAGTCGTGCAGCGATTCGGGGTCCAGGATGTTTTGTGGCAGGCCAGGAAAATCTCTTGCCATTTTAAAAGATCTTACATGGCCATGGCTTGCCTTGCTGACATTCAGTGGCGACACCACCTGCCTGTCAGAACTCCACCTTGTATATGCTTGATGGGCTGCTCCAGCAGCAACGTGCCGTTAACGACTACCTGTACGAACTCTGCAGCAGGACAGGTTCTGGGGAGCTTGGTTTCTTTTCACCGTGCCAGTAGCTGCTCATGCGCGATGCATGCAGACTTCTGTGGCCATTTGATGAGATCACCAAACTGGTCAGTCGCAGCCAGGGACCCATCGGTGACATCGTACCTTACTCCTTCTTTCTGGAGCGTGCATTGCGTTGTGTCATTGATCAAGCCGTCGAGGAGCAGGAGCTGGAAGATGAGGAAGTTGCAATGCTGAATTAATTCCCAGGGGGGGGCAACTCCATCTGAGACAATTTGACTCAGCAGGAGTCTGAAGAGGAGTCAGAGGAGTATGGTGCCTGGGGGGAGAAGGAGGAGGAAATGCAATATAAGCTAGCTTTAAACTTTTTGGGGATCCCTGGTGTTGTCCGTGGGCTGTCAGAATGCAGCATTTCAAGACTTTGCTGCAAGAGAAGCTGCATTCTGCTGCTTCGAAAGGATGTTCAGTGCAGGAGGGGGGATCGTGACCCATAAGCGCACTCACCTAGCACACGACAGTGTGGACTACCTCACATTTCAAAAAATTAATGAGCCATGGATCTCGGAGGAATTCAACACCTGTGACGACCACGTGTAATTGAATTTCCTCATGCCAGCCCACACATAACCGCCACCACAATAACAAAGAATGGGCCTTTGTTTTATGTATATACAGCGGCATAAAAGGCCTTTTATGTCAGGTGAATGCCTAATTTTTCGGGCCTCTACTGTTGTGACCTACAGTTAAATTTTTATACAGTGACCGCCTAATATACCTCCAGACACATAATCACTTGTTCTTTTCTGTCAGGTGAATGTTTAATTTTTGGGGCCTGTACTGGCCTACAGTAAAATTGTTATCCACTGACCGTATAATATAGCTCTAGCCACATAATCACTTGTTCTTTTCTCTCAGGTGAATGCCACATTTTTAGGGCCTGTACTCCTGTGGCCTAAAATAAAAATTTTCTAGGCTCCAGCATGGCACATTTTTCATAGTTTCCCTTTTAAGATGCATAAAAATTGCCCCTGATTAAAATACATATTTTTGGTGGGTATTTTTGCTTTTGACCCCCCTCTGGTATGTCACTGTCCATGTTGTGGGACTATTTGTGTAGTAAGTATTTTGTGGCTGTAAATATGACCTGAAGGTTCATCAGGTTCGCCTGCCATTAAAGTGAATGGCGCCCAACACGAACACAGGGTTCGCGAACATTTGATCGTAAACGCGCGTTCGCAAAACGTCCTGGCCGATGTTCATCCATCACTACCGGTCAGCATTTTCAGTTGACATGCGGATGCGTTAATCAGTTATTATGCCCCCAGCAGCATTAAATACATGCTATGACAAAACGCTGGTGGCGAGGCAGGCCAGCACCTCCACGTAGAGCACCAGTTCATGCCATTTGTCCAGCTTGGACACCCAATAGTTGGCACTGAGGGATCACAAAGGACGCTGACACTGTCTTCTACGTACTCCTTCACCATCTTTCAAAATTTTTCCCTCCTAATGACAGGCCGCGCATCAAGTTGAGGGTGCTGGCGGGGTGTCATAAAACTGTCCCAGGCCTTGGCGAGTGTTGCCCTGCCTCTGTTGGAACTGCTGTGTGTTCCCCTCGTCTCCCCTCCTCGGTTGGCCAAGGATCTACGTACTCTGCAGCCAGCGTTGTAAGCTGGAAATTTTTGGAGCAATTTTTCCACAAAGACCTTCTGGTATTGCACCATTTTTCTCGTCCTTTCCACCACAAGAATGAGAGATGAGAAGTTCTCTTTGTAGTGAACAACCAGTAATTGTTGTTGGCCAAAGTGCGTGAAAGGCGAGGGTCACAGGAAAGGCAGCCTAACATTAAGTAAGCCATGTGTGCCAGAGTCCCAAGAGACAAGACTTTGCTGTCCTATCAGGAGGATGACTCTCAATCTCCTAATCCTCTTCCTCCTCTTCTACCCATCCACGCTGCATAGATGGAATAAAACTTCCATGGGTACTATGCTCTGTAGCAAAGGCAACCATCTACTGCTGCTTCTCCTCATCATCATCCAATTTGCGCTGAGAAGACGAACTAAGGGTGGTCCTGCAATCACTCTGTGTACTGTCTTTCCCCATTTCCACCTCTTCCACATGCAAAGCTTCCGCCTTAATTGTGAGCAGCAAGCATTTGAGTAGACACAGAAGTGGGATGGTTACGCTGATAATAGCATTATTGCTGCTCACCATCTGTGTTGATTCCTCAAAGTTTCTTAAAACCTCACAGAGGTCAGACATTAATGCAAGCGCTGCTGCAGTGTTGTCAGACCAGCAGAAGCTGTCGATGACTTGCAGAAATGAGCACACACACGGCGCACCTTCACAGGTAGCTCAGGCAAATTGTGGTAGGTTTTGAGAAACCGCTGAACCACTAGGTTGAACACATTGGCTAGGCACGGTATGTGTGTTAGCTTGGCGAGCTCCAAAGCCGCCACCAAGTTACGGCCATTATCTGACACAACCATGCGTGGTTGTAGGTTGAGTGGTGAGAGCCACAGCTCAGTCTAGTCCCTTTCCCCCTGCCACAGCTCTGCGGTGGTGTGCTGTTTGTCACCTAAGCAGATCAGTTTAAACACGGCCTGTTGCCGCTTCCCCTTTGCAGTGCTACACTGCTTCCAGCTATTGACTGATGGCTGACTGGTGCTGCAAGATGATAATTCAGAGGTGGAAGTGGAAGAGGAGGAGAAGGGGGAGTTGCAGCCACTAACTTAGGTGGTGGTGGAAACCCTAATAGAAGTAGGGCCCGCAATCCTTGGCTTCGATAGCACCTGTGCCATTCCAGGGTATGACTCGCTCCCGGCCTCTACAACGTTCACCCAGTGTACAGTCAGGGAAATGTAGCATCCCAGGCCAAAAGCACTTGTCCATGTGTCAGTCGTTAAGTGGACCTTCCGAATAACTACTGCATTGGTCAGGGGATAGGTGATGTTACGGGACATATGCTGTTGTAAGGCTGGGACTGCACACCATGAAAAATTTTGGCGTCTGGGGACAGAGTAACGCGGGTCCCCAAGACTAAATGGCGACCTTTCCAGGGCCCGCATTTTGGAAAGGTGTGCATTTAGCGCTATGGCCTGTGTGTGGGTGGCTGGGTATTTGCGCTTTCGTTCAAAGATCTGGGGTATAGACATCTGTCTCTGCGTCTTGGACAGGGAATTAGCCAGCACGTAACACAGGGGAAGAGGATTTAGTGTTGTGATCTGCAAACATTGATTGTGGACCCAGGAGTTCAGCCCACCTATTAGAGTGCTTTGTTGCCATGTGGTAGATCATGCTGGTGGTGGTGAGGTTGCTAGTGTTGCCCCTGCTCATTTTCATATGGCACAGGTTGCAAATGACAATTATTTTATCGTCCGCACTTTCCTCAAAAAAGCGCCATATTGCGGAACACCTACCCCTTGGCAAGGGAGATTGCCACAAGGGGGTGTTCCGAGGAACAGTTGCTGGCCTGTTTGGTGTGGCCTGCCTTCTCCCTTTGCCACCCCACTGCCTCTTCCAGACTGTTGCAGTGCTGCAGATCCCTCCCCCTCTGTACTGCTGTCCTCGCTCGGCTTGCTACCTTCACAGGTTGGGTCAGTGACTTCATCGTCCACCACCTCCTCTTCCACTTCCTCACTCTGGTTATCATCCTGACTTGTTGACCTAACAACAACCTCAGTTTTTGACAACTGTGTCTCATCCTCATCATCAACCTCTTGAGACACTAATTGTGGTTGACTTATTGGCAACTGTGTCTTATCATCGTCATCCACCTTGTGAAACACTAATTGCCAATCTCCACCGTCTTCTTTTTGTGACTGTGGATGCTTAAGAGTTTTGGAATCAGGGCACAATATCTCCTCATGTCCCTCTTCAATCAGGCTTGTCAAGAGGCCCAAATCAAGGAATGGCGATGAAGAGCTTGTCGGAATATCCGATTGTGGGATCACTTTTTTGCCAAGACACTCCATGGTGGGAGGAAGGAGTACCAGGGTGAGGATTCTGTTGACCAGACTCTTGGTTACTGAGATTGGACTTTGTGGAAGACAAGGTGGTGCTTAACCGACTGGAAGCATTGTCTGCTGCAATCCAACTTACCACCTGGTCGCACTGGTCTGACTTCGAGAGTGGTGTCCCACGTCGCCCTGTAAACTGGGACATGAAGCTAGGTATTGTGGATAAGTGTGTTTCTTGTGTTCTGGCAGCAGGCACAGTTTCACCGCGCCCAGGGCCACGTCTTCTGCGTGCACCATCAGCAGCACAGCCATTTCCCATCCCTTACTGCTCACCTTGTGCATATTAAATGAAATATATGCTTGCAAGTATGTCACACGTACAGTAGCACAGGTTTTGTAAGTGTATGCACAAATAAAGTACACAGAATGTCACAGATATTTTTAGGATGCACACACATTAAACAGGAGATGTAGTACAGATAATGTCGCTGTCCGCAGCGTCTGAAAAAAGTACACTGAATATCACAGATAATTTTAGGATGCGCAAACATTATACAGGAGGTATATCGCAAGTAATGTCGCTGTCAGCAGCGGCTAATAAAAAATTACACTGAATTATTGTCACTGATATTTAGGACGTGCAAATGTTATACAGGAGATGTAGCACAGGTAATGTAACTGTCTGCAGCGGACACCGTCTACAGAAAAAGTACACTGGATGTCAGATATTTTTAGCCTGCGCACATGTTACACAGGAGATGTAGCGCAGATAATGTCGCTGTCGCCAGCGGTGAAAAAAATTTCACTGAATGTCACTGATATTTCGGATATGCAAACATTATACAGTAGATGTAGCGCAGTTAATGTAACTGGCAGCATCGGACACCGTCTACGGAAAAAGTACACTGGATGTCACAGATATTTTTAGACTGCACACACGTGACACAGGAGATGTAGCGCAGATAAAGTCGCTATCTGCAGCGGCCAAACAATTGCAAGGTATTCAGAGCAGGTTGCGCTAAAAATATATCTTGCTGCCAGATACAATACTCCTTAAAAGGACTTTTGGGTTCTCTAACAATTCCACGCCATTTAGCGCAGATTGTGCTAATAATTATATTGCTGCCAGATACAATAGTCTGTAAAAAGTCTTTTGGGTCTATAACAAGTTTTTCAATAAAATATTACTATTTCACTCCCTACACTATCTGTCCCTTCTTCAACACAGCTCTCCCTGACTAAGGCCTTATTCACACGTCAGTGTTCAGTCAGTGATTTCCATCCGCAATTGTGAGCCAAAACCAGGATTGTAGCCTCCACAGATATATGTTATAAGGGAAAGATCTGCACATGTTCTGTGTTTAGAGCCGCACCTGGTTTTGGTTCAGAATTACTGATGGAAATCACTGACCGAACACTGACTGTGCGAATGAGCCCTAAAACTGAGCCGAACACGTGTCTTCGGGAGCTATATAGCCCCCGATGTTGCGTTTCAACCAGCCAATCACTGTAATGCCAGTAGCCAACATGGCTACGGCATTACAGTCAATGGCAGTACTTACCTGCACGTTTATTGGCTGCGTATCAGCCAACAAACGTGCAGAGAGAAGACTCGAGCACTCGTGGTGTTCGGCCGAACACCGCAATGTGCTGAGAATAGCGATGTTCGAGCCGGACAGGTGTTCGGCCGAGCATGCTCGCTCAACACTAATTTCTATTCAAGCTTAAATAATTGTTATATTAATACTATCCTAACCGCAAAGTATTAATCTCTAATTCACCCTAGACCTCCAGCGATATTAGATATAAGAACATGTCCAACCAGACCACCATGGAAAATAGACATAACACTTCATATTTCTTCACTATTAAACACTCTGGATCACTGGGAATATTAAAAAAATACTGTGATTATTCCTTGAGGTACAAATTTGAAGCACACTATTGCTAACCAGCTGATCTAAAAAAATAAAATGAGATGCAATGGTTGTAGAAAATTGGATTAGTACAATGAGAAAGCCCTTGATGTCATAGGTACTGCCACACATAAAATTTCCATTAATACAAAAACTTCTGAGGCCAGTTTTTTATAAAGCCAAACATACACTGCAAAAGAGACATTTATTTTAATGTTGAATATTCAAAGAACTGTTCTATAAGGAAAGTAGAGGTTTTGATGCCTGCACTTAAAGTGTAACTAACCTCTCAACAAACTTTGCATTAATTAATAGTACAGTGTGTGTACATGACATACGACACTATATTTGAAAACCATTGGGTACATTTAATTAAGACTGGCGTTTTAGACGGCAGTCGTAATAAAGCCCTAAGCTGGTGGTGGATCTGCCGACATTCTGAAGAGGTGCCTCCATAACTTTGGCGCATCCAGAGACAGTTTTAAATATAAGAAGGCTTTCGAGCTGTTTTACATTTTGACCTTTTTCTATGCCTGAAACACACGTAGAAAGTGGCAAACCAGATTGGTCTTTGGCCCCTTCCCTGCCCAGGTCCTGGTCACGTATTTGGACCTGGCGTGAGAGGGGCAAAGTCAAAGATTTAGTAGTGTTTCAGAATAATAAATGACCCTTGTATGACTTGTATTTGTCTTTTTTTTTGCAGTTTTCCCCTGTGCATGCTAAATATCTAGTTTGTAGTTTTACAAAAAATGGTTAGTGAAGGCTAGCTGCCATCCACTGCACACAGACAATAGAAGAGAATCTATTCCGTAACCTTCTCTTCCTCATTCAGAAGCTGTCTCATGGAGGACATAGAGAAGTACTGACCTGTATGGCTACCAATAAAGCGCTTGGGCTGAAATGTAAACTTCCTATATAGTTAGAGTCATATCTCTCTCACTCCTCTCCCTCCACTCTCCATGGACTTGTATTGACATAATATGATCCTTTTGTCTTCTATTGAGCTAATCTATCCTGGATGGGCTTAAAATATTGAAAAGCAATTAGCAAAGGGAGGTAAACAGCTAATAGCATGAGTAGAAGACATCTCTCTCTGATGAGACATATTACAAAGTTTCTTATGTTCGCTTGTATTATTTTTTTAAGCAAAGTTGCATGACAAGTCAGTGACAATTTAAAAAAATCTAATTGAAAACAAATCCAATATAACATATTTAGCTCATTTGTGTAATTACTTTAGATTTCATGGTCTTTGAATAATTTTCCAAGATTTTTTTCAGTGAAGAATATTTACACCACCCAGTTTATCCAAATCAACCCATGATCAAATACCATTTTTTAAATAATTATTTTCAAAAAGGTTGTCAGTTTGTGGTTAGTAACAAGTGAAGTATTTGGACGGTAATTTTGTGTTGAAAATGCATACAGGAATGAGATTATCAGTGAAGGATTAATATGGAAGAAATTGTATGTGTTGGATATTTGAGTCAAAAGATGTTCCACTTTAATATTAATTTAGCTCTGCAATTTTGTTTTTTATCCTTCACCTGAAGTTCATGGTTTCCTGTCACAAGTTCGTCGAGACATTACATGTCTTCTTTTATTACATTTATTTGCTCATTGCTAGCCTTGTAAAAACACACACAAGAACCATATAAACTGTAATTAGAACAAAGCATTACTTCAAAACAATGTGATTGGGAAGGCTGGAAATCCCTTTGGCAGCAACAAATCTGTTTTGCAGCTTGAGGTCTCCATGTATTTATGTTTAGCGGTGATTATATGTGTTATACACAAGAAACGTTTCCGAAATGGTTTACTGTTACATGGGGTAGACAGTAGGAAAAACTGGATTCCAAATGTATGATTTACTTTGGATGACTGACAAACAGTGGCTAGTAAATTAGGTCATAGACTTGGAACAATCTATCACGCTTCGGTGTGGGAGGAAAACACCACACCGAGCATAAGAGGGAAGGATGGAACTGGAAATCAGGCCTGAGAACTAGGGAAGGAAGATGGACACCTACTAGTAGAACCCTAACCAAAATCCTGTCTGACTACCAGTATGAACAGACCCCAGAGGTAGGTGTGTTCATATGCAGGAATACCTAGAGTCCTATCTAGCCCTATAGGACCCTGGTACTAATGGCAGGGACAAGACTACCTGTTCCTCCAAAAGGAAGGATGAACAGGAGTCACCTTCAGGCCTAATACAAACAATCGACAAATGCAACACACAGAACCCAAAACAAAATACAAAAAGGAAAGACTTTAACTTCAAAGGGGCTATGGAAGCACCAGAAACTCCGCCGAGATCCACACACCCGCTATCCACAACTGAAACTGAAGCTATAAACTGCACAGCATTGTGGGAGAAGCAACAATAAATAAGGAAGGTTAAATGACCACATTAGCAACACGTGAGGCAAGGGGAGAAAAAAGAAACAAAACAGACGCCTATTGATCCACAAGGGAAACCTGTCAGAGCAAACCACGTGTTGCCAGTCTCACCGATCTTCTGCCACATGTCATGGGAATGCCCGTGAGACAATCACTGTAAATAGACAAATGAAATTGTGAACTGTCTGCTGTGGCAAGAAGGCTGAATTGTTTGCTTTACTGGCTCAATAATTGAATAAGCTCTTACATAACCAGAAGATCATTAAGGTGGTTCTGTTTGATGTTGTAATTTAACCCCAATAACTTGAATGAGGATGAGCGGCAATACCCAACACAGCTGCTGTATATAACTATTAAAACTAGTCGTTTACTATTTAAAGGGCATCTGTCAGCAGATTTGTATCTACCTATAAAATGGCTGACCTGTAACATGTGCACATGGCAGCTAAAAGCATCTTTATAGGTCCCATGTCCATTATGCTCACATTGCTGAGAAAAATTATGTTTTAATATATTCTAATGAGCCCCTAAAAGCAACAGGGGTGTTTCTGTTATACCTAGAAGCTCTGCTCTCTCTACAACTGCAGCACCTTCTCCACTTTGATTGATTGGCAGGCATCATGATGTTTTCACTGCCTTGACCGGTCAATAAAAGTGGAGAGGGGACAACAGTTGTTGGGAGAGCTGAGCCTCTAAGAGTAATGGTAACCTCCCTGTCGCTTCTAGAGGCTCATGTGTATATATCTAAACATCATTTTTCTCAGCAATGTGGGAACATTTGAACATGGGACCAAAACAGAAGACACCTAAAAATTATTAATAATGAATTGTGGACTCAAGTTATCAATGCATGTGTCAGCAAGTGTTCTGACTATAAATTATCTATCATCAATGCCATAATTTGCATACCGTCTATTAGTGCTCTGGATACAGGCGTGTATACAGTACTTTTTGGGAGTAAAAGTATCCATATATGTGGATATAAGCTGACATGGTATGTCCTTATTCCTCATTAGAGATAAGCAAATTTTTTACTGCAGAGACCCTTTATAGTAGTGTACAGAACTGTGCCTTGCAGTAATATGCATAGGGAGTTTGCTGTGGTAGAGAAATTATACTGTGAGTCAGTATGACATGCAGATGACAGGCGTCGCTCTTAGAATCACTGCACACTTCACTTATTTGGGCAGTCACAGGGCCAAAGTATGAACTCAGCCTTACAGGTCGATGTTAGCGCCAAAAAGACGTGCACTCCTTTTACATCATCGTCAGCTGATTCCACATAGAAGTCTTCAGAACCTGTTCTATTAAACGCTTATACAAGTACAGACCCACAGACAGAGTGGAAAGGGTGTCAGCAGTAAGTTTGTGTTGAAGTCACTGATTATTTTGCCCTTCTTCTGATCCGTCAGAACAATAACCACCAAAAAACGGATCCTGTCTGTTGAGCATCCACCTTCACTGGGTCAGCATTTGGTCAGTAATCCATCAGTATTGATAATGACAAAAAAAACAGGAGTGGATCCAAAACAGAGATAACACGTGACTGAAATATTTGCATGTCTTCTGTGTTTTGCACCCACTACTGCTTTTGGCTACCAAATCACAAGCCAATTCTGATGGGACCATACAGGCCTTACAGCTCCTACACAGACAGGATCCATTGTGCGTCTCATTTTTCCTTCCTTCTGACAGGTCAGAAGAAGGGTAAAATAAATGATGATGTCAGCCAGGCCAAAAGGCAAAATAGTGGCCCAGTCCAGTCATGAAGTGGGGAAGGTGGGAACAGCATGAGAAGTCCACAGTGTGGACTTATGACATAGTGGTGAGGTGGAAGCAGCATGAGGAGACCACAGACTGGCTCAATGACAGTCTGGAGGTGGCGGCAGCATAAGCAGGAGGCCACAGAGTGGCACAATCACAGTCTGGAGGTGGCGTCAGCATCAGGATCCCACAGAGAGGCCCAATGACTGTGTAGAGGTGGCAGCAGCATCAGGAGGAGGCCACAGAGTGGCACAATGACAGTGTGGAGGTGGCAGAAGCAGCAGCAGGAGACCACAGAGTGGCAAGGCGACATAGTGTGGAGGTGGCAGCAGCATCAGGAGACTACAGAGTGACCCGGTGAGAGAGGGGAGGTGGGTGGCAATACAAGTACCAGCTGAAGAAGGTGGGTGAAAGAAGGAGCACTTGGCATCAGATGTGTGGCATCAGGCGGGTGACAGCATCAGAATAGTAGCTGAGGCAGGCAGCCAGAAGAAAGTGTGAAAGTGTTGGTGTGGCCAATGTGATCCCGGAGTTGCATAACTTGAAAGAATCCTATACTGTGCATAAGTGGACACTCTTACATTACCGTCACTTTAGTAACATATGTAAGGATTATCTGGCCAGGGTTCCAAAAGATTATACCCCCTCTTGGTATGGCATCATCCTATAATCCCAGTCCCCAGGTGTAAACTACTCCCCAATTTATATAACAAGGTAATTGAATCTAAGATAGTAGAGATGCCTTCCTATATCACTCAGTGGGAAATTGATTTGGGAGTAAGCTTCACAGACTCAGAGCTAGACAGGATTCTCAGCCACTCACATGGATATTCCCATTGTATAACTATACAAGAGAATTCCTTTAAAGTGGTCACTAAGTGGTACCGTACTGCAGATGTATTACATAAAATGTTTCCATCAGTGCCTGAAACTTGCTGGAGGTGCCACGCAGCTAAGGGCACAGCTTTGCATGTTTGGTGGTCGTGTCCTAGGATTTGCCCGTTTTGGGATGATGTGACTACTGAAATTAAGAGGTTATGTCCAGCAGGTGTGACTCTAACCCCCAAGGCTGTCCTCTTAAACTTGTCAGAACTGCATTGCCCTCTTAGCAAGCACTCGCTACTCTCACAACTGATAGCTGCGGCTAAGCTGTTAATCCCTCTCAAATCAGATCAGGCCCTTACTGTACAGATGTGGAAAGACAAGGTAAGGGAGATTTGCAGATTTGAGGAGTCATTCAGCTGGAAATCCCTGTCTCATGATAAATATTTAGTTACCTGGTCATCATGGCTTCAGAAGCCCTAAAGGTTACCCTTGATAGGTCCCTGGACCGTGTCACACCCCTCTCCTTGTAGTATGGGTCCTTTGTCTGTATGATTTTACCATTCATGTACTGTATTATTAACTTATCATATATTCTAGTAATTATCTCTGATTATATCTAGCAGCATTTGTGAGATTATTGATGATGATTTACTCTGCACTTTTAAACAAGTGTCTAATGCTCTTGTGGTCCTGGGGCATGTTGTCCTCCCTTTTCTGTTGTTATATATGTCTGTTATCTCAATAAACAGAAATTTGAAAGAAAGTGTTGGTGTGGCACCATGGATGATCTAGTCTGATGCATTGGTGGCTGGAAACCCTGGATGATCCACGCCTGATTCATCTTGACAAAAGTCATTCCCCACATTTGGACAGGCGAGTTCTTCTTCTAGTAACTATGGTCCTGCCGCACTACTGGCCGGGCAGGACAGCTTTTCTGGGGCAAAATCTGCTAGTTGCGGCCACAAATCCATTTTGGCTGCCCAGTAGTCCAGTGGATGTTCAATGTGGGGTGGCAGGGTACTGTCCAAGTATGCCACCACCTGCTGGTTCAGGTCCTGCTCCAATTCTAGCAGGTCTAGCTGCTGCTTCTGGTGAGTAGTTTCTTCATTAGGCGGGATGGAGCTTGAACTGCTCCTACCCCCACCCGCCGCAGCAGCCATTGCAGAGGAATGTGAGTGCAGAGGGCATCTGTGCAAGACACTCGGAGGAACTCCCTGTGGTGGAATGATGTTGGTCATCCCGTAGTCCTGGCAACTAACAAATAACGTTGCCTCTTCAAAGGGCCTGAGCAAACGGCAGGTGTCACGCATGAGCTGCGACTGGCTGACATCGAAGTTACACAGAGGAGTACTCCTGTCTGCTTGGATCATCAAGAAATCATTTATGGCCTTTCTCTGTTCGTATAGTCAGTCCAACATATGGAGGGTGGAATTCCAATGGGTGCTGTAAACATTGCATATCAGCCTATGTTGGGGGATACCGTTCTGCCACTGCAGCTCAAGGAGAGTGTGCTTTGCTGTGGACGAGTGGCTGAAGTCCATGCAAAGTTTCCTGGCCATTTTTAGGATGTCTTGTAGATGGGTGGAAGACTTCAGGAACCGCTTGACAACCAGATTGAACATGTGTGCCATGCAGGGCACATGGCTTAGCCCTCCTTGACGCAGCACTGACATCATGTTCTTCCCATTGTCAGTCACCATAGTTCTGATTTTGAGTTGTCATGGAGAAAGCCAGGATTCGATTTCTTGATGAAGGACACAGATACGTTCCATCCCTGTGTGACTTTGTTCGCCCAGTCAAACAAGGAGCAGAACAGCATGACACCGCCATGCCCTGCACAAGTGGTATGCTGGAGGGGCACTGTAAATTGTAAATGGTGGAGGATGAGGAGCCAGAGGCGGTCATTGTCTCAGGACCAATGGCATGACAACGTGGAGGTGGAAACGGTGTCACCTGGCCAAGTTGCTGGTGTGGCTTTGCAGGAAGCACATTCACCCAGTGGGCCTAAAGGACATGTGATGTCCCTGACCGTAGTTACAGCTCCACACATCAGCGCTGCCGTAAACTTTGGCAGACACAGACAGGCTCAAGGACTGTCCCACCTTCTGTTCTACATGTGTGTGCAGGGCTGGTACTGCCTTTTTGGCAAATAAATGATGGCTTGGGACTCTCTACCTTGGCTCAGCACAAGCAATAAGTTCATTGAGAGGTGCAGAGTCCACCACTTGGAAAGGGAGGGACTGCAGCACCAGCAACCGGGACAGGAGCACACATTCAGCTTCTGCGCCGTTGGATGAGTGCACGCATACTGATGTCTCTTGGCAATCGCTTCTGTGATCGATTGCTGACTAAATGACTGATGAGGAGTAGGAGGAGGAGGAGCAGGAGCATCAGGACCAGCAGATGATGGGAAGGTCAGACAGCACCCTTCGGCTGAGGTGGTGGAGCCTTGACTACCTGAAACCGGGTGCATGCCTCTGGGTGATTCAGCGGTTGCTGCAGCAGGCTGGAATACCACATCAGAGCCAAGGTTCCCTTAGGCCACTTTATGGTGATGCTGCATATGTTGACGCAGGGTTGTGGTGCCAACATTGGCACGCTGGCCACGCTTCACCTTCTGCCCACAGATTCTACATATGGCCATGTTCCCCTCCGGCGGCTTAACAAAAAACTGCCACACCGCCGAGTAGCTGATTTTACCCCCAACACTATGCGCTGACTGACTGCTACAGCCGCTGCGTCCGTAAACCTGAGCACCACTACTTTCCTGGGCAGGTATGCTTCTGTGAAGCGGGTGGTCTACCCCGGGCACGTTTGGCTCCCAACCTCCCACTGCTGACTCCTGGCTCCGCTGCCGCCTCGTGGGCAAGCTGCCAATCTCTTCTCCCGATGATAAGGAAGTCCCTAATTCACCTGGCTCCCAAGTGCGATCAGTTACATTATCATTGTCATCATCATCATCGAGTACTGTCTGCACGTCACTGGTGTCCTCCTCAACGGTCTCTGGGTCAGGAGCCTCACCGCTCGCAACACCAGCTCCCACGCCACATACTGTTAGATCAAATAAATAAAAAGGAAATTAAAACACCCCCAAAAAAGTCTGTAATTTTCTCACTTCACCACACAACGGCTAATGAGCCCTTTTTTCCCCCTACGAATACTCGCCAAAAAGGGCTGTAATTTTCTCACTTCACCTTACAACAGCAAATACTTTTTTTGTGCCACTAATACACGCAAAAAAGGGCTTTTGAACATATAACTGCACCGCTGAACTGCAAATATATTTTTCTTTTTTCCTCTTATACACTCCACAAAAGGCTTTAAAACAAAACTGCACAGCTGAATGGCAAATATATTTTTCATTTTTTCACTTATACACTCCACAAAAGGGCTTTAGAACATTTAACTGCACCGCTGAACGGCAAATAGGCCCTTATTTTTTCACACATAGGCCCTTTTCTCTCGACAAAAGGCTTTAGAACATATAACTGAACAGCAAACATAATTTTTTTTTGCCACTAATGCACGACAAAAAGGGTTTTAAAACATATAATTGCACTGCTGAACGGCAAATAACATTTTTTTTTGTGCCACTAATACATGCCAAAAAGGGCTGCAATTTTCGCACTTCACCACACAGCTAATACGCCCTTTTTCCCCCCCAAACAATATGTCATATATTGATTGGTCTTCTGAGACTTTCATGCACTGACATTTATCTATAGCTGTAATATATCGTCAAGAAACAATATGTACATATGGTGTCATGTCCTGACTTTACTAAGGATTTCAATACTAAGCCTTTGTGTACAGAGTATTCATCCAGTGAATAGTTTAAATGTGTCCTATATTAGTCTAGAGAGAGATAAATTATCCCCTTTCATAAAAGTATTCTGCTGGCCTGACTAAAATAAACAACTCATCGTTGCAAACATAAATAGAAAGTGGAACATTTAACATCTGGGGAAAAAAAGTGGAATTGACATGCAGATGGGAAGAACCATGTGTTAGCAATACATAAATTAATAAACAAATTAAATGGACCATAAGGTACAGCTTGACTACAGTGGAGGATAGTGTGAGACATCATAGAACTTAACAATTTACCCTATTAACCATTTTGGTTGGGTTCTGCAAATCAATCTAATATTTTTTGCATGATACTTTGTTTCTGAATTAGTTATGGGTTCAGTGTGCACTGAACCCCTCATTTGCATAAAGAATAAAGGTCATTTTATCAGGAATTTCACAACTGACTGATAATTATGGCAGGTATTATTTTTATTTGCAAAAACAACCTTAACAGAAGGGTTGATTCTGTTGACAGTTGCTCTTTAAACTTTAACCCCTTCCTAACACGCACCAAACATGTACTGCACTGTGGGAACGAAGTTCCAGACATGTGTCATACATGTATAAGCAACAAAAACACGTTTTTTGTGTCTAATTGCACAGTGACTGGGCTAAAATGGCTATGGTCTGAGTCAGGTAGCCATCTTACCTACTGACCCTGAGAAGTTGTTCATCCCTCATGCAACCCCAATCTATGCGACTGGCCGGTTGATCACAGCTCCTTCACTGTAAAAGACAGTGAGAGGGTTGCACGGGGCTCTTATGGGGGTGATTAGTGCACAGGTCTATACCAGTTTTTCTGTGTGCAAACTGTGACCACCAAGCACTGGTCAGTGCATCTCTGATCATCTGTGCTCAGTTTTTGTCACAGGAGATTTTTTTTTTCTCATCTGTTTCTCATTTTTCGTTTGTAAAAATAAATAAATAAAAGGCCATATTGAGGAGAAAATGGTTACAAATTGTGAGATGAGTTTCTCATGTTATCTCTTATGAAAATAAAAAAATATGGGCCTAAAGCAACTTTAAGACTATATAACTCGCTGCTGATTTCCCCTCACTTTTGAGGGAAAAAAGTGTGTCTTATAGTCCCAAAAATATGGTAAGTATACATTTTGTTAGGCAAAGGCAAAAGAGGGTTTTCTTTTTTTCAAACATGTGATTCTCATACCCATATAATACACTATAGTACTTATGTATTGCAGTGTATTATGTCACAATCTGACATAATGCATATAAGTCCTTGACATAAAGCTTATTAGGCAGGGCCTAATAGGCATCCATACATGGCACGCTACTGGAGGTTTTTAGGTCCAAGACTACAGTGGTAACCCCTTGACACCCTACGATCACATCATAAGTGCCAGTGGTGAGAGAGGGAGCCCTGCTCTTTTCAACCGCTTATATTTCGCATTAAAGATTGACAATAGCATCTGAGGAGTTAAACAACTGAGTTTGCAGTTCTTTTTTGTATAACACAGTTGGCACCCACAAGTGAGGGGGTGTCATAATATTACTGTAATACTGTAATTACAAGTGTTAATAATCTTCCCACCATAATGTACAATTATGGTGCAGAGCAGGAAGGGGTTAGTAGCTCTATTAGCATGCATTGAAGACTGAATAATAAGGAATGCTCAGAAAATGAACTCCCCTTCAGGTCTATATTTTTCTATTTTTGCATGGCACGGTTACTGGGAGGGGCTTGGTGGAGTTGGCAGCATGTTTTATCGGAATTGGGCGTGAACTACAATGTCCTCCATTATGGTGTGAAGCAAGTGGCCACCCTATTGAGGCCCCATTTATTCGTGATAGGATCTACAGTAAATATAACAATATAAAACCCCTATTTTCTGAGAAAAATCTGTGTTTAGGATTGAATACTTGACTTGTTTAGTTTTCTCATTAAATTAAATGTTCCCTTATTGTGCCTGTGAACATAATGCATGTAACCAATTTGTTTTTTTTAGGAATATCCAAGGATAACAGTTGGAGTTTTTATTGAGCAGCCCACTCCCTTCCTGCCAGAGTTCTTCACTAGATTGTTGGCACTGGATTATCCCCAAGAGAAACTCTCTCTCTTTATTCATAACAGTGTAAGTATTGCGAGAAGATTGTTATTTACAGGCTTTTACATATCGTCTTACCAGCAGTGGCATAACTAGGGTGTTATGGGCCCCAGTGCAAACTTTGGATCGGGCCCCCTGCCCATTTTTACAAAGAGGCGGCAGATTTTCTTTACACTAAGAGCTCTTTCACACGAGCGGATGCCATGCGGGTAATCCGCTGCATGAAAGAGAGCCAAGCCCCGTTCCGGACAGCAGAGGCATGGAGCATTAACATGATTGATAATGCTGTTTGCCTTTCTGTGATCTTTTTACTGCAAAATCTTTTTCTCACTGTGATTTTGTAGTAAAAAGGTCACAGAGAAGCACAGAGCATTATCAATCATGCTAAAACTCAGTGTCTCTGCTGTCCAGTGCGGGGCTTGGCTCTCTTTCACACAGTGGATTACCCGCACAGGATCCGCTCGTGTTAAAGAGCGCTAAGCCCAATGCATGGCTACACTCACCCAGTCCTAATAAAATCTAGTCCGACCTCATCCAGCGGTTATGCCCACCTTTGTTCCTGTCACAGTAGTTATGCCTACTTTTGTGTCCCCTTACTGTAGTTATGCCCAGATATGTACCTCCCTCACAGTAGTTATTGCCAGATATGTGCCCCCTCACAGTGGTTATGCCAGATATGTTCCCCCTCACAGCAGTTATGCCAGATATGTGCCCCTCACAGAAGTGATACCCAGATATGTACCCCTCACAGTGGTTATGCTCTTTTGTGCCCCCTCACTCTAGTTGTTGTCCCCTTGTTGCAGCTTTATGGGAAAAAAATATGCATACTTACTCTCTTCTCTGATGGCGCGCTCCCACACTCGCATCGCGCTGCTGGCTGTGCTGGAGGCCGATTCCCGGGCCTTCAGCGCTCCTCCCACAGCCAGCAGTGCGATGTGTGGCCTGCAGGGGAAGCGTCTGAGCTCTGAAAAACAGTAAAGGTCTCCCTACTTTCACTCTGAAAACAAACAGCCCGGCAGTGAGTGTGCCTCCTCCCCTCCTTGCCTCTGCACCCCCCTCATGTTTGAAAAGCGCTCTGACTGGGCCAGGCATTCTCACTGTACTTCATGCCGGGCCCCGTCAGAGCGCTCCCATTACACTTGAGTGCAACGGGCCCCCTCCCCCCGCAGAGGGTGCGACGGCGATCGTTATGCCCCTGCTTACAGGCATGTTGTTTAATGCTTTTTAATTTCCTGGCAATCTAGTTGAATTGATGTGATGTTGCTTATGGTCTGATTTCATATACTGAATCACATAGATTCACTCCTGGTTTTGACTTTCAATACTGCATCAGGAAACCTGACCGTGCAATGCACCCTCAGAGAAAAGTTGGCCCCTATGCAATAAAAATACTGACAAAAAGGAAAAAGAAGGGATCAGATCCCTTCAGAAACCAGTGGGATCCAGCAGCCCAACTTAATTAAAGGGGTTATCCGAGAATTACTATTGATGACCTATCCTCTGGATAGGTCATCAATATCAGATCAGCAAGACACGACTCTGTGACCCAAGCCGATCAGCAGTTAGAAGAGGCTGGGCACTCTGAGTGTAACAACCTCTTCCTAGGCCATGTGATCACCGTACATGGTCACATTGCCTAGTTGCAGCTCACTCCCATTTCAATGGGGCTTAACTCCAATACCAAGCACTGCCACTATATGATGTACTGCGCTGTGTTTGGAAAGCTCCTTGAAGACTGCAACGCTGACCAGAGCTCCAGAGATGTGTTAATGATGACCTATTGTGAGGATAGGTCATCATTATCTTTACCAGGATAACCCCTTTAATCATTTCCTGCATGCAGAAGAAAGTTCACAGTATAATAGTCTCAATGTTGCATGGAATGACTGCCCTGGAACCCAGTCATGTAATGATTTTCTTTAGAAAATCCTGGATCCACCAACATCATGTCCTTTAATTGGTTTACGATCTGTTCTATGGACAGGGATGTCACTCCACAACCTAGGACAAAGGAGGTGCTATGGATAAGACCAGAACTATTTGTCTCTCTGCTGTATTTCCAAATGAGGTGGGAGACTAATAAATCTGGATGAAATTGCTATGAAATTTGCTATATTGTCTTTCATTCTGTCATCTATGTATTTTCAGACATCATGTAATGATTTCAAATATGAGCTCAAGAGGAACTTTCTTATTTGCATTACAGGAGGTGTATCATGAGAAACATGTTCAGATATTCTGGAAAGAAGCCAAAACAGTCATTAAGAACCTAAAAGTAGTGGGACCCGAAGAAATTATTACTCAAGCAGAAGCAAGAAACATGGGAATGTAATATAATCTAAATACCTTCTGTCCTATGACTATAGTAGACCATAGTTGTAGCAGTTATGTTTGTAAAATAGTTGTTGCTCAATAACACAAATGGCCCACCAGAATGCTTAGGGGAAGTCCATACCTGATGGAATATTTTTACCACAAATCTCACTGCAAATCTGTGGTCAATCCACTGCAAAGTCTACATGTGTCACATTTGGATTATATTAAAGATTGTGCTGTGGATTCACCCTTTGCATTACAATAGGCAAAATACACTGTCAATATTTGTGCCTTTTCTGCCCAAAAAACGAGCATGCTGTAGAAAAAATAATAATCTGTGGCACACTCTGATTTCTGTCGGTTTTTAAAACCCTACTCACTTTTATTGTACTGTAAATTGCTGCAGGTTTGTGGCACGGAATCTTCACTGCAAATGCACAGCATATAGACAAATCCTTAGGCATCAATTCATATTGAAAAAGAGATGGAGGGAGGTGATTAGAGATGAGCGAAGTTTTGAAAAATTTGATTTGGCTGCTTTGCCGAACATCGGCAAGAAATTTGATTCATTATGAATTACCTGTTCTTGAATCGCTTTCCATTGTATGGAACGGGAGCAATGACTGCGAGCTGCTATCATGCCGCCCCATCATTGAACCCCTCAGATTCCACGTTCAACACTGATTGCAGCATCTGTGACTCACATTTAGACTTTCGGGAGTTAATCAGGGGTTAAAATAATTATAATAATTCTCGCCTCATCCACTTGCTTGCCGGAGAGGCCGTCTTCTCCTGTCTTGATTGAAGAAAAAACCCCAAAGGACCTGCAGCGAGCGTGATGATGTCACAATCTGATCACGCTGGTCACGTGCTGTGGCGGTGTCACTGATGACTTCAGGTCGTGCTCCTAAGGCTACTTTCACACTAGCGTTCGGGGCTCCACTTGTGAGTTCCGTTTGAAGGCTCTCACAAGCGGCCCCGAACGGATCCGTACAACCTCAATGCATTCTGAGTGGATGCGGATCCGCTCAGAATGCATCAGTATGGCTCCGCTTGGCCTCCGTTCCGCTCAGCAGGCGGACACCTGAACGCAGCTTGCAGCGTTCGGGTGTCCGCCTGGCCTTGCGGAGACAAACTGATCTGTCCAGACTTACAATGTAAGTCAACGGAGACAGATCCGTTTGAAGTTGACACAATATGGCTCAATTTCAAACGGATCCGTCCCCCATTGACTTTCAATGCAAAGTCTGGACGGATCCGTCTGACTAACTTTCACACTTAGAATTTTTTCTGAAATATAATGCAGACGGATCCGTTCTGAACGGATCCCATCGTCTGCATTATAGGAGCGGATCCGTCTGTGCAGACACCAGACGGATTCGCTCTGAACGCAAGTGTGAAAGTAGCCTAACGTGATCACGTGGTGACATCATAGTAACATAGTTTATAAGGCTGAAAAATACATTTGTCCATCCAGTTCAGCCAGTTATCCTGCAAGTTGATCTAGAGGAAAGCAAAAAAATAAAAATAAATGTGAAGTAGAAGCCAATTTTCCCCACTTTAGGGGAAAAGAAAACCTTCATGACTCCATTATCTTATTGGCCTTGGCAGCAGCTGCCTGACACTGGTTTCTACAGCTTGGTTTGCTGTTCACTAAAATTCCTAGGTCCTTTTCCATGTCAGTGTTAGGCATGCACACGACCGTATTTTGTTTCCGTGTCCAATCCGTTTTTTTGGCGGATAGGATGCAGACCCATTCATTTCAACCGCGCGCTGTCCGCATCAGTATGTCCGTTCCTTTGCTCCGCCAAAAAAATAGTGCATGTCCTATTTTTTTCTAGTTTGCGGATAAGGATAGGCATTATTACAATGGATACGCCCAAAAAACGGGTCCGCAAAAATAAAATGATGCCATACGGAACGTCATCCTTTTTCTTGCGGATCCGCAATTTGCGGACCGCAAAACACATGCGGTCATGTGCATGAGGCCTTACCCAGTGTTTTACCATTTAGTATGTACAGGTGACTTGCATTATCCCTACCTGCTTTATGCAGTCATATAAACTCCATATAAACCATATACATGTGTGTAGTTTTGTTGAATTCGAGTTGACCATTGATGTTAAAGGTTAAAAAAAAAAAAAGAAATTCAGAAGTTGGTCTGAGGTACGTAATGGAAATCACACCGAGACATTGGAAAGTAAAATCAATGGTGGTAGAAGACATAATGCTTTCAATCCTGTAGACTGAAAAAATGTTCTACTGTAATTCAAGAAAGACCGTAGTTCTTGTGTTAATCGCCCTTTATTAGTGTAAGGCTACTTTCACATTAGCGTTTTTTGCGGATCCGTCATGGATCTGCAAAATCGTTGCAATAATACAACCGCATGCATCCGTTATGTCTTCTTCAATAATACAACCGCATGCATGCATTATGTCTTCTAAAGCCTTGACTGACCCGTCATGAACACCATTGAAAGTCAATGGGGGATGGATCTGTTTTCTATTGTATCAGAGAAAACCTACCCATCCCCATTGACTTACATTGTGTGCCAGGATGGATCCGTTTGGCTCCACTTCGTCAGGCGCTGCCTGCAGTCAGGCGCTGCAGGCAACGTTTTGGTGTCTACCTCCAGAGCGGAATGGTGACTGACCGGAGGCAAACTGATGCATTCTGAGCGGATACTTTTCCATTCAGAATAGGGCAAAACTGATCCTTTTTGTACGGTTTTAGGGATCCCATGACGGATCTCAGAAATGGAAAGCCAAAATGCTAGTGTGAGAGTAGCCTAAAACTACAACATTTTATATCTACATGTAAGCCGCCCATTAAGTGTAATTTATGTAATGCAGCTGTAAACCGTTTTACAATATAATTTTGCTCTGTAAAACTCTCATTACTGGATGTAATTTAATAGTAGGATCAAGCTAGACAGCAATTTAGCAGGATTATCTACAGTACTTTGTCAAATCAATTAAACTCATTTCTAGAGAGAGAGTGTTCTATAGTCCTAGACCAGTGCAAATGCTGTTTCATTTGAGGAGGAGAAATAGTACAACATTCCTTCGAGTTGATGTAAAAGGCACAGAGAGCTGTTATCTCCCAGAGCACAGCAGGATTTGTCTAGATTTAGGCTGGGTTCACACTTGAGCGTTGCGCAAACGCGCGTTTTACGCGCGTTTTTGACGCGCATTTTTATGCGCGTTTTTGTAATAGTAAACGCGCGTTTGACGCGCGTTTGTGTGATTCACTACAGTGTCCTATGGCCACAAACGCCCCAAAAGTCGCTCATGTACTTTTTGGAGCGTCGGGCGTTTTACAGCGCGATCGTACGCGCTGTAAAACGCCCAAGTGTGAACCATTCCCATAGGGAATCATTGGTTTCTCCTTGTTGAGCGTTTTACAGCGCGTAGGAACGCGCTGTAAAACGCTCAGGTGTGAACCCAGCCTAAGTTACACGATCCAATGTAAAATATTGCAGCATAAAAATGAAGAAGGAATAATCAGAACTAACTACAATATGCTAGTTTTATGTATCATTCTGTCTTATAATCCTATACGTATAAGGTTCAGAAATAGCATTGTTTTTCATGGTAATAGATGGTATAATACAACAATCTTCTGTCCTTCCCCATATCTGAGGGCTTGCTATGGTGTCTTGTAATCCTAAAATGGGAAAATTGGACTTTTCACTTAATACATTACTCATGCAGGAGTCCATTTGTTGGGTTTTGTAGTGTACAACTTCATTAGAAAGAAATGCTTAAAGCATGGAAAGGTTTTGAATAGTTGATGCCTCATAGTGTAGGGGTGAGCTGTGTTGTGTCCTAGGCTCTTAACTCCTTAAGGACACAGTCTTATTTCACCTTAAGGACCAGGCCATTTTTTGCAAAGTGTCACTTTAAGTGGTGATAACTTTAAAATGCTTTGACTTATCCAGGCCATTCTGAGATAGTTTTTGTTTTGTCGCATATTGTACTTCATGACACTGGTAAAATGAAGTAAAAAAATAATAATTTTTATTTATAAAAAATACCAAATTTACCAAACATTTGGAAACAATGGCAAATGGAGAAAAAAATTCAGAATTTCAATTTTTTGGGCAAATTTTCCATTTTAATCCATTTTTTCCAGTAACAAAGCAAGGGTTAACAGCCAAACAAAATGCTATATTTATTGCCCCGATTCTGTCATTTGCAGAAACACCCCATATGTGTCCGTAAACTACTGTACGGGCACACAGTAGGGCGTAGAGGCAATGGTGTGCCGTATGGTTTTTGGAAGGCAGATTTTGCTGGACTGGTTTATTTACACCATGTCCAATTTGAAGCCGCCCTGAGGCACCCCTAGAGTAGAAACTCCATAAGGTGGCAGTTTTGTTGGGACTATTTTCAGGGTACATATGATTTTTGGTTTGTCCATATTACATTTTTGTGAGGCAAGGTTACCATAAATAGAAATTCTGAATTTCATCTCCATTTGCCAATAACTCTTGTGGAACACCTAAAGGGTTAAAGACCTTTGTAAAATCAGTTTTGGATACCTTGAGGGGTGTAGTTTCCTAGATGGGGTTTTGCCTTCCATATACCATACGGCGTTCCTTTCATTCTGCGCCCTGCTGTTTGGTCATACAGCAGTTTATAACCACATATGGGGTGTTTCTGTAAACTGCAGTATGAGAGTAATAAACATTAAGATTTGTTTGGCTGTTAACTAGGGATGAGCGAACTCGAACTGTATAGTTCGGGTTCGTACCGAATTTTGGGGTGTCCGTGACACGGACCCGAACCCGGACATTTTCGTAAAAGTCTGGGTTCAGGTTCGGTGTTCGTCGCTTTCTTGGCGCTTTTGTGACGCTTTCTTGGCGCTTTTTGAAAGGCTGCAAAGCAGCCAATCAACAAGCGTCATACTACTTGCCCCAAGAGGCCATCACAGCCATGCCTACTATTGGCATGGCTGTGATTGGCCAGAGCACCATGTGACCCAGCCTCTATTTAAGCTGGAGTCACATAGCGCCGCCCGTCACTCTGCTCTGATTAGCGTAGGGAGAGGTTGCGGCTGCGACAGTAGGGCGAGATTAGGCAGATTAACTCCTCCAAAGGACTTGATTATTGATCGATCTGCAGCTGTGGGTCATTGAGCTGCTGATACTCAATTGCTCACTGTTTTTAGGCTGCCCAGACCGTTTGTCAGTCACATTTTTCTGGGGTGATCGGCGGCCATTTTGTGTCTTGTGGTGCGCCAGCACAAGCTGCGACCAAGTGCATTTAACCCTCAATGGTGTGGTTGTTTTTTGGCTAAAGCCTACATCAGGGTGAAGCTGTCACACCAAGTGCATTTAACCAGCAATAGTCTGTTTATTTTTTGGCCATATACTACATCAGGGGCAAGCTGCGCCTGTCACCAAGTGCATTTAACCCTCAATGGTGTGGTTGTTTTTTGGCTAAAGCCTACATCAGGGTGAAGCTGTCACACCAAGTGCATTTAACCAGCAATAGTCTGTTTATTTTTTGGCCATATACTACATCAGGGGCAAGCTGCGCCCGTCACCAAGTGCATTTAACCCTCAGTAGTGTGGTTGGTCAAGCTATCACACCAAGTGCATTTAACCAGCAATAGTCTGTTCATTTTTTGGCCATATACTACATCAGGGGCAAGCTGCGCCCGTCACCAAGTGCATTTAACCCTCAGTAGTGTGGTTGGTCAAGCTGTGACACCAAGTGCATTTAACCAGCAATAGTCTGTTCATTTTTTGGCCATATACTACATCAGGGGCAAGCTGCGCCCGTCACCAAGTGCATTTAACCCTCAGTAGTGTGGTTGGTCAAGCTATCACACCAAGTGCATTTAACCAGCAATAGTCTGTTCATTTTTTGGCCATATACTAAATCAGGAGCAAGCTGCGCCCGTCACCAAGTGCATTTAACCAGCAATAGTCTGTTCATTTTTTGGCCATATACTACATCAGGGGCAAGCTGCGCCCGTCACCAAGTGCATTTAACCCTCAGTAGTGTGGTTGGTCAAGCTGTGACACCAAGTGCATTTAACCAGCAATAGTCTGTTCATTTTTTGGCCATATACTACATCAGGGGCAAGCTGCGCCCGTCACCAAGTGCATTTAACCAGCAATAGTGTGGTTATTTTTTGGCCATATCCCAGTCTAATTCTGTCACTAAATCCATACCGGTCACCCAGCGCCTAAATACTAGGCCTCAAATTTATATCCCGCTAAATCTGTCGTTACCGCTGTACTGTTGTGGCTGGGCAAGTTATTTAGTGTCCGTCAAAGCACATTTTTTGTTCTGGGTTGAAATACAATTCCCAATTTAGCAATTTCATAATTTAGTGGTTTCTGCTATATCAGAGCTATTTGAAATCTATCCCTAAAAGGGTATATAATATTCAAGGTGCACATAGGGTCATTCAGAATAACTTCACACACACGCTACTGTGCATTTCCAAGTCTAATTCTGTCACTAAATCCATACCGGTCACCCAGCGCCTAAATACTAGGCCTCAAATTTATATCCCGCTAAATCTCTCGTTACCGCTGTCCTGTTGTGGCTGGGAAAGTTATTTAGTGTCCGTCAAAGCACATTTTTTGTTATGGGTTGAAATACAATTCCCAATTTAGCAATTTCATAATTTAGTGGTTTCTGCTATATCAGAGCTATTTGAAATCTATCCCTAAAAGGGTATATAATATTCAAGGTGCACATAGGGTCATTCAGAATAACTTCACACACACGCTACTGTGCATTTCCAAGTCCAATTCTGTTAGTAAATCCATACCGGTCACCCAGCGCCTAAATACTAGGCCTCAAATTTATATCCCGCTGAATTTGAATACAATACATTGGGCCAAATAATATTTTTGTTGTTGTGGTGAACCATAACAATGAGGAAAACATCTAGTAAGGGACGCGGACGTGGACATGGTCGTGGTGGTGTTAGTGGACCCTCTGGTGCTGGGAGAGGACGTGGCCGTTCTGCCACATCCACACGTCCTAGTGTACCAACTACCTTCAGGTCCCAGTAGCCGCCAGAATTTACAGCAATATATGGTGGGGCCCAATGCCGTTCTAAGGATGGTAAGGCCTGAGCAGGTACAGGCATTAGTCAATTGGGTGGCCGACAGTGGATCCAGCACGTTCACATTATCTCCCACCCAGTCTTCTGCAGAAAGCGCACAGATGGCGCCTGAAAACCAACCCCATCAGTCTGTCACATCACCCCCATGCATACCAGGGAAACTGTCTCAGCCTCAAGTTATGCAGCAGTCTCTTATGCTGTTTGAAGATCCGCTGGCAGGGTTTCCCAAGGGCATCCACCTAGCCCTTCCCCAGCGGTGAAAGACATAGAATGCATTGACGCACAACCACTTATGTTTCCTGATGATGAGGACATGGGAATACCACCTCAGCATGTCTCTGATGATGACGAAACACAGGTGCCAACTGCTGCGTCTTTCTGCAGTGTGCAGACTGAACAGGAGGTCAGGGATCAAGACTGGGTGGAAGACGATGCAGGGGACGATGAGGTCCTAGACCCCACATGGAATGAAGGTCGTGCCACTGACTTTCACAGTTCGGAGGAAGAGGCAGTGGTGAGACCGAGCCAACAGCGTAGCAAAAGAGGGAGCAGTGGGCAAAAGCAGAACACCCGCCGCCAAGAGACTCCGCCTGCTACTGACCGCCGCCATCTGGGACCGAGCACCCCAAAGGCAGCTTCAAGGAGTTCCCTGGCATGGCACTTCTTCAAACAATGTGCTGACGACAAGACCCGAGTGGTTTGCACGCTGTGCCATCAGAGCCTGAAGCGAGGCATTAACGTTCTGAACCTGAGCACAACCTGCATGACCAGGCACCTGCATGCAAAGCATGAACTGCAGTCGAGTAAACACCTTAAAACCAAGGAAGTCACTCAGGCTCCCCCTGCTACCTCTTCTGCTGCTGCCGCCTCGGCCTCTTCTGCTGCTGCCGCCTCGGCCTCTTCCTCCGCCTCTGGAGGAACGTTGGCACCTGCCGCCCAGCAAACAGGGGATGTACCACCAACACCACCACCACCACCTCCGTCACCAAGCATCTCAACCATGTCACACGGCAGCGTTCAGCTCTCCATCTCACAAACATTTGAGAGAAAGCGTAAATTCCCACCTAGCCACCCTCGATCCCTGGCCCTGAATGCCAGCATTTCTAAACTACTGGCCTATGAAATGCTGTCATTTAGGCTGGTGGACACAGACAGCTTCAAACAGCTCATGTCGCTTGCTGTCCCATAGTATGTTGTTCCCAGCCGCCACTACTTCTCCAAGAGAGCTGTGCCTTCCCTGCACAACCAAGTATCCGATAAAATCAAGTGTGCACTGCGCAACGCCATCTGTAGCAAGGTCCACCTAACCACAGATACGTGGACCAGTAAGCACGGCCAGGGACGCTATATCTCCCTAACTGCACACTTGGTAAATGTAGTGGCAGCTGGGCCCCAGGCGGAGAGCTGTTTGGCGCACGTCCTTCCGCCGCCAAGGATCGCAGGGCAACATTCTTTGCCTCCTGTTGCCACCTCCTCCTTCTCGGCTTCCTCCTCCTCTTCTTCCACCTGCTCATCCAGTCAGCCACACACCTTCACCACCAACTTCAGCACAGCCCGGGGTAAACGTCAGCAGGCCATTCTGAAACTCATATGTTTGGGGGACAGGCCCCACACCGCACAGGAGTTGTGGCGTGGTATAGAACAACAGACCGACGAGTGGTTGCTGCCGGTGAGCCTCAAGCCCGGCCTGGTGGTGTGTGATAATGGGCGAAATCTCGTTGCAGCTCTGGGACTAGCCAATTTGACGCACATCCCTTGCTTGGCGCATGTGCTGAATTTGGTGGTGCAGAAGTTCATTCACAACTACCCTGACATGTCAGAGCTGCTGCATAAAGTGCGGGCCGTCTGTTCGCGCTTCCGGCGTTCACATCCTGCTGCTGCTCGCCTGTCTGCGCTACAGCGTAACTTTGGCCTTCCCGCTCACCGCCTCATATGCGACGTGCCCACCAGGTGGAACTCCACCTTGCACATGCTGGACAGACTGTGCGAGCAGCAGCAGGCCATAGTGGAGTTTCAGCTGCAGCACGCACGGGTCAGTCGCACTACAGAACAGCACCACTTCACCACCAATGACTGGGCCTCCATGCGAGACCTGTGTGCCCTGTTGCGCTGTTTCGAGTACTCCACCAACATGGCCAGTGGCGATGACGCCGCTATCAGCGTTACATTTATGAAAATGGACTCTTACAGTGGTGGGTGACGTGAAGCCTGATTCTCTGCTATGACATGCAGACTGATTCTCTGCTGACATGAAGCCAGATTGTCTGTTACGGGACCTCTCTCCTCTGCCTGGGTGCTGGGCCTAAATATATGCCAATGGACTGTTGCAGTGGTGGCTGACGTGAAGCCTCCTTCTCTGCTATGACATGCAGACTAATTCTCTGCTGACATGAAGCCAGATTGTCTGTTACTGGACCTCTCTCCTCTGCCTGGGTGCTGGGCCTAAATTTATGACAATGGACTGTTGCAGTGGTGGGTGACGTGAAGCCTGATTCTCTGCTATGACATGAAGACTGATTCTCTGCTGACATGAAGCCAGATTCTCTGTTACGGGACCTCTCTCCTCTGCCTGGGTGCCGGGGCCTAAATATCTGAGAATGGACTGTTCCAGTGGTGGGTGACGGGAAGCCAGATTCTCTGCTATGAGACCTCTCTCCAATTGATTTTGGTTAATTTTTATTGATTTAATTTTTATTTTAATTCATTTCCCTATCCACATTTGTTTGCAGGGGATTTACCTACATGTTGCTGCCTTTTGCAGCCCTCTAGCCCTTTCCTGGGCTGTTTTACAGCCGTTTTAGTGCCGAAAAGTTCGGGTCCCCATTGACTTCAATGGGGTTCGGGTTCGGGACGAAGTTCGGATCGGGTTCGGATCCCGAACCCGAACATTTCCGGGAAGTTCGGCCGAACTTCTCGAACCCGAACATGCAGGTGTTCGCTCAACTCTACTGTTAACCCTTGCTTTGTTATTGGAAAAAAATGGATAAAAATTTAAAATTTGCCCAAAAATTAGTTTTGATTTTTTACACTGTTCATCTGAGTGGTTGGGGGGTATTTTTATAAAGCAGATTCTTACGAACGCGGCAATACCTAATATGTTTTTCTTGATTTATGTTTTACATTATATTATCTTTTTATAAGCCAAAAAAAAAACATTTTAGTATCTCCATAGTGTAAGAGTCATATTTTTGTTTTTAGCAGATTATCTTAGGTAGGGGAAAATTGTTTGCGGGATGAGAGGACGGTTTTATTGGCACTATTTTGGGGGGCATATGACTTTTTGATCGCTTGCTGCTACAATTTTTGTGATGTAAGGTGACAAAAAAATTCCTTTATTTTTGCACCGTTTTTATTTTTATTTTTTTACCGTGTTCATCTAAGGGGTTAAGGGGGATTTTTATAGAACAGATTCTTACGGACGTGGCGATACCTAATATGTCTACTTTTTTTATTTATTTTAGTTTTACTTAAAAAATTTTTCGTTTTAGTGTCTCAAGTCTGAGAACCAATTTTTTTATCCGATTGTCAGTGGCTAAATTGATATAAATTTAGTACTCCATGGAAGTGTGGTACTTCCTGAAGCAACCAATAATCCAGAGGCCCGGATGATCGGGGCATGTGTCACACTGAGTTGTGGTGTCCTTCCGTATCCCCCTCCTGTGACACACTTCGCACCATTTTTGGGTCCGTCCCTTCTTTCCAGTATGGGGGGACCACACCTAGAAAGTGTTGGCCAGGGATCTGGGCGCCTCCAGTTCCCGAAGTACTCCGGCCTGCTCTTTCCCGGTCAGAAAAGATTAAGTCCTTGAGGACTGCCTCATAGAACTGAAGGAATGTCCCTGTGTTGTCAGCACTCCGGGAAAGCACAAAAGAGTTGTACAAGGCAACCTGCACCAAGTAGACCGCAACTTTTTTGTACCATGCCCGGGTTTTGCGCATGGTGTTATATGGCTTGAGGACTTGATCAGAGAGATCAACTCCTCCCATATACCGATTGTAGTAGACGATACAATCGGGCTTGAGGACCGTTGCCGCAGTACCTCACACAGGGACAGGGGTGATGCCGTTACCATGAATTGTGGACAGTACAAGGACATCCCTCTTGTCCTTCTATCTGACCAGCAACAGGTTTCCACTGGTAAGGGCACAGGTCTCACCCCTGGGGATAGGTACCTGGAGGGGGTGGGTAGGGAGGCCGCTTTGACTTTTTCCACATGGTCCCATCAGCAGTCTCTGAAAAGTTTTGGTGGTAATAATATTCTTAAATCGCTCCCTACACTGTTTGTCCCTTCTTCAGCAGAGCTCTCCCTGACTAAGAAGGAGCCGAACATGCGTCATCGGGTGCTTTATAGCACCTGATGACGCATTCCAGCCAGCCAATCACTGTAATGCCAGTAACCAACATGGCTATGGCATTACAGTGAGGGCAGTACTTACCTACACATTTATTGGCTGCATAGCAGCCAAGAAACGTGCTGGGCGGAGACTCGAGCACATGCGGTATTCGGCCAAATACCGCCATGTGCCGAACATCGAGATGCTCGAGCCGAACAGGTGTTCGGCCGAGCATGCTCGATCATCACTACTCCCTACCATTCCCTGCTCCCCTTGTTTTCTCTTCTTTTTTGTGTTTTGAATATATGCTATTTGACATATTGCATTGTCTAGATCACTCACACTATTGCAATCTCATGCAATTGGATCAATTTGAGTGCCTTTAACTAAATTTTGATATGCTATATATTGCTGCTGATCGCTTGCATATATTTCTAAATAAACAAAATTTACAGAAGATTGAAAGAAGGGAAAGAAAGAGAGACAACTCTGAACTTGCAGATCAATAAGCAGACATAGACAATGTAGTAAAACGATCCAGCACTTGGCAAAATTGAAAATCTTCTTCTCTTTATTTCAATTCATCTTGATTAATTAAACATCCATACAGCAATTGTATCGGCAGACCCATGGGAATTAACCTAGATGTTTCAAACACTGTCAGCATCCTAACTTATGGATCCAAGTGCTGGATCGTTTTACTACATTGTCTAAGTGAGTGCCACTGGTCTTGTGAGGTCCATGCACTGGGGAGATTCACTTTCTTAAGGAAACAAGTGTGCTGGTATTTACTGTTTGTTCAACAAGCAGACATGTCAGAAAAAGCAGATTGTGAAATTAAAAGAAAAAATATAGACATCAGCCAAACCAAGCGGTATTGTGCAGATATATAACCAAATGTTAAATAAAGCGAGTATGAGATATCAAGTTCAGTCTACAGGGAATAAGATATGTTATAGTATGAGTTCCTCTGTCGGCAAGAAGGCGTAGAGGCTCCTAAGGGAGCTATTTCAATGGGCACACATATCCGGTGTGATGATAATCTCTAATGGTGACAAATTGATTGTAATTTTCCACTACAGTGTTTTGTTTTTTCTTTCAGGGACATTTGCCGGCAGGATAAGCAATGTGACTATTACTTTAGTTTAGATGCTGATGTGGTGTTGACAAATCCAAAGACTTTAAAGCTGCTTATTGAACAAAACAGGTTGGTAATTTTTCACAATTCCTTCACTATGTATAAAAAAACCTGATGTTTTAAACAAACTGTAAATTGAAATCTATCAACAGGTGCTTACAGGACCGTTTTTTTTTTTTTTTAGGTGCACATTAAATACATTTCCAGATTGCATTGAGCAGAGCTTGAAAATAAATTAGAGCTAACCTTAGAGTATTCTTTGTAAATATACTGTATGAAGGGGCATTACACAGCAGGAAATTAGGGGCAAATATTTATTTTGCAACTTACACTATTTTATCATTATGTTACCATTTAAAATATTTTTTTTTTTATAAATGGTGATTTTAATACGTTTCCTATTCTAGTGATGACTTGATGTTCAGGTTATACACATAGTAATTCTAGAGTAACCCTTGAATAATCTGCATATATATTTTTTGCTTCCAGAAAAATAATTGCTCCTCTTGTGACACGACATGGAAAATTATGGTCAAACTTTTGGGGTGCTTTGACTCCTGATGGCTACTATGCAAGATCAGAGGATTACATAGATATTGTGCAAGGCAATAGAGTGTAAGTAAAGTCCTATGGAGACTAACAGTAATTTTTATCCCATAATACATCTAAATCAATAATAAAATATTGTAACAAAAATAATCAATGAGAAAGGTGTACCTATCCTTTAAGAAACAAATGATGTTGTCTTAGGAATTTTTTTTATTTGAGCACAAGATAGGCAAAGGTACAGCGGTTAAATATCGCCCTCATCTTACACACATTGAAAGTCTGAGTTTTCCAGCTACCATATGCATACTCCTATTGAAAAAAATGACATTTCGATTTGGAGTTTGTGTCTCTTTTCAAATGTATGCTCCTTTTTACAATGGGGTTGGCTTCTCAGCACAGTGCGCCAGAGTTTTAGCCAGGGGAAACCATGTCTGGCCAGATGTTTTCCTGCAATGGCCATGGCAAAAGAAATGTGGAATTACATTTAAAGGGAATCTTTCACCATAATCTTGGACTATTATCTGCCATAATAAAGGGGTAGTTCTGCAGATGAGTCTAGATCTTTTGTTCCACTGTCAGCATTTAAAGCTGTGCTAGAATACATTGTCATGACTGCTATGCATGCACGCAGGAGTCCTCTCCATTATGTTGGCACCATATTGCAGTCCTGGCTGCATATTTCAGCTTTGAGCACTGACAGCAGGGGAAGAGGGGGACAGTAGGACTTATCCGGACTTATGTTCAGGACTGCTCATGTACTACTGCAGACAAAGTCCAGAATAGTTGTGACAGATTCCCTTTAATGAGTAGACCGCTCTGTTGTCTTTGAGACAACCCTTTTGACAGATAAGTTACATGTTCTATTTTGCTCTTTGCCCTATTTGCCCCCATGATTTCCCCCTAGACAAAATGAGCTTTTATAACTAGAGATGAGCAAATCGAATCAGACGAAGTGGAATTTGATCCGAATTTCAGGAAAAATTCAATTTGCAATGAATGCGAATTTCCTCGCGTTTCATGGTAACGAATTGCAATTTTTCCTAAAATGGTGGCTACAACGGTGGCTACACATGTGAGGACATGGGGCAAGGAACTCTGGGAAGGCGGGCTGACCCATAATGCCATGCATGCAGCCAATCAGCAGCCAGCCAGCCCTGTGATGTCACAGCCCTATAAATATGGCAGCCATATTAGAGTCAGACCTGTTCTAGCATTCAGAGTGCAGGGACAGACGTGAGAAGGCGCTAGGGAAAGCAATAGGAAAAACCAAATTGTGAAAAAAAAAAACTGAAAAAAAAAATATGAGTGCAGGGTTTCACAGCATCTTAGTGCAGGTAGAGACGTCAGAAGGCGCTAGTGACAGTGCCAGGAAAGCGATTTTACAAGTGCAGGGAAAGGATAGGGAGGAATAATTTCACAGCATCTTAGTGCAGGGAGAGACATCTGAAGTCGCTGGTGACAGTGCTAGAAAAACCTCATTGTGGAAAAAAAAAGCAATTTACAAGTGCAGGGAAACATTTGGGGATCCAAATAGCCATTATACTGCTCTGGCATTCTAGCAATTTGTTCTTGTTATTGGGGTGCAAGTGCTATGTTGAAAAGCCTTTAGTGGCTTATATCTGTGGAAAAAGAAAAATATATACACATTTCATTTTGGCAGTTATTTGTGTTGAAAGAGTTTAGTGGCCTATTTCAGTAAAACAAGGAAAAATATATACACATTTCACTTCTGCAGTTATATGTGGTGAAAGCGTTCAGTGTCCCATTTCAGTACAAAAAGGAAAAATATATCTGCACTTCACTGTTGAATTTATTTGTGGTTAAAGAGTTTAGTGTACTATTTCAGTACAAAAAGAAAAATATATTCTCAGTTAATTTCTGCAGTTATATGTGTTGAAAGCGTTTAGTGGCCTATTTCAGTAGAGAAAGAAAAAATATACGCACTTCACTGGTGCATTTAGGCTACTTTCACACTTGCGTTCAGGGTTCCGCTTGCGAGTTCTGTTTGAAGGCTCTCAAAAGCGGCCCCGAACGGATCCGTACAGCCCCAATGCATTCTGAGTGGATGCGGATCCGCTCAGAATGCATCAGTATGGCTCAGTTTGGCCTCCGTTCCGCTCAGCAAGCGGACATCCGAACGCTGCAGCGTTTTCGTGTCTGCCTGGTTGTGTTGACCCAAACGGATCCGTCCAGACTTACAATGTAAGTCAATGGGGACGTATTCGTTTGACGTTGACACAATATGGTGCAATTTCAAACGGATCCGTCCCCCATTGACTTTCAATGTAAAGTCTGTATGGATCAGTCTGACTACAAATTGGACTTAGACTTTTTTCTGAACTATAATGCAGACGGATCCGTTCTGAACGGACACCATTGTTTGCATTATAGGAGCGGATCCGTCTGTGCAGATGCCAGACAGATTTGCTCCGAACGCAAGTGTGAAGGTAGCCTATTTCTGGAAAAAGAGTTTAGTGGCCTATTTCAGTACAAAAAGGAAAAATATATATGCATTTCACTTCTGCAGTTATGTGTTGAAAGCGTTTAGTGGCCTATTTCAGTACAAAAGGAAAAATATATTCTCAGTTCACTGATGCATTTATTTATGCTAAAAGCGTTTACTGGTACAGTACAGAAAGAAAAAAATATTCGCACTTCACTGCTGCAGTTATTTCTGGAAAAAGAGTTTAGTGGCCTATTTCAGTACAAAAAGGAAAAAATATACACGCATTTCACTTCTGCAGTTATTATTTCAGTACAAAAACAAAATATATTTAGTGTTCACTGCCGCAGTTATACCTGGTAAAGCCTTTAGGGTACTTTCAGATTAGGGCAGGGGAGTCCGACAGGTGAACAGCCTGTCATATCCGTCTTGCCGCAAGTTCACATGTGCCCGCGGACTGCCGCTTCATCCCTATTGACTATAATGGGGGAGGAATTCCAGCAGCACAGCAGCACAGCAGCGCACGGCGAGAGGCAGCCGGACTAAAAGTACGACATGCAGTACTTTTTAGTCCGGCTGCCTCTCGTCGTGCGCTGCCGTGCTGCCGCCGGAATGCCGCCCTCACCCCCATTATAGTCAATGGGGACGGAGCTACAGTCCAGGGGGCACAAGTGAACTAGCGGCAGGATGGATCCGACAGGCTGTTCACCTGCCGGAACAGCCTGCCAGACTCCCCTATCGCTAGTGTGAAACTAGCCTTAGTTGCGCATTTCAGTAGAAAACCAAAAATGTATTGTTATAAAAATGTATTTTTATTTGGAAGTGGTCCACAGTTTCACGGAAACAGCAGTGGTAGCAGTCAGTCAGTGCTTAGTGTTGTCGGTAAAATCACCTACCCTGTGGTGTGGCAGTTTTTTTATACAGCCTCTGGAGGTGGGGAACATGGCCATATGTAGAATCTGTGGGCAAAAAGTGAAGCGTAGCCAGTGTGCCAATGTTGGCACCATGGCCCTGCGTCAACATATGCAGCATCACCATATGTTGTATCCTGATGCTGCTGCCAGTGAGTAGTGTTGGCATCAGCAGATGATAGGAACGACAGACAGCTCCCTTCACCTGAGGTGGTGGAGCCTTGACTGCTTGAAACCAGGTACATGCCACTGGGTGATGCAGTGGTTGCTGCGGCAGGCTGGAACACCACATCGGAGCCACATTTTAGTGACTCTGCATATGTTGACAGCCCTGCGTCAACATATGCAGTAGCAGGCACAATGATGGGAGGGAGACTGCACTATCGCCATTCCCCGTCATTGCACCTCTCAGATGCCGTGTTCATTGCTGATCACGGTATCTGAGATGACCATTGAGGGCTGTCAGTGGTAAATCTGTAAAATATATATATATATATATATATATATATATATATATAATATTTAAAAATTCTTATCCATTTGATCGTAAAGAGTTCATCGTGGCCATCTTGACTGAAGCTCCAGTGCAAAATCTTGTGTGGTGCATAATGACATCATTACGCTAGCCGGTGAGGTTACATCATACTTCACCACGCATGAGATTTTGCGCAGGATCTTCAATCCAGATGGCTCGTCGCACACAAATGAATATACTGAGTATGATTTTTTTTTTTTTTTTACCGCCATTTTGAGGAAAATTGATTTGTAAGCACGGGGAAATTTGACCTTGCCGCAAATCAACTTTCCCTGAAATTTGGATCGAAGCCCACTTTGTGACTCCACTCCACACTAATTAGAACTAATAAAAGTTATTATGTTGGCTTGAACATACTGTTATTCGATTGTTTCAGCTTATTATTTTGTTTTATTATTATTCTCCGCCCCTGCTTTTTCTTTACGCTACTCCTCCTACAGTTTTGGGGGTGCATACGCAAAACTTTCCACACTTCTTCGACCCATAGTGAAGTAAGTTGCTTGTGCTTTAATAGGCAATCCCACCCTCCGGGCCCCTGCCGCGGACCACCGAAGACCCCTTTTTTTACAGGGGAGGGAGGGGGAGCCGGCCGCACTGGCCACCAATGTGTTAAATACAGGGGGGGAGGGGGTCAATTGGAATATTTAAATTGCTGCCATTCTTACACTGTTAATGGAAGGGTCTTAAACTTGGTACATTCGGTTACTAGGTGACAGGAATTCAAATGTAAAAATTGGCCACAACCAATCAGATTTTCCCTATTGACTTCAATGAGAAAATGTATAAAGCTGTTATTTTTACAATATGGAAGGAAGCCAGAGTCCCCAAACTGGCACAGAGGGTCACTGGGTGAGTGTGGTTAGAATTTAGGAAAAGTGGGTGGAGCCTTTAACAGCCAATCACATTTCAGCTTTTCGTTTTATATGGGAAAATTTAAATTACTGCCGCTCTTTGACTGTTAATGGCAGGGTCCTCAAATTTGGCACAGTTAGTCATTGAGTGACTTGGGTTCAAATTTTAAAAAGTGGGTGGAGCCACAAACAGCTAAGCAGATTTCAAGCCAACATCCTGTGGTTTCTTCAGAAACGACACCATATAGTTTGGGCATATTAATTTTAAGTATTTTCAGTCATTTTATTAACTTCCAGAGAAACCAATTTATATGAATCATTAAATATGGAACAGTAATAAGAATGATTGTATATTAATCTAATATGTATTATCTTCATATTCTTACCTCGTAGTGGTGTATGGAACATTCCGTATATGGCCAATGTATACCTGATAAAAGGACAAACTCTTCGGTCAGAGTTAAAGGAGAAAAACAATTTCATCCTCGATAGACTGGATCCTGATATGGCATTATGTAGAAGTGCTAGGGAAATGGTAAGGTTGTGGCAGGTTTGCTAGAAAACTATTTAATTTATTACATACAGTATTTCTGTGTTCGGTATTTGTGTGCTCCATCCTTTATATAACCACTGTCTTCCAGTACTAGCCAATTTTTACAAACTATCAAATATTAAAGGGTCACTGAGTTTTCAAACTTTTTATATGTCATAGAGACATATCAGAGGTTTGGTCAGTGCCGATACCCAAACAGATTGCTAGCACAATCAAAAAGATCTTGCCTATCGCTCTCTCTTCTCATTGCAGGTGACGAAATATAGATGGGGCCATAAACTTTCTATTGAATCCATCTTGCTTCCTTTCTTGTAGTGAAGAGAGAGCATGTGCTATGCGATCGGCTCTCTTTCCTCGTTTTTAGCAGTCTCACTGATCAAGATTTTTGATATGTCTCTGAAATGGAGTTTTTATAAAAAGTGGCCCTTTAAATTTGCACAAACATCTGTGGTTTGCACCTGCACGATGCACTATTGTTAAGTTGTACACACATTCCTCTTACCAACAGCAAATTAGTCTCTTGAGTAAACTGCATAGAAAGAGGAATAACGTGACGGTCAAGAGAATCTACACATTTAACGTAACACAGCTGTCCGCTTCTCTCGTAACCATAATGCCAGCTTGTAAAAGTGTCGACATTCATATGTAGTCACTGAAACAGCTGTAAAAAAAAATTATAGGGCTTTAAAGTGAAGAATATAAAGTTTATTTATGAAGCATTGCTTTATAGCATATATTCAGCATTATGGAATACTTAGACATAAATACTTGGTCCATAAATTAGATTAACAGCCACACGTTTGATCGTTTTGAACTTCTATACAATAACTGGTGTGTTTACAAAAAGAGAAGTAATTTATTGTCGAGTCCCTAACTTTTACAGACCTTTTATCTCTGAAACTACATTATTGAAATGTACATCAAAAGTTGGCAAGTATTCCACAATTTAATCATGTGGTTCCTTATTGTCTGCTCATAACTTTGTACTTCTGTACTTCTATCTGCTCTTTGCATCCTTCACTCTTATTGCTAACAGCTTGGATACACTATGCAAAGCCCGTTCTCAAGAAGATACATTTTTGTCTTCCCCATTCTATCTGGAATGCATTAATTTTTTCCCCAAATTGTGGCCTGAACTGCTAGTCAGCAGGCATGGCAAATCATGTTGTATGTCCAACATAAGCTTTGCTTTATGCTGCTTGGTGTCCGTCCAATCCATCCAGCTCTTCAGCCTTAGTTTTCAGCTGTTTTTTGAATCTGTGTTTTCATGTCTCCACAGTCAATCTAAGCAAAATATAAAGAGAGGATAAACCATTCAACTTACTTGATGCTTCTTCATTTTAGAGTTTACAAAGAGAAAGAGACTCCCCATCTTCGGAAACTTTCCATATGTTCAGACCCCCAAAGGTTTTTTTATTTTATTTATTTTTCTTCTTTCTATCTTTCTCCAAATAGAAAAAAATAAGTCAACCCCCCAACAAATAAAAATTACTTACTGTAGTTCTGGATGATATACCCTCAATTTGGACTTTCTTCTTGCTAATTTTTTAACCGGTCCCCTACCACTCTATGTATTTATACGTCGGTGGATGGGATTTCCGTTTGCAGTGGGTTCCATAGCTGCTGGGTACCTGCTGTTTTAAACAGCAGCCTCCTGAGGCTAATGTCCGCTATCGACGATTGTGAACTTTTAACTCTTCAGATGCCATATTCAAATGTGACCATGGCACCTGGAGGTGCAAAAATACAGAAGTATGCAGCAGCCCCTGTACTCAGGAACTTTGTGCAATTCTAGTAGACTCCAATGCTAATGCATTAGACTATATGAGAAAACCAATCTAATGATTGCTTGTTATAGTTTCCTAGGGGAACTATAAAAAGTGTAGAAAAGAATGTGTAAAAAAGCAAAAAGTTTTTAAAAATATAAAAAGTGCAAAAATATAAAATTTTTATCCTGTATAGCTATCGGCAAAACAGAAAAAAGTCAAAATGGCCGAGTTTCCCTTTTCTAGTCGCATCAGCTCCCACAAAAAATTGCTAGGTGATCAAAAAGTCATACATACCCAAAAATTGTATCAATGAGAAGTACAGATGGCACCGCACAAAAATCGAGTGCTCACACTGCTCTAAAAAGTTTTTATTTTGATCAGTATTAAAACACAAGAAAAACTATGTGTGGGGTATCATTGTAATCATGCTGCCCGAGAGAATGAAAGTAACACGTCAATTTTACTGCATAGGAAATGCTGTTAAAAGAAAACCCATAAAACTGTGGTGATAATGTTTTTTTTTTTTTTTTTTATATAATTCCACCCCATTTGGATTTTTTTCCCACTTCCCACTACATTGTATGCAACGGTAAATGGCACCAATAGAAAATACAACTTTTCTAGCGAAAAAAACAAGCCCTCATATGGCTATGTGAATGTAAAAAATGAAAAAGTTATGGCTTTGGGAAGGCTGGGAGTAAAAAGCAAAAATGGAACATTTCCAGGTCCGTAAAGGATTAATATGAATTCTCTTTGTGCTAACAAGTGCAAATTTTTGCACAATACTGTATATCCAATTTACAGGATTTTTCGCTTTATAAGACACACCCAATGATAACATGCACCCCAGGAGGAGGAAATTAAGAAAATAATATTTTTCATCAGACCTCATATCAGATCCTCAGATCAGACCCCCATAAACATCAGAACATCACTTCATACCCCCATATCAGCCCTCCATGTTAGACCCCCAACAGACCTCAGATCAGCCCTTTTCTTTTAGATCCCCATCAGACTAAAATAAAAAACTTCCTTACCTCTCCTGCGCCGCGGCTCTGCTAAATTCTCGCGCTCCCCTGAATTCTCTGCGCTGCACTGTCGCCTGACTGCATGTGTCCTGACGCTGTATGGGGTCAGGAGAGTGGAGCGCGGGCCCTAGCAAGAAGACCAGGGAGGGGGAGTATCTGAAGCGCTTGCAGCTCTTCTTCCCTGCTCCAAGCACCTAATGCATACTAGTAAGAACTTCCATAATGGAAGCAGTCACTTTTATTTGCTTTATAAGATGCACAGCCATTTTTCCCCCTACTTTTTTTGGGGGGAGTGCATCTAATAAAGTGAAAAATACGGTAATTTATATTTAATAATATAGTTTCTCTTAATAAAAATAATTTCTGGATCATGAAAAAATACATTATTAGAGATGTATCCCTGAATGTATCTTCTATGGTAGAGATGAGGTGCAAAAGGGAAACAGCAGCTGTCTGGGCAGTAGTCTGCAGAGTGTATGGCATAAGAAACCCTTGCACATTCAGGATCAAGGATCCCTCGAATGAGGGAGATCTGTTGCCCATATCTGTTATGGTTCTAGTTGCCTTCCAAAACAAAAATCATAAAAAAAAAAAAAAATCTGTAACTGACCATTGGGCTGTGGGCCTGCTTTAAGATCTTGAGCATTTCCCTAATGCTCACATAGTCAGTTCACTGTTAATTGAAAACCATGTCATATTTCCAAGCATAGGGCAAGCCTGATAGGGGTATATCAAAGACAAATAAAATAACAACTGACACCCTAGTATATAGTTAAATTCTATCCATTATTTTCTGTTTCCAACTCATGACGAATGAATTACATATTTACATTGCAATTGGGAGAACATTTTTATATTCCTTGCTTCAATAATACTGCAATTTTCTTATGTGGGAACAGCACAAATTGAAACTTTGCAAACTACGTAATTTTTCCTTCTGACTTTTTATACTTTGAAATTTAAGTAAATAGATAATTTGCATTGGCCATAAAACTTCCATCTGTTTAATGTAAAGTGAAGACTTGTTTAAAACGTGATTATCTGTTAAAATTGAGGTTTCTGTTTGGGCTGTATGGTAGAATCCAAATATGTTCTCTTCTTTTCATCGTTAATACTTTCAAGAACTTACCGTACTTTTTCCCAGATTGTAAAAAAAAATAAAAAATTATGAAATTTAAACTAAGGGCAATTAAATTAAACATAACATTAAGTCAATGCAATTTTTGAGTCTGGGAAAAATTGACAAATTTTTATTTTTATCATCCTGCTAATTTGAATGTATATTTTTTAAAATAACTGTATTTGACTCTAAGCAGACATAATTAACTAAACTTTCTAATAGACTTCTATCATGTTAACAAATTAGTTACTAAAACAAATGCATAGAACATCAGAGAATCAGAAGATCCAGGTTAAACATTGTAACGTTTTTCCCTCCACATGCAGGCTTTTCATCACTTGGATTATTGTAAATTGGGTCATTTAAACAGAATCCATTTCAAGCTTTCACCACTGAGAATATTTTCTCCATATCTGATTACATAATGATGATTATTCTTTTTTATGAGGAAATTGCCTCAGACTCATTAATCTCCTCAAAACGATTTTCTCATCAAAGATCCTGTTGAACTAACATGTAAAATAATATGTTTTGTAATTATTCATTTTAGGGTGTTTTCATGTACATTACCAACCGTCATGAATTTGGAAGACTTCTTTCACTTGCAAATTACAATACAAGTCACTTCAACAATGACCTCTGGCAAATATTTGAAAATCCAGTGGTATGTATTTTTTTTAAATAAGCTCTATTCATGGCTATGAAATAATGTTTAGAAATAATAATTGTTTACAACTAAAATTAATATCACTTTTTAAATGTTGTTACAATTTAAAAGAAAATGTCCCTAATGATGTCCTCTAAAAAGAAAAAAAAAAGAAAAAATTCAGTGCAGGATATATAATATGTAGAACATTTTATAAAATCTGCTACACCAATTTTGTGGCTTAAAAATTTTGCAAATAATGTGACTAGAGATGAGCGAATCGAATAAGATGAAGTGGAATTCGATCCGAATTTCAGGAAAAATTTGATTCGCAATTAATGCAAATTTTCTCATGCTTCATGGTAACCAATTGCAAAAAAATGGCGACTACAATGACGGCTACTAGTGTTGATTGAGCACCAAAATGCTCAGGTGTTTGGGGGCTCGGGTCGAACACCTCAGGATTCTCGGGTGCTCGGAGCACAATGGAAGTCAATGGGAGAACCCAAGCATTAAACTAGGCACCCCCTGCTCTAAAGAGGGGAGGATGCCTGAATCATAGCAAAAGGTCAGAAATTGATGGAAACACCACCAAAATGGTTCGGAAGCAGCATGGGGAGGATGTCTGGATGCATCTTGGACTTCCAGGTTGCTGCTGGGAATTAAGTTGTCTGAGTAGTATGTCACTTATACAGACTGACACTAATAAGCACAAAACCGAAGATAAAATCGATTTTAGAGGAAAAATTATTAGGAAACATTCTTTCCTGTAAATTTACTTGTATATAAAGTGCAAGTGCTGCCAAAAATTGCAAGGAAGAGGCACTCCGATACAACCTGTATATCACATAATGGAGGGCCTCATTCACATTGTGGTACAATTGTTCATGTAGTGGGACGACTACACTCATAAAGCCTATGCACTAAGTGAAAGGGCTTCCAAAAATTACAAGGAACCGGCACTACAATACACTTATTACAAATAAAGAAGGGCATCATTCACCCTTGAAAAATTATGATTGATGGCCTGCTGGGGACCCTCAAAAACATTACGGACGAGGGCCTGCTGCTGAGCTGACCATCTAAAACATTAGCGATGAGGGTTTTCTACAGAGCTGATGCTCTAAACCTTAGGGGCGAGTGCCTGTTGCTGATCTGAGCATCAAAAAAATTATGGGCGAGTGCCTGCTGCTTAGCTAACTATTGAAATAAATTATGGGCGAGGGCCTGCTGGTGAGCTGACCCTTAAAAACATTATATGCGAGGGCCTGCAGGTGAGATGACCCTCTAAAAGATTGTAGGTGAGGGCCTGCTGGTGAGCTGACCCTCTACAGCATTAGGAGCGAGGTCAGACTATTAAGCATGTTGATATGATGGAAGAGGAGGAGAACGAGAAAAGGAAGATTGAACCATATGCCCTTTTATGCGGTGGAAGGGGTGCATGGGAATACAGTGTATTCAGTACATTATAAAAACACATTTAAAGTGCCTTTATGTTCAGCCGCTTTCCTCTGGTGGAGTAGAGAAGTCAGGGGCAATCCTGGCCTTGTTTATTTTTATAAGAGTCAACCTGTCAGCATTTTCAGTTGCGCTTATCAGTTATTATGCCCCCAGCAGCACTAAATACCCGCTTTAACAAAACACTTGTGGCAGGGCAGGCCAGCACCTCCACAGTGTAGAGTACGCCAGTTCGTGCCACGTGTCCAGCTTGGACACCCATTAGTTGTAAGGCACAGAGGGATCATTGAGGACGCTGACACGGTCTGCTACGTACTCCTTCACCATCTTTTTGAAAAATCTCTAAATGTGACATTTTGTGGATAGTGGATAGTGAAGTGGAGCTTCACTACTTCCAAAAGTGGAGTAAAAAGTTGGTCAGGATTACAGATTAGAAGACTTTTGTCTCACTCACGACGTCCATGGCTCACTTTCAGTGGCAAAACCAAATCACTCTTGTGCCAAACCAGGGCCGGTGCAAGGATTTTTGGCACACACAAGCGAAGCTACATTTGTGTCACATTTATCCCCCCCATGTCACATTTATCCCCCCCATGTCACATCACCCCCCCAACATGACACATTTTCCCCCCTCTATTAATGTTGTGTAAAAAATTATGCTCCTCACCTGGCCCTGGTAGTCTGCAGCAGCTCCCCTTCTCCTCTGTGTCCTGGTATCTTCTCTCTGTGCTCCTGACAAGACTTTGAGGACCTTTCCCACTCAGCCAATAAGTGTCTGCAGCTGTGTCATGTGTAGAACAGTGATTGGCTCAGCGGGAAATCACTGCCCTGACATGTGACACAGCTGCGGCCACTGAGTGGCAGAGTGGGAAAGGTCCTCAAACAACTTGTCAGGATTCGGGAGCCCAGAGAAAAGATATGAGGACTACCACACAGAGGAGAACAGCCACAGGAGGCCGGCGGCATGCAAGTGATTAATGAAAATAAAAAAAAAGTTTAATTTTTCAACCTTTCCCCTTACTTTAATTCCATTAATAAAGTACTAACCACACCATGGGGCTGATGCAACAGATCATGAATATCCTCATCCCTGTTACAGAAAGATGAAATATTACATATTCATTTACAGCAATGAACCCAGAAAGCAGCATTGCAACTGTTATATCTCTACTCTTGACTCCTTCAGTTTATATAATAAGGGGCCACAAGGGACGTAACACGTGGCCTACTGTATAGCGTTCTCACTTCTCACATGCTGACCCCTCACAGTCACTAATTATCTGACAGGACCTCAAATGCATTACTGGGATTCTCCCCTGCAGTTGATGACTTACTGCAGTACTCGGCTCAGCTACTTTCTTAATGAACCCAGGACGGTGAGCGCAAACACAACACAGACACAGTCAGCTTGCTCACCTCTAGTCCCTGTTCCCGCGGCGCTGCTCACTGTCACCAGTCACGCCCCCGTGGCCTGAGCCCATGTGTTGCCGTGAGTGAGGGCTGGGAGTGGCCGGCACACGCAGGCTGGGGGCGGGCGGACGGCGGCGCTGTGGGACGAATTCAATATTCGCCGCAAGTAGTAAGTGATTTAAAAAAAAAAAAAAAGGTCACTCATTCTTCCACCCTGCGCAGGGCGCGCCCTCTGCCTTATGGTAGCGCCGGCCCTGCGCCAAACTTAAAAGGAATTAATCATCTCCCCCAAACCCTGTGAAGTGCAGGGCTACATTAATAGTACTGCTACTCCTGACTTCATATCACTGTGTTAAATGATTATGCAGGAAAAAAAAAAACTTTTATATGTCCATGTCCACCCCTGTTCCCATGCCCGTGTGCTTGCAAACTGATGCTGGAATACATTGATAGGACCCATTCTAGAGTTTTCTCCATTATCTGTATATGCTTATGAGTCCTTGCAATGTCGGTTTGTAGGCAAACAGCAGGGGATCTTGGGAGAGTATGAACATATAACCTATTGATCTAGGGTCAGGGCTAGCAGTAGAATACATGTAGTACTTTGCTTAATAGGAATAGAGCAAGATGAGAGATTTCCATTTTCATAAATTTGGCTCAGGTGTGCGAAGCAACTCCAGTTTAAAAGAAATAGCCTCAAATACACCTACAATGATAAATTCCCCCTTATATCTCCATAATTATTACATAATAATTTGCACTATATGTGAATCTTATTGAAATATTGATCCATAATGTGTGTGTGTGTGTATAAATATATAAAATCATAATCTCTTTTTTTTATTTTTATTTTGTAATATGATGTTCTTTACAAAGCATTTGTCTGATTATCTTTATCTACGGATTTAGGACTGGAAGCTTAAATATATTCACGCTAATTACTCCAGGATCTTTACTGAAGACTTTGTTGAGCAGGTATTTTGCCCGTGAAAGCATCTATGCACTAGGGATGGTGCATTTGTATATGCTAAATCTATTTTCTGATATGTTTAATAATCAGCTATAAAATATTCCTACAAGTGTATCATTCTTTGGAAATGTGTAATGGATAGATTTATAGTATTCAAGAGAATTATAATTACCTTTTATAATAAACATTTTCTGTACATACCAATAATGCAAGTTTGAATTCAAGTCAAGATTTGATATACTCATTGCCCCTGATTTGTCATGCCTTCACTCCAGAATTCAAAAGGGCTTTTGTGACTTTTTGCATTTTTACGCCACTCACTCTAGTTTAGTAATGTGGGTGGAAAATTGGATATGGTTAGCTACATTAATGAGTTTCACTCCAGAATTATAATTGAGACCTTCTAACTCCAATCTCACTCCAGTAGGGGGATGGAGTGAGTAGCTTTTCTAGACAAAAGTGTTAGGTTTAAGGATAGGACAAATGTATGAAATAATATGTGACATTTGATAAATCGGATATAAAGTAAGCAAATGCATATCATTAAATTAAAAGAAAATGCAGATAAATCTAATATTAAAGATGTACCCAAGTTGTATAAAGATCTCCTCAATGCCCCTAAATGTGACAATATCATAAAAGATCTTAAAAGAGTAAATTTCTGAAAATTTGTTTAGGGTCCGATTCTCGGTTGTGCTCTCTCTCTCACACACACACTCTCACATCAACATGGTGAGTCAAAACCTAGCTTGAATATGGGTCAGATAAATTATTCTTACCCTTTGTCTCTTCCAGCCTTGCCCAGATGTGTTTTGGTTTCCAGTTCTATCGGAGCAGGCTTGTGATGAAATTGTACAAGAGATGGAGCACTATGGACAGTGGTCTGGATCCAGAAATTCTGTAATAATCCCTTTATTATATCCTGCCCTCTATTAACTCTAGTGTGCAAGTCTGTACATGTTCTATATAATTTTGTCCTTTTTAATTAGGATAAACGTATTGCTGGCGGGTATGAAAATGTTCCTACAGATGATATTCACATGAGCCAGATTGGGATGGACACAGAATGGCTTCACTTCATTAGAGAATACATTGCTCCAATAACACTGAAAGTCTTTGCTGGCTATTACACAAAGGTAAGATTTTCTTTAATAACGTATAGTAAACGTTCCAAGGTTTCCTAAATGTGACACTTTTTTTTCTATTAGAATATCAACTGTATGGTGGCCTTCTAAAATGTATATGTAGTTTCCAATGGTGGCACTGTATTTCACCGTCTCTGTACAAATGACACAGTTATGGGGAATAAATGATTATTAAAATGCTGTATTAACAGAAGCAATTTATGACATAATGCTACAGAGAACTTCATAATGATTTATTGAAGTTTTCAAGGCAATGTGTGGCAGCAGTCTGGGGGAATAAGAAAAAAAAAAAAGCTTGATCAGTCATACATGTATTGTCAGATTAAAGGGGTTATCCAAAAATTGATAATGATCAGGATCGGTCATCATTATCACATTGGTGAACACCGATCAGCTGTTTCAGGGAGCCGCAGCACTCATCAGAGCTCTACAGAGTGCAGCCGACTCCCAACAGCTTTCCAAGCACAGCGTCGTACAATGTACAGCAGTTGTGCTTTGTATTGCAGCTCAGCCCCCACTGACTTGAATGGGTCTGAGCTGCAACTAGGCCATGTGACCGATGTACAGTGATGTCACATTGCCTAGGAAGAAGCTGCGGTGCTCACAGAGCACCCGACCTCTTCTACAGGTGATCAGTGGGTGTAGAGTGTCGGACCCCTGCTGATCTGATATTGATGACCTATCCAGAAGATAGGCCATCAATATAAATTACCAAATAACCCCTTTAGGATACACAGAGGGTAGTCATTTTCATTAGAGCAAAAACAAAGTTATAACAAAATGAACCACTTCAAGATCAGGCCATTTAACCCCCTTCCTGACCAGACACATTTTTGTTTATTTTTTCATACATGCAGATTCAAAAACAAGAAAAATGTAAACCAAAAGGGGAAAATATTTTTTGTAATAGCACACAGTGCAACTGACTACGCTTTCCATGGAGTCCCCTTTCTATTACAGTCCATTGCAGTCAACCAGCCCCTTACTAACGCAGGAAGTAGCACTGAGCACTGTGTATACATTGCTGGTGAAGGCATGGTTGGTAAAACAACAAAAGTGACTTCTGTATAGGTCACACTTTGTAGGACAACACCTCTTTAAAAAGGAGAAATGGTTCCAGCTTATCTATTCCTGAACTGCATATACTACAGTATGAACATTTAAAATCACAAGTTAAGACTTTTATCGCCCATCCAAGGTCTACAACTGACCTCTCCTGATACGAAAAACTCTTAACCCAGACAAAACATCCCAATATCACGAGACACCTCAGTTCACTTGACACACCCAACTCTCTATACTATATCAGGGAATGGGAGAACATTTGGTGGTCCTGCCCCAAACTAACAGGTTTTTGGGACAATATTTTCCTCCAGATCAGGAAGATTCTGAAACTTGCAGATGGCTAATTTCCCTGCCTTCCAGAAATAGCCCTACTCTCTCTTGCCATCTACCCTTTCAAATTTAGAGAAAAGCTTGATAAGAATATTACTAGCATCAGGCAGACTACTCATTGCTACTAATTGGAAGTCGGGGGAAGTACCCTTTAGATCTCAATGGACTGCCAAAGTTAATGACATAGCCAGGCTGGAGGAACTCTCTCATTGGGAACTCAGGAATCACCATAAGTATGACAAGATTTGGGAGCCATGGAGGACAAAGGCTTTGCTAGGTACCCTTTAACTAATGATGGTTACCCCACTGTAATGGATCGAAAACCCTCCCTGCATCTCCGGCAATAGATTGAGAAATAGAGTGATAGATATCGTCGGCATGGAGTCTCTGAGTCTTAAATCCCAGGTTGCTGATACTGGCTGTACCGGTCTAGTCAGTGTCTGAACTTCTCAAATATTTAGGTTGTCTAGAGGAATACTTGTTAAAACCTACCCCCTCTTCTCCCTCCACATCCCTTTCCTACCTCCCCTCCTCCCTCCCTATGTTTCCCCTTCCCTTCTCTCCTACCCCGTCTTTCCTTCATAACCCTCCAAATCAACCCCCACCCTCTAAATACAAGCTGTCTTTGATTTTGGTCTGGATAACCTGAGGATACCCTCAAATCTGCTGAAATTGCATGACTATACTTACTCACTATGCTGTTTTGAGTTTTTAAAAACTAATTATGTAATATGCACTTTTATGCAGGATAATATGGATACTCCTGATATACTATTCAGCTGTTAACCTAATTAATGGTTTGACAATTGTTGTGCTATATTTCATTGCATTCTTTTCGCACAAGACCTCTTCTGACTTATATAAATCAATAAAAAGAATTTTGAAAAGAAAAAGGAGAAATGGTATCGTCTAGTTGTCAATTTATTTGTAAATTTCTAGGAGAGGAGCATTAGCTGAACAACCATATGAGTTCTAAAAAAGATGCTCCAGAATTCTTATTTCTATTTACAGTGCAAAAAGTGAATGGGACTCTGTGGTTTCTAACTTTGTAGCCATTTTTATTCTAGTGATTATTTACCCCCAACAGCTAGTTAGTTGTGGTATATTGTAATTTTTTAATGGCTTGTCAATTTCCAGCTTCCATTCCATATCTTCTCATAATAAAAGTCAATTTTGGAATTGGCTATACTAATCTTTAGGTAAGCAGTTAGCCCTGATTGCTGCATACAAATATGCAGAAGTGTATAAAATATTAGCCCTTTTTTTCACCCAGTGATTTTCTGTTTTCGTTTTTCGCTCACTGCCTTTCCGGAGACAAAACTTTACTTTTCCGTTGACATAGCCATATGAGGACTTTTAATTTTCAGAACAAAATGTACTTTCCAATGGCACCTTTTTAATATTGCATAGAATCTAGTGTGAAGCTGGAAAAAATACCAAATGGGGGTGGAAGTTTTATGGGTTTTGCGTTATTGCATTCACTATGCAGTAAAACTGATTTGGGATTTTCATTTTCCAGGTCAGTATGATTATGTTTTTGCCACACTTGTATAGTTTTTCTTGCGATTTGAATTTAAAAAAAAATATATTTTTTTAAAACATTTTTTTCATTTTGACTTTTTTTTTAGGTCCCCGAGTGGACCACAACGTGCAATCAATAGATTGCAATTTGTATTGTAATAAGGTACAAGGAATGGTCATGGATAATAGGTACGTGTCACCAAGGTTCCTGGCCTCGGTGGAGTAAGAGCCGTTTTTTATGTATCAACAGCAGTTGCTGTTTGACACCTTGGTACTTAGCATGGCTGTAATAGCTGATCTGGGATGGCTCTTACTGGAAGTGGTCAAAGTGCTGGGTGGGTGACTACTCCCAGTAAGGCCAGGAACCTCGGTGACACGTACCTATCATCCACGATGGAACGCTTTCCCTGATCTCTGCCCAGAGAATAAGTTCCTGCCCGTTCCTGCCCAACAGTGGCGTGCTTCCTCTCAGATCCCGTGGTCACATTTGACTATGGCATCTGAGAGGTTAAATGTCCACGATCGGTATTATCACTAATCGTGGACATTAGCCTCTGTCTATTATGTAAAGCAGGCACCTGGCTCTGGCGCTTGCTCTGCTCTGGAGCGAGCGCCATCTTTAACCACTTCCCAGTGTGAATTCACCTCCCATAAAATAAAATTAAGTAAAAAAAAATAATTAAGTAAAAAGCGACCAGAAAGTGAAATGTACCCCAAAATGGTGCCAATAAAAACTACAGCTTGTCCTGCAAAAAATAAGCCCTCACGCAGCTCAGTCAACAAAAAAAATTAAAAGTTATTGTTCTTAAAATCCATGACAGAAAATTCCATGATAGAAAATCCAGATGCCATTTCTTCCCTTCTGAGCCCTGGTGTAACCATACATAACATTTTGCAACCACTATTGCCGTGTTACTGTATTCAGGAGAAAATGGGTAGCAAATTGTAGGGGGATATTTTCCTGTTATTGTTTGTAAAAAAAGAAAGTTTGGGCCTAAAGCACAAATTGTAATTTTTCATAGCCAAGGGTTATAAATTCTATGAAACACCTGTTGGGTCAAAATGCTTGCTACACCTTGGGTGGTGTAGTTTCCTAAAAATTCCTTGGGTGGTGTAGTTTACAAAATGTGGTCACTTTTTGGGGGTTTTCACTGTGGGAAAACCTCAGGGTCTGTTCAAATGCAACATAGCGCTTTAAGACCGTTCCAGCAAAATCTGCCCTCCAAAAACCATATGGTGCTCCTTGCCTTCTGAGCCCTGCTGCATATACATTATAGTCAGTAGCTCAGGCAGTTATTGTTCAGTTACTGACCATATAACGAATATGTAGGTAATAGAGTAAATACATTTATATACAGTACATACATATGCACACAAATCATTGAGACATAATATTAAAACCACTGAGAAGTCTTCTGGGGTTTCCTAGTATTTAGTAGTTGCTGATATTGCTGAAAAAAGGTAATCACATTAAAACTCCCTAAGGGTACATTAACATGTGGAGTTCACCAAGCCAGTGCACGTGGTTTCTATTATGTGAACTCCTCAAAATAACTTCAGAACTAAACTGGTCCTTAAAAAAATTGATTTGGAAATTTTCTTAAACATTTCAAAAATTGCTTCTAAAATTCGAAACCTTCTAACGTCCCCAAAAAATATATAATAATTTCATTACCAAAATGATGACAACATAAAGTAGATATATAGTAAATGCTAACTAATGAGTATTTTATGAGATATCACTATCTGTCATAAAAGCAGAGATTCAAATTTAGAAAACAGTGACTTTTGGATTTTTTTTTTATAAAGGTGAAATATATTGACTCAAATTTACCATTAACATGATGTACAATATATCACTAGAAAACAATCTCTGAATGGCTTGGATTAGTAAAAGCATTCCAAAGTTATTACCACATAAATTGACACATGTCAGATTTGCTAAATTAGGCCTGGTCAGAAAGGGGGTGAATGGCTCGGTCTGGAAGGGGTTAAAGACCTGGATGTCAGGAAGGGGTTAACACTACAGCTTCTTCAACTGTGGCACAACAGATCCTTTTGTGGAATAAGCTGCCAGACGTTTAGTTCTTTAATCTAATTGAAAAATGTGCTTAAAAATACAATTTGTTTTACTGTCTGAAAATATGAGATCATCCATTATATTATAAAAATATAATAAATGCACCACTCCCTCTGCTAATAGAGGATTTGTTAACACGCCAAATACTTGACATTTATTATATGGTATTTGCATGTTTGAAATAGTAAAGTGCACGGCCATCTTCAACTCATCAAAGTAAAGTAATGGGGCTTCTTAAGGGATTCTTGTATTTTGAAAATTTGCAGTCAATGGTTTGTCGATACTAAAAATATAGATACTTGGAAACCAAATTTCAAAGTTGCAAAATTCACCAACAAAACACATGCAAACAATGGGAGAAATTTATAAAAAACGGTGCAAATGAAAACTGGCTTAGTTATCCATAGCAACCAATCAGATTCCACTTTTATTTTTTCAGAACTCTTTTGGAATATGATAGGTAGAATCTAATTGGTTGCTGTGGGCCATTTTTCCTTTATACACGTTTTGATAAATCTCCCCCAATATGTCCCCCTGGCAATCTGTCTAAACCAAGGATGCTCAACCTGCGACCCTCTAGCTGTTGTAAAACTACAACTCCCACCATGCTTTGTTGTATGCTGATAGCTGTGGGCTGTCTGGGCATGCTGGGAGTTGTAGTTTTGCAACAGCTGGAGGTCCACAGGTTGGGCAGCCCTGGTCTAAACAATTATGCAAGGTATACAATCTTACTTACAATCAGTAGCTCAGTCAGTTAGTGTTCCGTTAATGACCATATAACATATAGTACTTATCTAATATGTAGGTAATACAGTAAATAAATGTATATACAGTAAATACATACATATGCACACTAATCATTAAGACATAATATTAAAACGATTGATAAGTCTTCTGGGCTTTCCTAGTATTTAGTAGTTGCTGATATTGCTGAAAAAAGGTAATCACATTAAAACTCCCTGACTAAGGGCACATTCACATGACCGTTGATGTAGTCGTGCACGTGTTGTAGACCGCAAACTGTAGTTCTGCAAAACACTGGCCGTGTGAACTCTGCATCGCTGTGTGGAACTATTGACTTCAAAGAGTCCACGATCTGCAACATGTGAGAAAAGATAGGACATGTTCTATCATTTGCAGTGCGGAGGCACAGACCTGAAAGCCCATGGAAAGGCTTCCGTGTGTTTCTGAAGGTTTCTGATACGAGCCTCTGCACTGTAAAGATAGGACATGCTGTATATTTTGCAATACAGATGTACAATGGTTAGCACTCCCGCTGTTAACTCAAATTTCTTAACTCATTTCATTATCTTGAGACAAAAGCCATTGAAAAGCAATTGAAGGTGTTTGCTTAGATTAAATAACCAAACTCAGAAATCTCAGAAAAAAGGAGTGCTAAAACCATGTGACATCTTGTATGTTGTGGATCACAGACTCATTCAAGTTAATGGGTCCGCACCACAATGCAGAGTTCACAAGACCAGTGCCCATGTTTTTTTATTCGCAACACATACACATCTACACTAAGGTCATGTCAATGTAGCCTTTATATTGTATAGGTCCCCCGATGCAACCAAAACAGCTCAAGGTATGGGTTTCAAAAGACCTCATAAGGTATTCTGTTTCTGGCACCAAGATGTCAGCAGTAGATCCTTCAAGTCCTGTTATTTAAGAGGTAGGGCACATTTTCTTGTTGAAAGAGGCAACTACGATCAGAAATTACAGTTGCCATAAATGGGTGTACTTGATCTGCCGATAAAAGATGGTCAGTCAGGAGAGGCAGTGATGCCTCCCTGAATACTGCTCAAGGAATGCAACAAGAGAAAAATATGGGGGGCAGTATACCCAATAAAACTTGACTTTTACTAGCGTATAGGAGATAAAAAACAGCCCCTACTAACATACGACGAGTAAGACGTGTGTGTCCTTGACCTATTGAGGTGACGGAGCAAAAACAGTTACAAAACAAACAAAAATGTATACGATGGACTGGATAAATACATATGTGGGAAAACCAGTAAGATGGTGTTGGTATGTATAAGCCACTGGCCCTACTGCCTCCCTACTTGTCCTAGTCCACCCTATAGAGTGTTTCCAAGGGACGGGGTCCAAAAAAGCCCCGCAAGGGGTGGCCCAGACTGGAACTCCGTTCCTGTGTAGCAAGCCCTAATGAGGCCCTAACACAGATTCCCGTCCGATAGAACAATACACATATAAAATTATGTAGAGATATTGACCCACCAAAGACCCACAGAACAGAGGGGGGGGGGGTTTGGCGGGGGTATACTCAAGTGTCCCGACCCGTTTCTTCAAAGGATGCCCCAGGATTCTTCAGGGGACACGGGGCAAAGGTGATGGTTATCACTCCCGGCTGGTTGACCAAAGGTTTAAGAGATAGCCTGTGCATTAACTGCAGTCAGTATGTGGCTGAGTCTAGGGATAACTGCAAGAAATGAACAAACAGAAGTGAGTAAAGTAACTTGAATTAACCTCCATCAATCTTCCCATGTGGGTAGTGGGTACTTGATCTGCAACAATTTAATGGCAGTTATCTCCAATCCTGGCTGTTCAACCACTTACTTCCCACTGCCAATAGTTAGAGCAGTAGTTGTTTAGGCAGATGGATTTTGAGAGTTTTTATATCAGTATCTCAGTATTCTCTCAGATTTCTCTAGGCCATGTGATATCATGTTCATCTGTCACATGGCCTAGACACTGCTCAGTCCCATTGAAGTAAATGGGGCTGAGCTACAATCCCAGGAACAGCTACTATACAATATATTGCACTTGCTTGGTGAGCAGAGAGAAGGCTGCGACACTCGCAGAAGCATCCGTGCCTTCTCAAACAGCTAAGTGGCGGGGGTCCTGGGTGTCGGACCCTCATATCCTGAGGATAAGTCATTAGTATACTGTAAACGTAAGTGTCAGAAAACTCTTTTAGAAAAAAGTCAATCAGTGGTCTCAGTATTTATATGTTGTACTTCTGGGATCACGAGCAGTGAAGCAGTCCATGATGCCAGTAGCATGGCAAGTAAATTCTGACGCCACTGATTGGCTTCAATGGTCATTTGTTGGGTGTGAAAGACTATGGCTCCTGCACTAGATTAACCACTTAATTACCGGATTGTTTATCCTCCTTCCTACTAAGCCAAGTTTTCAGTTTTAACAAAAGGCTTACCTAACTGCAAATAACTAATTAATTTCTGAGCCAACCTACATGTATTTAATATTATTTCTTGCTCATATCATTTGGGAACAGAGAACCGTGGATATAGCTTCTGCTGCCGCTAGTGGGCAACACTAGGCTAAAAAGTGTTAGCTCCTCCCAATGGCTATATCCTCTCCAGTCTGGAGAGAGCATATACATTTTTAGCCCCCACCCACTACGCGTGTGCGCAAAGTGCGAGCTTATCTTTCCATGCGGCCAGTCGGACTCCCTGTGTACCGCATGCTGTGCGCCCAGACCGGCCCTAGCCATCCCTCCCGAGTAGCTTCACTGCCCCCCTGACCGCGTGGTCCGGAGTGCCCATGCCCTTTTCTGGGCAGTAGAAAACCTATCAAAAGTTTCCCAATCCACTCTTTGTCTAATGGGTTGATTGGTTGACCAGTCCTCACCTGCGCATCCCGTGCCTTTCTCAGGCAACCAACCTAGGGGCAGACCTTCTCACAAGCTGCCCATAACAGGGCACTTTTCCTCTTCGGACACCTCTGTGTCTCCACCTCCCCCGAAGCCACACTCGGACATGTCCTCCCTCCCAGGCGAGTCACTGTCTGAAAGGGAGGTACTGGACTCAGACTCTGATCTGGATCAGGAACAATCTTCTAAGATTGCTTCCATGGTAGATAACCTGGTCGTGGCTGTCCACAACACCTTTCAGGTTCAGGACGACTCTCCTTCGTCTAGCCACCAGAAAGTTTTGTTTCTCCGCTCGAAACAAGCCCCTAAGGCCATTCCTTTGCATGACCATTTTTCGGTTGTCATTGTCAAGGTATGGGACCATCCAGTCGTTTCAGCGCTTCTAAGTGCCTTGATCTGTTATACCCCTTTCCACCAGACTTGGTCACGAAATTGTAATCCCCACCCAATGTGGACCGGCCTGTCATGTGCCTCGCTTAGCATACCGCTATCCCCATGGCCGATGGCACGTCCCTTTAGGACCCCGTGGATCACCGCCTTGAGTCTTTTACTAAGTCAGTCTTTGCGGCGGCTGGCTCCGTGCTTCGTCCCCTTTTTGCCTCTGTCTCTGAATGGGCCCTTCGCCTGCACCAAGACATCGTGGCTGATCTTCCCCCAGCAGACCTCCAGTCTTTGGCTCTGCAGATCTCTCAGGCAGGGAAGTACCTCTTCGAGGCCTCTTTGGATGCGGGCTTTCTTGTTGCCCGCTCATACACGGTCACCTTAAGGCATGAGGTGTGACTTAAAGTCTAGGCTGCAGATTCCTCGTCAAAGTGTTCCCTTACAGAGCTTCCTTTTGTGGGTTCTCATTTGTTCGGTACTGTTAGACGACATAATCTCTGAGGCCACAGGGGGTAAAAATACCCACCTCCCACAGGGCAAGGCCAAGCGTCCGGTTCACTCCAGGCCCTCGAGCTCCCATTTGCACTTCTTTTGCCTCTTCTCCGGCACACCCCCACGTCGACAGGGGTGCCACCTAGCGTTTCCAAACAAGAGCAGAAGAGAAAACCGTCCTTTAAACCCCAAGCAGCCTAGCGCCCGTGGACACAACCTGCCCGTGCCCCGGCCAATAGACAATCTTCAGCATGAAGGGGTGCCCCTGCCCTCTCGGGTCGGGGGTCAGCTCCTCCTTTTCCAGGATGTATGGCGATCCCACATTTCGGACGAATAGGTACTCAAGATAGTAACCTCAGGTTACAAGATCGAGTTGGCCTCCACCCCGCCGGACCAATTCCTCCTTTCCCAGCCGCCCAGAGACCGGGTTCGGGCCGCCGCCTTTATTCAGGCATTACAGTCCAGCACTTCAGGATGGAGTCTCTCCGCGCTGTGATTGTCTCTCTAGAACGGGGAGAGTTATTTTTCTCGGTGGACATTCAGGACGAATACCTTCACATTTCCATTGCTCCTACACATCAGTTTTCTTTGTTTTGAGGTGGAGTCTCACCACTGTCAGTTCGTGGCTCTAGGCAACAGCACCATGAGTGTTTACGAAGGTGCTCGCTAGTGTTGGACGAACACAGGCCGGGACGTTTCGGGAACGCGCATTCGCGATCAACTGTTTGCGAACCGCACGTTCGCGGTGGCCCCTTTCACTAAGGCCAGGAAGCCGACATCGTCCAAGATATATCACAGGACTTGGAAGTCTTTCCTGCGCTTCTGTGCGGACCATCGCCTCGCTCTGCTCCCTTTCCCCTTACCACAATCCTCTATGTTTCCTTAAAGGGGCAGGTGTCAGTGCCTGCAATCTTTTTCCAACGGCATCTGTAGCAAAAGTCCTCCACCAGCTGGACGTGGTTCGTGCCCTGTGGATTTATTTAACCGCTTTAGAGTCGTTTTACGTACCAACTCACTGTTCGTTATTCCTGAGGGTTCTCGCAAGGGTTTGGCAGCCTCCAAAGGAATGATTGCCAGGTGGATCCGCTTGGCCATTGCCAAGGTGTATCACTCCCGGGGCAAGGCTCCTCCCCTCCGTATCACACTCATTCGACCATGGCGGTGGGCACATCTTGGGCCCATTTCCACCAGGCTTCCGCTTTACAGTTTTGTAAAGCGGCAACCTAGTCTTCCTTGCACACGTTCACCAGTTCAATCAGGTGCATACCTTTGCATCGGCAGATGCTGCTCTAGTCCTCAAGGTCTTGCGGGCTGTGGTGTCTTAGACTCTCGCAGCTGTGACTTCCATGGGAGTTTGGTTTCTCTCTCCCCATGGACTGCTTTGGGATGTCCCACGGTCCTATGTCCCCCAGTGATACGAGCGAAAAAACACAATTTTTGTGGACTCATCTGTAAAATCTCTTTCTCGCTGAGTTCATTGGGGGACACAGCTTCCACCCATTGTTTTGTTTTTGTTTCAAATTTTACCGCAGTTGATGGCAGTTGATTAACTTGTAGGGTTCTCAGTTTTGGGTTCAGACCCACTGGTTATTGTTATGTTATTTCATTTCTGACTTCTTTTCCTCCTACTGCTTGTGGACAAATTGATATGTTCTCTCCAGGCTGGAGGGGACATAGCCAGAGGAGCAAACACTTTTTAGCCTAGTGTCGCCTCCTAGCGGTAGCAGCAGCTATACCCACGGTCCTGTGTCCCCCAGTGAACTCAGCTGAGTCCACAAAATCTTGCTTTTTCAAGGGACACTTAGACTTTTGTTTGTGTCTTTGGAAGACAAATATAATATTTTAAAAAATGTAAAAGCTGTGAAAATTATGAAAAAATTTTATTTTTCCTTTTTGGTTAAAAAAACATTTCAAAATTTTGAAAATTTTTAAGGAAAACTAAAAATGTGTATGTTTGTACATTTTTCACGAAAAGTCCACTATGCTATTGCTAAAACGAATAAAAGATTTTATTTTTTAAGACAAAAGGGGGAAAATGTGTGTATGTATATCAAAGTCTGCTAAAACTAGTAACTAAAGCTATAAATTTTGTTCTGCTTTATTTTATTTTTTAATATTTTTTATTGATTTATTTATTTTCTTGGTAATTTTCTATTTATTATAAATAAAAAAAGTGAATTAACTCCTTTCTGAAGCTGTCAGGGCTAGAAGGGGTTAGTTCACAATTAGTGCCCCCTACTGGCTGGGAAATTATCACATAAAGAAGAGCGCTCTACTGCTGGCTTTTACAATTTATGGTGTGATGGATCATTGTAGCAGGGTGCTACAATGATGCCTCACAGTGAGACCACATCTGCTGGTTACTGTGACCGCAACCCTCTAATGACAGTGCAGTCGGCAGATTGCAGTGTAACCCAAAACTTTGCTCTTATTTGTTGGCCTATCGGAAAGTAATGCATTAGACTGTTCTCAGTCAAATCAATTGTACATGTAATGTATGGTTGTACTGTATTTATTAACTTGACATTCTACAATTTTTGTCACTTTTTTATTTTTTTAACCAGACAACTCCTTTTAATGTTTGACACATTTTTATGCTTCTTTAGGGACATGCATTGCTTAATTTTGTTGTGAAATATACTCCAAATCGACAGTCTTACTTGAGACCTCACCATGATGCTTCAACTTTTACAATCAACATAGCACTCAACAAAAAGGACACAGATTTTCAGGTAATGTTTTGTTGCCCTCTGTGGGTTCACAGCACATAGATTCCATTGAAAAGACTATGGTTTCATTTAAAGGTACACTTCAAAAATAATAGTAGTAATAAACTATATATGACTATGCTATATATCTATAATATATACATATAAAAAAAGTGTGTGTGTATATATATATATATATATATATATATATATATATAAAGTCTACATACCCCTGTTAAAATGTCAGGTTTTAGTGATGTACAAAAATGAGACAAAGATAAATCATTTCAGAACTTTATCCACCTTTAATGTGACCTATAAACTGTACAACTCAATTAAAAAACAAACTGAAATCTTTTAGATGGTAGAGGTAAGAAAAAATATAAAAATAACATATGGTTGCATAAGTGTCCACACCCTTAAACTAATACTTTGTCATGCTGAAAGATGAAGTTCCTCTTCATGTTCAGCTTTCAGCCTGAAGGTTTTGTGCCAATATTGACTGGTATTTGGAACTGTTCATAATTCCCTCCAGCTCAACTAAGGCCCCAGTTACAGCTGAAGAAAAACAGCCCCAAAGCATAATGCTGCCACCACCATGCTTCACTGTGGGTATGGTGTTCTTTTGGTGATGTGCAGTGTTGTTTTTGCGCCAAACATATCTTTTGGAATTATGGCCAAAAAGTTCAACCTTGGTTTCATCAGACCTTTTCCCACATGTTTTTGGGAGACTTCAGATGTGTTTTTGCAAAATTTAGTCTGGCTGGGTGCTTTTATTCGTAAGAAAAGGCTTTCATCTTGCCACTCTACAACATAGCCTAGACATATGAAGAATACGGGAGATTGTTGTCACATGTACCACATGTACCACACAGCCAGATATTCCTGCAGCTCCTTTAATGTTGCTGTAGGCCTCTTGGTATCCTCCCAGACCAGTTTTCTTCTCGTCCTTTCATCAATTTTGGAGGGACGTCCAGTTCTTGGTAATGTCACTGTTGTGCCATATTTTCTCCACTTGATGATGACCGTCTTCACTGTGTTCCATGGTATATCTAATGCCTTAGAAATTCTTTTGTACCCTTCTCCTGACTGATACCTTTTAACAATGTGATCCCTCTGATGCTTTGGAAGCTCTCTGTGGACCATGGCTTTTGCTGTGGGATGCGACTAAGAAAATGTCAGGAAAGACCAACTAGAGCAGCTGAACTTTATTTGGGGTTAATAAGAGGCACTATACATGATGGTAAGTGTATGCTGACTCCTATTTAACATGATTTTCAATGCTACATCCCCAGTTATAAGAGGGTGTGCACACTTATGCAACTACATTTTATTTGTTTTCTTCCCTCCACCTAAACTATTTCAGTTTGATTTTCAATTGAGTGGTACAGTTCATAGGTCACATTAAAGGTGGAAAAAGTTCTGAAATGATTTATCTTTGTCTCATTTTTTTACATCACAGAAACCTGACATTTTAACAGGGGTGTGTAGACTTTTTATATCCACTGTGTGTGTGTGTATATATATATGTGTGTGTGTATGTATGTATGTATATATATATATATATATATATATATATAGTGTGTGTGTATATATATATATATATATATATATAATCTTGTATTGAGCAGCTTGAGTACATGCTGATGAACCCTGATATTCATGAGCTCCCAGCACCCACTTCTGATTTTAGTAGGTGGCCAGAGATAGCCAGGGGCTTATGAATATTAGGACTCATTGGCAGGATAAAAAAATCAGGGCAGCATAAAACTGGTGATGGATTCCCTTTAACACTTTGTTAGACCAGGGAGAAGTGATAGGTTAGGGGTAATTAAGCTATTCCATTTTCTTGTAGATGGGGAATAGCTTAATATAACCAGAATACCCATTAAAGTGTAATACAACAAACTAATAAGCTTTTGTGAAATATCTTTCTCATACTTCTTTCTGTCTTTTTTCAGGGTGGAGGATGTAGATTTGCCAGGTATAACTGCTCTATTGATTCCCCAAGGAAAGGCTGGAGCTTCATGCACCCAGGTCGACTCACACACCTACATGAGGGACTTCCCGTTACCAATGGCACCAGATATATTGCAGTGTCTTTTATTGATCCTTAAATGTTATCAGCTCTTTGACCTACCAGCAAAGCCTTGGCCTTTTTCTGATAATTTTTATTTATAGAAGTTTTTTTCAGATGAGAGTATTTACTACTGTTTTAATTTAAAAAGGGGGTTTTCATGTGCCAACAAAATATGCAAATTGTAATATAATGTAAAGTAAACCCATATGTTATCGTTACAGATCCCTAGTGTCCATAAATAAAATAGACATTTATTATCAGTGCAGATGACCAATTTTGAAACATTAAATATTTTTGTAAAAATAGTGTAAAGATACCTCACATTTCCATTTTGCTAATTTTCTAGCAAATCATTTGATCGTATCTGCAGACCTTATGTTATAGGCTTTCAAACAGGGAAGGAGGCAAGTGCCACTCAAATAACCACTCCTGAATCTTCAAATTTATGCTAAAATTTTCCATATCCATATGTGTATTTTTTATTAAACTTTTTCCAAGCCTATAAAATCGAATATACACCTGAAGTTACAGTAATAATCCAGAACTAATGGACCAGAATATTAATAGGATGCATACATGACTATATGTAACTCATTGAACTTTTAAAAATCATATTCATTCCACTTAAACTGACACTAATTGTTATCACACACAATTGATAGAAGAATGTCTTAAATGTTATTTCTAACATTTCTGTAATTCAGAAGTGTTACTTAGTCTTTTTTTATATTTTAGGGTGACCTAAAGGCTATGTGCATACTTAGGGGCATTTTATTAATAATTACATTGTATTCATTTTGAGCTAAAAAATATATTTTTTAATTGGTCTTTATTAAAAATGTTGAGCCCTATTCTCTGTACAGCCTTGAGATTCTCTAGCAGCGTGCTGTCTGTTTTCACTCTGTTCCATAAAGCAGCTCAGCTGACAGCTCCTTATATGTGATATCTGACCTCCTAAACACTCATTATAGCTCAATTCTTATCTTACTGATAAGACTGTGACTTAAATAAATGTTTAAGACATTTTAGTAATTTAAAGATAAGGGTTATTCGATAACCAGCTCAAAGTGAAAGTAAGATTAACTTAGCTCGACAAACAGTTAACCCTTTGAGACAGAATGGCTTAATATGTTTAATAAAAAATGCAATTGAAAAAAAAAAATTAGGCCCAAAATGAGTAAATGCAATCATAAAAAATGTCCCCAAATGTGTATATGGCCTTTAAATTGCTGTCAATAAAATTGTGTCAACAAAAAATAAACAGAATGATATTGATATGAATAGGGATGAGCGAATTGACTTCCGATGAAACATCCGAAGTCCTTTCGTATAAAACTTTGTTTCAATACTGTACGGAGCGAGTGCTCCGTACAGTATTAGAATGTATTGGCTCCAATGAGCCGAAGTTATTACTTCACGTAATAACTTCATAAATTGATTTATACTGTAAAAAAAACTATTTCCTGAACTCGGAATCGGTTCCAAGTGGTACTTTGGTATTGTAACAAGTGGTACAGTATTGAAACAAAGTTTTATGCGTATCGACTTCGGATGTTTCATCCGAAGTCGATTTGCTCATCCCTAGACATGAACATTATTTCAAAGCAGATACAGTGGAGGAAATAATTATTTGACCCCTCACTGATTTTGTAAGTTTGTCCAATGACAAAGAAATGAAAAGTCTCAGAACAGTATCATTTCAATGGTAGGTTTATTGTAACAGTGGCAGATAGCACATCAAAAGGAAAATCGAAAAAATAACTTTAAATAAAAGATAGCAACTGATTTGCATTTCATTGAGTGAAATAAGTATTTGAACCCTCTAACAAAAAAAGACTTAATACTTGGTGGAAAAACCCTTGTTTGCAAGCACAGAGGTCAAACGTTTCTTGTAATTGATGACCAAGTTTGCGCACATTTTAGGAGGAATGTTGGTCCACTCCTCTTTGCAGATCATCTCTAAATCCCTAAGGTTTCGAGGCTGTCTCTGTGCAACTCTGAGCTTGAGCTCCCTCCATAGGTTTTCGATTGGATTAAGGTCCGGAGACTGATTAGGCCACTCCATGACCTTAATGTGCTTCTTCTTGAGCCACTCCTTTGTTGCCTTTGCTGTATGTTTTGGGTCATTGTCGTGCTGGAACACCCATCCACGACCCATTTTCAGTTTCCTGGCAGAGGGAAGGAGGTTGTCGCTCAGGATTTCACGATACATGGCTCCGTCCATTTTCCCGTTTATGCGAATAAGTTGTCCTGTGCCCTTAGCAGAAAAACACCCCCAAAGCAAAATGTTTCCACCCCCATGCTTGACGGTGGGGACGGTGTTTTGGGGGTCATAGGCAGCATTTTTCTTCCTCCAAACACAGCGAGTTGAGTTAATGCCAAAGAGCTCTATTTTGGTCTCATCAGACCACAGCACCTTCTCCCAGTCACTCTCTGAATCATTCAGGTGTTCATTGGCAAACTTCAGACGGGCCTGCACATGTGCCTTCCTGAGCAGGGGGACCTTGCGAGCCCTGCAGGATTTTAATCCATTGCGGTGTAATGTGTTTCCAATGGTTTTCTTGGTGACTGTGGTCCCTGCTAATTTGAGGTCATTAACTAACTCCTCCCGTGTAGTTCTAGGATGCTTTTTCACCTTTCTCAGAACCATTGACACCCCACGAGGTGAGATCTTGCGTGGAGCCCCAGAGCGAGGTCGATTGATGGTCATTTTGTGCTCCTTCCATTTTCGAACAATCGCACCAACAGTTGTCACCTTCTCTCCCAGCTTCTTGCTAATGGTTTTGTAGCCCATTCCAGCCTTGTGCAGGTCTACAATTTTGTCTCTGACATCCTTGGACAGCTCTTTGGTCTTTCCCATGTTGGAGAGTTTGGAGTCTGCTTGATTGATTGATTCTGTGGACAGGTGTCTTTTATACAGGTGACTAGTTAAGACAGGTGTCCTTAATGAGGGTGACTAATTGAGTAGAAGTGTCTAACCACTCTGTGGGAGCCAGAACTCTTAATGGTTGGTAGGGGTTCAAATACTTATTTCACTCAATGAAATGCAAATCAGTTGCTATCTTTTATTTAAAGTTATTTTTTCGATTTTCCTTTTGATGTGCTATCTGCCACTGTTACAATAAACCTACCATTGAAATGATACTGTTCTGAGACTTTTCATTTCTTTGTCATTGGACAAACTTACAAAATCAGTGAGGGGTCAAATAATTATTTCCTCCACTGTATTTATTCAGAAAAATAGTATAATTCTTCCAAGAAGCATAGATGTTTATAGGTAGAATAAAATGAATAATTAGATTAATAAACCATCCAAAAAGTTGTAAACCCTTATATGTCTCACCCTACAATTACTTTTTATCATATATATATATATATATATATATATATATATATATATCTTACTTCTATTTATCTCCTACTTCTGTAGACTTGCCTGGGGATTTAAGGGCGGAAACAAAGGATTTTTTTTTTTATTAATTCATGTTTAGAATAAAAATAAAAATAAATGATTTTATATATATATATATATATATATATATATATATATAAACACAGCTTTCCAACCTGTTTTGTATGTATTTTAAGGTCCAAATAGTAGTTCAGAATATCTGTTGACATTTTCCCTATGCTTCGAGTATACAGCTATTTTGAATATAAACAGAGGGGGGGAAAAGATGGGTATGAGTACATAAAAAAATAAATAAAGGGTTGGTTTTATCTCATCAAGATTACCTGGCAATCAGATGATTAACACAAATCTTCAGAAACTCAGAATAACCTCAATCAGCTGGGAAAAGCTGTGCCTAGTAATAAATACAGTAGTGTTACATTGCAGCCATTCAAACGGTTGGCCAACGCTGAACTATATGGATTGTCCTTGTCCTCCAGAATGAGGGCTATTTTATGTTAGTGGCTTTCTGCCTAATAATGGGAGTTGTCCTGATGTTCACCTCTTTTAATGTTTTAAAAAGTTGCCAGAATTGTTGAATTTTTGTAACTGACAGGTAGGTTAAACAATAGACCTACCAGAATCTGTTGTATCAGTTTTAAATCTCTGATCCTCTGAGAAATGTGTTTTCTTCCATTCTAGTCTACATTGGCAACATTGCTCTAGTGAGTTTGTGGGATTTCTTAAGATTTTCTTTGTTTCTTATAATCCAAAAATTGTTGCTAGCTTCAGCTATCAAGTTATACTGTTACCATGTGGAAGATATAATCTCTTGAAGTGGGCCCTGATGGAATCAACTTATCCTTCAAAACCAAAAATGTCAGGTTGTCCACCACGGATACTCAGTGCTGAATGGTGCTATTTGTTCATAGATTAAATGTGACTCTTTGCAGATTGTATTTTATATTTTTGAACCACACAGTGCCTTTTCTCAACTTTCCTTTGGGAAGGATGTCTCTGCTGAAAAATGCAAAAAAAAAACCCTTTCAGCTGACTTTTTTTATTTTTTACATTGTAAGAATCGGGTTTTAGAAATACTTGTATATTTGAAAATGTACTGTTTGAAATTGAAGGAGTTTTATGAAAGATTCACTTTACTTGAATTGTACGTGAAGAGTCTTCTGTTAAATTAGCTTTTGTGTTATTCAAGGTGATGTTTTGAACAAAAAGTAAAAAAAAAAAAATGTTTTACAGATGCAATTGATAAACCTTTTTTTTATATATATATATTTGCTGTACCTGAAGAGAACAACCTTAAGATATTAGTGATCTTAGAAGTGTGTGATGAATAAATGTTAATTTAAAACTTTACTTAGTTTATTTGCATTGTTCTTTATTGATTTACTTATACCAGGCCTGACAATAAACGTTTAAAGGGGTTGTCCAGGTTCAGAGCTGAACCTGGACATACCTCTATTTTCACCCAGGCAGCCCCCCTGACATGAGCATCGGAGCAGTTCATGCTCCGATGCTCTCCTTTGCCCTGCGCTAAATTGTACCGGGGCTCTCTATGGGGCTGACAGGAACCCCAGTGACGTCACCGGCACTGATGGGCGGGATTTGGCTCTGCCCTAGCCAGTAAAATGGCTAGGGCAGAGCTAAAGCCCGCCCCTCAGAGCCGGTGACGTCACCGAACACACTGCTGGGCGGAAGTTACCGCCCGGCAGTGTGTTATTGAAAACAAAAGAGCCCGTGCCCTGCGCGATCTAGCGCAGGGCACTGGAGCGCATCGGAGCATGAGATGCTCCGATGCTAGGCTCAGGGGGGCTGCCGGGGTGAAAATAAGGGTATGTCCGGGTTCAGCTCTGAACCCGGACAACCCCTTTAAGTGGGAACTACCAGGTAAACTGCAATATTACCTATAAACAAAGGACGAGGTGTCACACATGCCATAAAATATATCTACTTTATTGAAACAATCATACAAGTGGACATAAATGAAAAGCAGAGCACACTTGGCAAAAACCTGATGTCTGTATGGCAATGTGATGCATCATATAATTAAGCAATCAAATGTGCAGAATTTTGACATTTAAGCATAGGCAAATCAGTTGTTCCCTGCACCCAAGGGCTTGGCAAAAAGTCCCCCTCCTTCACTTAGTCACTCCCTCGGAAACTTGATTGACAGGGCCAGACATGAACTATGTCACCTTGACTTGTCCTGACTTTCCTGCATCGGTACAGCCACAAGTTTCTGCAAGGATGAAAACAAGTCTACTGCACATGTCCTGATGATTTATCTAATGCCTGGCCCTGTCAATCAAACTTAATTTAAACTTTAGTGCATCAAGGACAGTGGCAACACCCTTGATACAGCTAATTTGCGTATGTTTAAAAAGGCTAAATCCTGCACAGTTTTGATCCTATTTTAAAATGTATACTGGGTTAGTTACATGAGCAAAGCCAATATGAACATCTAAATGGTTTGTTACAACTTCTGCAGACAGACTCTCTTTAAAGCCATTAAAATAAAGTATATATCCATACCGACCAATATGTAGTTCAGCACCCCAAAGCCCATTTTGCAAGCAAAATATTTATATACCCTTTCTAACAGTTTTTATTTAAGAAAAATGACAGCCAAAATATTTTACTGACAATTTAATAATTATGAGCATTATAAGACTATAACTAACTGATCGGCTTGGCGACATATTATGTTAGTTATAAAATAATTATAACTACAGTGATAGTTACAGTCAACCCAGTCATTTCAACACAGTTTGCAGTTTTACATAACTGCAATATCACAACAAAATACTGCACAGAAAATTTAGCCCTAGACATTACCAGACAGTACCAACCTTCTCTTTTTCAAAGAATGCTAGCATCGCAATAAATAAACTAGAACTGCATTTCCTGAAGGAAGTACATAGTGCTTGAAAAGAGCTGACAGTTTGTGTGTGAGAGAGTAAGAATAGGGGCCATGCGTGTGTGAGCTGTCTGTGACACTCTGTAATGGCTAGACTGTGACTATAACATCATCCATAGCAGTTAAAATTAGAATCTCCAAATATTCTGCCATTTATTTCTATGGGGACTTTTTTTAAAATGTAAATGTATTTAAGGAGTTCTCTCATCATAGACAATGGGGGCATATCGCTAGGATATGCCTCCATTGTCTGATAGGTGGGAGTCCCACTCCCTGGACCCGCCCATATATAGAGAATGGAGCCCCGCAAGGTGGTGGCTGGAGGACTCCGGTCTGGCCACCACCAAGCTGGCTCCCCATATAAGTGAATCGGAGCTTACCACGCATGCGCGGTCCCGCTCCCATTCATTTCTATGGGGCCGACAGAAATAGCCAACAACTGTTGTGTGCATGAGGCCTAATAGACTGGATTTCAGATGTTTGGCAAACAGGTATATAGTAGATGAATTCCAGTGAAAATAAATAAAACAATACTGAACTGTCCCTATGTGAATTCAACCAAGCAATCCAGCCATGACAATAAACCAGCATAGCAATAGACAAATCTCAAACACCACAACACACTAAACTTTGTGAAACTACAGATCTCAAAATGTACAGCAGACACCCTAAAGTAGAACAAGATTAGAATAACAAAAATCTGAGGAAATGCAAACAGCAAATAATATATCCAACAACCAGTATAAATTGAGGTATAGATATAAATAGGCTCAACTATCAGCTACTTCATCCTAATCAGCCAGGCAAAGCTATGCAAATAATACCAAATTCAGTTTTAGAAGCTAGGCAGTTACATAAAAAACTGTCAAAAGTACTAAGGATATGATGTAGCAGGAAGACCCTGCACTTGTAACAATAGAGAATATTTGATCCTCAGCAAAAACAAATAAAAAATCTATCCTAATTATTCTGTGCAACATACATATTGTCCAAGGGTACACTATTTCTAATGGTGCAGTTCAGGATTTAGGGATTTATTTGCACCCTCAATTCAGTTTATTATATGACACATTTTAATTTTGTGAAATATACTCCCTGCCAAAAAAAACAGTCGCCACCCCAAAAAAAAAAGGCCACACACATTTGCTGTGGCATTGTTTCGATAAGCTTCTGCAATGTCACAAGATAGGCCACTAAACGCTTTCAACAAGTATAACCGCCGAAGTGAACTGAGAATATATTTTTCTTTTTGTACTGAAATACAAAATAACACACATAACAGCCAATGTGAATTGAGAATAAATTTTTCTTTTTGAACTGAAAAAGGCCACTAAATGCTTTCAACCAAAACAAAGATACAATAATTTAAAGTGCACGGCGGCACTGAGTAACCAGTGTGTCCTACCGGTACCCAGGGACGGTCATCAGATGCTACACCACACGATGTATTGATAGTTGCTCATCCTGTATGGATATCCGGATAGACATCAGGGAAAAACAAACGGCTGGCAATCAAACACATGTGTGCAGGGTCCCTATACAGTTGCTATAGCTGTCTAGCCAGTCAGCCCTGATACTAAAGGTATGGTAGCAGCCTGACCACAGGGCACTCGGCCTGATAAGGACGACCCTGTCTGGAACCTGTCCCTCAATCTAGAATGCTAAATGTCCCTAAGAATGCATGAACTAAATCCCTACACGCATGTTTCGTTGCCAGTACATAGGTCAGTTCATCAGGGGAGATGAAAATCAAGCAGATCGATCCCTAGATGAAATGATCGAACCAACAGACCAGAAATGACACGATCAGTCAGGTGGTCTTGAGGTACGCCAAGATGGTCGGGTCCTCCATGGGCTATCTCATGGATATGAGATAAAGAGATAATGCAGTATATAGATAGTTATAGCTGCACATGGGACGCCAGGTTATTTAAACCTCCTCATTTAAATACATGCCTGGTTCCCGCTGCTGCCGATTGTGAAATCCACGGCCAATGAACGCACCCGCCCGCCCGCACGTAAGCGCGGCGCATGCGTACCTCCCAAAATCGGGACGAGGCCTGGAGCGCAGGGAAAGTGCCTGATTAGCATAGCACTCCTGCACATGCGCGATCTCGGCAAAGATAATCGGAAGCAACTATAATTTTGATTGCTTCATAATATTCGATGGTGTAGAAACGATCGGACATTCGAAAATACACCCGAATATTCTGAACCACAATCAGTTCTTATTAAAGATATTCAAGGCTATTCATCCAGTGTTGGATAAAATCGACTTATGTAAAATGATACAAACAAAGAGACAGGTCACAGTAGGTCAATATCAGAGATAAATTTATATCTGAGGAAAGGTCTAATCAGTGTTGTTTACCGACCAATGGACATAATAGGTTGTGAAATGATCACGTAAATGACAGAGATAAAAGGCCAAGGCAAATTACTGCCAACTTTAAGAGAAAGGGCATTACAGATATAATACTACCAGACAACTGGCGGTAATGGTCACAAAGAACTAGAATTTGTCTACAGGAAACAGCTGTAGTTCAACTATTCATTGAGACCATTTGGAGTTACCGTCTGTAGGAGGAATATCCACCGTGACTCGCGTTGTAGTAAGATCTTATCCCAATCTCCCCCTCGTTTGGGGGGGGGGGGGGCTTACAGCTTCGATGCCCATGACCTTGATAACCCTGGGGTTCCCTTGGTGCGACTTGCATACATGACGGGCCACAGCAGTATCACACCGCTTTTCTATATCCAGGAGATGCTCTCCTATGCGCCTGCGTAGCTCTTGTTTCATTTTGCCTACGTACTCTTTTTGACAAATACATGTTATTTTGTATATAACCCCTGCCGTCCTGCATTAAATAAAGTCTCTGATGTTGAAACTGCATCTGAAACGACCCACAGGATGACGACTCAGCCAGGTATTTGGTGTGGCTGGTGGAGCAAAGTGACTATGTACCAGTAAGTCCTTAAGACTTTGGTCTCTTCTGAACGTCACCTGTGGGTATGTATGCAGAACCTCACGGACATCTGGGTCCATAAGGAGGATGGGCCAGTGCCGTGCCAAGATCTCTCTGGATTCCTTGGCAGAGCCATCAAAGGTAGTGATGAACCGTACCTTCCTATCGCCCTCCTGTTTTTTCTTGGGAGTCAGTAGTGTCTCTCTGGGAGTGTTTGCCGCTTTCTGGAAGGCCCCTCTCAGAACCTTATCAGAGTTCACCTGCATTATCTCTTTATCTCTTATCTATGAGATAGCCCACGGAGGGATTTAGTTCATGCATTCTTAGGGACATTTAGCATTCTAGATTGAGGGACAGGTTCCAGACAGGGTCGTCCTTATCAGGACGAGTGCCCTGTGGTCAGGCTGCTACCATACCTTTAGTATCAGGGCTGACTGGCTAGACAGCTATAGCAACTGTATAGGGACCCTGCACACATGTGTTTGATTGCCAGACGTTTGTTTTTCCCTGATGTGTATCTGGATATCCATACAGGATGAGCAACTATCAATACATCGTGTGGTGTAGCATCTGATGACAGTCCTGGGGTACCAGTAGGACACACTGGTTACTCAGTGCCACCGTGTACTTTAAATTATTGTATCTTTGGTTTGGGATAATTATTGGTATCATTGAATTGTGGTTTATTACCGTGTATCCCAATGTTCGTCTTCGCACATTATATTTAGGATTTTTATTGGCATACTTAATTAAATGTTATGTTTTAGGATTATCCTTTCTGATTTACGCGTTTACTCCAGGTAATCCAGAGTGCAGACATACCCCAGATCTGACCTCTCACCCCCCCTTTTCATTATTGATTTAAATGCTTTCAACACATAAAATTGCCAACGTGAACTGACAATATATTTTTCTTTTTGTACTGAAAGAGGCCATTAAATGCTTTCAACACATATAACCGCCGATGGGAACTGAGAATATATTTTCCTTTTTGTACTGAAATACGTCACTAAATGCTTTCAACACATATAACTGCCGAAGTGGACTGAGAATATACTTTTCTTTTTGTACTGAAATAGGCCACTAAATGCTTTCAACACATATAACCGCCGACATGAACTGAAAAGCACCCAAGCAAAATGGAAGTCAATGGATGAACCCGAGCATTAAACCAGGCACCAACAGAAAAAATGGCATGGTGGTAAACAGGCAGGAAGTGCTCAAACCCATATGCAGTTGTGCATGTTTATACAGGAGAGCAAATCCTCAACTTGAGTAGCCCGTTGCTAATGGCGATTTCCACCAAAAATGCATACAGGGAGGATGCCTGCAGTGGACTTCAAGTATAACAATAGACATCCTACACAAGATAGCAATTATGTGGATGTGATAACCAATATAACAATATAATAACATTTGCAAAGACAGGTGCACTCTGCGGTTTTACTAAACCCTCATACTGATGTTAAAATTGAGAGATTAGCCAACATATCCTACTGTGGAGTACATGTCTGAGCCTGAGCACCACGCCAAGGTTTCTCAGGTAGCTTGGGACCTAACACTCACCTGTGCCATATGGGCATTACCAGGAGCCAGTGGGTGAATTACAGGAGTGTAAGTTCTGACTAGCCAACTCACCAGTTACCTCCAGCATGTAGCCATGCTTGCAATGGGAGGAGTCTGTGAGTCCGACTCAAGATTGGCTGATATGGCCCAGGCCTCGCAGGTACACCTAAATGTAGCCTGTGGATGGAAAACAGTCACATTTATATTGGAATTTATACACCTCCAAGCATCTCTATATACAAACCATAAGAAAAAATGGCGTGGTGTCCGCAGCGGGCATCCTCCACTGTATGCATTTTTGCTGAGGATCACCATTAGCAACAGGCTACAAGTGCAGGATTTGCTCCCCTGTATACACATTCAGAACTGCATATGGGTTTGAGCACATCCTGCCTGTTTAACACGACACCAAATGGTTTATATCACATTTTTTCTGAGGTCACCTTCTCAATCCACGCCTGTTCTCACCCCTGACCTCTTTTTTTTATATGTGTATGTGTGTATATAAACTTCTTGATATCAATACTATTGTATTCACCTGAAGAAGGGGTAGTCATCCCCGAAATGTGTTGTGACCCAATAAAGATTCAAAGATTGCTATTTACTTCTATTGGCCGGACCGTCTTTGTGCCGAGGGATAATCCTTTTAGTATCAGCTTATTTTTGAAGAACGTCATGTAGTTAGGGTTTGTGTTACCCTTGACCTTTTGTCAGAAAGTTTGAAATTTCCAGCCTGTGTTAAAGTAAATTCATTTCTAAGCACAGTTGTTTTCCATTACTCTTTTACACTCTGTGGTTAAATCTGAGGCAGGTTGCAGCTTACATATCTCAACTTCATAGTTGAAGTGTGTTGCAGTATACAATACCATCAAGAAAGCAGCGTGGTATCCCAGCCAGGATGTTTCAGCTACTCAAAGGACTTTACAGATGTGAATAACAGCTCTTAGGTTAAAGAACTGCAGACTTCTTTGGAAGCAAAGTGTATCCAACACGTCCAAGTCAAACAGATGTACATTCCACAGTTAATAAAGTGTGTATAATATTTGTCTCGTCTGGATTGTAATCTGTAAATTTTCTTTCATGTTTTCTTACAAGTGTTAAAATAAAAAGCTTTTAATGATAAATGTGATAATAGAACATTACATATGCTGATAATTAATATGAAAAGCAAAAGATTTGTCTTCATTGAAGTGTTTTCTGGTGTTTTTGCATGTGGCAGATGGTAAGCAAATGCTCAAATACAGAGTAAAACTATGGCAATGATCCAGAGTCAAACTGCAGCAAAACAGGGACCATGAGTTAACTAACATGTTCATAAATATAGCTGTGTACCCAGCCTTTTAATATAATATAAAGGCATTGTGGGCATTCCAGAGTTAAAAATGATTAGTGATGTAACCTACATTAGTAGTAAAATACTAAACCAAGGCTTTATGAAGCTCCTCTCTGTATCTACTGTCTTCCAGGAGATAAGTGTTATTACGCCATAATGGGTTGCAAGAGCTAAAGTGGGAATCGGACAACACAAGAGTAATAGCTGCATGATCGGGCCAAGTAATATCCTCTATGGTTGAAGACACTACTGAGTCTAATACAGCTTTACTAAGGAGGAAAAAATCAATCTGAGAATAGGAATTATGGACTGGGTAATATAAAGAGTAGTCCCTCTCTGTGTCATGATGCTTTCACCATACTGTATTTCGTACATGTCTGCATGGAGCAATAGTGATTCTAGGGAAAACGAGCCCTGTGTCGTAGAAGAAGCGAAGTCCAACATAGGCTCAAGGACAGTGTTAAAATCACCACTCCATATGACCAAACAATATATTTTTTTAAAAGGGAATGTAAAAAGGAAATGGTACATCTATTCGGGGCATATACCACTAAGATTTTATTAAATGATCTGACTGGAATGATAAATCTACCTTTTGGGTCTATAGAAGAGGCCAATAGGGTAAAAGTAAAACTATTTTTACGGCCAACATGACTCCTCTGCTTTCTTTATAGAGAATGAGACTGTATAATATAGGGCAAGAGTGGGTGTCTGATTCTATGTATATTCGAGCCAAGAAGGTGGGTCTACTGTGCACAGAAAAAGTTGCAATGCAAATTCTTCACCTCACTCCACACAAGAGAGCATTTATATGGACTACTAAGCTTGTTAACATGTTTTTTTTTGTAAATTCTTTATTTATGAAGAGTTTTTCATAACTTAGACAAAGTAACATGGCATACATTCAAGGCAGGAATATTTAAGGCATAATATTAGACATCAGTCTACTTGGGTGGACAATCCCCACACAAGTAGGTATGAAAAGATAACTAATCAGAGGCGTAAGCCAGTACATTTAATGCGAACATGAAATCAAGCCTGAGCATCATCTCAGTTTAAGTAAAAGTGCACGGTAACCCAAATTCTGGTCATTAGGGCAGCGTTACATGGGTGCACACCTGCCTAATTCCTTAGATTGAATGGCTCTGTCGACATATTAACAGATAACAAGAACATGGAACAAATAGCTCACGGTGAAGCAAACCAAAGCGGTAAACAAGCATAGACAGGGGAACAGACAAGGACAAGACAACGACAAACGAAAGACAGGGAAGGGAAGGGGGGAAGGGAGTTGGGAAGGAAGAGGGAAGATGACTAGACAACATATCATGTAGGCCAGGTGCAATCACCTGTGTCCCCACCAGGTTTGGAAACGAGAGGAGCTCCTAAACTGTTGCCAGGGTTCCCAGGTCAGTGCAAACGTTTGGGTTCGGTTACAAGACTCGGCCTCCAACTCCTCCATCCTGAACAAGGCATCCAGGGCACGTACCCACAGTGATTCTCTGCAAATTATCCGAAGATCTCCACTGGCGTGGAATAATCTGCCTCATAGATAAAACAAACGTTCTAAGCACTCCTTTTTTGACATGTTGGATCCTGCCCGGGAATATAGAGAGCAAAGCAATCAAAGGGGACGGAGGTATAGTAGACCGGTAGAGAGCATTATACAGAGCCAAAACATCCTGCCACAGTGGGGCAACCTAAAAACATTTATTTTTCTAACTTTTTAAAACTTTGATAGGTGACTTGAACAAGTGATCTATGGGAAAATCATGGTGTACCTATTTAGCTCTTCCACATGCAGGGATTAGCAGAATGTATACTATGGAAGGCCTGGGAGCCTTCAGGAGGCCCAAGGCTATCAGAGCAACCAAATGTTTGTTATGCTATTATTGTAGGTGAGCAGTTTGGTTACTTGAGCAATTTTTGGGTCCATTAGAGAGGTGACTGCCTTTTTTAACTTTCATTTAGTCTCCCAGACCATATTCTGAGGTCTGAAATTGCACTTTGAACAAAATTATTTTTACCAGTTTGTTTAAGTTCAGTGTTTTATTCACACATTAGGAAAAACAAAAAGTGACATTTTGCATTCTAAGTGTTTGTTCACCCTGTGAAAAGTACACAAAACAAAAAACCTTCACCTGGTTTGCAGTTTCTCTACCTGTGGTCCACAGCAGGCTTTAGGGGCCTGTTTCTCAACATGCGGCTCCCAGCCCTTTTGCACGGCACAAGTTTTCAGATCCCAAAACACACAGGGATTGACAGCGCTCCACTGTCAGAGAGGAGTAATCCACACACAGCTGAGACTGCTGGCTGGGTTTGATATAGAAATGAACGAAAGTGACTTAACAAGTCATAGAGGTTACACCCCTAAAAGAAGCGCCCAAAAAAAACAGTGTATATCAGAGGGAAATTTTCGTATGCAATTTAAGTGTTCAATCGATAACTACCTGTAAATAGAAGCTAGTCATCTACCCAGATCAGGGTGACCAAGAGAGAAAAGTGGAGTCCGTGGACAGTAGGCACACCACTATAGCGTGCTATAATCAACAATAAGTGAAAGTAGTCACATATAATAACCCTATGGGGGTATAATAGAATAGCCAAAGGTAATAATCAACTCACTTCACGGGGGGTGGCCAGCTGGATAAGCTCAAGACACCAGCATGGACCAATACCCCCCAATCTGGAGTGCTTGTAGAGTCGTCCAAAACTGACAGTTGCCCAGTAGGAAATGAAAGGCTTCACTTCAGTGGTATTGTTGAAGGCTTTGGCTTCTTTATTGATTCATAAAAGGCTCAACGCGTTGCGGGCTATGCAGACCCCTTCTTCAGGAGCAAATACAGATAAAAATAAGCTTATAGTAACAATACCTGGTGGCCCTATATATAAGGCTATAAGGGAAGGCCAATATGGTGTCCTTTGGCGCCAAAAAGGGGAACCACATGGTACGCTGGTGAGAGTGGGCCGCCTTCTTTTTTCATTCAGAAAGCGCGCTCGTGGCTCTAGTCAATCGGAAGAAGCGGCAAAGGCCGAACTTCCGGCATACAATGCGTTCCAGCCTGGAACGCATCCAGAACTTCCGGTCCAGCAAGCGCTCCACACTGGAACGCATCGAGAACTAGGAAATTACACTTCCGGTATGCGTCTCACGCTGGACCGCATAGACGAACTTCCGGTCTGGCGATGAGAATGCTAGTTCGTATAAACTATGTGGTTGGAGGGGGAACAAATATGACCACTCATAGGGCCATATCAAATTCACATATATATGGGCAAGATATTGATGCACATATGAAAAGCACACAGACATTCATATAACCCCATATGTGCGTATGGGCTCACATAAATTATATGTAAACATGTTTAGTTATATCCTGTCTCTTGGAATCATCCACTAGATTGGATTAACCCTCGCCTTTTTCTTTCTCTCTATACCCGCTGGGTTTGATATAGGCCAGTAAAGACCCAGTCTGGAGCGTGGGGAGAAGCCACCAACCCAGCACTTTGGCTACTCCCAGTAAGAGCTGGCCCGGATCAGCTGACAGCCATACTAAAATAGCAACGTGTCAACCAATACTAGTGAACATAGGGCAGAAGAAGGTCCCTCCCATCCTTAGACACCACTCTTTTTAGCATATTTTTTAAATGTTTGATTAACCCTCTCTACCAGGACATCCGTTTGCGGATGATACACGGATGTCCATAACTGTTTTATGTGGAGCAACTTACAGAGTTCCCTCATGACCTTGGACATAAACATGGTCCCTTGGTCAGTCAGAATCTCCTTAGGCAGACCCACTCAAGAAAACATCTCCATTAACTCTTTAGCTATGAGTTTGGCTGATGTATGACGCAGTGGCACCGCCTCCAGTTACCGAGTGGCATAGTCGAGGGCGACCAAGATGTATTGGTGCCCTCTAGCAGACTTTGGTACTGGGCCTACGAGATCCATAGCGATTTGCTCGAATGGGACCTCGATAATCTGGAGGGGTAGCAGGGGACTACAGAAATGTGGCTTGGGGCTTGTTATCTGGCAGGTTGGGCAAGACTTATAATATTCTTCTACCTCTCTGAACACACTGGGCCAGTAAAACAGTTATAGTATCCAATCCTGTGTTTTCTGCATTCCCAGATGACCCCCGAGAACATGCTGGTGGGCTAACTCTAACACGAGTTTGCAATAAGCCTGGGGCACCACCAACTGTTCAATGGATTCATCTCGCAGCTGCTTTACCTGATACAACATATCTTGATGAACCACAACACGGGGAAACACTGACTCTGCCCCAGGTTGTTGTGGTTCCCCATCTATTATTAATACATTTTCCAATGCTTGGGATAGGGTTGGTTCCTGGTGTTGTGCAGAATCAAAATTATCCCCGGAGACATTGAGGTCTGCCAGCTCAGGACCCAGCGGCAAGTCCTCCATGTCTTCTACCATCACACTTAGTGGGGTTGTCTCCCCCTCTTCCACCAAAGTGGCGGTCACCCCTATTGCTGGCCCCTTCGGACTCAGGATCCCAGGGTTCTGGTCTCCTCCCTGAGCCGGGCCACTCTGCTAGGGTTACATCTGTCTCATGGGTATTGCTAACTTTTGTATCCGACCATAGTGCCGGCAAACTGGGGAAGTCTCTCCCAATTATTAGTTCATACTGTAATTTTGTGGCGACGACCACCGTTGACAGAGAGATCAGGGTGGTGGGATAGTCCTTTAAGTCTCCATGAATGCACACAACGCCGACTTTTTGACCAGTATACTAGGCGGGCCGCACCAGGGCAGCTATTACCAGGGACACCAAGCTCCCTGAATCCAGCAGTGCCACTGCCAGAGTGTCCCCCACTTCCACCTGGCACAGGTGGCTATTGTTTTATAGTCTTGGAGGTATCTGTGGCACACAGCTTACTGGCATACAATGAGTGGCGGTAGCCATAGTTGGTATCCATGGGTTCACTCCGATGGGGACAGTTGGCCCTTATGTGTCCAGGCTCCTGACACTGCCAGCAGACCACTGGGGCTGGATATGCAGGGGGTAAGCGCCAGGCGGGTTTTGCTGGCACCAGCTGCCACGTCTGGGGTGGAGATTTCCGCGGTTTGACGGGCCCCCTCCCAAAATAACCCCCCTTTAGTTTTCTGGCGGCCTCATAGCGCTCCACCAGGTCGACCATCTGTAAGGCATTACTAGGAGACACCTGGCCGATCCAGTGCTGGAGAGGGTACGACAAAGCTCTCCAGAACACATCTGCCAACAGACGGTCCAGCATAGCAGTAGGAGTCAATACGTCAGGCTGTAGCCATTTTTGAAACCGGTGTAGCAGGTCATAATATTGTGGTCTGGCGGGTTCAGCCGGGTTAACTTTCCACTGATGCACCCGCTAGGCGCAGACCAATACATTCACCCCCACTCTTGCCAGGATCTCACCTTTTACGGTAGTCATTGGGTAAATTGAAAAACACTTGTTGGGATCCAGACGCTAGGAATGACCGCCTCCATTTTGTCAGGGGACACGGGTCATAACTTTGCCGGCTTAATATAGGACATACACTCGTTCCCGGGAAAAACAAAAACTTTTCGGCCTTCAGCCCTGCCTCACTGCGTTTGCACGCATCCTACAACAATTGTGGGGATTTGCTCTGGTAGACAGGGTAGCGGACGCAGTATAGAGGGAACCATAAAGTATTTAACTATGACAGTTCAGTGTTTTATTCACACATAAGGAAAAACAAAAAGTGACATTATGCAGTCTAGGTGTTTGTTCACACCATCAAAAGTCCACAGAACAAAAAACCTTCACCTGGTTTGCAGTTTCTCCACCTGTGGTCCACAGCAGGCTTTAGGGGCCTATTTCTCAGCATGCGGCTCCCAGCCCTTTTGCACGGCACAAGTTTTCAGATCCCAAAACACACAGGGACTGACAGCGCTCCACTGTCAGAGATGAGTAATCCACATACAGCTTAGACTGCTGGCTGGGTTTGATATAGGCCAGTAAAGACCCAGCCTGGAGTGTGAGAAGCAGCCACCAACCCAGCACTTTGGCTACTCCCAGTAAGAGCCGGCCCGGATCAGCTTACAGCCATACTAAATTAGCAAAGTATCAACCAGCACTAGCTGCTGCCCGCACTTGAAAATACAGTCTCTTACTTCACCGAGGCCAGGAACCTCGGTGATACATACCTTCCATCAATGACGGACCCTTGTGCCTTCCTACACTACTTACTAAGTTATTTAAACCCTTCACCCATTATGATGTACAGTTATGTCATAATGCCTCAGGGGATGTATGGAGCGGGCCTCTGCACCACCAATGCTGTCATTTAACCCCTCATGTGCAGTGATCAACGCTGATCGCGGCACCTGTGAGTGAAGGCAGAGGGATTCAACTCACTCTGCCTTCCGATCGGAAGCCCCCGCAGTGAAATTGTGAGGCTCCGATTGGTTGCCATGGCAGCCTGGACACTGCAGAAGCCATCCAGGCCTGTCATGGCAATCTCATGTCATGCCATAGCTCAGAATGGAGAGTGTATAAATCCTACTCACCCAAATAGAGATCTATTACGGTGAATAGGAGAGGGGATCAAAAGATCCCATGTACTAGGCCCCTAAGAGGGCTAATTGTTATTTAAAAAAAAGTTTAAAAAATAAAACTCCAACATATTAAAAGTTTAAATCACCTTCTTTTCCCACTTTTGCATATAAAAATATATAAAAAATAAACGTATTATATAAATAAACATCTGAAACTGTCTGAACTATTAAAATATTTTAAAAATTCCTGTACGGTAAACGCCATGAAAAAAGAAAAGAAAAACGTGCAATTCGCAATTTTTGGGTCATCCTGTCCCCCTAAAAATTAAATAACAGTGATCAAAAAGACATACATACATACTACAAAAATTGTACCAATAAAAAAAACACATGAAAAAACAAGCTGATAATACAGCTATGTAGACCGAAATATAAAAAATAGATTTTTTGCTAAGGTTTTTATTTTTTTTAAAGTAGTAAAACAAAAACCTATATTTGGTATCACCGCATTCATATTGAGCTACAGAATAAGGACATCGGGTCTTGTTTAGCGGAGAGTGAACGCTGTGATGTCAAAACTCAAAAAACTGTGGTGGAGTTATTTTTTTATTTTTTATTTGCCACGCAAATTATTTTTTTCCCGTTTCCAACACAAGGTATAGTAAAGTAAATGGTGACATTTAAAAATGTATCTTGTCCCTCATATAGTTATGTGTACAGAAAACTAAAAAAAGTTATGGTTATTGGAACATGGAGAGGAAAAATCCAAAATGCAAAAATGAAAATAGGCCTTGAAAGGGTTAATAAAATGTACCTGTATAGCGCCACCTGCTCTTTTTTTCTTATTTCTTTGTCCAACTCCATGAGATGGCTGCACATGCTCAGTTTCATCCTTCGACTGCTGAGCCGCAGCAGAAAAGACACTCCCCTTGAGCTATCAGCTTGATATAAATCTAGCAGAGCAATGAATGGGGAGATCTCTGGATCCATGTGAGGTACAGGGATGGTTCTGTAAGAAAGAGATTGTCATGCACTATATAATTAGTGATGAGCGAAGCGAGCTTTGGATCCTAGATCCGAAGTCGCTTCACTCAAAACTTCGGATTAATACTGTACGGAAATTCGTCTCCGTACAGCATTAATATGTATGGCCTCCAATGAGGCAGTTATTTGTGAAGTCTTGTGAGACTTCATTGAATAACTTCGGTATTTGATTTTTAAAGTGGACAACCACTTTAAAACTTGGATCCAAACTCTGCTTCAGTTCCTCGGATCCAAGTCTTAAAGTGGTTTTCCAACTAAATACCGAAGTTATTCAACAAAGTCTCACATGGAAAACTAATAGGTTATATGTCATTTTTGTTCTGTTGCTAGTAACCAAATAGTATATGCACGTAGCAAAGGTACAGCATTAGTGCATATGAATGAAGTAATGAAGACTATACCACCACAAGGATTGTTTTTATATGCATATTGTTTTATTTATTTTTACTTTTTTTATATAAGGATGATGTTCGGGTCCAGGTATTTGTAGTGACAATATGTCAAAGGAAATCCGCCCCCATAATTAAGGAGAACATATCAATAATCAGATTGAGAGGATTGTATCTAAAACCACTAAAGAAGGAGCACTTCAGCATTGAAATGCGTTTGGTGTTCTGAAGGGATATGTACACACAATCCCAATGATTATCTCCGCTGTAAAGATACATTCAAGCCTCCAACTCGCACCGCATAGTACAATAGATCGCTTATTGAACACAAAGATCAGGAGTTTTTACCAGAAAGCTAAAGACCACGTGGGATGCCAAAAGAACTCGAAGGCCCACATAGACTGTATTGAGGTCACTGGCTAGTGGCTAGGCCTCCACTCTTACCGTTACAGGGTGTCACTCACTCAAATACCTTGCAGATAAAAAAAATTATACTTAATATTTTTCAGTGATATAATCACAGTTGCAAGCCAGTGTGTGTCAGGCCCACACAGACTGTATTGTGGCCACTGGCTAGTGGCTAGGCCCCCTCTAATACCGTTACAGGGTGTCACTCACTCAAATACCTTGAAAATAAAAAAAAATCTATTTAATATTTTTCAGTGATATAATCACAGTTGCTAGCCAATGTGTGTGTCAGGCCCACACAGACTGTATTGTGGCCACTGGCTATTGGCTAGGCCTCCACTCATACCGTTATAGGGTGTCACTCACTCAAATACCTTGCAGACAAAAAAAATTCTATTTAATATTTTTCTGTGATATGATCACATTTGCAAGCCAGAGTGTGTCATGCCCACACAGACTGTATAGTGGCCACTGGCTATTGGCTAGGCCTCCACTCATACCGTTATAGGGTGTCACTCACTCAAATACCTTGCAGATAAAATAAATTCTAGTTAATATTGCAAAGCTCAGCAGTGTGGCTTTTTTTTGTGTGTCTGCCTCTGACAACAGCGGTGCCATTTGCAACCTGTGCCAAAAGAAACTGAGTCATGGGAAATCCAACACCCACCTAGGTACAACTGCTTTGCGAAGGCACATGATCGCACATCACAAACGCCTATGGGATCAACACATGATGACGAGTAGAAGCAGCACACAAGCTCAAAGCTACCATCCTCCTCCTGGTCCAGCATCTTCAGCCACGTCAACCACTGCTGTCCTCCTTGCCCCCTCTCAACCACCCGCCACTCCGCCTCTCACCGTCAGCAGTTCCATCTCATCTGCCCACAGTCTGTAAAGGAAATGTTTGAGCGTAAGAAGCCAATGTCACAGAGTCACCCCCTTGCCCGGCGTCTGACTTGCTGGCTTGACGGAACTCTTATCCCGCCAGCTTTTACCATACCAGCTGGTGGAGTCTGAGGCCTTCAAAAAATTTGTCGCTATTGGGACACCACAGTGGAAGGTTCCCGGACAATTTTTTTTTCAAATAAGGCAATCCCAAACCTCTACTCAGTAATTGAAAAGGAAGTCATGGCATCTCTGGCATACAGTGTTGGGTATAAGAGAGAGAGAAAGAAAGTGTGAGGGTCAGACCGATCTGTTGGAAAGGGGTTCCACTAGATCTGAAAGACTTGAGGCGCCTCGGGTTTATAGGAGTGGAAATGGAGAGAAGGTTGGGTGTTGAAAACTAAAGGCTGCTCCGGGTATAGTCAGGTCGACAAGATGTCTGCCTGTAGAGAATACAGTAGTGAGCCAAGGAAGGGGACTGGTGGGTAGAGATACCCCTCAGATCTCGCCTATTTGGAATATACCCTTTTGAGCGCCAATAGTGGTTGATTGTTACTGGTTGGTATTTGGGCTTTGTGTTGGTGTGAGGAGCAAGTTTTTTGGATGTAGGGGTGTGTATATATGTCTCGAGCTGTGAGATAAAAGCACATATATGTTTACGCATATATAAACGCGTATAAAAACCTGCAAAAAAAGGTCAAAAGATTGTATCTATATAAAAAGTCTAAAACATTTTTACACGGGTAGGATTACTGCAAACTGTCTCAGGTGCTTAAGAGACTGTGTTCTGCAGCATCGTGCGCTGTATGGTATGGTACAGTAAGTAAATCAATGGGTTAAAAATCTGTGTCCAAGTATGCCATTATACATATATTTAAAATATATATAATAAACAATATTTAAAATGTAGTAACGTGGGTTCAGTTACTCACTTCACGAGGGGGGCGGTTTACCAGGATAAGCATAAAACACCTGTAAACCAAGTACAGCCTGGATCGCTTCTAGAGTATTAACCGATGAAGGCAGCAAATCACACGGGTGCTTCTCTTCAAAGGTCTTTATTTGCATATGTAGGTAAATCCGGCTCAACGCGTTTCGGGACAGGCACGTCCCTTCATCAGGAGCAATATTGTCCATGTCTATATTCCTGGGTATATATACCCTCAATGTCTTGTTTAATTGTTTGTTAAAATGGCCCCTAATTGGCAAAAGGGCGCCAAAAGACGAAAAAATGGCGCCAAGATAACTTTGGGGGACCGCCCATGTGTGGGAGAAGGCGTTTTTTCGCCTATCCGTGCAATCGGCCGAAAGTGAGGGTGACCGGCTGCGCTTATGCGCATGACCGGAAGTGGGTGCGTTCCACGCTGGAGCGCATCGGAACGTCCGGTCTAGTCAGTGATTTTCTTCTTCTTCTATTTCGTGCGCTGCGCATGTCCGGAAGTTCGGCCTTGCGTTCCAAGCTGGAACGCATGTTCTGCTTCCGGTATTTGCGATCTTTCTGGTCCCAAGTCTTTTGCTGTTAAGGCTACATGGGAGCGTTTGTTTTTTATTTTTTAAGAGGATACTTGTGATGATTTAGTGTATTTGGTGGGGTGGGCTTACACCTGGGGTGAATCGGTTGGACTTTTGGGTTAGAATTCGTGTGGGGGTTAAATTAAAAAAGGGATAAGAGAGGTCTTTTCTAATGGCAAAGAGTGGTATGCCAAGTGTAAAAGTCCTATAGAATCTGTCTTCCTTCGTTCTGGCTCTTTTTATGTGGTTGAGGGTGGAAACATGTGGGGCTATTGTATGGTGAGTGTCAGTGGTATTGAAAAGGAGAAGGGGGGGGGGGTTTATATTTATTAGGGTGTATAATAATTTGTAGATATGTAGGGCCGGTTCTATTCAGATGGTAGTAAGAGGGATTAAATGTTATTATATATCTCAAATAAATAGTAAAAAATATGTAAAATACATAACATATATCATATGGAAATAATATTACATAGTAGATAATAAACCATTAAAAATATGTAAGATGAGGAAAAAATATATAATATGTAAGATGAGGAAAAAATATATAAGATGAGGACAGGGTGTTGTATCACTTGAAAAAGGTACTGATGGTGGGATTACATTTCTTGGGGTAAGGGGGGGGGGGTTTGGGTTCGGGTTAGGCGGTCAAAGACATATGTATTAAAATGTGGTAATAAATAAATGTGGAATTAGTTTGTTCTATTTGTGTCGTTGTTTCCTTGATTCTTGTGTGTGCATATACATATACACACGTGTACATATATATATATACACATATATATACACATACACTCGTATGGACACGCGCGCTTCCTCTCCATGTATAATTTGCTTTCATCGTTCTTGGTTAAAACCGTTTTTTTTGAAGAACTTCTTATGTGTTTTGTGTTTATATATTCTTTTTCAGGTTTTTTCTTAGGGAAAGTGCTTGGATGTTTTGGTTTTGGTCTTTCTAGTGGTTTAAAAGGTCAAATGTACATGTTAATTGAGTAGTGACGGGTGGTTGTATTGGGTGCGGTAGTTGATGATTAGTGGAAGTTGATGATTAGTGGTACTTGATGATTTAATAGTTGGCGTGTTCAAGTGCTTCGTTGAGTCCAAATGGGGTAAGGGTGTAGAGTTTAAAGATCCAGAACATTTCTTTTCTACAGAGTTGTTGATAGGAAGTGGTTTGTTCTAGGGGGATAACTTTTAGATCGAGGGGGTTGCCTTCGTGTACTAGTGTAAAGTGGCGTGAAACGCTGTGTGTCGTGATTTTCCTCTTTATGTTTGATCTGTGTTCATTCATTCGTTCTCTCAGGGTTTGTGTTGTGCGGCCAACGTAATAGATGTTGCAGGGGCATTGGAGTAGGTAGATGACATTTCTACTAGCACAGGTCATTTGTTGTAGGAATAAGATCTTGTTTATGGGGTGTGGGATGTCTATTTCCCTGTTTGCTGTTTTGATCATTTTGCAGCATTTGCATTTTTTTACGCCGCATTTTGAGGAACCCTTGAATTCTGATGTTTGTTTGTGGATTTTTGTTTGTTTCGTCGTTTTTTGATTGTGTTTGTTTGGGCATGATGGGGCTAGGATGTTTTTAAGGGTTTTTGCTCTTCGAAAGGTGAGTTTTGGTGTTTTTGGGATTTCTTTACCTAAAATGGGGTCTTTAAGTAGTACTGACCAATGTTTTGTTAAGATCTGTCTGATTGTCTGATGGTTTTTGTTATACCTTGTGATTAGTCCTGGTATGAAGGGGGTTTCTTTATTTGCTTTTTTTCTTGGCTGAAGGCTTGCTTTCTGATCTATTTGGAAGATTTTCTTTTTCGAATTTTTTATGAGTTGTGGGGGTTAATTTTTTTGTAGGAATCTTTGGCTAAGGGTTTCTATTTGTGTTTTCATGGTATCTGTGTTTGTGCAGTTGCGTCTTATTCTTTTCATCTGGCTGAAGGGTATATTGGTTTTTCATTTATGGTAGTGGCAACTGTTGAAATCAAGGAAGCTGTTGGCGTCTACATTTTTAAAATGTGTGCTGGTGAGGATAGTGCTGTTTTGGCTATTGAGGTGAAGGTCTAGGAAAACTGCGTTGGTTGGGTCTGATTCGAGTGTGAGTTTGATGTTCCAATTGTTTTGGTTGAGGGTCTGTACAAATGTTTTGAGGTCGTTATTATTACCTTGCCAGATGAAGATGATATCATCGATGTACCTCTTGTAAAATTTGATGTTGGGGTGTTTGAGTAGGCCGTGTTGGTCCTCGAAGGCCCCCATGAATAGATTTGCATATGAGGGTGCGAATTTGGTACCCATGGCTGTACCCTTGGTTTGGATGTAGAAATTGTCTTTGTATGTAAAATGGTTGTGGTTAAGTATGAATTCTATGGATTTCAAAATGAATTCTTTTTGGGTTGGTGTCATGATTGTATCATTGTCTAAATATCTATTTGTAGCGTTAAGACCTAGTGAATGTATGATGTTACTGTATAGTGATGTTACATCGAGTGTGGCCCAGATGTAGTTGTCTTGCCACTTGACTTCCTCTAGGCTCTGAATGAGGTGTGCCGAGTCTCTAAGGTAGGATGGGAGCATGATGACATATCTCTGAAGTATGCCGTCGATGTATTCTGACAGGTTCGAGGTGAGAGAATCTATGCCCGAGATGATTGGTCTACCCGGTGGGTCTGATAGGGATTTGTGGATTTTGGGGAGGTAATAAAATCGGGCAGTAGCTGGATGGGACACTTTGAGGTATTTTTGTTCTTTTTTGTTCAGGATTCCTTGCGATGTACCGTAATCTATTAGGTCGTGAAGTTGGGTTTTATATTCTTTAGTGGGGTCGTCAGTGATCTGTTTATAGTAATTGGTATCTGATAAAATTCTTTGGGCTTCTTTCTCGTATTGGTCTGTGCTGAGGATCACTATTCCCCCTCCTTTATCTGCACTTTTTATGACGATGTTAGGATTATCTTTTAGGTTCTTTAGGGCTTTTTTCTGGTCATTGGTGAGGTTATCCGCTTTTTTTGTTATTATTGGTTTCGAGATGTCTGATCTTGTGGAGTCTTTACCTTTATGTTGGGGGTGTGTGGTGAGTGAGAATGCATGTTTGAGGTCATCTAGAACCATGTTGTAATAGCTTTCTAGATGTGGGCCCCGGCTTTCTAGGGGATAGTAGCTGGATTTACTTTTTAGTGGTGGTTTGATAGTGATGATCGGTTCTAGTGTTTGTGTCTCATTATATATTGTGTTTGGTGCTGTTGATGTGGAGGCGATTGCGTCGTTTGGACTATCGTTAGTTTGACTTTTGGTCGTGTTTGTTATGTGATTTTTAATACTAAAATGGCGTTGCAAAGTAAGTCTTCTAATGAATTGGTTAAGATCTACGAAAAGTTCGAAGAGGTCTGGTTTATTGGTGGGGCAAAATGATAGGCCTTTACTTAGGAGTTCTATTTCTGTTACTTTTAAGTTATATCCCGAGATGTTGAAAATACCCTTTTCTCTTAGTGTGTCAGAAACTGATTTTACCGTGATTGGGTTTTTGGTCTGTGTTTTTTGTTTGTTTGTAGGTTGTTTCCTGCCACCTCTACATCCTCTGTGGCGGGGTTTGGTCTTTTTTTGGGGTTGGAGATGGGGCTGTAGAAGTTGGTAATTTTTAGTGGTTCCTGTGTTTTGGATTGGGTAGGTTGTGTTGGGCCTGGTGTGGAGATCAGTGTATTTAGAATTTGTGTGCTTGATAGGTTGAGGCGGGGAGGTGGTAATGTTAGGGAAGGAGACCCCCCTGTTGGTCCTGTCTTGTTGAGCGTGGATAGTTGCTCTAGGAGAGGACTTTCTGTTAGAGTGGGGGGTAGGTCTAAAAAATGTTGGTCTGGGCTTGGGTAGGATGAGCTGACTGAGTATGTGGTGATGTTAAGTGGAGATAGTGGGTGTATTGAGTCATTGTCTATATCTGCTGATTCTTGGTTTTGGAGACTAAGAGGGGCGGTATTTGGCGAGCAATGTATAGCTGTGCATTTGGGTTGTGTGGTTTTTTCTATACAGTGTGGCTGGGTGATGGATCCTTGTCTGTAGGATGCTTGAGGTGTGGTGTAAATTGATATATCCGGGTTGTATTCGTGTGGTGGGGTTAGGTTGTTTGGGGTGTTGAGTAGGGGGAGATTTTTTTGTTGTTGTTGTCGTGCTCTTCTGTTGCTCTTCCCTAACATTACCACCTCCCCGCCTCAACCTATCAAGCACACAAATTCTAAATACACTGATCTCCACACCAGGCCCAACACAACCTACCCAATCCAAAACACAGGAACCACTAAAAATTACCAACTTCTACAGCCCCATCTCGAACCCCAAAAAAAGACCAAACCCCGCCACAGAGGATGTAGAGGTGGCAGGAAACAACCTACAAACAAACAAAAAACACAGACCAAAAACCCAATCACGGTAAAATCAGTTTCTGACACACTAAGAGAAAAGGGTATTTTCAACATCTCGGGATATAACTTAAAAGTAACAGAAATAGAACTCCTAAGTAAAGGCCTATCATTTTGCCCCACCAATAAACCAGACCTCTTCGAACTTTTCGTAGATCTTAACCAATTCATTAGAAGACTTACTTTGCAACGCCATTTTAGTATTAAAAATCACATAACAAACACGACCAAAAGTCAAACTAACGATAGTCCAAACGACGCAATCGCCTCCACATCAACAGCACCAAACACAATATATAATGAGACACAAACACTAGAACCGATCATCACTATCAAACCACCACTAAAAAATAAATCCAGCTACTATCCCCTAGAAAGCCGGGGCCCACATCTAGAAAGCTATTACAACATGGTTCTAGATGACCTCAAACATGCATTCTCACTCACCACACACCCCCAACATAAAGGTAAAGACTCCACAAGATCAGACATCTCGAAACCAATAATAACAAAAAAAGCGGATAACCTCACCAATGACCAGAAAAAAGCCCTAAAGAACCTAAAAGATAATCCTAACATCGTCATAAAAAGTGCAGATAAAGGAGGGGGAATAGTGATCCTCAGCACAGACCAATACGAGAAAGAAGCCCAAAGAATTTTATCAGATACCAATTACTATAAACAGATCACTGACGACCCCACTAAAGAATATAAAACCCAACTTCACGACCTAATAGATTACTGGTACATCGCAAGGAATCCTGAACAAAAAAGAACAAAAATACCTCAAAGTGTCCCATCCAGCTACTGCCCGATTTTATTACCTCCCCAAAATCCACAAATCCCTATCAGACCCACCGGGTAGACCAATCATCTCGGGCATAGATTCTCTCACCTCGAACCTGTCAGAATACATCGACGGCATACTTCAGAGATATGTCATCATGCTCCCATCCTACCTTAGAGACTCGGCACACCTCATTCAGAGCCTAGAGGAAGTCAAGTGGCAAGACAACTACATCTGGGCCACACTCGATGTAACATCACTATACAGTAACATCATACATTCACTAGGTCTTAACGCTACAAATAGATATTTAGACAATGATACAATCATGACACCAACCCAAAAAGAATTCATTTTGAAATCCATAGAATTCATACTTAACCACAACCATTTTACATACAAAGACAATTTCTACATCCAAACCAAGGGTACAGCCATGGGTACCAAATTCGCACCCTCATATGCAAATCTATTCATGGGGGCCTTCGAGGACCAACACGGCCTACTCAAACACCCCAACATCAAATTTTACAAGAGGTACATCGATGATATCATCTTCATCTGGCAAGGTAATAATAACGACCTCAAAACATTTGTACAGACCCTCAACCAAAACAATTGGAACATCAAACTCACACTCGAATCAGACCCAACCAACGCAGTTTTCCTAGACCTTCACCTCAATAGCCAAAACAGCACTATCCTCACCAGCACACATTTTAAAAATGTAGACGCCAACAGCTTCCTTGATTTCAACAGTTGCCACTACCATAAATGGAAAACCAATATACCCTTCAGCCAGATGAAAAGAATAAGACGCAACTGCACAAACACAGATACCATGAAAACACAAATAGAAACCCTTAGCCAAAGATTCCTACAAAAAAATTACCCCCCACAACTCATAAAAAATTCGAAAAAGAAAATCTTCCAAATAGATCAGAAAGCAAGCCTTCAGCCAAGAAAAAAAGCAAATAAAGAAACCCCCTTCATACCAGGACTAATCACAAGGTATAACAAAAACCATCAGACAATCAGACAGATCTTAACAAAACATTGGTCAGTACTACTTAAAGACCCCATTTTAGGTAAAGAAATCCCAAAAACACCAAAACTCACCTTTCGAAGAGCAAAAACCCTTAAAAACATCCTAGCCCCATCATGCCCAAACAAACACAATCAAAAAACGACGAAACAAACAAAAATCCACAAACAAACATCAGAATTCAAGGGTTCCTCAAAATGCGGCGTAAAAAAATGCAAATGCTGCAAAATGATCAAAACAGCAAACAGGGAAATAGACATCCCACACCCCATAAACAAGATCTTATTCCTACAACAAATGACCTGTGCTAGTAGAAATGTCATCTACCTACTCCAATGCCCCTGCAACATCTATTACGTTGGCCGCACGACACAAACCCTGAGAGAACGAATGAATGAACACAGATCAAACATAAAGAGGAAAATCACGACACACAGCGTTTCACGCCACTTTACACTAGTACACGAAGGCAACCCCCTCGATCTAAAAGTTATCCCCCTAGAACAAACCACTTCCTATCAACAACTCTGTAGAAAAGAAATGTTCTGGATCTTTAAACTCAACACCCTTACCCCATTTGGACTCAACGAAGCACTTGAACACGCCAACTATTAAATCATCAAGTACCACTAATCATCAACTTCCACTAATCATCAACTACCGCACCCAATACAACCACCCGTCACTACTCAATTAACATGTACATTTGACCTTTTAAACCACTAGAAAGACCAAAACCAAAACATCCAAGCACTTTCCCTAAGAAAAAACCTGAAAAAGAATATATAAACACAAAACACATAAGAAGTTCTTCAAAAAAACGGTTTTAACCAAGAACGATGAAAGCAAATTATACATGGAGAGGAAGCGCGCGTGTCCATACGAGTGTATGTGTATATATATGTGTATATATATATATGTACATGTGTGTATATGTATATGCACACACAAGAATCAAGGAAACAACGACACAAATAGAACAAACTAATTCCACATTTATTTATTACCACATTTTAATACATATGTCTTTGACCGCCTAACCCGAACCCAAACCCCCCCCCCCCTTACCCCAAGAAATGTAATCCCACCATCAGTACCTTTTTCAAGTGATACAACACCCTGTCCTCATCTTATATATTTTTTCCTCATCTTACATATTATATATTTTTTCCTCATCTTACATATTTTTAATGGTTTATTATCTACTATGTAATATTATTTCCATATGATATATGTTATGTATTTTACATATTTTTTACTATTTATTTGAGATATATAATAACATTTAATCCCTCTTACTACCATCTGAATAGAACCGGCCCTACATATCTACAAATTATTATACACCCTAATAAATATAAACCCCCCCCCCCCCCCTTCTCCTTTTCAATACCACTGACACTCACCATACAATAGCCCCACATGTTTCCACCCTCAACCACATAAAAAGAGCCAGAACGAAGGAAGACAGATTCTATAGGACTTTTACACTTGGCATACCACTCTTTGCCATTAGAAAAGACCTCTCTTATCCCTTTTTTAATTTAACCCCCACACGAATTCTAACCCAAAAGTCCAACCGATTCACCCCAGGTGTAAGCCCACCCCACCAAATACACTAAATCATCACAAGTATCCTCTTAAAAAATAAAAAACAAACGCTCCCATGTAGCCTTAACAGCAAAAGACTTGGGACCAGAAAGATCGCAAATACCGGAAGCAGAACATGCGTTCCAGCTTGGAACGCAAGGCCGAACTTCCGGACATGCGCAGCGCACGAAATAGAAGAAGAAGAAAATCACTGACTAGACCGGACGTTCCGATGCGCTCCAGCGTCCGGTCATGCGCATAAGCGCAGCCGGTCACCCTCACTTTTGGCCGATTGCACGGATAGGCGAAAAAACGCCTTCTCCCACACATGGGCGGTCCCCCAAAGTTATCTTGGCGCAATTTTTTCGTCTTTTGGCGCCCTTTTGCCAATTAGGGGCCATTTTAACAAACAATTAAACAAGACATTGAGGGTATATATACCCAGGAATATAGACATGGACAATATTGCTCCTGATGAAGGGACGTGCCTGTCCCGAAACGCGTTGAGCCGGATTTACCTACATATGCAAATAAAGACCTTTGAAGAGAAGCACCCGTGTGATTTGCTGCCTTCATCGGTTAATACTCTAGAAGCGATCCAGGCTGGGGGGGTACTTGGTTTACAGGTGTTTTATGCTTATCCTGGTAAACCGCCCCCCTCGTGAAGTGAGTAACTGAACCCACGTTACTACATTTTAAATATTGTTTATTATATATATTTTAAATATATGTATAATGGCATACTTGGACACAGATTTTTAACCCATTGATTTACTTACTGTACCATACCATACAGCGCACGATGCTGCAGAACACAGTCTCTTAAGCACCTGAGACAGTTTGCAGTAATCCTACCCGTGTAAAAATGTTTTAGACTTTTTATATAGATACAATCTTTTGACCTTTTTTTGCAGGTTTTTATACGCGTTTATATATGCGTAAACATATATGTGCTTTTATCTCACAGCTCGAGACATATATACACACCCCTACATCCAAAAAACTTGCTCCTCACACCAACACAAAGCCCAAATACCAACCAGTAACAATCAACCACTATTGGCGCTCAAAAGGGTATATTCCAAATAGGCGAGATCTGAGGGGTATCTCTACCCACCAGTCCCCTTCCTTGGCTCACTACTGTATACAGTGTTGGGGCAAGGGTCCATCTGACCACTGATACCTGGTCTGCAAAGCACAGTCAGGGCAGGTACCTACACTGCGCATTGGGTCAACCTGCTGACAGCTGCCAAGCATGGAATGCGTGACTGTGCAGCGGAGTTGGTGACACCACCACGACTTGCAGGCAGGCCTACTGCCACCTCCTTTACGCCTCCTACTCCATCCTCTTCCATAACCTCCTTGGCTGAGTCCTCTTCTGCTGCGGCGTCTGGCTGCACATCAACTGAATCCCCCCAGCTCCCCAGGGGCTATTCCACATCCCAGATACGACAGTGTCACGCTGTCTTGGGGTTGACTCTCATCGTACAGCGCTTTGTGTCTAAGTACACAGGCTTACAGGACGTCCTGAAGCAGGCCAGGAAGGTGTGTGGCCATTTCAGGGTTTCCTACACGGCCATGGCACACTTTTCAGACATTCAGCGCCGAAACAACATGCCAGTGAGGCGCTTGATTTGCGACAGCCCGACACGTTGGAATTCAACACTCCTAATGTTCGACCGCATGCTCCAACAAGAAAAAGCCGTCAACGAGTATTTGTATGACCGGGCTGCTAGGACAGCCTCTGTGGAGCTGGGATTTTTTTTTGTCACATTGCTGGACAATCATGCGCAATACCTGTAGGCTCATGCATCCTTTTGAGGAGGTGACAAACCTAGTCAGTCGCACAGAAGGCGCCATCAGCGACCTCATCCCATTTGTTTTCTTCCTGGAGCGTGCCCTGCGAAGAGTGCTGGATCAGGCTGTGGATGAGCGTGAAGAGGAAGAGGAATAGTTGTGGTCACCATCACCACCAGAAACAGCCTTGTCATCATCGCTTGCCGGACCTGCAGCAACGCTGCAAGAGGAGTATGAGGAAGAGGAATCAGAGGAGGAATGTGGATTTGAGGAGGAGGAAGACCAACCACAGCAGGCATCCCAGGGTGCTCGTTGTTGTCACCTATCTGGGACAACGTGGCTGGGGGGAAGAACAGACCGTCAATGACATCAGTGAGGAGGAGGAACGGGAAATAAGTAGCTCGGCATCCAACCTTATGCAAATGGGGTCTTTCATGCTGTCATGTCTGTTGAGGGACCCTCGTATAAAAAGGATGAAGGAGAACGACCTGTACTGGGTGGCCACGCTGCTAGACCCCCGGTATAAGCAGAAAGTGGCGGAAATGTTACCAAATTACCGAGAGTCAGAAAGAATGCAGCAGTTCAAAACCAAACTAAAAAATATGCTTTACACAGCTTATAAGGGGGATGTCACAGCACAACGGGAATCTAACAGGGGAAGCGGTGAAAGTAATCCTCCTCCTACCACGACCATGGCGGCAAGGACAGGACGCTTTACAGATGTGTTGTTGATGGAGGACATGCAGAGCTTTTTCAGTCCTACACATAGCCACAGCCCTTCAGGATCCAGCCTTAGAGAAGGACTTGACCGACAGGTAGCAGACTACCTTGCCTTAACTGCAGATATCGACTCTCTGAGGAGCGATGAACCCCTTGACTACTGGGTGTGCAGGCTTGACCTGTGGCTTGAACTATCCCAGTTTGCGATAGAACTTCTGGCCTGCCCCGCTTCAAGTGTCCTGTCAGAAAGGACTTTCAGTGCAGCAGGAGGCATTGTCACTGACAAAAGAAGTCGTCTCGGTCAAAAAAGTGTTGATTACCTCACCTTCATTAAGATAAATGAGGCATGGATCCCGAAGCGACTGACACTGGGGGATATGTTTGACTAACATGCCTTGGCCTCAAAATGGTCCCCACGCTATTGTATTTAATGTCTGCATGCCGGATGACTTTTGTGAATTCTCCGCCACCAACTAGGGTTCAAGCCGCAATGTTTTAGTCACCGTTCTGCCTGGAAAACACCTATTTTTCCGGCCGCTGCTACAGCAGCGGCTGCAACAATGCCTAGGTTTTCAGGCATGTTTACATGCCTAATTGTTCTGGCTTCTAGTGCTGCACTGTGGCTGCAAAAACAAAACAAAAAAAAGGCACATACATGTGTCAATTCCCCTTCGTGATCGATACCTTGTTGTGGTGAAGGTGCTTGCGTATCACAATGAAGCGATCATCACCTCTATGAGTGTGGTGGCAATGTTGCCACACCCCAGATGAAGCCGTTGCTTCATTATGATTAGACTAAAAGCGATCGGCTGGATAATTTTTCATATAAAAAACTTTTTTTTTTTTTTTTATGGTATGGGTTTTTAATACATAAAGTAAAAAAAATCATAATAAAGTCTCTTAATTGTTTATTAGAAATAATGCAGACAATTTAAAACATCCCCATCAATTCCAATACAAAGCAAGTACAGAGCTCAGAACAAAATTATTTCAGGATGTCGTTAATTCGACAATGATTAATCAATTCGACACGTCCCCGGATAGGGGACGTAACAGGGATTAAACTGATAGGAATAGTACTAGTTAAGACACCACTCATATAGAGTTTCACAGCACATTGCTCCGTGCACGCGCAGTGCCCAAACTTGGGAGTAAGAGGACGACCAAGCTACTTTTTCCATCTCCCGGTTCCTAAAATCAATTCAGTTTGGTGTATCAGAGTTTAGTCTGTCACTGTGCAGGCAGTCGAAGGTACCCAGCCTAAATTTTTTTTTTCACAAAAGGCAATCCCTGATATGGGACGTAACAGGGATTAAACTGATGAGAATAGTACTACAAAAAATACCACTCATATCGGGTGTGACATTACATTGCACGGTGCAGACGCAGTGATCGTGGAGAAGGGTACTAAAAGAATTTCAAAGGCGTTAGATATACCATGGACCACAGTGAAGACAGCCATCATCAAGTGGAGAAAATATGGCACAACAGTGCGAGTCTACATTACCAAGAACTGGGTGTCCTTCCAAAATTGATGAAAAGACAAGAAAGAAAAGACGAGAAGAAAACAGGTCATGGAGGCTACCAAGCGGCCTATAGCAACATTAACCCCTTAGGGACACAGCCTTTTTACACCTTAGGACCAGGCCATTTTTTGAAAATCTGACCAGTGTCACTTTAAGTGATGATATCTTTAAAACGCTTTGACTTATCCAGGCCATTCTGAGATAGTTTTTTTGTCACATATTGTACTTCATGACACTGGTAAAATAAAGTTAAAAAAAAATATATTTTTTTGCATAAAAAAATGTCAAATTTACCAAAAATTGGGAAAAATTAGCAAATTTCAAAGTTTCAGTTTCTCTACTTCTGTAATACATAGTAATACCCTTAAAAATTGTGATGACTTTACATTCCCCATATGTCTACTTCATGTTTGAATTATTTTGGGAATGATATTTTATTTTTTGGGGATGTTACAAGGCTTAGAAGTTTAGAAGCAAATCTTGAAATTTTTCAGAAATTTACAAAAACCCATTTTTTAGGGACCACTACAACTCTGAAGTCACTTTGCAAGGCTTACATAATAGAAACCACCCACAAATGACCCCATTCTATAAACTACACCCCTCAAGGTATTCAAAACTGATTTTACAAACTTTGTTAACCCTTTAGGTGTTGCACAAGAGTTATTGGCAAATGGGGATGAAATTTGAGAATTTCATTTTATTGCCTAATTTTCCATTTTAACCAATTTTTTCCACTAACAAAGCAAGGGTTAACAGCCACACAGCGGGGCGTAGAGTGAAAGGTGCGCCGTTTGGTTTTTGGAAGGCATGTTTTGCTGGACAGTTTTTTTGACACCATGTCCCATTTGAAGCCCCCTGATGCACCCCTAGAGTAGAAACTCCATAAAAGTGACCCCATCTAAGAAACTACACCCCTCAAGGTATACAAAACTGATTTTACAAACTTTGTTAACCCTTTAGGTGTTGCACAAGATTTAATGGAATATAGAGATACAATTTCAAAATTTCACTTTTTTGGCAGATTTTCCATTTTAATATTTTTTTTTCCAGTTACAAAGCAAGGGTTAACAGCCAAACAAAACTCGTTATTTATGGCCCTGATTCTGTCGTTTACAGAAACACCCCATATGTGGTCGTAAACCGCTGTACGGTCACACGGCAGGGCGCAGAAGGAAAGGAAAGCCATACGGTTTTTGGAAGGCAGATTTTGCTGGACTGTTTTTTTTGACACCATGTCCCATTTGAAGCCCCCTGATGCACCCCTAGAGTAGAAACTCCAAAAAAGTGACCCCATTTTAGAAACTACGGGATAGGGTGGCAGTTTTGTTGGTACAAGTTTAGGGTACATATGATTTTTGGTTGCTCTATATTACACTTTTTGTGCGGCAAGGTAACAAGAAATTGCTTTTTTGGCATCGTTTTTTTTTTTTGTTATTTACACCATTCATCTGACAGGTTAGATCATGTGGTAATTTTATAGAGCAGGTTGTCACGGACGCGGTGATACCCAATATGTATACAATTTTTTTTATTTATGTACGTTTTACACAATAATTTCATTTTTAAAACAAAAAATATGTTTTAGTGTCTCCATAGTCTAAGAGCCATAGTTTTTTAAATTTTTGGGCGATTATCTTAAATAGGGTCCCATTTTTTGTGGGATGAGATGACGGTTTGATTGGCACTATTTTGGGGTGCACATGACTTTTTGATTGCTTGCTATTACACTTTTTGTGACGGAAGATGACAAAAAATGGCTTTTTTTACACCATTTTTATTTTTATTTTTTTACAGTGGTCATCTGAGGGGTTAGATCATGTGATATTTTTATAGAGCCGGTCAATACGGACGCGGCGATACCTAATATGTATACTTTTTTTTTATTTATGTAAGTTTTACACAATGATTTCATTTTTGAAACAAAAGAAATCATGTTTTAGTGTTTCCATAGTCTAAGAGCCATAACTTTTTCAATTTTTGGGCGATTATCTTGGGTAGGGTATGATTTTTGCGGGATGAGATAACGGTTTGATTGTTACAATTTTGGCGTAGATGCGACTTTTTTGATCACTTTTATTACCTTTTTTGGGAAGAAAGGTGGGCAAAATTCCAATTTCATCATAGTTTTAAATTTTTTATTTTTATGGCGTTCACCGTTCGGGTAAAGTAACATTACCGTTTTATAGATCAGGTCGTTACGGACGCGGCGATGCCAAACATGTGTAGGGAATTTTATTTTTTTCATTTTTAATCAGTGATAAATGTGTTTTTTGATTTTTACTTTATTTTTCACTTTTTTCACTTTTTTTTTGACCCAGACCCACTTGGTTCTTGAAGATCCAGTGGGTCTGATGTCTGCATAATACAGTACAGTACAATATATATTGTACTGTACTGTATTTTACTTACACTTTGTCTGAACAGATCTATGCTTTCAGCACAGATCTGTTCAGCACCATGGACAGCAGGACGCCTGAGAAGGCGTCCTGTTGCCATGGGAACCTTCCCCGTCTGCTCAGTAGTGGCCAGAACTGCGCAGACGGGGAAGGGTAAGGACCGGGCTTGGGGGGCTGCCTGGAAGCTCTCTCCCTCTCCATTCGGGGGACTGCAAAGGCACAGCAGCCCCCCGATCGGAGAGGGAGGGAGCTCCCTCTTACTGTTAACCTTTTCCATACAGCGGTCCGTACCGATGTCAGCCGTTTATACCAGGGTGCCAGCAATGTGCTGGCACCCTGGTATACCCACTGTGCACCAACGATTACGCAATGGGAGGCGGGCGGGGGATCGCGATCCCGCCTACCGCACCGCCCGCCTCCCGCACTGCCCGCACCGCCCGGAAACCCTCCCCCTGCACCTCCCACCGTGCTCGAATAACTCAGGGGTGCAGGGGGGAGGGATACAGGAAACAATTTTTAATCCTAAAGTTTCTGATCCCCGCGGTCAGGGACCGCGGGGATCAGAAACTGCAGAAATCGCAGCAAACCGCAGGTCTGAATTGACCTGCGGTTTGCCGCGATCGCCGACATGGGGGGGTCACGGGACCCCCCCGCGCATTTAGCCTAGGTGCCTGCTCAATGATTTGAGCAGGCACCGGGTTCCGATCACTGCCAGCCGCACGGCAGTGATCGAAAATGCACAGGGCGTACATGTACGCCCTGTGTCCTTAAGTACCAGGGCACAAGGGCGTACCTGTACGCCCTGTGTCCTTAAGGGGTTAAAGGAGCTGCAGGAATATCTGGCAAGTACTGGCTGTGTGGTACATGTGAAAACAATCTTCCGTATTCTTCATATGTTTGGGCTATGGGTTAGAGTGGCAAGATGAAAGCCTTTGCTTACGAAGAAAAACATCCAAACCAGCCTATATTTTGCAAACACATCTGAAGTCTCCAGAAAGCATGTAGGAAAAGGAGTTATGGCCTGATGAAACCAAGGTTGACCTTTTTGGGCATAATTCCAAAAGATATGTATGGCGCAAAAACAAAACTGCACATCACCAAAAGAACACCATACCCACAGTGAAGCATTGTGGTGGTAGCATCATGTTTTGGGGCTGTTTTTCTTAAGCTGGAACTTGGGCCTTAGTTAAGCTAGAGGGAATTATGAACAGTTACAAATATCAGTCAATATTGGCACAAAACCTTCAGGCTTCTGCTAGAAAGCTGAACATGAAGAGGGACTTCATTTTCATAATCTTTCAGCATGGGTCAAGCATACATCCAAATCAACAAAGGAATGGATTCACCAGAAGAAGATTAATGATCTGGAATGGCCCAGCCAAAGCCCAGACCTGAATCCGATTGGAAATCTGTGGGGTGATCTGAAGAGGGCTGTGCATAGGAGATGCCCTCACAATCTGACAGATTTGGAGTGTTTTTGCAAAGAAGAGTGGGCAAATCTTGCCAAGTCAAAATATGCCATGCTGATAGACTAATACCTAGAAAGGTGCTTCAACAAAGTATTCGTTTAAGGGTATGCAGACTTATGCAACCATATTATTATTTTTATTTTTCTTCCCTGCACCTAAACAATTTCAATTTGTTTTTCAATTGAGTTGTACAATTATAGGTCACATTAAAGGTGGAAAAAGTTCTAGAATTATTTATCTTTATTAAAAAAATGTACATTTCAGAAACCTGACATTTTAACAGGGGTGTGTAGACTTTTTATATCCACTATATATACAGTCAGGTCCATAAATTTTGGGACATCGACACAATTCTAAAAATGTTGGCTCTATACACCACCACAATAGATTTGAAATGAAACAAACAAGATGTGCATTAACTGCAGACTATCAGCTTTAATTTGAGGGTATATACATCCAAATCAGGTGAACGGTGTAGGAATTACAATAGTTTGCATATGTGCCTCCCACTTGTTAATGGATCAAAAGTAATGGGACATAATAATCATAAATCAAACTTTCACTTTTTAATACATGTTTCCAAATCCTTTGCAGTCAATTACAGCCTGAAGTCTGGAACGCATAGACATCACCAGACACTGGGTTTCATCCCTGTTGATGCTCTAGCCTCTACTGCAACTGTCTTCAGTTCCTGCTTGCTCTTGAGGCATTTTCCCTTCAGATTTGTCTTCAGCAAGTTAAATGCATGCTCAATCGGATTCAGGTCAGGTGATTGACTTGGCCATTGCATAATATTCTACTTCTTTCCCTTAAAAAACTCTTTGGTTGCTTTTGCAGTATGCTTTGGGTCATTGTCCATCTGCACTGTGAAGCGCCGTCCAATGAGTTGTGAAGTATTTGGCTGAATATGAGCAGATAATATTGCCTGAAACACTTCAGAATTCATCCTACTGCTTTTGTCAGCAGTCACATCATCAATAAATACAAGAGAACCAGTTCCATTGGCAGCCATACATGCCCACGCCATGACACTACCATCACCATGCTTCACTGATGAGGTGGTATGCTTAGGATCATGAGAAGTTCTCCTTCTCCATACTCCTCTTTTCCCATCACTCTGGTACAAGTTGATCTTGGTCTTATCTGTCCATAGGATGTTGTTCCAGAACTGTGAAGGCTTTTTTAGATGTCGTTTGGAAAACTGTAATCTGGCCTTCCTGTTTTTGAGGCTCACCAATGCTTTACATCCCGTGGTGAACCCTCTGTATTCACTCTGGTGAAGTATTTTCTTGATTGTTGACTTTGACACACTAACACCTACCTCCTGGAGAGTGTTCTTGATCTGGCCAAGTGTTGTGAAGGGTGTTTTCTTCACCAGGGAAAGAATTCTACAGTCATCCACCACAGTTGTTCTCCGTGGTCTTCTGGGTCTTTTGGTGTTGCTGAGCTCACCGATGTGTTCCTTCTTTTTAAGAATGTTCCAAACAGTTGTTTTGGCCACGCCTAATGTGTTTACTTGGCTTTTTTTTACATCGCTTTTATTTTTTTATTTTTACTGTGTTCACCTAAGGGGTTAAGTCATGTGATATTTTATAGAGCAGGTCGTTATGTATGTGGCAATACCAAATAAGTTTTACACAATTATATCATTTAAAAAAAAAAAAAAAATCTTGTTTTAGTGTCTCCATAGTCTGAGAGCCATAGTTTTTTGGGCGATTGTCTTAGGTAGGATATCATTTTTGCAGGATGAGATGATGGTTTGATTGACACTATTTTGGGGTGCATATGACTTTTTGATAGCTTGTCATTACACTTTTTGTGATGTAAGGTGACAAAAAATGGCTTTGACACTGTTTTTATTTTTTTACTGTGTTTACCTGAGGTTAGGTCATGTGATATTTTTATAGAGCTGTTCCTTATAGACCTGGCAATACCTAATATGTCTTCTTTTTTTTTTTTTTTTTTAATTTATAAGTTTTACACAATGATATCATTTTTTAAACAAAAAAAAAATCATGTTTTAGTGTCCCCATATTCTGAGAGCCATAGTTTATTTTTATTTTCTGGGCGATTGTCTTAGGTAGGGGCTCATTTTATTTTCAGGATGAGGTGATGGTTAGATTGGTACTATTTTGGGGGGCATACGCCTTTTTGATCGCTTGGTGTTTAGTGATGTAAGGTGACAAAAAAAAGTTTTTTTAGCACAGTTTTTATTTTATTTTTTTGATGGTGTTCACCTGAAGAGTTAGGTCATGTGATATTTTATAGAGTCGGTCGATACGGACGCGGCAATAACTAATATGTCTACTTTTCTTTTTTCCCCTATTTTTCACATTTTTATTTAACTTTATTTTGGGAAAAGGGCGCTTTTTTTTACTTGAAACTTTATTTTTTTAACATTTTTTTACTTCTTTTTTCACTTTATTTTTTGTCACACTATGGGACTTCAACATTTCAGGGTCTGATCCCTGTTTCAATACAGCACAATACATTTGTATTGTGCTGTATTGAACTGTCGATGTCTTACATTATAAGACGCTAACAGTTGCCTAGGAGATACAACTCTGGCGCTGGATCTTCTGGTCTTTCGTAGCTGGCAGTCCCGATGCCTGTTCAAGGCATCGGGGCTGCCATAGCAACCATGGGGTCTCTGTCACCGCAGCACAGGGACCCGATGGGGTTGTATAAGCTGCTGCAAACCCCCTGTATGCCACAGTCAGCATGACCATGGCATACAGGGGGTTAATCCGCTGGCATCAGTGTTTTCACCGATGCTGGCATATTCAGCAGGGGCCCGGCTGTCAGTATCAGCTGGGCCCCTGCTGCTGATCGTGGCAGTGCGTGTGGGGCAGCGTGTTAACCCTAGGAAGAGAATGCTCGTCCTAATACTCGAATGTCTGGCCAGTTAGGACGAGCATTCTCGTCCTAGGTCGGCAAGGCATTAATTGTATTTTTATATTGTCTTTTATGTATTGTGCACCAAATATTAAAATTATATAATGTACAACTAATATAACACAGACCATTTTTCATGCCATACCAGAGGTTCCTGTCATCAAAGTAATTACATATTCTAGACATTAATTTGGTATTGGGTGTGCCAAGGACAGTGCACCTTGATCCAGAGGTCTAGGAAGGTGAGCCACAGTAATATTATTTTATTATAACATGTTTCTATATTTATTGCAAGTACTGGTCTGCCTTTGTTCGCCCTGCTCCTTGTATCCAGTTCAGCATGGGTTCCTGAAAATGTAGCTCATCTGTGTTCCTGTCAAGGAACCATGAACCAGACGTACAACAAGAGATAAGTGGAAATAAGAAGGCTTTATTGAAAATCAAGCTGTAAGGCAAAAGTCCAAACGGATGGCTAAACCGAAGCAGGGTCTTGCGAAGCCAGAGGTCAGGAACCAGAAGGGTAGTCAGACGAAGCCTGGATCAGGAACCAGCAGGGTAGTCAGGCGAAGCCTGGATCAGGAACCAGCAGGGTAGTCAGACGAAGCCTGGATCAGGAACCAGCAGGGTAGTCAGACGAAGCCAGGATCAGGAACCAGAAGCAGCAGCAGTCTTAGAAGCATGTGAACACAGGAGGACCAAGCAAGGAACTGAAGCCACAGACCTCCTATATATATGAGCTAGGCATCCAGCTCCTCCCAGTGTGAAGGAGAAGCCGCCGGGTGGGAGGCTACAAGAAACCCAGAAACCAAGATGGCCGCCAGCACATGTCAAACGAAGGAGAACAGCAAGAAGGTAAGACCATGACAGTACCTCCCCCTCAAGGGCCCCTCCTCCGCGGAGTAAAGAACGGTTTCTGAGGGAAGCGTGCGTGGAAGGCTCAGAGCAAGGCAGGAGCATGGACATCTGCGGAGGGAACCCAGGAACGCTCCTCTGGACCATAACCACGCCAATGGACCAAAAACTGCACCCGACCGCGGACCAGGCGTGAGTCCAGGATATTGCTCACCTCATACTCCTCACGATTGCCCACTTGGACCGGACGAGGCCGAGGAACCGAGGAAGTGAAACGATTACACACCAGTGGCTTCAACAGGGAGACATGAAACACGTTGGAGATCCGCATGCCAGGAGGAAGCGCAAGGGCATAGGCTACCGGGTTTACCCTGCGAAGCACTCGGAAGGGACCAACAAAGCGAGGCGCCAGCTTGGGAGTGGGCACTCGAAGGTTGAGGTTGCGGGTGGACAACCATACGACCTGGTAGGAAGGAGCGGGCGCTCGTCTGCGATCAGCCTGGAGTCTCTGGCGCTGCGCAGAGACCTCAAGGGACCTCTGGATCTGTACCCAAGAAGCACGTAGGACGGAAAGGTGATCCTCCACAGCCGGAATATCCTGGGGAGAGAATACCTCCGGTAACACGGCAGGTTGGAACCCATAATTGGCCATGAAGGGAGACGTCCCAGAGGAAGAGTTCACCGCCGTGTTCCTGGCAAACTCAGCCCAAGGCAGGAGGTCAACCCAATTGTCTTGGTGATCGGAGACATAGCAACGAAGGAATTGCTCCAAGGCCTGATTGGATCGTTCTGCGGCCCCATTGGACTGAGGGTGGTAGGCCGAGGAGAAAGAGAGATGAATCCCCAACTGGGAGCAAAAGGAGCGCCAGAACCTGGACACAAACTGACTCCCCCGATCCGACACAATCTCCTTGGGCAAACCGTGCAACCGGAAGACCTCCCTGGCAAAAATCGTGGCCAACTCTTGTGCAGAGGGTAACTTCTTGAGAGGAACACAGTGGCACATTTTGGAAAACCGATCCACAATCATGAGAATGACCGTATGGCCTCGGGATGCAGGGAGGTCCACAATGAAATCCATCCCCAGGTGTGACCATGGACGCTCCCCGGTGGCTATGGGTTGCAAAAGGCCCAACGGAAGGTGCCGAGGGGACTTACTCTGGGCACAAACGGAGCATGCCGCTACATATGCGGCGATGTCGGAACGTAGAGAAGGCCACCAGAACAGACGTGAAACAGCCCAGGACAGCTGATTCTTTCCAGGATGCCCCGCGGCCTTGGAGTTATGGTAGGTTCGCAACAACCGAGTGAGCAACTCCTCAGGCACAAAACATCTGCCGTTGGGTCTCCCAGAGGGAGCACCAGATTGAGCCGCCAAAATCTGCTCACCCAGGGGAGAGGTCAGGCTGGTGCGAATGGCGGCCAGGATCTGATTCGGAGGTATGACCGAAGTCGGAATCGACTCCTCCCCGGACAGCTCGGAGTACTGCCGTGATAAGGCATCCGCTCTGATGCTCTTGGAACCGGGTAGGTAGGAGACCACGTAATTAAAATGTGACAAGAACAGAGCCCATCTGGCCTGATGTGGTGTCAATCTCTTGGCCTCAGAGAGGTAGGTCAGATTCTTGTGGTCCGTCAGGATGAGAACCGAAACCACCGAGCCCTCGAGCAAGTGCCTCCATTCTTTAAGGGAGTGCACGATGGCCAATAACTCCCTGTCACCAATCTGATAGTTGCACTCCGCGGAAGACAGTTTCTGGGAGTAAAACCCACAAGGAAGCAGAGGACCCTCTGGTGTTCTACGCTGAGACAGAAGGGCGCCTACTCCCGTCTCAGACGCGTCCACCTCGAGGACAAAAGGCAACCCAGGGTTGGGATGCGACAGAATCGGAGCCGACACAAAGGCGGACTTTAGAGCCTCAAAAGCTCGGATGGCCTCGAGCGGCCAGACCTGGGGATTACTGCCCTTCCTGGTCAGATCCGTGAGAGGCTTGGCTAGCATGGAAAAGTCCCTGATGAACTTCCGATAATAATTGGCGAAGCCCAAAAAGCGCTGCAGGGCACGAAGACCACTGGGCTGGGGCCACTGTAAGACAGCCGAAACCTTCTCAGGATCCATGGAGAACCCCTCAGCGGAAATGATGTAACCTAAGAAGGTTACCTGGGATCGGTGAAATTCGCATTTCTCAAGCTTACCGAACAGCTTGTTCTCTCGTAACCGTTGCAACACTCGTCTGACATCCAGAATGTGGGCCTCCATGGATTCAGAATATACCAAGATGTCATCCAAATAGACCACCACACACTGCTGCAACAGGTCACGGAAAACATCGTTGATGAATTCCTGGAAGACTGCGGGCGCATTGCACAACCCAAAGGGCATAACCAAGGATTCATAATGACCGGTCCTGGTGTTAAACGCGGTCTTCCACTCATCGCCCGCCTTGATCCTTACCAGGTTATATGCCGCCCTCAGGTCGAGTTTGGTAAAGACCGTGGCCCCTTTGAGGCGATCGAACAGCTCGGAAATCAAGGGTATCGGGTAAGCGTTCTTGATCGTGATGAGATTGAGACCCCTGTAATCGATGCAAGGCCTCAACTCACCGCCCTTCTTTTTCACAAAGAAAAATCCAGCCCCTGCCGGGGACGAGGATTTGCGAATGTGTCCGCGTGAAAGCGCCTCCCTCACGTACTCCTCCATGGCCTCATTCTCCGCTACCGACAGTGGATAGACTTTGCCACGAGGAGGAACGGCACCAGATTGTAACTCTATGGCACAATCGTATGGGCGGTGCGGAGGTAGGGCAACCGCACGCACCTTATCGAATACATCCCGGTACTCCTCGTATTCAGGAGGCAACAGAGAGTCCGAGGAAGTACACAGCAACTTGACAGACCCATGGATGCAACTAGCCCCACACTGCGGTGACCACGAGAGGATCTCGGCCGATCTCCAATCGAAAGTCGGATTATGCTTCTGGAGCCAGGGGTACCCCAAGACCACCGAGTAGTGTGGAGACGAAATAACCTGGAGACAGACCGACTCTCTGTGAACGGCACCAATGGCCATCCCCACTGGAAGGGTCTCATGAGTCACGTGTGGCGGCAGAAGGGGTCTGCCGTCTATCGCCTCAAGAGCCAGTGGGGAACCTCGAGGCTGCAGAGGAATGGAATTGGCGGCAGCGAACACACTATCAATGAACAAACCACCAGCACCAGAGTCCACCAACGCCTGAGTCGTCACCGAGCCCCCGACCCAGGAGAGGACAACAGTAATCAGTGGTTTGTCAACACGGGAAACCGGGGACGAGGAGACTCCACCCAAGATCTGCCCCCGACAGGATCTCAGGTGCGAGCGTTTCCCGGACGGTTCGGGCATGCCAACCGAAAATGCCCACCGAGACCACAGTACATGCATCGGCCCTCGCGTCTCCGGAGTGCCCTCTCCCCCTCTGACAGGTGAGCAAACCCCAGCTGGATGGGTTCACCCCCAGACAAGTCCACCCAGGAGGCGTGGGAGGAGAGGGAGGCACGGGTGGGACAGCAAACGTAGGCGCCAATCTGTTAGAAGACCTCCGCAGGCTCTCCTTAAAGGAAGGTCTCTCCCTGAGTCTGGTGTCAATCAAAATCAGGAAAGAAATAAGAGACTCGAGCTCCACTGGTAGGTCCTTAGCTGCAATCTCATCCTTCAAGGCATCCGAGAGACCATGAGAGAAAGCAGCGACCAGAGCCTCATTATTCCAGCCCACCTCTGCTGCCAGGGTACGAAACTCAATGGCGTATTCAGCTACAGATCGTGAACCCTGTCTGATGGACATAAGGAGCTTCGCAGCAGAGGCAGCACGAGCCAGCACATCGAATACCTTCCGAAGAGAAGCAACAAAACCGGAAAACTCGGCAACCACCGGATTGTTGTTCTCCCATAAAGGGCTGGCCCAGGCCAAGGCCTTGTCCGAGAGCAGCGAGATCAAGAAGCCCACCTTTGATCTCTCAGTAGGAAAGGCATGTGGCAGCAACTCGAAATAAATGCCCACCTGGTTAAGGAAACCTTGGCACTGAGTTGGCTCTCCCCCAAAGCGCTGTGGAAGGGGGGCAGAACCGGTCATACCCCGAAACACCGCAGGCGCAGCAACAGGTGTCGGGGTAGACTCTGGCGCAACAACCGGAGCGGCAGTAGGAGCGGGCCCAGGAGCGACAACCGACCCATCGGCAACGGAAGCTAAATGAGCCGTGCGTTCAAGCAGAGTTTGCAACGCCACAGCGAACCGACCCAACAGGTGATCCTGCTGATCAAGTCTGGCAACCAGCGTAGGTAGCGAGGATGGCCCTGTACCGTCAGAATTCATGGCTTGGTCCTAATGTCAAGGAACCATGAACCAGACGTACAACAAGAGATAAGTGGAAATAAGAAGGCTTTATTGAAAATCAAGCTGTAAGGCAAAAGTCCAAACGGATGGCTAAACCGAAGCAGGGTCTTGCGAAGCCAGAGGTCAGGAACCAGAAGGGTAGTCAGACGAAGCCTGGATCAGGAACCAGCAGGGTAGTCAGGCGAAGCCTGGATCAGGAACCAGCAGGGTAGTCAGACGAAGCCTGGATCAGGAACCAGCAGGGTAGTCAGACGAAGCCAGGATCAGGAACCAGAAGCAGCAGCAGTCTTAGAAGCATGTGAACACAGGAGGACCAAGCAAGGAACTGAAGCCACAGACCTCCTATATATATGAGCTAGGCATCCAGCTCCTCCCAGTGGGAAGGAGAAGCCGCCGGGTGGGAGGCTACAAGAAACCCAGAAACCAAGATGGCCGCCAGCACATGTCAAACGAAGGAGAACAGCAAGAAGGTAAGACCATGACAGTTCCTTTTACTTGGTCTGTGTCTAAACAGTGTCCTATATTGCATGTTTGTTTGGGTTACTGTTTTTTCGCCTGTGTTCCTAGTTCTGTTACTTGCCTGGACCACTGGTGTTATGTTTAATTGCAGGTTTCTGCCAAGTGTACTGGGACCATCGCAGGAAGTAGCGGTCCAGTCGCTCCCCTGTGGTGAAGACCAGATCCCTGGTGAAAACCAGGGCAGCAACGGAAGAACTCCCTTAGGTTTTGGCCCCAAATAAAAAAGGTAACTTGTCCCAATGGTTCTTCATCTGCCACTGCTTCCTACCTGTTTGTCCAGGATTGTGCCGGTTGTTTTTGGTTGGTATATGTTTAACAAAGTATTTGTTTTGGCTTTCTTTGTTGTTTGTATGTTCTGCAAACACTGGAGATTACTTGCTTATGAAAGGTTCAGTGACTCTAGAACATGACAACATGTCATAAGTGTAAGGCTCAGTTTACACTAGCATGATAGCTACCATTCTTAAAGTAGCCTTGTTAGCTATGACGGATTCATTTAGAAATGGATCCCAGTAGGCCCTAATGGGGTCCATCTAGTTCTCATTGGTCAGATATTGTTAATGTCATAGATACTTTGGCAGAATGCACTACTCTTGCTAGAATAATACCAGAATCTAACAAATTGCATGTATAGAGCATCTAAAAAAATTCTACAAATTCTGCAGTGTCACATACATGCTTATGGAGAAAAAAAGTAACAATCTTTGTGCATTACACAAAACTAAATGCTTAACATTGTGGGGAAGAGAGGTTCAAATTCCAATGAAGTTATTTTTTAAGTGATGGTATTTAGCTGGCTGAGAATCTGAGATCTCTGGTGCTTGTTCTGCTGTAGAGGTTTCTTCAGATAAGACGTGGGTGCAGTGAAAATTCAGACCAGGAAAACCAAGAAAAAAATAAATCATATCAAGGTAAAGATACACGACTGGTAAGCAATTAGTTAGGTAGTTAGGTAGTTAGCAATCGTTTAGCGCCCAGCCCACCGCACCGCAGTCACTGATTCGCTTATTAGCATTTGTACTTTTATAGTATCTGTAAGTGATCAAAACTGATCACAGTCAGATCTATAATAGTATTAGTGTCACCTTAGTTCGCCCTCCACCCAAAACGCAGTGTTTGCCCGATCAGGCCTGATCGGTCGTGCACACGTGCGTTCGTCCAAGCCCGCCCCGCCGCAGTGACAAAATTATCATTTTTTTTGATCACTGCACAATCACTTTACAAGCACTGCAGCGATAAAAAAATCTGTTTTGATATTTTTATCAATCGCAGCAGCCTCCGGTACTTCTCTAGCCTCCCATTTGTAAGACAGGCTTGCTTTTTTTCTTGGGTAGTCACAGGGAATACCCCCTAAATTTAGTAATCCAAATGTCAAACAAGGGGTATTCTTCTGAAGAGGCCTACAGGCTTCTGACGCAGTCGGATGAAGAATGGGAACCCTCATCTGATGAATCCAGCGGGTCAGAATATGAACCTGTAGAAAGCAGTAGCAGTCTGACCCAAAGTTCGGACGAGGAGGTTGAGGTCCCTGATACCAACAGGCGTACCCGGCCCCGTGTTGCTATACCACAGGTTGCGCAGGATCCAATTCAAGGGCAGCTGAGTGGGGCTGGCGCTGTCGGATTACGTGGTGAGGCATACACCAGCAGCGCAGCCCACCCTGGACCTAGTACCAGCACTGCTGTACAACATGGTGAAGTGGCAAGCACCAGAAGGGCAGTTGAAGCTGGTACGGTGGCACGTGCAATAGTTACCCCGTCGCAGCCACCGCACAGACAGGCCCGTAGAGCCCCTAGAGTCCCTGAGGTGCTGGCAAACCCTGATTGGCAGTGCCCAACTTCAGCCGCACCATTAGTTCCCCCTTTCACCGCCCAGTCTGGAGTTCGGGTTGAGACAGCTCAGATCGGTTCGACACTAAGATTTTTTGAGCTGTTCTTGACTGCGGAGCTCTTGGACATAGTCGTGGCAGAAATAAATCGGTATGCCACTCAATTTATAGCCGCCAACCCGGGAAGCTATTATGCCTTCTCCTCAACATGGGTCTAACCAAAAAGCATGAATTGCAGTCATATTGGTCCACGAACCCAATTCATCACATGCCCATGTTCTCTGCTGCCATGTCCAGGGCACGATTTGAGGCTATCCTGCGTTTCCTGCACTTTAGCGACAACACCACCTCCCGTCCCAGAGGCCACCCAGCTTTTGACCGGCTCCACAAAATTCGGCCCCTCATAGACCACTTCAACAACAAATTTGCAGATTTGTATACCCCTGAGCAAAACATCTGCGTAGACGAGTCCCTTATACATTTTACCGGGCGCCTTGGCTTCAAACAATACATCCCAAGCAAGCGCGCCCGGTATGGGGTCAAATTGTATAAGCTCTGTGAAAGGGCCACAGGCTATACCCTCAAATTTCGGATCTATGAGGGTAAAAATCAGACCCTGGAGTCGGGCGGTTGCCCTGACTACCTGGGGAGCAGTGGGAAGACAGTCTGGGACTTGGTGTCACCCTTATTTGGCAAGGGGTACCATCTTTATGTGGACAATTTCTACACAAGTGTGCCCCTCTTCAGGCATTTGTTCCTAGAACAGATTGGCTGCTGTGGCACCGCACAACCTAGTCGCCGGGGCTTCCCCCAACAGCTCGTTACCACCCATCTTGCAAGGGGGGAGAGGGCTGCCTTGTGTAATGAAGAACTGCTTGCGGTAAAATGGAGAGACAAGCGTGACGTTTACATGCTCTCCTCCATTCACGACAATACAAATTGAAAGAGCAACCAGTGTCATTGAAAAGCCCCTCTGTGTCCACGACTATAATTCGCTCATGGGAGGGGTGGACTTCAATGACCAGATGTTGGCTCCTTATTTAGTTTCCCGACGCACCAGACGCTGGTATAAGAAGGTGTCTGTATATTTCATTCAATTGGCTGTATATAATAGTTTTGTTCTCTACAGTAAGGCTGGGAGAACAGGATCCTTCCACAAATTTCAGGAAGAGATCATCGAGAACCTCCTGTATACAGGAGGTTCCGTGGCCCCACCCAACAGTGTAGTTAGCCGTCTACACGAGCGACATTTCCCCAATGTCATTGCTGGTACCTCAACCCAACTGCCACCCCGAAAAATATGTTGTGTCTGTAGCAGGAGTGGAATAAGGCGTGACACCCGCTATTTCTGACTGCCCTGACCACCCTGTCCTAGTCCTAGGGGACTGTTTCCGGAAGTACCACACACAGGTACACTTAGCATAGGGATTGCATCTCACAGGACAGGCACACAGGGCTATTAGGGCCCATTCACACAGAGCTGCTGCAAACCTTTCCTTTCACCTGGGACAAAGTGCATAATGTACTTCGCCACATCTTTGGGCGATTTGCGCTTTGCACATTGTCCCATGGGGAAGGAGAGGTTTGTCCTATGAAGGTAAAAAAATAGTTTACGTTCTGTTAAAAAAGATAAATAAAGTTTATATGTTCCGTTCAAATGTTATTATAAACGGGCCCCTAAAATGCCAGGGCAGTATAACTACCCCACAAGTGACCCCATTTTGGAAAGAAGACACCCCAAGGTATTCTGTGAGGGGAATGGCGAGTTCCTAGAATATTTTTTTTTTGTCACAAGTTAGCGGAAAATGATGATTTTTTTTTTCTTACAAAGTCTCATATTCCACTAACTTGTGACAAAAAATAAAAACTTCCATGAACTCACTATGCCATTACGAAATACCTTAGGGTGTTTTATTTCCAAAATGGGGTCACTTGTGGGGTAGTTATACTGCCCTGGCATTTTAGGGGCCCTAATGTGTGAGAAGTAGTTTGAAATCAAAATATGTAAAAAATCCCCTGTGAAATCCTAAAGGTGCTCTTTGGAATGTGGGCCCCTTTGCCCACCTAGGCTGCAAAAAAGTGTCACACATGTGGTATCGCCGTACTCAGGAGAAGTTGGGCAATGTGTTTTGGGTGTCATTTTATATGGGTGAGGGAAATATCTTGGCAAAAGACAACTTTTCCCATTTTTTAATGCAAAGTTGGCATTTGACCGAGATATTTCTCTCACCCAGCATGGGTATATGTAAAATGACACATTGCTCAACTTCTCCTAAGTATGGCGATACCACATGTGTGACACTTTTTTGCAGCCTAGGTGGGCAAAATGTAGGGGCTCATTTTTTTTAAAAATGAGATGACGGTTTGATTAGTACTATTTTAGGGTGCATATGACTTTTTAATCGCTTGCTATTACACATTTTGAGATGTAAGGTAACAAAAAATGGCTTTTTTGACACACTTATTTTTATTTTTTTCCAGTGTTCACCTAAGGCAGAGGTGGCCAACTAGTGGCTCTTGAGCCACATGCGGCTCCTTGCTTCTTCAAGTGCGGCTCTAGCTGTGTAGCCGGGAAGCAGTCAGGCCGGCTCACTCTCCACCCCAGGGTCAGATCTCTTTTCCTGATAGGGCACTGTTACTACTTTGCAGTTCCAGCTCACTCTCCACTATGTCCTGATGCACACAGTGTTAGAACGTAGTAAGTGGAGACACACACTATGACCTGACAATGTGCTCATCAAGTCACAGTGGAGAGCGTGTCAGACCTGCAGAGTAGCAGGAGCCCAGTGCCTGATCACGAGGGAAGATATATTTTTTTAATTATAGAACTGAGCATGGGGATCTGATCTTAGCATGGGAGGTTTTGATCTGAGCATGGGGGGGGGGGGGTGTCCTGAGCTAGACAATAGGGGTCTGATCTGATCATGGGGTCTTGTTTGTGCATGGATTGGTCAGGTCTTATCATGGGGGGTCAGATCTGAGAAGGGGGAGATCTGAGCATGGGGGGGGGGATCTGAGCACTGAGGGTCGGACACTGGGAGTCTGATTTGTGTTGCCTGATCCGAGCATTGGGGGTATGATTTGGAGGTCTGATGAGGTTTGGGGATCTTATTGTAGGTCAGATTAGGATTGGGGATCTTATTTAGGAGTCTGATCTGAGGTCTGATGAAAAATATATATATTTTTTTTTTCTCTGCTAATGAAAAATAAAAAAAAAATATTTTAGCAGACCTCAGATCGGATCTTATTTTTCTTTGTGAAAACCTAGGTGCATCTTGTAGGGCGGAAAATACGGTGACCTATGTGTAATTGTATAGCTTGTGGCTCCTGGTAGTCATATGTTGCTGTTTTTTGGCTCTTTGTGTATGTAAGGTTGGCCACCCCTGACCTAAGGGGTTAGGTCATGTGACTGTCACGGGGTAGCGTCATGGATATAAAGATAGAGTGGAGGTGCACCCCCTGAGCTGCCACCCGGTCCCCTGTCCCTGCCTACTTGCACCACCTGCCCTTAGTGACAGGGCACAACTGGGCGACAGTCCCTGACCTGAGTAAGTGCAAGCAGAGAGATAGAGACAGCAGGGAAGCAAACAGCCAATGAGAGGTAGCACATGAGCTGACAAAGAGGTGGAGCAAGCAAAGTACCACCAAAAACAGAAGGACGAGGCAGGTCAACTAGCCGGGTTCAGTCCAGGAGGTCACGTCAGTACGAGGGAGGAGTCAGAGACAGATCCGAGGTAAAAAAACAGGAGGTCACATCAGTACAAGAGAAGAGGCAAAGACAAAATCCAAAAGCAAGCCGAGGTCAAAATCCGAGAGGTAGCGTCAAGGTTCAGGGAGCAGGCAGAAGAGGTGTCCGGAAGCAGATCAAGGGTCAAATCCAAAGGAAAGCTAAATAACAATAATAATACACAGCCTAAGGGGCCGAAATCACAGGCAACCTGTAGCCAGCAGGTTGCCTGTATTTATAGTGGGGAGTGAGGGTCATGTGACATGGCCAGCGTCACATGACAGACAGACAGACACATAGAGCACTGAGTGATCAGCTCGGCGCTCAAGGCACACCTAGGAGCAGGGAGCCTCCCAGCTAGCAAAGCAGCCCTGGGAACGAGGCCGAACACAGATCCTCGCTCTCAAAGCTAAGCAGCAGGTCTGCGGCTGATAGGAGACCGAGTGCGCCTTTGGCTCCCCATTACAGTACCGCCCCTTTTACGAGGAGCCACTGGACCCAAGCTCTTAGGTACAAATCTCCAAGGAAGCTCATCATGAAACTGATGAGCCTCGGGGCGTGGATCTGAGTAGCTGGGACCCAAGACCTTTCCTCGGGTCCATAGCCCTTCCAGTGGACCAAGTATAGAAAGGAGTTCCTAACCTTTCTAACATCAATAATTCTAGAGATTATGAATTCCTCCTGACCTTCAACCTCCACAGGTGGAGGAGGTTTTTTAACCGGAACCACTGGTGACACATATCTCTTAAGCAACGACTTATGAAACACATCATGTATACGAAAGGAGTCGGGTAGCTTAAGTCTAAAGGACACTGGGATAATATTGTATGGTCAAATGAGAATTTCCTACAACACTGTTTCAAAGCAAGATTCTTAATTGACAACCACACCTTATCTCTGAGTACAAAATTTACCCCCTTGAAACGTCTCTTATTGGCATGTTAACACTGGGTTTCCTGGGCCTTTTCCAGGTTCACAGTCTAGAGGTAAAATAATCTGCCTGTGGGTTGAGTGAGGATACAGAGGGACTAGAACAAAAGCGAGGATGCAAACCACTGTTACAAAAAAAAGGAGACACCCCCGTGGAAGAATGAACTTGATCGTTAATAGCGAATTCTGCCAACGGGAGGTATCTCACCCATAAGAGTTGATTATGTGATACATAGCACCTAAGAAAATGCTCCACTGCCTGATTTAACCGTTCCGTCTGCCCATTGGTCTGTGGATGGAAAGCAGACGAAAAGGATAAAGAGATGTCGCATCTTCGACAAAAAGCCCTCCAAAAGCTAGAAACAAACTGAAAGCCTCTATCAGAGATGATATTCTCAGGTACACCATGCAGACGTACCACGTGTTCAATGAACAAGGATGCTAAGGTCTTCGCATCAGGGAGCTTACTTAAAGGAACAAAATGCACCATCTTGCTAAAACGGTCAACCACTACCCACACCACTGATTTCCCCTCAGAAGGGGGCAGATCAGAAATAAAATCCATGGAAATGTGAGACCATGGCTTGCAGGGAATGGGTAGTGATTGTAGTTCATCAGCGGGAAGTGTTCTCGTGGTCTTAGACCTGGCACAAACATCGCAAGCCAAAACATAAAACGGTACATCCTTAGACAAAGTGGGCCACTAGAAAGACCTCAGCATCAATTCTTTAGTGGCAGCAATACGTGGATGACCAGAGACCTGTATTTATAGTGGGGAGTGAGGGTCATGTGACGTGGCCAGCGTCACATGACCGACAGACAGACAAGTCGAGCACCGAGTGATCAGCTTGGCGCTCAAGGCAGACCTAGGAGCAGGCAGCCTCCCAGCTAGCAAAGCCGCCCTGAGAACGAGGCAGAACACAGATCCTCGCTCCCGAAGCTGAGAAGCAGGTCTGCGGCTGATGTGAGCCCGAGTGCACCTTTGGTGCCCGTTACAGTGAAATTTTTATACAGCAGGTTCTTACGGACATGACAATACCCAATATGTATATTTTTTTATTTTTTATTTAAGTTTTACACAATAACAGCATTTTTTAAACCCCCCAAAAATATGTTTTAGTGTCTACATATTCTGAGAGCCATAGTTATTTTTTATTTTTTGGGCGATTGTCTTAAGTAGGGTCTCATTTTTTGTGGGATGAGATTACAGTGTGATTGGTATAATTTTGGGGTGCTTATGACTTTTTGATCGTATGCTATTACACCTTTTAAGATGTAAGATGACAAAAAAATTGCTTTTTGACATTGTTTTTATTTTTTTATTTTTACTGTGTTCACCTAGGGGATTAGGTCATGTGATATTTTTATAGAGCAGGTCGTTATGTATGTGGCAATACCAAATATGTATTCTTTTTATTTATTTTGGTTTTGCACAATGATATAATTTTTGAAACAAAAAAAAAATATATGTTTTAGTGTCTCCATAGTCTGAGAGCCATAGTTTTTTGGGCGATTGTCTTAGGTAGGATATAATTTTTGTGGGATGAGATGATGGTTTGATTGACACTATTTTGGGGTGCATATGACTTTTTGATAGCTTGCCATTACACTTTTTGTGATGCAAGGTGACAGAAAATGGCTTTGACACAGTTTTTATTTAAATTTTTTTACTGTGTTCACCTGAGTGGTTAGGTCATGTGATATTTTTATAGAGCTGTTCCTTATGGACCTGGCAATAACTAATATGTCTTATTTTTTATTTATTTAAGTATTTCACAATGATATCATTTTTTAAACAAAAAAAATCATGTTTTAGTGTCCCCATAGTCTGAGCCATAGTTTATTTTATTTTTTTGGGCGATTGTCTTAGGTAGGGGCTCATTTTATTTTCAGGATGAGGTGATGGTTAGATTGGTACTATTTTGGGGGGCATACGCCTTTTTGATCGCTTGGTGTTTAGTGATGTAAGGTGACAAAAAAATGTTTTTTAGCACAGTTTTTATTTTATTTTTTTGATGGTGTTCACCTGAAGAGTTAGGTCATGTCATATTTTTATAGAGCTGTTCATTATGGACGTGGCAATACCTAATATGTCAACTGTTTTTTTTATTTAAGTTTTACACAATGATATCATTTTTGAAACAAAAAAAATTGCTAATAGTTGCCTAGGAGAAACAACCCTGGGGCTAGATCTTCTGGCCTTTCGTAGCTGGCAATCCCTTTGCCTGTTCAAGAAATCGGGGCTGCCATAGAAACCATCGGGTCCCCGTCACAGCAGCACGGGGACCCGATGGGGATGTACAAGCTGCTGCAATCCCCCTGTATGCCACAGTCAGCGTGACCACGGCATACAGGGGTTAATCCGCTGGCATCAGTGTTTTCACCGATGCTGGCAGATACAGCAGGGGCCTTGCTTTCAGTATCAGCTGGGGCCCTGCTGCTGATTGGGGCAGCGCGTGTGGGGCAGCGCGTTAACCCTAGGATGAGAATGCTTGTCCTAGTGCTCGAATGTCTGGCCAGAATCTTTGGTGCTTGTTCTGCTGTAGAGATTTCTTCAGATAAGACATGGGTACAGTGAAAATTCAAACCAGGAAAACCAAGAAAAAAATAAATAAATGGGGGAGATTACATAAAATCCTAATGTCTACTGTGACACACTGACCATCAATGCCTGATTTTTACACTCAATTGTAATCCCCATAAAATTAACACATATTCCACTATATCTGTGACAACCACGGTCCCTACTATCATGGCAATCATAGCATTTTTTTTTAAAGAGCTATACATTTTTCCATTAAATTAGAGACAGATTTTTGCAAAGGCTAAATTTCCTAAGATGAGGGGGGAAAAGCTTGTGTGTTATAATTACAGTTAAACTGTTATTATTGAATCCAGCTTTATACATTTGCTGACAATTTAGTTTATGTCACCAGAAATATAATTCAAAGATTTACAAGAAAGAAAAACTGTTGTTGAAATATATTTATCAGGAAAAGGTTATAATTTTTTTTCTAAGGATCTGGGTATCACCAAATATCTTCAAATAAAGAATTAGAGTGGGTATTAATTTTCCCCGTGGTGGAAAATTATTCCAACTGCATAACACAATCGATTTTTTAAAGGGCTTCTCCAGAACATTAATGGTTGTCAATGTTTAATCAGCTTGAGTATTATCTCCATATTCCCTTTTCAATAACACAACGGGACGAGGCACTCCTATATGCCCTGCATCCCCTTCATTAATTTCACACAACTAGTAATTCCTCATTCATCTTGAGTATAATCTTTTTAAATCAATATGAAGGCAATGCTCAAGCTTTCTTATTGTGCTGGAATATCCCTGGTATAGCTATTGAATATAGTAATTACAATGATGTTTTCTCTGTTTTCATCCAGCTAACAAGCAGGGCCGGACTGGCCATAGGGCAGACCGGGCATTTGCCCGGTGGGCCGGGCCGCCTCAGGGCTCGAGTGGGTGTGCCGTGACTGCCGGGTATGGCCTAATCACACCCCTGTCACTGTGACTGCTCCGCCTCCTGCCATCCCTGGCCGCCCACTGTGACACAAAGAAGACAGACACACAGAGATACTGACTGTGTGAGACTAAGTCCACCCCCACTGCTCCGCCTCCTGTGCTCCGCCTCCTATGCTCCGCCTCCCATCTTCCGGTGGCCGGCAGCATAACGTCGCTCACTCCGGCGTCACGCGCCTGCTCCGCCTGTGGGAGGAGCAGCGCGTGGGACGTAACGTAGTTTCAGGAACAGCGCGTGCGACGTAACGTAGTGAGTGACGTCACGTCATGTTATGTTACGCTGCCGCCGGCCGCCTAGTTTGAATGTTGAAGAGCGGAACTGGAGCACTGCCACGCCACCAGCTTCTGCCTGCCCGCCCCTGCGCCCCAGTAGTGCCCAACTGGCTGTCGCTGCCGCGACAATTTGGAGTCCTCCTGACTGTCCCAGGCAGTAAGTTAGTGATGATAGTGATAGATTATATTAGATAAGATAGTAACTTATGTAAGTGAGCTATTGAGCTTGTAAATAAACTTGTGCAAACTGCAAACTATATGAGTAGTTACTAGGGATGAGCGAACTCGAACTGTATAGTTCGGGTTCGTACCGAATTTTGGGGTGTCCGTGACACGGACCCGAACCCGGACATTTTCGTAAAAGTCCGGGTTCGGTGTTCGTCGCTTTCTTGGCGCTTTTGTGACGCTTTCTTGGCGCTTTTTGAAAGGCTGCAAAGCAGCCAATCAACAAGCGTCATACTACTTGCCCCAAGAGGCCGTCACAGCCATGCCTACTATTGGCATGGCTGTGATTGGCCAGAGCACCATGTGACCCAGCCTCTATTTAAGCTGGAGTCACATAGCGCCGCCCGTCACTCTGCTCTGATTAGCGTAGGGAGAGGTTGCGGCTGCGACAGTAGGGCGAGATTAGGCAGATTAACTCCTCCAAAGGACTTGATTAATCGATCGATCTGCAGCTGTTCATCATTGAGCTGCTGAAATTCAATTGCTCACTGTTTTTAGGCTGCCCAGACTGTTTGTCAGTTACTTTTTACTGGGGTGATCGGCGGCCATTTTGTGTCTTGTGGTGCGCCAGCACAAGCTGCGACCAAGTGCATTTAACCCTCAATGGTGTGGTTGTTTTTTGGCTAAAGCCTACATCAGGGTGAAGCTGTCACACCAAGTGCATTTAACCAGCAATAGTCTGTTTATTTTTTGGCCATATACTACATCAGGGGCAAGCTGCGCCTGTCACCAAGTGCATTTAACCCTCAATGGTGTGGTTGTTTTTTGGCTAAAGCCTACATCAGGGTGAAGCTGTCACACCAAGTGCATTTAACCAGCAATAGTCTGTTTATTTTTTGGCCATATACTACATCAGGGGCAAGCTGCGCCCGTCACCAAGTGCATTTAACCCTCAATGGTGTGGTTGTTTTTTGGCTAAAGCCTACATCAGGGTGAAGCTGTCACACCAAGTGCATTTAACCAGCAATAGTCTGTTAATTTTTTGGCCATATACTACATCAGGGGCAAGCTGCGCCCGTCACCAAGTGCATTTAACCCTCAGTAGTGTGGTTGGTCAAGCTGTCACACCAAGTGCATTTAACCAGCAATAGTCTGTTCATTTTTTGGCCATATACTACATCAGGGGCAAGCTGCGCCCGTCACCAAGTGCATTTAACCCTCAGTAGTGTGGTTGGTCAAGCTGTCACACCAAGTGCATTTAACCAGCAATAGTCTGTTCATTTTTTGGCCATATATTACATCAGGGGCAAGCTGCGCCCGTCACCAAGTGCATTTAACCCTCAGTAGTGTGGTTGGTCAAGCTGTCACACCAAGTGCATTTAACCAGCAATAGTCTGTTAATTTTTTGGCCATATACTACATCAGAGGCAAGCTGCGCCCGTCACCAAGTGCATTTAACCCTCAGTAGTGTGGTTGGTCAAGCTGTCACACCAAGTGCATTTAACCAGCAATAGTCTGTTCATTTTTTGGCCATATACTACATCAGGGGCAAGCTGCGTCCGTCACCAAGTGCATTTAACCCTCAGTAGTGTGGTTGGTCAAGCTGTCACACCAAGTGCATTTAACCAGCAATAGTCTGTTCATTTTTTGGCCATATACTACATCAGGGGCAAGCTGCGCCCGTCACCAAGTGCATTTAACCCTCAGTAGTGTGGTTGGTCAAGCTGTCACACCAAGTGCATTTAACCAGCAATAGTCTGTTCATTTTTTGGCCATATACTACATCAGGGGCAAGCTGCGCCCGTCACCAAGTGCATTTAACCCTCAGTAGTGTGGTTGGTCAAGCTGTCACACCAAGTGCATTTAACCAGCAATAGTCTGTTCATTTTTTGGCCATATACTACATCAGGGGCAAGCTGCGCCCGTCACCAAGTGCATTTAACCCTCAGCAATGTGGTTGGTCAAGCTGTCACACCAAGTGCATTTAACCAGCAATAGTGTGGTTATTTTTTGCCATATCCCAGTCTAATTCTGTCAGTAATTCCATACCGGTCACCCAGCGCCTAAATACTAGGCCTCAAATTTATATCCCGCTAAATCTGTCGTTACCGCTGTACTGTTGTGGCTGGGCAAGTTATTTAGTGTCCATCAAAGCACATTTTTTGTTCTGGGTTGAAATACAATTCCCAATTTAGCAATTTCATAATTTAGTGTTTTCTGCTATATCAGAGCTATTTGAAATCTATCCCTAAAAGGGTATATAATATTCAAGGTGCACATAGGGTCATTCAGAATAACTTCTCACACACACGCTACTGTGCATTTCCAAGTCTAATTCTGTCAGTAAATCCATACCGGTCACCCAGCGCCTAAATACTAGGCCTCAAATTTATATCCCGCTAAATCTGTCGTTACCGCTGTACTGTTGTGGCTGGGCAAGTTATTTAGTGTCCGTCAAAGCACATTTTTGCTTCTGGGTTGAAATACAATTCCCAATTTAGCAATTTCATAATTTAGTGGTTTCTGCTATATCAGAGCTATTTGAAATCTATCCCTAAAAGGGTATATAATATTCAAGGTGCACATAGGGTCATTCAGAATAACTTCACACACACACGCTACTGTGCATTTCCAAGTCTAATTCTGTCAGTAAATCCATACCGGTCACCCAGCGCCTAAATACTAGGCCTCAAATTTATATCCTGCTAAATCTGTCGTTACCGCTGTACTGTTGTGGCTGGGCAAGTTATTTAGTGTCCATCAAAGCACATTTTTTGTTCTGGGTTGAAATACAATTCCCAATTTAGCAATTTCATAATTTAGTGGTTTCTGCTATATCAGAGCTATTTGAAATCTATCCCTAAAAGGGTATATAATATTCAAGGTGCACATAGGGTCATTCAGAATAACTTCACACACACGCTACTGTGCATTTCCAAGTCTAATTCTGTCAGTAAATCCATACCGGTCACCCAGCGCCTAAATACTAGGCCTCAAATTTATATCCCGCTAAATCTGTCGTTACCGCTGTACTGTTGTGGCTGGGCAAGTTATTTAGTGTCCGTCAAAGCACATTTTTTGTTCTGGGTTGAAATACAATTCCCAATTTAGCAATTTCATAATTTAGTGGTTTCTGCTATATCAGAGCTATTTGAAATCTATCCCTAAAAGGGTATACAATATTCAAGGTGCACATAGGGTCATTCAGAATAACTTCACACACACGCTACTGTGCATTTCCAAGTCTAATTCTGTCAGTAAATCCATACCGGTCACCCAGCGCCTAAATACTAGGCCTCAAATTTATATCCCGCTAAATCTGTCGTTACCGCTGTACTGTTGTGGCTGGGCAAGTTATTTAGTGTCCGTCAAAGCACATTTTTTGTTCTGAGTTGAAATACAATTCCCAATTTAGCAATTTCATAATTTAGTGGTTTCTGCTATATCAGAGCTATTTGAAATCTATCCCTAAAAGGGTATATAATATTCAAGGTGCACATAGGGTCATTCAGAATAACTTCACACACACGCTACTGTGCATTTCCAAGTCTAATTCTGTCAGTAAATCCATACCGGTCACCCAGCGCCTAAATACTAGGCCTCAAATTTATATCCCGCTAAATCTGTCGTTACCGCTGTACTGTTGTGGCTGGGCAAGTTATTTAGTGTCCGTCAAAGCACATTTTTGGTTCTGGGTTGAAATACAATTCCCAATTTAGCAATTTCATAATTTAGTGGTTTCTGCTATATCAGAGCTATTTGAAATCTATCCCTAAAAGGGTATATAATATTCAAGGTGCACATAGGGTCATTCAGAATAACTTCACACACACGCTACTGTGCATTTCCAAGTCTAATTCTGTCAGTAAATCCATACCGGTCACCCAGCGCCTAAATACTAGGCCTCAAATTTATATCCCGCTAAATCTGTCGTTACCGCTGTACTGTTGTGGCTGGGCAAGTTATTTAGTGTCCGTCAAAGCACATTTTTGATTCTGGGTTGAAATACAATTCCCAATTTAGCAATTTCATAATTTAGTGGTTTCTGCTATATCAGAGCTATTTGAAATCTATCCCTAAAAGGGTATATAATATTCAAGGTGCACATAGGGTCATTCAGAATAACTTCACACACACGCTACTGTGCATTTCCAAGTCTAATTCTGTCAGTAAATCCATACCGGTCACCCAGCGCCTAAATACTAGGCCTCAAATTTATATCCCGCTAAATCTGTCGTTACCGCTGTACTGTTGTGGCTGGGCAAGTTATTTAGTGTCCGTCAAAGCACATTTTTTGTTCTGGGTTGAAATACAATTCCCAATTTAGCAATTTCATAATTTAGTGGTTTCTGCTATATCAGAGCTATTTGAAATCTATCCCTAAAAGGGTATATAATATTCAAGGTGCACATAGGGTCATTTAGAATAACTTCACACACATGCTACTGTGCATTTCCAAGTCTAATTCTGTCAGTAAATCCATACCGGTCACCCAGCGCCTAAATACTAGGCCTCAAATTTATATCCCGCTAAATCTGTCGTTACCGCTGTACTGTTGTGGCTGGGCAAGTTATTTAGTGTCCATCAAAGCACATTTTTTGTTCTGGGTTGAAATACAATTCCCAATTTAGCAATTTCATAATTTAGTGGTTTCTGCTATATCAGAGCTATTTGAAATCTATCCCTAAAAGGGTATATAATATTCAAGGTGCACATAGGGTCATTCAGAATAACTTCACACACACGCTACTGTGCATTTCCAAGTCTAATTCTGTCAGTAAATCCATACCGGTCACCCAGCGCCTAAATACTAGGCCTCAAATTTATATCCTGCTAAATCTGTCGTTACCGCTGTACTGTTGTGGCTGGGCAAGTTATTTAGTGTCCGTCAAAGCACATTTTTGGTTCTGGGTTGAAATACAATTCCCAATTTAGCAATTTCATAATTTAGTGGTTTCTGCTATATCAGAGCTATTTGAAATCTATCCCTAAAAGGGTATATAATATTCAAGGTGCACATAGGGTCATTCAGAATAACTTCACACACACGCTACTGTGCATTTCCAAGTCTAATTCTGTCAGTAAATCCATACCGGTCACCCAGCGCCTAAATACTAGGCCTCAAATTTATATTCAGCTGAATTTGAATACAATACATTGGGCCAAATAATATTTTTGTTGTTGTGGTGAACCATAACAATGAGGAAAACATCTAGTAAGGGACGCGGACGTGGACATGGTCGTGATGGTGTTAGTGGACCCTCTGGTGCTGGGAGAGGACGTGGCCGTTCTGCCACATCCACACGTCCTAGTGTACCAACTACCTCAGGTCCCAGTAGCCGCCAGAATTTACAGCGATATATGGTGGGGCCCAATGCCGTTCTAAGGATGGTAAGGCCTGAGCAGGTACAGGCATTAGTCAATTGGGTGGCCGACAGTGGATCCACCACGTTCACATTATCTCCCACCCAGTCTTCTGCAGAAAGCGCACAGATGGCGCCTGAAAACCAACCCCATCAGTCTGTCACATCACCCCCATGCATATCAGGGAAACTGTCTGAGCCTCAAGTTATGCAGCAGTCTCTTATGCTGTTTGAAGACTCTGCTGGCAGGGTTTCCCAATGGCATCCACCTAGCCCTTCCCCAGCGGTGGAAGACATAGACTGCACTGACGCACAACCACTTATGTTTCCTGATGATGAGGACATGGGAATACCACCTCAGCATGTCTCTGATGATGATGAAACACAGGTGCCAACTGCTGCGTCTTTCTGCAGTGTGCAGACTGAACAGGAGGTCAGGGATCAAGGCTGGGTGGAAGACGATGCAGGGGACGATGAGGTCCTAGACCCCACATGGAATGAAGGTCGTGCCACTGACTTTTACAGTTCGGAGGAAGAGGCAGTGGTGAGACCGAGCCAACAGTGTATCAAAAGAGGGAGCAGTGGGCAAAAGCAGAACACCCGCCGCCAAGAGACTCCGCCTGCTACTGACCGCCGCCATCTGGGACCGAGCACCCCAAAGGCAGCTTCAAGGAGTTCCCTGGCATGGCACTTGAGTGTTTTGATCCATCCGGGACAGCCAAAAATCAAAGTAACATTACCATCTGAGCAACTCTACGTCAAACAATGTAAGGGAGTTTAGAAGGTGAGTGAATGGGGAGCTAGTTGTTATGAAACCTTAGTGTTGTAAGCTCAGGGAGCGTGCTAACTACATTGTCTTTTAATTAATATTTTCTAAAGGAAATCCATTGGCTCCAGATCTTTAAAAACTTATGGTGAGATCTCAGTTCCCATGAGGATAGCTCTTCTAGCCGGAAGATTTGATCAATCTTCTGGTACCAAGTGTCCATAGAGGGGACCTCGGTTGATAACCATAATAAAGGAATCAGCAGTTTAGCGGCGTTCACTAGATGTTTTAAGAGAAGAAGATTATGGGGAGAGGGGTTGCGAGGGTAGAGATTTAGGAGAGCAACCTCTGGGGACGGGGTGATGCTGGTATTGCAGATCTTATTACAGATTAGGAAAACCTTCTCCCACCAGCTGAGTAAAATTGGGCAGGACCACCATATATGGATAAAATCGCCTCTTTCCTTTGAGCATCTCCAGCATGTGTCAGAAGCTGAAGTGGAATATAGGCATGTCTTGTCAGGGGTTTTATACCATCTTGAGATGACTTTATAGTTATTCTCTTGAACCCTGACACACCTGGAGGATTTATGGGAAGAGTTAAAAATGATGCTAGTATCTTCTGAAGAAAGAGTCTTGTTTAGGTCTTTTTCCCAAAGTCTAATAAAGGCTGGCGTTAAAGCTTCAGGGGGAGTTCTTAATCTATTGTACCATTGTGAGATCATCTTTTGTGGGGTAAAGTCTCGGCTAATAATGTGTTCAAACCAAGTAATAGGACGAAGCAACATATGTAATTGTATGTTTTGAGACATGTATGCTCTTAAGAAATGGAGCCCTGAAAAGTTAGAACGTGAGCTTTTTAAGTGATCGCCCATTTCATTAATGGTAAGCAGTTTACCCTCTTTGTAGAGATCCGACAGCTTCAATGTAGATCGTGCAATTTCATTGGGTATGCTATTCTGTAGGGCCTGGGGGGCTAAATGAAAAATGTCTCCTATCTTAAGGATTGGAGATGGGAGTGGCGAGCCCAGGGGTGATTTTTGTAGGGTGTACCACGCATTCAGAGTGGCTTTCATAACCAGGGTGATATCGGGGCGAGGGGGCAGTGGTGACATGCGGCCCAATAGGGCTGCTCTGAACGGAATACCCAGCAACGCCTCCTCCATTGATACCCAGGATTTTTGCTTGGGAGCCGTCAGCCAGTCCACAACTCTAGTGAGTAAAATAGCTCTACCATAAAGTTCCGGGTCTGGCAACGCTATCCCTCCCCTCTCTCTCGGAAAAGATAGAGACCTATAGGACATTCTGGCCTTTTTCTTATTCCAAATAAAGGATCGGAACATGGACTTAAGTTTAGAGTAGTAAGTGGAGGGGATGGGGATTGGTAAAGCTTGTTGGAGGTACGTGAGTTTAGGGATAATGAGTGACATTAGTATGTTCTTCCTCCCAAACCATGAGAGTGTGGGGATATCAAGGGAAGTCAGATCGTCTGCCATTTTATTTTGGAGGGGAATATAGTTCAAATTAAAGAGTTGGTTAGGATCTGCACTCATTTTGATACCAAGATATGTAAGAAAAGGGGATGACCAGTTAAATGGCGAGTCTGCTTCCAGCAGGGTCTTCAGAGATTTTTTAAGTCCTGTAGAGATAATTAGTGATTTATTATGGTTCACCTTGAAGTTAGAAAGTGAACCATATGTTTCTAGATGGCCATACATTTTTGGAAGAGCTTTTTCAGGATTACTTGTTATTAAGAGCAGGTCATCCCCAAACGCGGCTACTTTATGTTGTTGGTCACCTAGGTTTACTCCCTGGATGTCAGAATCTTTCCGGATAGTTTGTAGAAGTGGCTCTAAGGCGAGGACGAACAGGAGGGGGGAGAGGGGACAACCCTGTCGAGTGCCATTACTGATCTTAAATGGTTTTGATAGAGTATCATTGACCCTGATTGAGGCTGAAGCGTGGTGGTACATTGCTTTGATCGCTGCTATGAAGGGGAGGGGGAGGTTGCGAAATTGCAACGCCGCATACATGAAGGGCCAGTCAACTCTGTCAAATGCCTTCTCAGCGTCTGTGCTGAGAAGGACCAGGGGAAGGCTCTTTTTCTTAACATAATGTATAATGTTGAGGATCCGGGCCGTGTTGTCTTATCCTTCTCTATTTTTGACGAAACCCACTTGGTCCCTATGGACTAATACGGGAAGAAGCTTTGACAACCTGTTTGCAAGCATCTTAGCTAAAAGTTTTAAGTCAATGTTAAGAAGGGAAATGGGTCGGTAGTTAGGGCATAAGGAGTGGTCTTTGCCAGAAAAAGGGGAGGCTAAGTGAACCCCATCCTGCTCCGAGAGAGAAGAGAGGGACAAGTCGCTGAAATATGAGGTAAGGGGTGGAGGAATCACCGCGTCACCAGAGGGAGGTTGCGTCGAGTTTAGGTTGTAAAGAGATTCATAATAATCCCTAAACAGTGAAGCAATTTTATTTGTTTCAAAGGTCAATGGACCTTCTGGGGTCTTTAGTTTATGTATATAATTGTTCAGTTTCCTACGTTTTAGTCTAGACATCATATAACGAGAAGCTTTATTTCCATGAGCAAATATTTTGTACTGGGAGTGTAAGTATAATTTAGCAGAGGCTAAGTTCAATAAATTTTTGATGGCAGCCCTGGATGCAGATAGTTCTAATAAATGTGACTCTAAGGCCCCTTTCACACGGGCGAGTTTTCCGTGCGGGTGCGATCCGTGCGGCGAACGTATGGCACCCGCACTAAATCCTGACCCATTCATTTCTATGGGGCTGTGCACATGAGCGATGTTTTTAACGCATCACTTGTGCGTTCAGTGCAAATCGCAGCATGCTCTATATTTTCCGATTTTGACGTGACGCAGGCCCCATAGAAGTGAATGGGGTGCGTGCAAATCGGATGGCATCCGGATATACATGCGTTGCGTTCAGTTTTTTTTGACGGAAGTCACTTAGCAACACTCCTGGGCTATATAATACAGGAAGTAGGCGTTTTTTTTCTCTGTGTCGGTCTGCATGTGGTTTTTGGCAGCACATGAGGGAGAAGTTTGCTGGATCTATTTCAAGCCCTCGCGGAGCGAATTTTATCGGCAGCATGCCCAAAAATCCTCGAAGCATGGATGTTGAGAAGCTCATTGTCCTGGTGCAGGATAGGCCCTGCCTCTGGGATCTCCGTTGTTCGGACTACCAGGACCGATATAAAAAGGACGCTGCCTGGGAGGAGGTTACCCAGGATCTATTTGCAGCCATATGGCAAACGACGAAAGGGCAAAGTCGCCGGAATTTAAGTAAGTTAACAATGTATACATGTTTGATCTATGTTGTCCTCCCTAGTATATAGGCCTTGTTTGTTTACCTATCACTTTAGAAATTGATCCATGTTCCTTTATTGCCTTTCTATTACCAGTTGAAGAGGTCAAGAATCGTTGGCGGAGCTGCAGAGACCAATTCCGTAAGGAAATCAGAAAGCAGGGGCGGAGCGGGGCTGGTCTCCCCAAGAAAAGGCTGTACCTCTTCCGGGAGCAGCTAATGTTCCTCCGCGCTGTCATGGATCTGCGTCCGTAAGTCCATTCTACACAATAAGCTATATGCACTGTATGGGGATTTTTTACATACTGTGAATGTTTTGAATGGATCAATGTGAAATGTCATATTTATCACTAGCAAACATTTGCATTGCTCCTTTCTTAACCTAAAGTAGGAGATTAAAATGATAAGTTGAGTAAAGATTGATGGTACGTAAATAATGTAGCAGGATGAACCCACATGCTCTATGGGACCTAAGATGTGTAATAAATGTATTTTCAAATTTTCGTTTCCTCGTTTTGGTTAAAGTTAACACGATAGCATACATGAGTATAGACCTTATATTTCTGAGTGTGTGGGTTATCCCTGCTACATCTATACTACCACAATTACCACATATGTCTATTTTAGGTTGGCAGGGGAGTTGCTAGTGTGTGAAAACATCTGAGGCACAAGGCCACTGTCCAACACCAAAGAATCAAAGTTCCACCCATGAAGCTATGTCGCTATCCCCGGGGGGGGAGGGGGGCATCACACTAGTTATTAACCCCTTTCAGCAGTCCCCCCTTCAGTGAATGGGGGAGTGCTGAAAGTGGTTTAATAACTACTGCGAAGAGACTAGCCATCTGTGCGACCCCCAGATCAACCCCCAACCCCCCTTGTACTAGTTCCGCTACTTATCTGCTGCGTTGGCATGAGTTCAGTCACTTCTGTGCCATCGGTGCTCAATCGCAGCAGATAAGTAGCGGAACTAGTACAAGGGGGGTGATCAGGGGGTTGGCCAGTTCCAATCAATGGAAAATTCACTGGAATATTTCCTTAACATTCTATCAGCATTCCAGCATAACATTCAGGGCACTGGACCAAACATATGGGGCACAAGCCCCGAATGGTTAGCCAAAATGAAACCTCGGTTTGTTGGGCCTGTTAGTACTATGTGACAAATGTAGATGGTGTAGCTTATGACAGGAATCTGTTAATCGTTTTTTGGCGAATCGTCATGTTTATATTTTTTCATCCTTTTGTAGAACGGAGGACAACCTAGAGGAGGATGAAGGAGAATCAGCACCCCAATTGTCAAGTGCCTGTGACGATGAGCCGACAGCTGGGCAGCAGGAGAGTCTTCCGGGACCAACACCAGCACCTTCCGAGCCTCCTGCAGCATCAGGAGCTGATTCCCCCCCCCCTCCCTCTGGCTCTACCCATCAGGTCCAGACGACGGGCAAATCCCCCTGCCGAGTCCAACGTGAATGTCCAAGTTTTGGATTATTTATCTCGGGCTCGGCAGGAGGATCATCACGATATGTTTGCCCGTAGTCTGGCCCATTATATGCGGCAGCTACCTCCAGAACGATTGTTACGGACAAGAACTTCCGTAGAAATCGTTCTGGAGCTAGCGAATTCGCTTCCTGATCCCTCGATCATGCATGATGCCCTCGAAAATTTACGCCGCTATGGGCAACTAATTGTCCCCAAACACCCCACTGTTTCCCAGCCATTCCCTGACCAACCACAAATGCCCCCCCCCAAGGGATCATTATGTGCCACCGATGGCGCCATATGTTCCCCCGATTCAGGGTGAGCCGAGCTATGGTCCTCCGGGACCCTCGCCCAGTCGAGCTGCCCCACCACAATGCCTTGGCCCCCCTTCCCAGGCCCAATATTCAAGGGCTCCTTCACAGGGCCAATATTCCGGCCCCCCTTCACAGGGCCAATATTCCGGCCCCCGCTCACAGGGCCAATATTCCGGCCCCCCTTCACAGGGCCAATATTCCGGCCCCCCTTCACAGGGCCAATATTCCAGGGCTCCTTATGAGGGACAAGGTCCAAATCAGGCTGGACCCTCACAATATTCTGCCCCTCCTTATCAGGGATCTTGTTCGCCATCAAGGCAATATGTAAATTTGTAGGAATTTTGGCTGATACATTTATTTATTTTCATATACCACCGATTTTATTTTAATATTGTGTGAAATTAAACACATATTTATTTTCAAACTTCTAATGTGTGTGATTTTATTTTATTGTGCATACACATACCACAATATATAGCTAGTACATTTGGACTAGACATTAGTAACCACATAGGACACATATGAAGAGTTAATTTTGCACACAAACACTGAGGTTCAATAGTTTTTATTTTTAGGGCTTCTTACATCAAAATGTTGGTCATAATAAATGTAAATGAGTTTGTTTTATTATACATACATACAAAACATAAAAAAAATAAAAAACGCAGCACATCCACGTAGTAGGAAAAATGAAAAACGTTATTCACCAAACATGCAACGTTTCAATCCTCTCAATGGGATTTTCCTCAAACCGAAAAAAAACCATTTGGACAAATTAGAGAAATTTTGCCACATTTTGGAGGTAATAGAGAAATGAG